>NC_142623.1:35762332-36387332 GCF_059453375.1 Lepisosteus platostomus
TGCTTTGGGTGCTGTTGCATCGTCCAGGTGGTGCTGCACATTGGTGGTGGTGAAGGGGAGTCCCCATTAATTGTGCTTTGAGTGGAGTGTCCAGAAAAGCTCTATTTTTTTTATTGCAGCCTTGAGAAAGGTATCCGCACCCGGTTGCTCCTGTCCACATGGCTACTATATACATGGGAACAGCCACTGATTTTCTAAAACCATGGTTTTAGCTGCAGCAATATTAAATTGTGAACAATTGGTAAAATCGTCAGCCCAGCTCTAGAAGAGAGTTTTTGTCTTAGCCAAATATAGTCATGTTTAAAGTTTTCTGGATGAATCTGGTGATTACAGAATTCCATTGTACAATCTACAGTAATGCTTACTTTATTGATTTAATTTGGTCTAATGACTCTGTTGCAGGCTGAGTCTGATTTTGTATATTTATTGATTTTGTTGTTTTGAGGAATTACAAAGTATTTTTTCTTGGATACAGTGTGAGTGGGGCATATGTTTTAAACAGACACTGGTTATGAATAAAAAGCCTGTAGAACTAATGGTCACACAGGTATAGTTCATGAGTCCTAGTACATAATATTATGAACAGTGTATTTAGACAAAAAGGCTTTTAAATCCCACTTCCTCTTATCAGTATTTAAATGTCTAAGTATTTTGAATATAGAACCTTTTGTGAAAAGATGTATTTCTAAATGAAGAAATGTGAGAAATATAAGGAGTCTTAACAGAACTGTCATGTGAGTAGCATCACAAGAAATACACAGCTTCTAGTTTGTGATATGTTTTGGGTTATTGAACCTGTTTTCCTTACTTTTGTGTGTTCCCAGCCTTTAAAGGCCCATACATTCACCTTTGTGATAAGCTTGTGTCTTTTACACAGGCCATCGAGTCAAATGACACAGGTTATGGACATCTTTTCTGTGGGACGTGTGGGGTTGAGGGAGTGTACTTCATGTAAAAAAACGGATCCTCATAAACACTGTCAAAATAATCTAGCAGTATTCTTATCATGAAGCAGTATTCCTATTATGTCCATTTTTGGTATTGCTGTCAGATTGTAACCTGAATCTAGTTTTTCCTTCAAATTTGGTGTCACAAAAATTATCATGGACAACAAACAGTTGCCATGTCCTTGCTATTGGAATTATGTAAATATTATGCTACAGGAACTTGTTATAATGTTCCACCTATCCTACTGTATAAGTAATTGTGTATTAAAACTACATACACTTAGTGTCACTTTAATCTTATAGTAATTATCGTCTAACAGTTTATCTGGTGTTTTTTGACATATATGAATTTTAAGTCCAGACTTTGAATAAATTAAATAAATTAGTGTCATAGAAGAAATATATGAAAAAGACATGCTTACTGTGCTGCTGTAGTCTTAAAAATGTTCTCATTGCACTGCTGCATTGCTGTATTTAATTTAAAAAGTAAACCTCTATCCCTTTAAGGAAATTAACTTTTCTGGATGTTAGATTTGGATTGGGGTGGCATAATTTTCAGCATCCAACAGACAAGCTGGTTGAATGTGTTAAACTGCTCCAGTTAATTAATTGATTATTGAAATTATTTGCATTGATTTTTTTTAATTCGTTGACAGCACCGCTGTCTTAATTGATTACTTAGCATTCTTTAGAAACATACTTACTTACCTTTGCTTTGCATGAATAGAAATATAATATAGGAATAGAACACATACTGTACAAAGATAAGGTATTATAATGTACTATGCTTTTCACTTGTTCTTTGTCGAAATGCGATGGATGGGAGACGTTCTTATTTGTCCACCATGTGTCGCTCTTGGCCCACTAGATGGAACAAGATGAAATCAGTATTGCCCCTCCTTTTCTCAGAATGAGACTCGTTGTTATGTGCTAGAAAATATTTCAGTCTGTGAGCGGAGTGATCTGTACACGAAAAGCTGGGATGCAGTGTGAATTTCTTTTACATCAACACGGTTTTATAGGTGAATATCCTTTTGGCGACATTGAAGGTTTTTGGAAAGTCAATGGATTTTGGAGCTATGCTGGTTATACACTGGACAAGTTAAGGAGCAAAGGTGATGTCTATTCTATTGTCTATTGTCGTCCTTTCTAACGGATTTACAAGGCGATTGCTGAGGCCTTTGCAGAAATAACAGTGCCTGACTTACCAACAGTGTTACAGGCGTCTAAATGTAACAATGATTCTCCAGAACCGAAGATATTATTCTCAAGTTAGTTGTATTTTAATTTTACTGTTTTGGATTGGAAACCTAACTGCGGGCCAGATCGTCTATAGTGTTTTCGAAGAGGTAAAACAAGGCACTTCTGTTGGAAATCTAGCTAAAGATATAAACCTCAGTGTCAAAGAACTGGATGCTCGTGGATTTCGGATTGTTTCGGGTTCAAAGAAAAGATATTTCGATCTTAATTTAGATTCGGGCTTTCTGTATGTAAATGAAAGGATTGACCGAGAGCAACTCTGTTCAGACCTTGTCAATTGCGCTGTGAATTTAGAGGCCATTGTTAATAACCCATTGCTACTGTATCGTGTGAAGGTTAATATATTAGATATAAATGATAATTCACCTGTCTTTCCAACCAATTCCATACGGCTCAATGTTACCGAGCTAGTGCCTGTTGGTACTCGTTTTCCACTAGAGAGTGCGTATGATGCAGATGTGGGTACAAACTCCCTTAGAACATACACACTCAGTTCTAACGAACATTTCTCATTGGATTTGCAAACAAATAATGATAAGACTATATCCGCCGAGTTAGTGTTACAGAAGTCATTAGACCGGGAGAAACAGCCGCTTGTGCAACTTGAACTAACAGCAGTTGACGGTGGGACTCCTCCAAAATCGGGAAATTTATTAATTGCGATTAACGTATTAGATGCCAACGACAACTCTCCAGTTTTTAACCAGTCGGTTTACAAGGTTTCTGTGCGTGAAGATGTGCCACGAGGAATTACAATAATACAGCTCAAAGCGACGGACTTGGATGAAGGTTCAAATGGTGAGGTCGTATATTCTCTCAGTAATCGCAACTCGCACAATATTGTTGATACATTTGAAATAGACTCCCACACAGGTGAGGTGAAAGTGAAAGGATACATTGATTTCGAAGAATATAGTGCCTTTGAAATTAGAGTTCAAGCTGCAGACAAAGGTCACATGCCTCTGACTGGACACTGCAAACTGTTAGTTGAGGTCATTGATGTGAATGACAATGCTCCCGAGATTGCGGTGACATCTTTACTGAGCCCAGTGGAAGAAAACGCTAAGAGGGGCACTGTGATTGCGCTAATGACCGTTTCAGACAAGGATGGAGGTAAGAATGGGATAGTTCATTGCCAGCTGTCTGGGATGACTCCCTTCAAACTTCAGTCATCTTTTCAGAACTATTATTCTTTAATTCTCGACGGAGCTCTTGACCGGGAAAGAGATTTGGAATATAACCTTACCGTTAAGGCAACAGATGAAGGAGACCCTCAACTTTCTGGTAGCATGATTATCACAGTGCAGGTTTCCGATGTGAACGACAATGCGCCACGTTTCCCTTTCCCGGTTACTGAGATCTATTTAAAAGAGAACAGTCCTATTGGCTCGGTTATCTATACCGTATCTGCTTCTGACTCCGATTTAAAGGAAAATGCACATGTAACATATTCCTTATTACAAACGTCTCTTAATGGTGTCCCCATATCTTCTTTGTTTAATGTGAACTCCTTAACCGGCGTAGTCTATGCAATGAAGTCTTTTAACTACGAAGAAATAAAAGACTTAAAATTCCAAGTTCAAGCCACTGACTCTGGAATCCCTCCACTAAGCAGTAACCTGACAGTGAACGTTTTTATCCTTGACGAAAATGACAACAGTCCTGGAATTCTCCCACCCTATTCTGACCACGGCTCCGTCAATACCGAGAACATTCCCTTTTCTGCTGATGCGGGTTATTTTGTGGCTAAAGTAAGGGCAGTAGATGCCGATTCTGGTTATAACGCACTGCTTTCGTATCACATTGTAGAACCCAAAGGAACGGATCTTTTCAGAATTAGCACGAATACTGGAGAAATAAGAACTAAGAGGCGTTTGAGTGAAAATGATATTAAGCTACACTCTTTAGTACTTTTGGTCAAAGACAACGGAGAGCCGTCCCTATCAGCTACTGTGTCCCTTGATGTAATGGTTGTTGAAAGCACGGCTGAAATGCAGTCGGAATTCAGAAACGTGCCGAAAAAGGAGGATACGTTTTCGGATTTAAATCTGTATTTGATAATCGCCATTGCCTGTGTATCAGTAATATTTTGTTTGAGCCTTCTTATTTTCATACTAACAAAATGCCACAAGGCCGATGGGAGTGACAACCGATACAGAACTCAAATGATCACCACATATCCAGACGGCAGCTGGTCTTACTCTAAAACTCAGCAGTATGATGTGTGTTTCAACTCCGACACTTTAAAGAGTGACATTTTGGGCTTTAACGTTACCGTTCCTTCTCCAAATGGCGAGATTAACAACAGTGGGACAACGGCTTCACGAAATTCGAAGTACTGTGTTAATCTAACTGGAGAGGTAAGACCAAATCTAAGCACTGCATTTTATGTATTTGTATTTTCCTGAAATTAATACACGCTTTCTTATGTGTATATATACTGTAGTAAGTAATGTGTAGAGAATTCAGGTCTAAGGACAGATAGTGTTTTGTATTCTGATATGCTTTGTATTATTTGTGATGGGAGTGTGACTCCTCGTGTAGGATCTGTCCATGGTACTGAACTATTAACTGAAATGTGAAGGTTTTCACTTATGTGTAAATGGTATTTAGTGGTTGAAGACGAGAAACAGAACATGATGAATATGATTTCAGCAGTCTGTGGTTTGTACTACTTGTTTAGTCTTTGTTCGCTTAACTGTTTTTTTTTCTACTCATATTAGTCATGTACAGTGTCTTGCAAAAGTATTCGCTCCCTTCCAGTGATGAATAACAAATGATAAACACATTTTAAAGGGAATATTTTAATCAAACCTTGAATGTGCTAATTGAACATTTCTATGGTCAAAAGAAGAAATGTGATCAAAAACAAAAAAAGAAAAGTCTAAAACATATTGATTGCATAAGTATTTAGACACCTGAGTAAAAGAACATATCAAAATTATAGTACAATTCTGAGTTAGCCATTCAGCCTGTCTAAACCTTTTTGTAGTTCCTGGTTAAATAAGCCAAAGGTATCATCCAGCCATTTTTTAAAGAAGTCATGGTATTGGCTTTAACAGAATATATCTTTGTAGCTTGTTCCATACTCATACAACACTTTGGGTAAAGAAGCACTTTCTATTGATTGTTTTAAATGCACTGTTTTCGTCTCTAAAACATTTATAATTTTGTAGAATTTCTGGACGCATTTATTTCATAGACTTAGGAAATGTTTCACTGGAGTTTAAGGGAATGGAGTGACTTTTCTAAGGTTTATTTCCTGTATCTGACCAACGGTCAGTTTGCACTATGCATAAGAACACAAAGGTTTTTAAATCCTAACCATATTTACAAGCAGCTCACTAAGATGAAATGTAAAAGATATCGTATAAAAAAACATTTGTGTTTATAGCCTGCCCAGCCATTATGGATCATTAATTTTAGGATTTACATGTGTCTTTATGTGACTTAATTTTTATTTTATACGTGACAATAACTTTTAGCAGGTGTGTGCAGACCTTTGTCCTATATTTATGAATTTTCTTTGTTATTAAATTGTATCAAATAGCTAAAGTTGTGCACACAGAATTATTATGTAAAAATAGCTATCAATAATAATATTAATGCATCTCTTACTTTCTGTAAAATATGTATGATTTGCAAACCGGAAATGATAACTGCCTCACGTGTTAAAGAGAAATAGACGTATTTTTATCCAGAAATTACTGATTCTTTATATGGACTAACCATGACAATAACTGCAAAGACACTAAACGCCGTATTGTTTTTTTATTTTATCACAGTTCAAGCATTTGTGTTCAAAAACCTATTTATTATTAAGAAACCAAGACATAAAACAACAACAACAAAGGTAGCATAAAATTACTCTTTGTTAAGGTTTCCTATTCAGCCACACGATGTCTCTGTCGACTAAGAAGGAGAAAAATCTGATACAGTATAAGCTCCTCTGGGCTCCTCCTACTCTTTGAAAAAACGGTGTTCTTTCCTGGCTTTGCTAATATTGAGCACGATTGTTTGGAAGATGAGATCGTTTGCAAATATATGTTTTATTTGCAGAGTCTTTGTACAGCTAATTCTGGACCGTATGCGTTTCTGAAGGATTATACAACAATGAATTTATCCAACAGAGGTGTATTCACGAGGATTCTCTATTTTTTGTTGCTGTTGCTTTGTTTTCGGATTGTGGTGACTGGGCCAATTATATATTCTGTTTCCGAAGAGGTAGACCATGGGGCGTTTGTTGGAAATATAGCAAAGGATTTAAATCTTAAAGTCCAAGAGCTGCAGTCGCGTATGTTTCAGATTGTCTCTGGATCCACGAAGAAGTATTTTGAGGTAAATTTAAACACTGGCATTCTCTATGTTGTTGAGAAAATAGATAGGGAGGAATTATGTCCTAACAGCCTCACATGCTCTGTGAGTTTGGAAGCTGTGGTTAATCATCCTTTGAATTTATATCGTATTGAAGTAAAAATTCTAGACATAAATGACAATTCACCAATTTTCTCGGAGGCGTCTAGACATATACGTATTGCTGAATCCACTCTCCCGGGAGCTAGATTTCCATTGCGCAATGCATACGATCCTGATGTCGGTAGTAACTCTGTAAAAACATATAAGTTAAGTCCAAATGACTATTTCAGCATTGATTTGCATACCGAAGGTGAGCAAAGTGTGTCTGTTGATTTACTGCTACAGAAAGCTTTAGACCGAGAGAAGCAGGCAGTAATCCATCTAGTACTGACTGCCTTGGACGGAGGAAAACCTCCTAGATCTGGAACATCAGAGATTATTGTAAATGTATTGGATGCAAACGACAATGCTCCTGTTTTCAGTAGTGCGGTAGTTAAGGTCAGAGTCTTTGAAAACGTATCACTTGGAACTGCTATAGCAAAACTAAATGCTACGGATTTGGATGAAGACATTAATGGAGAGATCTTGTATTTCTTTAGTAAAGAAGACCAAAGCGTACTAGATGCGTTTACCATTAACCAAAGTACCGGTGAGATTACTGTTAAAGGAGAGTTGGATTTCGAAAAAAATAATGCTTATGAAATTCGTGTAGAGGCCCAAGACAAAGGGCACACACCTTTAGCTTCGCACTGCAAAGTGCTGGTCGAAGTCATAGATGTGAACGATAACGCCCCAGAAATTAAAGTGACTTCTTTGCTTAACTCCGTCAAAGAAGATGCAAAAAAGGGGGCGGCGATTGCATTAATTACCGTTTCCGATAAGGATGGAGACAATAACGGAAAAGTGCAATGTACTATACATGGGGCATCCCCTTTTAAACTGCAGTCATCTTATAGCAATTATTTTTCTTTAGTATTAGATGGAGATCTCGACCGAGAAAAAAACTCCCAGCACAATGTTACATTAATAGCCACAGATTATGGAACTCCTCCTCTCTCAACCAGCACCGTTATTACTATACGCGTTTCAGACGTAAACGACAACGCGCCGTTCTTTCCACAGTCTGTCCTTGAAGTGTATGTTAAAGAAAACAACCCTGTTGGTACTACTATCTATACCCTGTCTGCGTTTGATCCAGATTCAACTGAAAACGCTCACATCACGTATACTTTATTGGGGAATTCTCTGAAGATGCTGCCTCTTTCTACCGTGATAAGCGTGGGTTCTGATAGTGGGGATATCTACTGCATGCAGTCATTTAACCACGAGGAAGTTAAAACGTTCCAGTTTCAAGTTCAAGCCACTGACTCCGGAGTCCCTCCCCTTAGCAGTAACGTGACCGTGAAAGTTTATATTCTTGACGAAAATGACAACAGCCCCGGGGTTCTCCCGCCGTATTCTGACCACGGCTCCGTGAATTCAGAACATATTCCATATTCTGCTGAACCAGGCTATTTTGTGGCCAAAATAAGGTCTGTAGATGCCGATTCTGGGTATAACGCTCTGTTGTCTTACCACATTGTAGAACCCAAAGGCTCCGACCTCTTCAAAATCAGTACAAGTACTGGGGAAATAAGAACTAGGCGGCGTTTGAGTGAAAATGACATAAAACTTCATCCCTTGGTGATACTGATTACCGATAATGGAGAACCGTCTTTATCATCTACTGTTAGCCTGGATGTGCTGGTTGTTGAAAGTGCGTCTGAAGTGCATACGGAATTCAGGCACGTACCGAGAAGACATGACAATTTTTCAGGCTTAAATCTGTATTTGCTCATCGCTGTAGTCTCAGTATCTGTTGTATTTTTAGTCAGTCTCCTTGGTTTCATAATTATAAAATGCCAGAAGACAAATGACGTTTTTGACAAGTACAGCACTCCAGTGATCACCACGCACCCCGACGGCAGCTGGTCGTACTCTAAAACTACACAGCAGTATGACGTGTGTTTCAGCTCAGACACACTGAAGAGTGACTTGTTGGTTTTCAATGCACCCTTACCGACTTCAAGTGGAGAACTTATTAGTTTAAACGGAACTGACACCTGTAAGAGGAATCCAGAAATGACTAGGAATATTGAGGTAAGCACAGAATACAGTATATACACTATATGCTTATTTACAGTATGTGGATATCAAATGGTCACTGTATAATAAGTAACAATGATAAGTATTATGAACACCTTGGAATGTGTTTTACTGCAATACCTGGTATAACTAATGAATTAATGCAATAATCCAGGTTAGAAAATATAACATTTCTTCTGAGGTTTTCGCATGATATGCCGTAGCTAGTTATTGACTTTGCAGACTAAAGGCAAACTGAAGTTAGAAGTGATTCTTCTAGATGTTTGAAATGTCTTTGATTTATACAGTATGGACTTCAGTTTGTGCTGTTTCGGGCGTAATAATATTGTGTCTATATTAGCGCTATATGTTTCGCTTGGGTTCACCTCTAAATCCTCTTTAATGTTATGTTCCATACAGTATATGAACAGGTTTCATTATAACTACCAATTTGATTTTTTTCACAGTTGAATTGGACACTTTGTATAAAGTATTTGAACTGCGAGTATTACATATGTGATGGCTTTCAGAGTGTATCATGTTAAAAACGTATATTAAATGTATTGTGTAAAATATTCTACAAATAATGCTTCGATTCTGCATTCGGACATTTACTGAAGAGGGTATTTAAGTTCCAGGCAAATCCACACGGTGTCTCTGCTGACTAACAAAGTGAGATATTAAATTCAGCTTCTCTGGGCTCCTCCTCGTTTGAAAGAGAGAGAAGGCTTTGTTAGAAGATGCAGGATGTGAGTCCGAATCACAGGACGTATATTGTGTTTTATATTTTCTGCTGCGATCATAATATATCTTCATGGTTAATCGTATTGCGTAGCTTGACATACTGGACTTTGTACGTCTGCAAGTGCAAGTGCAAAAATGTTTTTTTCACGCCAAAGAATAATTGTTTTGATGTATTTTATGGTCGTGCTGCTGTTTTCCTTATGGGATCTGGGCTTTGGACAAATAACCTATACCGTTTCGGAGGAGGTAAACCAGGGGACGTTTGTGGGAAATTTAGCGAAGGATTTAAACCTCAGTGTTCAAGAACTGGAGTCGCGCATGTTTCAGCTAGTATCCGGATCCAAAAAGAAGTATTTTGAGGTAAATGTAAAAACTGGAATTCTCTATGTAAATGATAGAATCGACAGGGAGGAGCTGTGTCCGAATATTCTGTCTTGCGCTGTGAATTTAGAGGCCATTGTCAATGTTCCCTTGAATCTGTATCGCTTGGAAATTAAAATTCTAGATATAAACGACAATTCACCTTCCTTTCGTACGAAATCGCAAATTATAAACGTTTATGAATCAACATTGCCAGGAATGCGTTTTCCACTGTTACGTGCATATGATGCAGATGTTGGGAAAAACTCTTTAAATACATATAAACTCAGTCCGAACGAGTATTTTTCCCTTGATTTACACAAAGGTAGCGAACAGAGTTTGTCCGCTGAATTAGTGCTCCAGAAAACATTAGATCGAGAGAAACAGCCTGTGATCCGTCTGCTGCTGACCGCTGTAGACGGTGGAAATCCAGCAAGGTCTGGAACATCGGAGATCATAGTGAATATTTTAGATACAAACGACAATCCTCCGGTTTTCAGCAGCCCTCTGTATAAAGTTCGTGTGGTTGAAAACGTGCCTGAAGGAACACCTATTATAACTCTGAACGCAACAGACTTAGATGAAGGGATTAATTCCGAAATCGTCTACTCCTTTAGTAAGCATGAGCAAGATAATGTTTTGGATATGTTCGACATTGATCCCAGCTCCGGGGAAATTACAGTTAAAGGGAAAATTGATTATGAACAAAATAGTGTGTATGAAATCCGTGCTGAAGCAAATGACAAAGGCCAGCCGCCGATGGCCTCACATTGCAAAGTGTTGGTTGAAGTCGCAGACGTTAATGACAATGCCCCAGAAATAGCAACAACATCCCTTCTGGATACTGTGAAGGAGGACGCTAGTATTGGCACGGCGATTGCTCTAATTACTGTCGTAGATAAAGATGGTGGTAAAAACGGAAATGTCAATTGCTATGTCGCTGGAGACGTTCCTTTTAAACTGCAGGCGAACTACAAGAACTATTACTCTTTAGTAGTTAACGCTCCACTGGACCGTGAAAGCACTTCTCAGTACAATGTCTCTATCACAGCAATAGATGAGGGGACCCCGCCTCTGTCCAACACCAGCGTTGTTGTTGTACGTGTTTCGGATGTGAACGACAATGCGCCACGATTTGCACAGCCTGTTCTCCAATTGTACGTGAAGGAGAACAGTCCAGTAGGAGCTATTATATACACGGTGAGCGCGTTGGATCCGGATTTAAATGAAAATGCCCAAATAACATATTCTTTGTTGGACATTTTTGCTAAGGGGGTACCTATTTCTACTGTAATAAACGTGAATTCCGTTAGTGGGGATATCTACAGCATGCAGTCATTTAATTATGAGGACACGAAAACATTCCAGTTTCAAATTCAAGCCACTGACTCAGGTGTCCCTCCACAAAGCAGCAACGTGACCGTGAACGTTTACATCCTTGATGAAAACGACAACAGTCCTGGGATTCTCCCTCCTTATTCTGATCACGGCTCCGTTAATACCGAGAACATTCCGTTTTCTGCTGAACCGGGTTATTTCGTGGCCAAGATCAGGGCTGTAGACGCCGACTCTGGGTACAATGCGCTACTTTCTTATCACATCGTTGAGCCCAAAAGAACGGATTTATTCAAAATCAGCACCAGCACCGGGGAAATAAGAACCAAGAGACGTCTGAGCGATAATGACTTGAAAACACATCCTTTGGTCATTTCGGTTTCCGACCACGGACAGCCCTCCCTGTCAGCCACAGTGTCCATTGATGTCGTCATTGTTGAAAGCACCGGGGAAATGCAGCTGGAACTCAGGCACCTGCCAGCGACGGAGAGCAGTTTTTCAGATTTACATTTGTATTTGCTCATAGCACTTGTTTCCGTGTCCGTCATATTTCTGCTGAGTCTCCTCAGTTTAATCATTATAAGATGTCACAGGACAAATGACAGTTTCAGCAGGTACAGCGCTCCAGTCATCACCGCAAACCCCGACGGCAGCTGGTCTTATTCTAAAACGACTCAGCAGTATGACGTGTGTTTCAGCTCAGACACCTTAAAAAGTGACGTCGTAGTTTTCCCTGCACCATTTCCGCCCCCCGAGGAGGAACTTATTAGTATTAAAGGAACTGATTCATGGAAACGAAATGAAATCGGTTCTCAAAACGTAGAGGTAAGCACGTTGTTTTTATAATGTTATTTTGGAGCCAAATTGTAACGACAGGAATAGTAAAACTAAATCACGTGGTTGTATATCAGGGTGTTTCAATCGATTGTTTTGGTATATTCTCAGAATAATATACTGTCATACTGTATGTCCACCATTAAATAATATGAACTAAAAGGAAGTTTGAACAAAAGTTTAATTCTCATTTAGTCTCTGAATACTTTTGCCCTCCTGACACAATCTGATTTAATCTGAATTAACTATGGTATATAAAACGTCCGTCCGTCTAACCAGGGAATCTTAACTTAGAATGGAGAAACATTAATTCATTCTTGTCAGTTTTTGCTCTTTTTAGCATTTTTGCATTGAAATTGAATTGATTGTGCAAGGATAGACCTTATCTGTTTGTAATCAGACCACGAAATGTGTCTTATCACTGTCTTGGGTGGTAGTTTATAATGGTGAAGGTGGTACAGTACATGCTACACTGCTGCAATAAAGCACATTCAGGCAGATCGGGTAAACAAATAACTTTTTTCACCATTTTGAACAGTCTTGAAGACTGTCGCTTTTGACACAATGTTGTAGTCCTCTTCGCTGGGATTTCTCACAGTTCTGCTCTTCTTTCTTGATTGTATGTACTGATTCTGTGTTGATTATTCCTTTCAAGTTTCCAATATATTTTAATATTTTTGTACCCACCTTCAAGATTAATCATTTTAGATGTTGGGTATTTTAGAAGATTTTCACTTCTCCCGCAATTAGTTTAAAGAATGCTTTTAACCAATTAGCAATTTATTAAAATTGTAGCTTTTTAAAAAACTTAATACTTTTAGAACAGGTATTTTGTATTAATCCTATGTCCAACTGGATACAAAGCTCTCCAGTCTTATCAGATTGTGGAACCCAAAGGCACTGATCTCTTCAGAATCAGTACAAGTACTGGGGAATTAAGAACTAGGCAATATTTGAGTGAAAATGACATACAATCACATCCGTTGGTAATACTGATCATAGAGAACTGCCTTTATTATCCGCTGTTAGACTGGATGTACTTGCTTTTGACAGTTTGTCTGAAATGCATTCGGAATTCAGGCAAGGATTGTGAGGACCTGACAATTGTTCAGGCTTGAATCTGTCTTTGCTTATCGCAGTTGTCTCAGTATCTGTTATGGCTTTAAGTCTTATTGATTTAATAGTTGTATTACATCATATTATATTAATAGTATTGTTATATTATAGTCTCATTGATTTAATAGTTATAAAATGGCAGAAGTCAAATGATGCTTTTGACAAGTAGAGCCCTCCAGTGATCACCACGCATCCTGACGGAAGTTGGTTCTACTCAACAATATGACATGCTTCAGTTCAAGCAGACTGCTGAGTGATGTGTTCGTTTTGGAATGCACCCTTACTTGAATTCAGGTGGAGAACTAATAAGTTTAAATGGAACTGAAACTTGAAAGAGAAATGAGTAAAAGTATTGGCATGAACATACTATGTAAATTTAGGCTTATTTATGTAGATAAGAAATGGTGACTACATAATAAGAAGGAATAATAAACTATATATATATATTAAATGCTTTGGAAAGTCTTCATGCCATACCAGGTATGAATAAATAATGCATTAATACAATAATTTAGGTTTAGAAAAAAGTAACATTTTTCTGAAGGTTTAGAATTGTATGTCATAACCTATGAATTAATTTGCAGAAGGCACACTATGCCTACGTTTTTAACGATCGTTTTGATAGTTTCTCGTGTCTTTGCTATACATGTGTGCCAATTTGTGTGTTCCAAACGTAGTATAAATATTTTGTCAGAAAATAGATTGGTTATTTTTTTCTCTCAGACAAATATGCTGATCTGCTTTAATGTTATGTTCCATATGTGCCCAACGTTCATCATTGATACCGATTTTAAGTTTTCTTTTTCAGTTTAAATAGCTGAAATTGTTGAAATTTGAAATTCTCGTGCAGCAGAAACATTCTGCCTATACCTTCACATAGAATATCCGAACTGTTAAATATTGCATATTTGATAGTTTTCAGAGTGCACCATGTTTTAAACAAATATTAAATGTGTTCTATAAAATAGTACATAAAATAGGCCTAAATTCTGTATTTGGACATTTTCCGAAAATGGCATTTAAGTTCCAGGCAAATCCACACGGTGTCTCTGCTGACTAACAAAGTGAGATATTAATTTCAGCTTCTCTGGGCTCCTCCTCGTTTGAAAGAGAGAGAAGGCTTTGTTAGAAGATGCAGGATGTGAGTCCGAATCACAGGACGTATATTGTGTTTTATTTTTTCTGCTGCGATCATAATATATCTTCATGGTTAATCGTACTGAGTAGCTTGACATACTGGACTTTGTACGTCTGCAAGTGCAAGTGCAAAAATGTTTTTTTCACGCCAAAGAATAATTGTTTTGATGTATTTTATGGTCGTGCTGCTGTTTTCCTTATGGGATCTGGGCTTTGGACAAATAACCTATACCGTTTCGGAGGAGGTAAACCAGGGGACATTTGTGGGAAATTTAGCGAAGGATTTAAACCTCAGTGTCCAAGAACTGGAGTCGCGCATGTTCCAGCTAGTATCCGGATCCAAAAAGAAGTATTTCGAGGTAAATGTAAAAACTGGAATTCTCTATGTAAATGATAGAATCGACAGGGAGGAGCTGTGTCCGAATATTCTGTCTTGCTCTGTGAATTTAGAGGCCATGGTAAATGTTCCCTTGAATCTGTATCGTTTCGAAATTAATATTCTAGATATTAACGATAATTCACCTTCCTTTCGTACGAAATCGCAAATTATAGACGTTTATGAGTCAACAGTGCCAGGAATGCGTTTTCCACTGTTAGGTGCATACGATGCAGATGTTGGGAAAAACTCTTTAAATACATATAAACTCAGTCCGAGCGAATATTTTTCCCTTGATTTACACAAAGGTAGCGAACAGAGTTTATCTCCTGAATTAGTGCTGCAGAAAACATTAGATCGAGAGAAACAGCCTGTGATCCGTCTGCTGCTGACCGCTGTAGACGGTGGAAATCCAGCAAGGTCTGGAACATCGGAGATCATAGTGAATATTTTAGATACAAACGACAATCCTCCGGTTTTCAGCAGCCCTCTGTATAAAGTTCGTGTGGTTGAAAACGTGCCTGAAGGAACATCTATTATAACTCTTAACGCAACAGACTTAGATGAAGGCATTAATGCCGAAATCGTCTACTCCTTTAGTAAGCATGAGCAAGATAATGTTTTGGATATGTTCGACATTGATCCCAGCTCCGGGGAAATTACAGTTAAAGGGAAAATTGATTATGAACAAAATAGTTTGTATGAAATCCGTGTTCAAGCAAAAGACAAAGGCCAGCCGCCGACGGCCTCACATTGCAAAGTGTTGGTTGAAGTCGCAGACGTTAATGACAATGCCCCTGAAATAGCAACAACATCCCTTCTGGATACTGTGAAGGAGGACGCTAGTATTGGCACGGCGATTGCTCTAATTACTGTCGTAGATAAAGATGGTGGTAAAAACGGAAATGTCAATTGCTATGTCGCTGGACATGTTCCTTTTAAACTGCAGGCCAACTACAAGAACTATTACTCTTTAGTAGTTAACGCTCCACTGGACCGTGAAAGCACTTCTCAGTACAATGTCTCTATCACAGCAATAGATGAGGGGACCCCGCCTCTGTCCAGCACCAGCGTTGTTGTTGTACACGTTTCGGATGTGAACGACAATCCGCCACGATTTGCACAGCCTGTTCTCCAAGTGTACGTGAAGGAGAACAGTCCAGTTGGAGCTGTTATATACACGGTGAGCGCGTTGGATCCGGATTTAAATGAAAATGCCCAAATAACATATTCTTTGTTGGACATTTTTGCTAAGGGGGTACCTATTTCTACTGTAATAAACGTGAATTCCGTTAGTGGGGATATCTACAGCATGCAGTCATTTAATTATGAGGACATGAAAACATTCCAGTTTCAAATTCAAGCCACTGACTCAGGTGTCCCTCCACAAAGCAGCAACGTGACCGTGAACGTTTACATCCTTGATGAAAATGACAACAGTCCTGGGATTCTCCCTCCTTATTCTGATCACGGCTCCGTTAATACCGAGAACATTCCGTTTTCTGCTGAACCGGGTTATTTTGTGGCCAAGATAAGGGCTGTAGACGCCGACTCTGGGTACAATGCGCTACTTTCTTATCACATCGCTGAGCCCAAAAGAACGGATTTATTTAAAATCAGCACCAGCACCGGGGAAATAAGAACCAAGAGACGCCTGAGCGATAATGACTTGAAAACACATCCTTTGGTCATTTCGGTTTCCGACCACGGACAGCCCTCCCTGTCAGCCACAGTGTCCATTGATGTCGTCATTGTTGAAAGCACCGGGGAAATGCAGCTGGAACTCAGGCATCTGCCAGCGACGGAGAGCAGTTTTTCAGATTTACATTTGTATTTGCTCATAGCACTTGTTTCCGTGTCCGTCATATTTCTGCTGACTCTCCTCAGTTTAATCGTTATAAGATGTCACAGGACAAATGACAGTTTCAGCAGGTACAGCGCTCCAGTCATCACCGCAAACCCCGACGGCAGCTGGTCTTATTCTAAAACGACTCAGCAGTATGACGTGTGTTTCAGCTCAGACACATTAAAAAGTGACGTCATAGTTTTCCCTGCACCATTTCCGCCCCCCGAGGAGGAACTTATTAGTATTAAAGGAACTGATTCATGGAAACGAAATGAAATCGCTTCTCAAAACGTAGAGGTAAGCACGTTGTTTTTATAATGTTATTTTGGAGCCAAATTGTAACGACAGGAACAGTAAAACTAAATCACGTGGTTGTATATCAGGGTGTTTCAATCGATTGTTTTGGCATATCCTCAGAATAATATACTGTCATACTGTATGTCCATCATTGAATAATATGAACTAAAAGGAAGTTTGAACAAAAGTTTAATTCTCATTTACTGTAGTCTCTTTGAATAAGTTTGCCCTCCTGACACAATCTGATTTTATCTGAATTAACTATGGTATATAAAACGTCCGTTTATTCTAACCAGGGAATCTTACCTGAGAATAGACACACATTAATTCATTCTTGTCAGTTTTTGCTCTTTAGCATTTTTGGATTGACTTCAAAATTTAATTGATTGTGCAAGGATAGACCTTATCTGTTTGTAATCAGACCACGAAATGTGTCTTATCACTGTCCTGTGTGGTAGTTTAAAATGGTGAAGGTGGTACAGTACATGCTACACTGCTGCAATAAAGCACATTCAGTGGTCAGATTACAAGCAGATCGGGTAAACAAATAACTTTTTGCACCATTTTGAACAGTTTTGAAGACTGTCGCTTTTGACACAATATTGTAGTCCTCTTCGCTGGGATTTCTCACAGTTCTGCTCTTCTTTCTTGATTGTATGTACTGATTCTGTGTTGATTATTCCTTTCAAGTTTCTATTATATTTTAATGTTTTTGTATGCACGTTCGATGAATCACTTTAGATTTTGAGTATCTTGGAAGATTTTCACTTCTCGTGCAATTAGTTTAAAGAATACTGACCACCAGTTAGCAATTTATTAAAATTGTAGCTTTTTAAAAAACTTAATACTTTTAGAACAGGTATTTTGTGTGTATCCTATATCCAACCGGATACAAAGTGCTCTTGTCTTATCAGATTGTGGAACCCAAAGGCACTGATCTCTTCAGAATCAGTACAAGTACTGGGGATTTAAGAACTAAACAATATTTGAGTGAAAATGACATACAATCACATCCCTTGGTAATATTGATTACGGATCACGTAGAACTGCCTTTATGTACTTTTAGATTGGATGTACTTGCTGTTGACGGTGTCTGAAATGCATTCGGAATTCAGGCAAGGGCTGAGAGGACCTGACAGTTTTTCAGGCTTGAATCTGTCTTTGCTTATCGCAGTTGTCTCAGTATCTGTTATGGCTTTAAGTCTTATTGATTTAATAATTATATTAAATCATATTCTTGAAAAGTATTGTTTTATTATAATAGACATATTATATTAATAGTCTCATTAATTTAATGGTTATAAAATGCCAGAAGCCAAATTATGCTTTTGACAAGTAGAGCCCTCCAGTGATCACCACGCATCCGGAAGTAGGTTCTACTAAAAAATATGACATGCTTCAGTTCAAACAGACTGCTGAGTGATGTGTTCGTTTTGGAATGCACCCTTACTTGACTTCAGGTGGAGAACTTATAAGTTTAAATGGAACTGACACCTGAAAGAGAAATTATTAAGTATATTGACATGAACATACAATATAAATGTAGGCTTATTTATGTAGATAATAAATGATGCCTATATAATAAGAAGGATTAATATATAGAGAATGCTTTGGAAAGTCTTCATGCCATACCAGGTATGAATAAATAATGCATTAATACAATAATTTAGGTTTAGAAAAATGTAATATTTTTCTGAAGGTTTAGTATTGTATGTCATAACCTATGAATTAATTTGCAGAAAGGTATAGGTAGGTAAAGGTATAGGTATACGTTTTTAACGATCGTTTTGATAGTTTCTTGTGTCTTTGCTATACATGTGTGCCAATTTGTGTGTGTTCCAAACGTAATATAAATATTTTGTCAGAAAAGAGATTGGTTATTTTTTTCTCTCAGTCAAATATGTTGATCTGCTTTAATGTTATGCTCCATATGTGCCCAACGTTCATCACTGATACCGATTTTAAGTTTTTATTTTTCAGTTTAAATAGCTAAGTTGAAATTTGAAATTCTCGTGCAGCAGAAACATTCTGCCTATACCTTCACATAGAATATCTGAACTGTTAAATATTGCATATTTGATAGTTTTCAGAGTGCACCATGTTTAAAACAAATATTAAATGTATTCTATAAAATAGTACATAAAATAGGCCTAAGTTCTGTATTTGGACATTTTCTGAAAAGAACATTTTAGTTCCAGGCAAATCCACACGGTGTCTCTGCTGACTAACAAAGTGAGATATTAAATTCAGCTTCTGAATTGACAGAGAGAAGGCTTTGTTAGAAGATGCAGGATGTGAGTCCGAATCACAGGACGTATATTGTGTTTTATTTTTTCTGCTGCGATCATAATATATCTTCATGGTTAATCGTACTGGGTACCTTGACATACTGGACTTTGTACGTCTGCAAGTGCAAGTGCAAAAATGTTTTTTTCACGCCAAAGAATAATTGTTTTGATGTATTTTATGGTCGTGCTGCTGTTTTCCTTATGGGATCTGGGCTTTGGACAAATAACCTATACCGTTTCGGAGGAGGTAAACCAGGGGACGTTTGTGGGAAATTTAGCGAAGGATTTAAACCTCAGTGTCCAAGAACTGGAGTCGCGCATGTTCCAGCTAGTATCCGGATCCAAAAAGAAGTATTTCGAGGTAAATGTAAAAACTGGAATTCTCTATGTAAATGATAGAATCGACAGGGAGGAGCTGTGTCCGAATATTCTGTCTTGCTCTGTGAATTTAGAGGCCATTGTCAATGTTCCCTTGAATCTGTATCGCTTGGAAATTAATATTCTAGATATAAACGACAATTCGCCTTCCTTTCGTGCTAAGTCGCAATTTATAAACATTTCTGAATCAACGCTGCCAGGAATGCGGTTTCCTCTGTTAGGTGCATACGATGCAGATGTTGGGAAAAACTCTTTAAATACGTATAAACTCAACCCGAATGCGCATTTTTCCCTTGATTTACATAAAAGTAGCGAACAGAGTTTGTCCGCTGAATTAGTGCTGCAGAAAACATTAGATCGAGAGAAACAGCCTGTGATCCGTCTGCAGCTGACCGCTGTAGACGGTGGAAATCCAGCAAGGTCTGGAACATCGGAGATCATAGTGAATATTTTAGACAATAACGACAATCCTCCGGTTTTCAGCAGCCCTCTGTATAAAGTTCGTGTGGTTGAAAACGTGCCTGAAGGAACACCTATTATAACTCTGAACACAACAGACTTAGATGAAGGGATTAATTCCGAAATCGTCTACTCCTTTAGTAAGCATGAACAAGATAATGTTTTGGATATGTTCGACATTGATCCCAGCTCCGGGGAAATTACAGTTAAAGGGAAAATTGATTATGAACAAAATAGTTTGTATGAAATCCGTGTTCAAGCAAAAGACAAAGGCCAGCCGCCGATGGCCTCACATTGCAAAGTGTTGGTTGAAGTCGGAGACGTTAATGACAATGCCCCTGAAATAGCAACAACATCACTTCTGGATACTGTGAAGGAGGACGCTAGTATTGGCACGGCGATTGCTCTAATTACTGTCGTAGATAAAGATGGTGGTAAAAACGGAAATGTCAATTGCTATGTCGCTGGAGACGTTCCTTTTAAACTGCAGGCGAACTACAAGAACTATTACTCTTTAGTAGTTAACGCTCCACTGGACCGTGAAAGCACTTCTCAGTACAATGTCTTTATCACAGCAATAGATGAGGGGACCCCGCCTCTGTCCAGCACCAGCGTTGTTGTTGTACACGTTTCGGATGTGAACGACAATGCGCCACGATTTGCACAGCCTGTTCTCCAATTGTACGTGAAGGAGAACAGTCCAGTAGGAGCTGTTATATACACGGTGAGCGCGTTGGATCCGGATTTAAATGAAAATGCCCAAATAACATATTCTTTGTTGGACATTTTTGCTAAGGGGGTACCTATTTCTACTGTAATAAACGTGAATTCCGTTAGTGGGGATATCTACAGCATGCAGTCATTTAATTATGAGGACATGAAAACATTCCAGTTTCAAGTTCAAGCCACTGACTCAGGTGTCCCTCCACAAAGCAGCAACGTGACCGTGAACGTTTACATCCTTGATGAAAATGACAACAGTCCTGGGATTCTCCCTCCTTATTCTGATCACGGCTCCGTTAGTACCGAGAACATTCCGTTTTCTGCTGAACCGGGTTATTTCGTGGCCAAGATCAGGGCTGTAGACGCCGACTCTGGGTACAATGCGCTACTTTCTTATCACATCGCTGAGCCCAAAAGAACGGATTTATTCAAAATCAGCACCAGCACCGGGGAAATAAGAACCAAGAGACGTCTGAGCGATAATGACTTGAAAACACATCCTTTGGTCATTTCGGTTTCCGACCACGGACAGCCCTCCCTGTCAGCCACAGTGTCCATTGATGTCGTCATTGTTGAAAGTACCGGGGAAATGCAGCTGGAACTCAGGCATCTGCCAGCGACGGAGAGCAGTTTTTCAGATTTACATTTGTATTTGCTCATAGCACTTGTTTCCGTGTCCGTCATATTTCTGCTGAGTCTCCTCAGTTTAATCATTATAAGATGTCACAGGACAAATGACAGTTTCAGCAGGTACAGCGCTCCAGTCATCACCGCACACCCCGACGGCAGCTGGTCTTATTCCAAAACGACTCAGCAGTATGACGTGTGTTTCAGCTCAGACACATTAAAAAGTGACGTTGTAGTTTTCCCTGCACCATTTCCGCCCACCGAGGAGGAACTGATTAGTATTAAAGGAACTGATTCATGGAAACGAAATGAAATCCCTTCTCAAAACGCAGAGGTAAGCGTTTTTATGATGTTATCTTGGATCCAAATTGTTTCAACAAAAATAAATCTACATTATTTTGTTGTCTCCCAGGAGCTTTTCAATCAAATTTATTGACATATGCTGAGAAGTCTATAATGTGGTATGCGCACCACTAAACAATACAGTATATACGAAAAGGGAGGCTGAAGAATTGCAAAAATGTTTTATTCTTGTTTATGATCTCTGAATTATTTTGCCCCTAGTGACATAATTTGATTTAGTCTGATATATCTATAGTATATAAACGTCCTTATAATCTGCCCAGGCAAGTTTACCTCTGAACAGAGATTTGTTCTGGCCCTGTATGTCAGTTTGTGTGCTCTTTATTTGCGTTCAATAGAAAATAATTTATGGTGCAAAACGTACTTTTTGTGGTAGTACGAACAGCTTGAAGGATGTCCTTCTGACTAAATGTTATCGGTTCCTAACGTATTTGAAAGTTTTTGTAAGTAATCGCTTTATAGATTTTGAGTGTCTTCTGGGACTGTTAGTAATTTATAAAAATTGTAACCAATTTAAAAAATCATTTTACAATTCACATTTTGTATATTGTTCATGAAATAGGGTTATTGGTTTTTCAAATCTGTAAGTGGATTTTAAAGCTTTAGCACTTAAACACTATCACATTCAATGCACTTGTAATTTTCTTTCTGTACAGTTCACAAAGAAGTGAAGTAAGTTTTTTTCAAAAGGTAGTGTGTTGTGTGGAATGAAAAAATACGATTTTTTTTTCTGAGAGTAGCGACCTAGCAAACCTCAAGCAGCATGTGGTTCACTAGCTAGATTTATTATGATATTTAATTGTGAGGAATCGAAATATTAGTGTTCATGTCACAGAAAGGTTGTCTTAAGAACGTAGGTTTACTCAGCGCTGTGTTGCCCTTGTCCACTTTAAGGAAACGATTCGCTGAGAATGATAACCAGTGTGCTTATACTGTATACTAAATAAAAATAGATACAGTACAGTATGTAACATAGGTGTGTATCTGAAGTTTTCTCTTCACTGAGCTTATCCACACGATGTCACTATTGATCAACACAGTGAAAATACTGTACATGAAAATATCTGGCTCCTCCTCACACTAAAACAGCATAGAACGCTGAAGTCTTTGTTACAGTGAGCCACAGAATGGGCGTCTGATACAGATATGTTTTGTTTTGCGTGTTATTTCAAATGAAATCCGTAGTCAGTGATAATGTGGATATAACGTTACATTTGACCGATTATACTGGGAAAGGGAGAGAAAATGATTCTGGAAGCACCGCGAGGATCCATTTGGATATATTCACATTTTTTTCTGTTGCTTTGCTTGCGGAATCTTGCTTCCGGACAGATAATCTATTCCGTATTCGAAGAGGTGAAAGAAGGGACTTTTGTTGGGAATATAGCTAAGGATCTGAATCTGAGTGTCCAGGAATTGGAGTCGCGTATGTTTCAGGTGGTGTCCGGATCCAAGAAGAAATATTTTGAGGTAAATTTAAAAACTGGCATTCTTTATGTGAATGAAAGAATCGACAGAGAGCAGCTGTGTCCTGCCAGTCTTACATGTTCTGTAAATTTAGAAGCTATTATTAATATGCCTTTAAATTTGTACCGAGTGGAAATTAATGTTTTGGACATAAATGACAACTCGCCCACTTTTCGTGTGAAATCTCAGCATTTGAACATTACCGAGTCCACTTTACCAGGGATGCGATTTCCACTGCTGAGTGCCAATGATGCTGATGTGGGTAGTAATTCTGTGAACACATATAGACTCAGTACGAATGAATATTTCTCTCTGGATGTGCACAGCGGTGGTGAGCAGAGCGTGTATGGCGAGTTAGTGCTGCAGAAAGCTTTAGACCGAGAGAAGCAGCCTGTGATAAATCTCGTGTTGACTGCTGTGGACGGGGGGAAACCACCCAGATCAGGAACCCTGCAGGTCCAAGTGAATGTCCTGGATATAAATGATAACAGTCCTGTTTTCAGCAGCTCACTGTACAAAGTTAAAGTCTTTGAAAATATCCCCCACGGGTCAATTGTAATAAAGCTGAATGCAACTGATTTAGACGAAGGAGTAAATGGTAAACTTTTATACTCATTCAGTACTCATGGGAAGGAGAATATTTTGGATGTTTTTTCCATTAATCCAAACACGGGTGAAATTACTGTGAAGGATGAAATTGATTTTGAGAAACACAGCACTTATGAAATTCGTGCTCAAGCTCAGGACGGAGGCCAATCTCCAATGGCCTCGCACTGTACAGTTCTTGTTGAAGTCATAGATTTGAATGACAACGCTCCTGAAATTGCCATTACATCTCTGTCTAGTACAGTGAAAGAGGACGCTAAAATAGGAACTGTAATTTCCTTGATTACTGTATCGGATAAAGACGGAGGAAAAAATGGAAATGTACATTGTCAAATGGCCTCTTCAGCTCCATTTGAACTTAAGACTTTATATAAGAACTATTACTCTTTGGTAGTTGCTGACGCGCTGGATCGAGAGACTGTTGCTCTGTACAATGTCACGATTATAGCCACAGACGAAGGGACCCCGTCTCTGTCAAGCAGAAGTTTAATTACTGTTCATGTTTCTGACGTAAACGACAATGCTCCAGTTTTTCCAGTGCCACCTTTGGAAGTGTACGTGAAAGAAAACTGTCCAGTCGGAGCTGTTATATACACTATATCTGCGTCAGATCCGGATTTAAACGAAAATGCGCAACTAACATATTCTTTACTGGAAACCCCCACCAAGGGGACTCCTGTCTCCAATATAATAAGCGTGAACTCTGTTAGTGGTGATATTTACACCATGCACTCTTTTGATTATGAGAAAGTGAAAACGTTCCAGTTTCAGGTTCAAGCCACTGACACTGGTGTCCCTCCACTAAGCACCAACGTGACCGTGAACGTTTATGTCCTTGACGAAAATGACAACAGTCCTGGGATTCTGCCTCCTTATTCTGACTTCGGCTCCGTTAATACTGAGAAAATCCCCTATTCTGCTGAAGCGGGTTATTTCGTGGCCAAGATCAGGGCTGTAGATGCCGACTCTGGTTATAATGCATTACTTTCGTATTACATTACCGAACCCAAAGGGACGGATCTCTTCAAAATAAGCAGCAATACGGGGGAAATAAGAACAAAGCGACGCTTATCTGAAAATGACTTCAAAACTCATGCCTTGAGCATTTTGATTACTGACAACGGGAAACCGCCACTTTCATCCACTGTATCTGTTGAGGTTGTAGCTGTTGAAAGTACAAATGAAATGCAATTGGAACTGAAACAGTTGCCGAAGAAGAAAGAAGGTTTTTCAGATCTAAATCTCTACTTGCTGATCGCCGTTGTCTCGGTATCTGTTATATTTTTAGTGAGCCTCATCATGTTCATAGCTGTAAAATGCTACAGGACAGATAGCGGCTTTAGCAGCTATATCCCCCCAGTGATCACCACGCACCCTGACGGAAGCTGGTCGTACTCTAAAAGTACTCAGCAGTATGACGTCTGCTTCAGCTCTGATACACTGAAGAGTGACGTCGTGGTTTTTAACGGTCCCTTTCCGCCTGCAGACGGTGAACTTATTAGCTTAACTGGGAACGACTCGTTCAAAAGGTCTCGGGAAGGGACGCTGCATATTGAGGTAAGCGTGCTATTGATATATACATTTCACAGGTGAACCTCTCTTTTGTTACAATTCTGACGTGCATAATTTTCTCGATTTACTTTGTGAGATTGTTTATGAAGGAATACTGATTGTGTTTCCTACCTCAAAATTGCTCATTAAATAGGAGATTCAATTCTATTGTCTTGATTGAACTGAACTAGAAAGAACCTTAAAATCCTACTACTGCAGTTTATACCGTACGTTGTACCAAAGGGTTCCTATTTATTAGCCCGGATAAACTGCATCAATAGAAGGAACACAGCTTTGCTAAAGTGCGCGGACACTAGAGACGCGACCCAAAAGCATTCATCAGGATCCCGTAGAATTGATCTTCTGCTCCTCGTTTTCCTCCTAATAAGCTGACAAAAATGTTTTGTTTTTGCAGAGGCAGACTAATGGAGACTTGCATACATTTTTAAATATAATTATGCATATTATTAGTAAGTAGTCCCATGAACATGTTACAAGTTCCACATGAACAAAATTTATGCTCAGTTGAAATTGCTATCAGAAATCACAGCTATCCAAAGCTTATTTTTGTCATAAGTACCATAATAACATTACACTAAATATTAGCCCTGTATAGATAGTATATATTAAATATGTAAATGTATATAATGAAATATAGAGTGCAATTATCTGCATTGCCCTAAAAAAGCATGAGAGGTTGTATCAGATGCAAATTAATCGTTAATTATGAAGCAATATAGATTAATATGAGCACCTAAATATGCCACTTTCAGACCAGTACTTATATATTTTATTTCAGTTGAAAACAGCAGGTGTGCTTAGGACTCTTGTGGTCATTGTTGATTGGCTCTAGCTTCCACACAGTGTCGCTGTTGACCAAGGAAGGAAAAAAAGGATTTTAGATTTACAGGGCTCCTCCTTAAACTGAAAGAGCGCAGCGGATCACTGTAGGCTTTGTTAGAGTAAGACGGTCTGTGGCACATACAGTACAAGTCGTATCTTGCTTTTATGTTGCAAACGTAATTGTTAAACTCGGGCGGTTTCGAAGCAAGGAGGTTTTGGAGTGCATGGCTTTACAAGGACTGACGAAGGCATGATTTCAGCAGGGCAAAAAGGAATTATCTGGATGCATTCTTCATTATGTCTTTTGTTTTTTCTCTGGGGTGCTGTTTGCGGACTGACTGTGTATTCTGTTTCAGAGGAAGTAAACGAAAGGACCTTTGTTGGAAATATATCTAAGGATTTGAATATAAATATTCAGGAACTGGAGTCGCGTATGTTTCAGATTGTATCCGGGTCCGATAAGCAGTATTTTGAGGTAAATTTAAAAACTGGTATTCTCTATGTAAAAGAAAAAATTGACAGGGAGCAACTGTGTCCTGATACGTCCGCTTGCTTTTTAAATTTAGAGGCGATTATGAATGCTCCTGTGAGTTTATACCGTATTCAAATTAATATTTTAGATGTGAATGACAATTCGCCCGTCTTTCCTACAATATCGCAAAATATAAATATTGCGGAGTCTACTCTCCCGGAAGCAAGATTCCCTTTGCTCAGTGCTGATGATGCAGACGTTGGTACAAACGCTGTAAATACATACAGGCTCAGTCCTAATGAATATTTCTCCTTGGATGTACAGAACCCTGGAGAAGAGAGCGTGTCTGCCGAGTTAGTTCTGCACAAAGCTTTAGATCGGGAGAAACAGCCTATTATCAGTCTCCTCCTGACAGCTGTAGATGGCGGAAAGCCACCCAGGTCTGGGACACTGCAGGTCCAAGTGAATGTGTTAGATATAAATGATAACAGTCCTCTTTTCACCAGTCCAGTATACAAAGTCCAGGTAGACGAAAACGTGCCATTTGGTACTTTGGTAATTAAGCTTAATGCAACAGACGTGGACGAAGGAATAAACAGCAAAATAGTGTATTCATTTAGTAATCAGAGACAAAAAGATGTAATTGATATTTTTGATATAAACCCTGAAACCGGTGAGATAACGGTTAAAGGTAATGTCGACTACGAGGAAAGTAATGTTCATGAAATTCGTGTCAAGGCCCAGGACAAAGGCCAACCTCCAATGGCTTCACATTGTAAAGTGCTGGTGGAAGTAATAGATGTTAATGACAATGCCCCAGAAATAAAAGTAACTTCACTTTTGAACACCGTCAAGGAAGATGCCAAAAGGGGCACAGTGATTGCTCTAATCACTATTTTGGATAAAGATGGAAGTAAAAATGGAAACGCACATTGCGGAGTTTCTGACGGTGTTCCTTTTGTACTTCAGTCATCCTATAAAAACTACTATTCATTGGTAGTTGGCGGAGTACTAGACCGAGAGAGCGTTTCTCAATACAATGTCACCATTACAGCAAAAGACGAAGGGGCGCCACCCCTGTCGAGCACAAGTGTTATAGTGGTGCACGTTTCCGATGTAAATGATAACGCTCCACGGTTTTCTGAACCTGTTCCTGAAGTGTATGTCAAAGAAAACAATGCAATGGGAGCTCTTATACACACATTGTCTGCTTTTGATCCCGATTTAAACGAGAATGCTCAGATTACATATGCTTTATTGGAGACTTCAACGAAAGGAATCCCTGTCTCTACTATAATAAACGTGAATTCAATTAGTGGGGATATCTACAGCATGCGGTCATTTAATTATGAGGACATGAAAACATTCCAGTTTCAAGTTCAAGCCACTGACTCAGGTGTCCCTCCACAAAGCAGCAACGTGACCGTGAACGTTTACATCCTTGATGAAAACGACAACAGTCCTGGGATTCTCCCTCCTTATTCTGATCACGGCTCTGTCAATACCGAGAACATTCCGTTTTCTGCTGAAGCCGGTTATTTTGTGGCCAAGATCAGGGCTGTAGACGCCGACTCTGGTTACAATGCGCTACTTTCTTATCACATTATTGAGCCCAAAAGGACCGATCTCTTCAGAATCAGCACCAGCACTGGAGAAATAAGAACCAAACGACGTTTGAATGAAAATGACTTGAAAACACATCCTTTGGCCATTTTGATTTCTGACCATGGACAGCCGTCCTTGTCGGCTACTGTGTCCCTTGATGTCATTCCTGTAGAAAATGGTGCTGAAATGCAAAGGGAATTCAAACAAATGTCTAAAAAGGAGAACGGTTTTTCAGATTTGAATTTGTACTTACTCATAGCGATTGTTTCCGTGTCAGTTATATTCTTACTGACTCTCCTCAGTCTGATCATCATTAAATGCCACAGGAAAAATGACCGCTTCAGCAAGTACAGTCGTCCCGTGATCACCGCGCACCCCGACGGCAGCTGGTCTTATTCTAAAACTACACAGCAGTATGACGTGTGTTTTAGCTCAGACACACTGAAGAGTGACGTTGTGGTTTTAAACGCACCAATTCCCCCTTGCGATGGGGAACTTATCAGTATTAATGAAACAGACACGTTAAGAAGGAATATCGGAAACTTTGAGGTAAGAACGTACAGTTATATCAGTTACAGTGATTGTGGACTTCTTGAGTAGTAGAAATACTGTAGAAATCCTATTTTTCTATTCCAAAATACCTGTCATGATTGAATTGTGCATAGAACGTCCTAAACATGAAATTATAAAGTTAAAACATAATATATAAAAATTATTTAGAGAGAAGTCTCTTGACAATGTGTTGCTGAGTGCTACGCTAATACAGTATCTTTCCTAGTCGCGTCTTACCTTTTTTGCAAATATGTGCGAAGTTTTATATTCATGAATATTGTGATTTATTTAGTTTGATTGTTTGAGTGTTTTAAAATGTGTCATGTCACAGTCCTGAGGTCATGGAATGTTCCTTTTTTTCCCTTTTTTTCTGCGTACAGTGTGTGATCTGCTTGCTTTCTCCTTAAACTGCACACACGACTGGAAATATTCGGTAATGGACTAAGTGGGGAAAGGGTCCTGTACTCTGAAAAAAATGACAAAGCGAAAAAATGTTACACTGGTAGCTGTGCTATTCTGCTAGTGAGGGTTTTATTGTCAATAATAATGAATACCTCGAATAGGTTGGAGTAACACTTTTTTCTCAACATTTAAACATGCTATTCTGTCTATATTAAACTTGCCATTTAATCAAAATTAAGACAGTAAAATCGAGTTGTAAGTGAAATATTCCTTTAGTAGCCCGTTCAAAACGTAGTTAGGAATAATGCGCTATAGGCACTATACTCTATGTGATATTTAAATCGAATATGTTAGAATTTATCATTGTTCTGGAGTCTAAAACGTTGTGACGAATATAATATTTCCAGTAGAACCTAAACTCTATGGCAGTTTCGTACTGCTTCCTGGCGTGCCCACACGGTGTCGGTGTTCACCAGCAAAGTCAGAAAAATCCGTTTGTACGGACTCCTCCTTTAATGAAAAAAAAATCCCAGGAAGCTTTTGTTAGAGTAAAACGCAACATACGTATTAGACACAAATGACAGGCTGTTTTTACAGTCCTTTTCTTTCGCGACTGAATATACTCGAGATACTCACATGTAGGTATTCGTGCATCTTGGATTGCGTTTCTGGACCGAGGAACATTTTAAAATGTTTTTGTCAGATCGAAAGGTGTCCGTTTTTATTCGTTTTTTATTCCTTCTGCTCATTCGTTTTCGGGATCAGATTTCTGGACAAATCATCTACACTGTTTCAGAAGAGGTGAAGAAGGGAACCTTTGTCGGGAATATCGCTAAGGATTTGAATCTCAATGTCCAAGAACTGGAATCGCGTATGTTTCACATTGTATCTGTGGCTAAAAGGAAATATTTCGAGGTAAATTTTAAAACTGGCATTCTTTTTGTTAATGAGCACATAGATAGAGAGGAACTGTGTCCCAACATACCGTCATGTTCTTTAAATTTAGAAGCTATTGTTAATTTTCCTTTGAATTTATATCGTGTTGAAATAAACATAGTTGATATTAATGACAATTCACCCGCATTTTCTGTGGAATCGCAGTATATAAATGTTTCGGAATTAACGTTTCCAGGAGTCCGATTTCCACTGCTCAGTGCTTTTGACGCAGATGTAGGCAGTAATTCTATAAAAACATACAAGCTCAGTCCGAATGAGCACTTCTCTCTGGATGTACAGAGCGGTGGTGAGCAGAGCGTGTCTGCTGAGTTAGTGCTGCAGAAAGCTTTAGACCGAGAGAAACAGCCTGTGATTCATCTTGTGCTGACTGCTGTTGATGGAGGCAAACCACCCAAATCTGGAAGTTTGGAGATTGTAGTGAATATTTTAGATATCAATGACAACACTCCAGTGTTCAGCAGTCCAGTCTATAAAGTCCGTGTCTATGAAAATGTAATTTCTGGCACATTAGTAATAAAACTTAATGCGACCGATCTTGATGAGGGCAAAAATGGTGAAATAGTCTATGCTTTCAGTAGTCATGGGCAGAAAGACATTTGGGATAAATTCGCAATCAATGCCATCAGCGGAGAAATTACAGTTAAAGGGGACATTGATTATGAGGAGAACAGTGTTTATGAAATTCGTGTTCAGGCCCAAGACAGAGGACAGTCTCCAATGGCGGCACATTGTAAAGTCCTAGTTGAAGTCATAGATGTCAACGACAACGCGCCTGAAATAGCAGTGACATCTCTTTCGAGCACTGTGAAAGAAGACGCTGGCGTAGGAGCAGTAGTTGCTTTGTTTACCGTAGTAGATAAAGACAGCGGTAAGAATGGGAAAGTTCACTGCGAAGTTTCCGCCTCTGTCCCATTTAAACTGCAGTCCTCGTATAAGAACTATTACTCATTAGTAATTAGTGGACCTCTGGACCGAGAGAACTGTTCTCAGTACAATGTCACGATCACGGCGAGAGATGAAGGGACTCCGCCTCTCTCCAGCACCAGCGTCGTTGTTGTACACGTGTCTGACGTGAATGACAACGCGCCACACTTTCCAGAATCTGTTATTGACGTGTATGTGAAGGAAAACAACCCAGTAGGAGCTGCTGTGTCCACCATATCCGCATTTGATTCGGATTTAAACGAAAATGCACAGATAACCTATAATCTATTGGAAAGTCCTACCAAGGGAGTGCCCGTTTCCAGTAGAATAAACGTGAACTCTGTTAGTGGTGACATTTATAGTATGCAGTCCTTTGATTATGAAGAAATGAAAACATTTCAATTTCAAGTTCAAGCCACTGATTCTGGCGTCCCGCCACAAAGCAGCAACTTGACTGTAAACGTTTTTATTCTTGACGAAAATGATAACTGTCCTGGTCTCCTGCCTCCTTATTCTGATCACGGTTCCGTTACTACAGAAAACGTTCCATATTCTGCTGAAGCGGGATATTTTGTGGCCAAGATAAGGGCTGTGGACGCCGACTCAGGTTATAACGCACTTCTTTCATTTAACATTGTTGAGCCCAAAAGGACGGATCTTGTCAAAATTAGTACTAGCACAGGAGAGATCAGAACAAAACGACGCATGAACGAAAATGACTTGAAGACTCACCAATTGGTGGTTTTGATTTCTGACAACGGCCAACCTTCCCTTTCAGCCACTGTATCCATTGATGTGGTTGTTGTTGAAAGTACCCCGGAGACGATATCATTATTTAAGCAATTACCAAAAAAGGAGGAATACTTTTCCAATTTAAATCTATATTTGATGATCGCAATTGTCACAGTCTCGGTTATATTCCTACTGAGTCTCCTAAGTTTAATCTTGTTAAAACGCCACAGAGCGAAAGACAGCTTCACCGGATACAGTGCTCCGGTGATAACTACACATCCTGACGGCAGCTGGTCCTACTCTAGAACTACACAGCAGTATGACGTGTGTTTCAGCTCAGACACACTGAAGAGTGACGTCGTGATTCTTAACACGCCGTATCAACCTCAAAATGGAGATCTTATTAATATTAATGACACCGATTCCTGTAAAAAGAACGAAAATATACTTCAAAGTTTGGAGGTAAGCCGTAATTCTTATATTTTACGAATGTGGGATTAAATATAAAATTTGTGTATGTTAATGGTCTGCAAGAGTATATTTTTCTCTGGTCTCAGATACATTGATGGAATTTAAAGCTGCAGTTTAGAGTAGTACTGAACGTTGTCTGTATCCCAGTTGTGGATTGACCAACCATTCATCAGTCTTCCTTAACGGCTTGCAAACGCCCCAGAGACAGATTTGATCCCAGGACTCTTGGCTCTGTGTTGTCTGTGTTGTGGCAGCCAGTGAATCGAAATTTAATAATTTACAATATAATATATCTCAATGTACGCTGTGTGTAACTGAATGTATTTTGTTTTGATTTAACCAATTACAGAGTGAGATTCGTTCAATGTAAATGTTTGATAAATCACTTGAAATTAAAATGACAGGTTTGCCTTTAAAATCACGCCAAGCTAGTCACAGAGTCACAGTTGAATCCGAGTTGGAAGACTACTCTTCACAATACTTTATCCCGCTGACTTAAATACGTAAATGATATTCTTCTCTGCTTCTAATAAAGGATGTGGTAGAAGGCTTTCAAGAGTATAGATATATACCGTACTTTATTGATCCCGTGAGGGAAATTGAAGTGCAACAGCAGCTTTATACAGACAACACAGCCACAGTGTAACGAATGATACAATAATAATAATAATAGTACAATACATACAATACAATCAGTACAGTGAGGGGAGCACTAAAAGAGTTACTCACAGTCCGGACACACAAAGAACAAACTAGAACAGAATAGTACGCAGAAAAATCGTATCACACATACGAATATAAATATAGATGTAAATATAGATATGGATATAAATGTATTGCACGGGTCCCTGGCATATATTGCACAAAAAACGGTTGTAAACGGGAAAAGAAAGAGAACAGATGTAGCAGTAGATGTGTAGATGCGCTCAGTCCAGAAACAGGTCACTGTCAATGTTGCCTCTGCCCAGACGCAAGGTGGATGCGTTGTACAGTCTTATGGCAGAAGGCAAGAATGACCTCCTGTAGCGCTCCCTGTCGCACCGTGGATGAATCAGTCTATTGCTGAACGTGCTCTTCATTTCTACAAGCCTGTCATGGGGATGGGAGATATTGTATCACAACGGTTAACTGAATGTGTAAACGTCAAGTGCATTGACTCCACTGTATCTAACGTATTATTTTACAAGATGATGAGATGTCTGTATGTATGTAACTTGTATAGAACATGCACATACTTACTGTAGATAGATATACTTATATATACGCATTTATTTCCCGTCAGAAATGACGTAAAGCGCATAGCATTACATTAAAATCATTTAGATGTGAAAAAGCGAAAAATAGTCTGGAGTAGTTTTGTAGTATTTTTTTCAACATTGTAAAGGCTGTCTAGACACAGATGTAGTTGTTTGTCGTATGCTTTGTTTCGTCATTACATACTTTGTGCAAGGCTGAACGTTTCTGATTGAATTGATGCTGAAGTAATTAAATGCTGACTACCCTGAAGGAGGGTATTTTTTAATCGTAAAGTGTTTTATTGTGCTTTAAAAGATAGAAATGAAGTAGTGTCCTGTTGCTCAGAATATGTTTAAGAATTTTAGAACGACATAAACTAACCTTTAAGTGGTACTGCATTTAAAGCACATTGTAAAGCATTTTAAAAATGGCTTATAATCAAGTGCCGATGCCACTAGCTTCGTGAATTACAGCGACAAAAAATAATTCGTGTCTTATCGTTTTACGTTCACCCAAAACATTTTTTTTTTTGCAAAACTTAGTATATTTATTGCGTAGGTACTTTTTGAAATTAGTTGATTGTACACCAAGCTGTATGTATGGTTTTGACCAGACTTGTTTCGTGCTAAAGCCTGATAAGGCAGTTGACACAGATACTTGATGTCTATGAAAACATTGGACTGTCTTTACATGCTGATGACGTATACCACATATTTAAAACATGTATGTTTTATGAGCCGGTTTACCGTGAGAATATAAATGTCCAAGGTGTCCTGTAACTTTCTTTGAACTCTGTGCTTAATCACACGGTGTCGCTGTTGACCATCAAAAGTGAAATATGGAAATCAGCTTTTTCCTGGGCTCCTCCTTGCTTGTAAGAGAACTCGCGGAGAGAGCAGGCTTTGTTACAGTACATTGAGTGTATGCGGCACAGAAGACTGCTTTTCAGCGCTTTGGTTTTGTTCTTTTTATGTAATTTACTTACTGTTGTTAAATATATCTATTGCTAGATGTCATTGGATTATATAAATGAATACGTTACCTCGCAACAATGAATTCATGGCACCTAAGAAAACCTTTGTGGATACATTTTCAGCTGCTGATCTGCTGTTGGGATTTGGTTTGTGGACAAATATCTTATTCCATTTCGGAGGAGGTAAAACAAGGGACCTTTGTTGGGAATATAGCAAAGGATTTGAATCTTAATATAGAAGACCTGGAGTCACGAATGTTTCATATTGTTTCCGGATCCAAGAAAAAATATTTTGAGGTAAATCTGAAAACTGGCATTCTCTACGTAAATGATAGGATCGACAGAGAGGAGCTCTGCTCTAATACTATAACATGCTCTATGAATCTAGAGGCTGTAGTTAACCTACCGATGAATCTTTATCGAGTTGAAGTGAATATTCTAGACATTAATGATAATTCACCTGAATTTCCCACAAAATCATTTAATTTAAGTATAGCAGAGTCCTCTTTTGCAGGACTCAAATTTCCTTTGCCGAGTGCTAATGATGCGGATATTGGCAGCAACTCTGTAAAAACATACAAGCTCAGTCCAAATGAACACTTTTCCCTTGAAGTACAGGGCCTTATGGAGCAGAGCGTGTCGTCTGAGCTAGTGCTGCAGAAAGCTTTAGACCGAGAGAAACAGCCTGTTATAAACCTCATACTGACTGCTTTTGATGGAGGGAAACCACCTCTATCAGGAACCCTGCAGATAACTGTGACCGTCTTAGACAATAACGACAACAGCCCTGTCTTCAGTAGCGCTTTTTATAAAATCCGTGTACTTGAAAATGTACCAAAGGGGACTTCATTAATAACACTCAATGCAACGGATTTAGATGAAGGTTTAAACAGTGAAATCGTGTATTCCTTTATATACCATGGTTATGGACATGTACTAGATGTTTTTGACATAAATCCCAGTTCGGGTGAAGTAACAGTCAAGGGGAATATCGATTATGAAGAAAACAGTGCTTTTGAAATTAGAGTCCAGGCACAAGACAGAGGCCAATTGCCTTTCGCCACGCATTGCAAGCTGCTGGTTGAAGTCGTGGATGTGAATGACAATGCCCCAGAAATAGCGATAACATCACTTTCAGGTACTGTCAAAGAAGACGCTGCTGTAGGCACCACAGTCGCGCTTATCACAGTATTGGATAAAGATGGTGGCAAAAACGGTAATGTTCATTGTCAAATCCTTGGCGACGTTCCTTTTAAACTGCAATCATCCTATAAGAATTATTATTCTTTAGTTGTTGCTGGAAAGCTGGACCGAGAGACCATTGCTTTGTATAATGTTACAATTATAGCTAGAGACGATGGGACGCCGTCTCTGTCCAGCAGCAGCGTTGTTGCTGTACACGTTGCTGATGTAAACGACAACCCCCCTGTCTTTCTAGCGCCTGTTCTTGAAGTGTACGTGAAGGAAAACAGTCCACCAGGAGCTGTTATATACACCGTGTCCGCGTTTGACCCGGACTTAAACGAAAACGCACAACTGACTTATGCAATGTTGGAGAGTCCTAGCAAGGGAGTCCCCGTTTCCACTGTATTCAACGTGAACTCCGTGAGCGGCGATATATACAGCATGCAGAGTTTCGATCACGAGAACGTAAAATCATTTCAATTCCAAGTTCAAGCCACTGACTCTGGTGCCCCTCCACTAAGCAGCAATGTGACGGTGAACGTTTACATTCTTGATGAAAACGACAACAGTCCTGGGATTCTCCCTCCTTATTCTGATCACGGCCCCGTTTATACCGAGAACATTCCGTTTTCTGCTGAAGCCGGTTATTTCGTGGCCAAGATCAGGGCTGTAGACGCCGACTCTGGGTACAATGCGCTACTTTCTTATCACATCGTTGAACCGAAAAGGACAGATCTCTTCAGAATCGGTACCAGTACAGGGGAAATAAAAACAAGGCGGCGTTTGAATGAAAATGACGTAAAAACACATTCAATATTGATTTTGATATCAGATCATGGAGAACCTTCCCTCTCTGCCACCGTTTCCCTTGACGTATTAGTACTTGAGAACACGTCTGACATGCAGTCAGAATTGCGACATTTACCTAAGAACGAGGACAGCTTTTCTGATTTAAATATGTATTTGCTCATCGCCACTGTTTTAGTATCTGTTATATTTTTACTAGCTCTCCTTAGTTTAATAGTGCTAAAATGCCACAGAACAGACAAAACTTTCGACGGATACAGCCCTCCAATGATCACTGCGCACCCTGACGGCAGCTGGTCGTACTCTAAAGCAACACAGCAATATGACGTGTGTTTCAGCTCAGACACACTGAAGAGTGACGTCGTGGTTTTTAACGCACCGTTTGGGCCTCCAGATGGAGAGCTTATTAGTATTAATGAAACTGACACCTGCAAAAGAAATCGAGAACGGTTTCAAAACAATGAGGTAAGACACAATTAAATGCGGTTTAGAAATATTCCAAAACGAAATGAACATTTTTAGAACTTAGAGAACAGTACTGGGTTTTTTTTCATTTCCATTTATTTCTTAACTCCTACAAAACGTGAACAAAGTTTGTCATCCTTTCCATTAAAACAGGTGTTAAATGATTGTTCTTGATGGATGATAATGGAAGACAGGAGCGTGAAATCCTATATAAAGCTGAAAGCTGAGGTGAATTATTTTGAGGACATAAAATCACAATGACTATAATTGCTTTAAATTCAAGAATTTAAAATTATGCTTGTGTAAATACATGCTTACTTTTCTGTAGTAGAGTAGATTTCTGTACCCACCTTAAGTAATACATTTTCTTTCATTCCTTCGATTTTGTTCTCTTTCATAAAAAACAAATGCGCATACGTTGCATGTACATTGTACATTTTACACTGAACATTGTTATTGCAACTATTTGGGAGCGGTTTGCAAAGTATACATACAGCAATCTGGCCTAGGAGAGAAGTAAACACTTCAGAGTGTCCATACTGCCACAGTCTTAAAGACCGTGTAAGAGAGACTCTGATACTGTATATATAATGTACAATATTTAATATTCTGAACTAAATGTTCAGAAAACTACATTTACACACAGAAAATACTTTTTTCTGACTTTGTACTGATCACTTGGTGTCGCTCTTGGCCAGCAAAGTGAAAACCTGTCTCAGTTTTTCTGGGCTCCTCCTAGTTTGTAAAAGGACGTGCATAGAGACAAAGCTTTGCTACAGTAAGACGCGGAATTAATGTGTACCACAGACAGGCTGTTTTTCTAATCTCTGATTTCTTTTGCCTTTCATATTACGGTATTTTAGGATGGTATATTTTCCGTTTTTTACGTGTCTGGATTTTATGTGTCGGTGAACTGTGTAACAATGAATTTGTCTGACCAAACAGAATATTTGTGGATACAATTTCTGCTGCTGTTGTGCTGTCGGAGTCTGGTTTCGGAACAATTATCATATTCCATTTCAGAGGAGGTAAAACAGGGGACATTTGTTGGGAACCTAGCAAAGGATTTGAATCTCAATGTCAACGATCTGGAGTCGCGTAAGTTACACATTGTTTCAGGATCAAATAAGAAATATTTTGAGGTGGATCGAAAAACTGGCTTTCTCTACGTGAATGATAGAATCGACAGAGAAGAGCTCTGCCCTAATGTTATGACGTGTTCTTTTAATTTAGAGGTAATTGTTAACATGCCCTTGAATCTTTTTCGCATTGCAGTGAATGTTATAGATATAAACGACAATTCACCGCTGTTTCCTGTAAAATCGCAACATTTAAACATTACGGAATCTGCATTTCCCGGAGTGCGATTTCCACTGCGCAGCGCTATTGATCCAGATGTAGGGGGAAACTCCGTGAAAACATACAAGCTCAGTGCAAATGAGTACTTCTCCCTGGATGTACAAAGCGGTGCCGAGCAGAGGGTGTCTGCTGAGTTAGTGCTGCAAAAACCTTTAGACAGAGAGAAGCAGTCTGTGATCATGCTCACACTGACTGCTGTGGACGGAGGAAAACCACCCAGATCTGGGACCTTAGAAATCGTTGTAAACGTGTTGGATATCAATGACAACACTCCTGTGTTCAGCAGTGCCCTGTACAAAGTGAAAATTTTTGAAAATGCGCCATATGGGACATCGGTAATTACCTTAAATGCAACGGACTTGGATAACGGTTTAAATGGAGAAATAGTGTACACTTTTATTACCCACGAAAACAAAAACATACTGGATGCTTTCGCTATTAACCCCAACACTGGTGAAATAACGATCAAGGGGAATCTGGATTATGAAGAAAACAGTGCTTATGAAATTAGAGCTCAGGCTCAAGATAAAGGCCAGTCACCTTTGGCGACTCATTGTAAAGTGCTGGTTGAAATTATAGACATCAACGACAACGCTCCAGAAATAACTGTGACATCTCTTCTGGGCACAGTCAGAGAAGATGCTAATGTTGGCACAGTTATAGCCCTTATTACTGTTTTAGATAAAGATGCAGGCGAAAATGGAATTGTACATTGTAAAATATCTGGCTCTCTACCTTTTGTACTTCAGTCGTCCTATAAAAACTATTATTCTCTGGTAGTTGGCGGAGCGTTGGACAGAGAGAGTACTTCTCAATACAATGTCACAATCACAGCAACAGATGCAGGAACCCCAGCGCTCACCAGCACCACCGTTCTTACTGTATTTGTTTCAGATGTGAACGATAATGCGCCGCGCTTTTTAGAATCCGTGATTGAAGTGTACGTTAAAGAAAACAGTTCCCCTGGAGCTATTATATACACAATAACTGCTTTGGACCCAGACTTAAATGAGAATGCTCATGTAACTTACTCATTAATAGAGAGATCTTCCTTAGAGGTGCCAGTTTCAACGTTAATAAACGTGAACTCTGTTAGTGGTGATATATACAGTATGCAATCTCTTAATTATGAGGAAGTAAAGACTTTTTGGTTTCAAGTTCAGGCAACTGACTCAGGTGTCCCTTCACAAAGCAGTAACGCTACTGTCATCGTTTATGTCCTCGACGAAAATGACAACAGTCCTGGGATTCTCCCTCCTTATTCTGATCACGGCTCCGTAAATACCGAAAGCATTCCATTATCTGCTGAAGCGGGCTATTTTGTGGCCAAGATCAGGGCTGTAGACGCCGACTCTGGATATAACGCTTTGCTTTCTTTTCATATCATTGAACCCAAAATGAACGATCTGTTTAGAGTCAGTACCAGTAGCGGCGAAATAAGGACTAAACGACGTTTGACTGAAAATGACATGAAAACCCACCCACTGATAATTATGATCTCTGACAACGGAGAACCTCCTCTTTCTGCCACTGTGTCCCTTGATGTAGTAGCTGTCGACAGCACTTCTGCAATGCAATCGGAATACCGACATATACCCAAAAAGGAAGACCGCTTTTCCGATTTAAATCTTTATTTGTTGATTGCGATCATCTCTGTGACAGTTATATTTCTACTAAGTCTACTTAGTTTGATAGTAATAAAATGCCAAGGAGCAAAGGGCAGTTTCAACGGGTACAGCCCCCCTGTGATTACCACACGCCCGGACGGCAGCTGGGCCTATTCTAAAACTACGGAACAGTATGACGTGTGTTTCAGCTCGGATACACTAAAGAGTGACGTTATGGTTTTCAACGCACCTTTTCCTCTTCCTGATGGGGATCTGATCAGTATTGGTGGGACTGACTCCATTAAACGGAATCGAGAAATGCTTAACAGTGAGGTAAGCATGGGACACTCATATGACTTCTCTGATTCCGTGCCTTAGATGTGTAAGTCTATGAATTTTGTTTCATGAGAGCCTTTCTTCTGTTCTTATCTGAAAAAAAGAAGGAGCGTATAGGGAAATAAAGCTGAATAAAGTGAGGGAAAGAGCAAAATATATATTCATGTTTGAAGTGGATATGTGGAAGTCCTCAGTGATATTGAAGGCTGAGCCATTGGAAAGAGACATGGTGATCTATACCTTATCACAAGTACATTATTGCTGTAGTCTCGTTCCTGCATGCTAATCTTTATTCTGCTTCTACATCTATAATTTAGTTTTCGTACACTCAGTTTTGCTTACTTTTGTTGCTCATGTTCAATTCTGTGAAAACTTCTATACTTGTGGACCCATATGTGATCTGCAGCAAGACATTCTAACTTTAATGGTTAGTTTATTTTTTAAGAGAAGACATTGCTACAGTGGGTTTTTGAAAATTGTTCTATTAACCTCCCAGTAGGACACAGTGTCATTGTTTTTGTCCCATTTTGTTTACTGAAGGAATATATTGTCGTATATAGTGTGTAGATGTCTCATTATTTTGGAATATTAGAGGTGGTTTATAACTGTTGCTGCTACCCTTGGAATTACCAAAAAATAGCCTAATGTTTTTTGGGAAGAAAGTCAAAATCAGATCTGTTCATTTTGAGTACCAGTACTAGGAAAATAAAAACAAAATGTTGAGTGAACAAGACTTTAAAACATGCTCACAGATCATTTTGATTCCTGAAAGTCGAACATCACCATGTTTTTAGCTACACCTTGATGTGGTCATTTTCCAAATCAGAATTTCAGTGAGAATTCCAAGTTACTAAGAAAGGGAGACAATTTTTAAGATTTAAATCTGTATTTGCTCATCACCTTATCTCAGTGACAGTTGTATTTTATTTATGAGGTTTCTTATTTTACTAGTCATAAGGTATTGCTGTGATGATTGTTGTTTGAGTATGTACAGCCATCTATATACCCAGTTGAGAACTGGTCTATCTCTCAGTCTGCTCAGTAGTTTGAAACGTGTTTTAGTTCAGAGTCCTCGAAGTGTGAAATTTAACTGTTACCTACTTCTAATGGGGGAACTTTTTAACGTTAATGGAACTAATACCTGTAAACAAAATGGTGAAGCATTTTGTAATATCTGTAGAGACAGACAGAAGTAGCATTAATCATTCAGTGTTTGTAAAGTAAAATTACAAAGTTGATATTTAACTATTCTATAACTGTTTATAACTTTTTATTTCATTGCGGTAAATGGAAAAAAAATACAGCAAAACCAACAGAAATACAAAACATTGAAAGAAATTAATTTCACGAAAGAAAAACATGCAGGAAATCCACGCATAATTGTTATCCTCTTAGTCCTTTTGTTCTAAATTGTCATTAAATGTTCATTATATTTGTAAATATATTGTTTAGAAGCATTAAAACATTGTGCATGTAGCATCCAAAAACACAGGATTGTTCATATCAATACTGTTCATCTCCTGGGATAAGCCATGAAATCTTGTATAGAACATAGATAGTACCTTTACAGCAAAAAAATGTTAAACTCTTTGGACCTTTTGTTTGGCATTCATTATCATGATAATCATTATAATAACAACAGCTTTGAATGATTTAAAAATGCAGGAGTAATTGTTTAATTGTAGCATTTGATCAGTCAATTATGTTCCCTCACTAAAGGTGTGTCTTAATTATGTTATGTGCACAATGCAGCGCATTACTGTTGGTTTAAAAGAAGTTAAAACATTAAGGTGTCAATGATTTTCTAAAGCTTTATTTTCTTGAGTTTTCTGGAGAGTAGACTATAGACGAGGAACTGAAAGTTGTAGATGACAAATTCACATCATTTCAGCTGTTTTTTTCTAAATTATTTTGAAAGATTTCGTGAGAAATGCAAGTATGCATGCGGTTAATCTTTTCTTGAAAGACAGGTGTTTGAGTGAAATACTGTTGCGTTATAGCCGCAAAGGATCTGAAGGAAATGCTGTATTTTCCAAGGAAACTGTGGACGGCTTTGTTTTATTTAATCACACGATGTCGCTGTTGACCACAGAAGTGAAAACTGAATTTATACTTCCTGGACTCCGCCTCGTTTGTTAAAGAACATACAGCTCAGAGGGGGCTTTTGTTACAGCAATGTGCAGCAAAGATGACGGTTCTCTTATTCAGGATTTTTTAAAATAATGGGTGTGCTGTATCGTCATTTTCTACCTTTCGACCTAGCTGGATTGTTTAAATTGGCAAAGGAAAGTACAATAATGATTCTGTCTTACGAAAGAGATTTTTTGTGGATGTATTTGCTGGTGATGTTTTGTTGTTGCGATGTGGTTTCTGGACAAATATCTTATTCCATTTCGGAGGAGGTGAATCAGGGGACCTTTGTTGGAAATATAGCCAAGGATCTTAATCTGAATGTTCAGGAATTGGAGCCGCGTATGTTTCAACTCGTATCCGGATCCAAGAAGAAATATTTCGAGGTAAATTTAAAGACTGGTATTCTCAATGTGAAAGACAGAATTGACAGAGAGGAGCTGTGTCCTATTACTTTGACATGTTCTGTGAATTTAGAGGCTATTTTAGACATGCCCTTAACTATTTTTCGAGTGGAAGTGAATATTTTGGATATAAATGACAATTCACCATCATTTCCAGAGAAATCCCAGATTCTAAATATTACAGAGTCTGCTTTTCCTGGGGTGAAATTTCCATTGACTAGCGCCAATGACAGAGATGTGGGCAGTAACTCTGTAAAAACATACAAGCTCAGTCCAAATGAACACTTCTCCTTGGATGTACAGAGCGGTGGTGAGCAGAGTGTATCTGCTGAGTTAGTGCTGCAGAAAGCTTTAGACCGAGAGAAACAGCATGTGATCAATCTCTTGCTGACTGCTGTGGACGGAGGAAAACCACCCAGATCGGGAACCCTAGAGATCGTTATAAATGTGTTGGACATCAATGATAACACTCCAGTATTCAGCAATGCATTGTACAAAGTTCGAGTTTTTGAAAATGCGCCGTACGGGACATCGGTAATAACTGTGAATGCTACGGATTTAGATGGTGGTTTAAACGGTGAAATTGTGTACTCATTTATTAATCGTGGAGATGAAAATATATGGGAAAAGTTTTCCATTAATCCTAGTACTGGTGTAATTACAGTTAAGGGGAATCTAGATTATGAAGAAAGAAGTGCTTATGAAATTCGAGTTCAGGCTCAAGACAAAGGCCAGTCACCTTTAGCCACACATTGTAAGGTACTAGTTGAAATTATAGACAGTAATGATAACGCTCCAGAAATATCTGTGACGTCTCTTTGGAGCACAGTCAAAGAAGATGCTAATGTAGGTACAGTAATAGCTCTGATTACTGTTTCGGATAAGGATGCGGGGCAGAATGGAATTGTACATTGTAAAATATCTGGCTCTCTTCCTTTTAAACTTCAGTCATCTTATAAGAACTATTACTCATTAGTAGTAGGCGGACCCCTTGACCGAGAAAGCGTTTCTCAGTACAATGTCACTATCACTGCAGCGGATGATGGAACCCCGCCACTTTCCAGCATCAATGTTGTTGTTGTGCACGTTTCTGATGTAAACGACAACGCGCCACGCTTTTCGAAGCCATTTGTGGACGTGTATTTAAAAGAAAACAGTCCCATAGGAGCTGTTATATGTAGTATATCTGCATCTGATCCAGATTTAAGCGAGAACGCATTGATAACTTACAATTTATTAGAAAGTTCTTCTGTGGGAGTGCCAGTCTCCACTGTTGTAAGTGTGAACTCTGTTAGTGGTGATATTTACACCATGCGGTCGTTTGATTATGAGCAAGTGAAAACGTTCCAATTTCAAGTTCAAGCCACTGACTCTGGTGTCCCTCCACTAAGCAGCAACGTGACCGTGAACTTTTACATCCTTGACGAAAACGACAACAGTCCTGGGATTCTCCCTCCTTATTCTGATCACGGCTATGTTAATACCGAGAACATTCCGCTCTCTGCCGAAGCGGGCTACTTTGTGGCCAAGATAAGGGCTGTAGACGCCGACTCTGGTTACAATGCGCTACTTTCATATCACATTGTTGAACCGAAAAGGACGGATCTCTTCAGAATCAGTACCAGTACTGGGGAAATAAAAACAAAAAGACGCTTGACTGAAAATGACATGAAAACGCACCCGCTGGTAATTTTGATATCTGACAACGGAGAACCTTCTCTTTCTGCTACTGTGTCCATTGACGTCGTGGTCGTTGAAAGTAACTCTCAGATGCACTCTGATTTTCGACATTTACCTAAGAAGGAGGAGGGATTTTCGGATTTAAATATGTATTTGCTCATTGCAATTGTCTCAATATCTGTGATTTTTCTATTCAGTCTCCTTGGATTAATAGTCATAAAATGCCACAGAACAAACAACACTTTCGACGGATACAGCCCCCCAATGATCACCACGCACCCTGACGGCAGCTGGTCGTACACTAAAGCAACACAGCAGTATGACGTGTGTTTCAGTTCAGACACACTGAAGAGTGACGTCGTAGTTTTTAACGCACCTTTTGGACCTCCCGACGGGGAACTTATTAGTTTAAATGGAACTGACTCCATTAAACGGAATCCGGACAAGATTCATGGCACAGCGGTAAGGGCAATATTCAAATAAGACGAGTTCTTGTAATAAGGCAATGTTGAACCTTTTACTCCGTTGGGTGTAAGGATTTCTTCGATGGACTCGGCATACAGTAGTTACAAAAAAAAAAAAGGAAGGAACGAAGACAGCGTGTAGCAATAGTTAGTCATAAACGTATTCTTATCATCATCAATATAAAAGACATGGTACCGTGTGAAATTGTGAAATTCGTGTTTGAAAATGTATTAAATCAATCTGTAGCATTATAAGCGAATAAAAATGAAAGCAATTAACACAGGATCTTGTGCAGAGGCCAGCTAGAAACCAGACTTATCTAAGAAGGTACTGTGAAAATCTTAATCTGTATCTTTCATATCTCAGATATAATTATTACGTTGCAACACTAATTAAATTACACCTTATGTTTAGACATATTGTTTGAAATTATCTAGAACATTTTAAAACGAGCTAAACACCGAGAACTCGGAACGTTTCTTGATTGGAGTGACATACAATATTTAAGAGTAATGAGTTATAGAACGAATGTAAGGTATGTGACACGCAACCTCTGTCCCGCATTATACAGGAAAACATTTTAGTGTGTTTTCAAAGCGGAACTTTACAACGAGGTTTGTAATGGTTCTTGAGGTCTTTGTTTTCAATTGGTTTATTTTTCTCCTTCACGCCATTAACGTTAACAGAGGAAGAGATTCCTGAGACAAGGCCTACACGTAATAATGACGAAAGAAATTTGTAAATTACACACTTTTTATCTAATAAATGCATTCAAAGATGGAAAAAGATATCCAATATAGTGTTTAATTGGTTGCTTACTCGAGCAAGAAGGAGCAGAGTTTGTAAAGTCTTTTCTATATATCCTTACAAATACATTTTATTCTTAAATATTGTGCATTATAGTTTACATCTGTGGAAAAATCATTTTGATCTTTTTTTTATCTTTTTGAAGTGATGTGCCTATACATTCGCGGGTCAAAGGTGTAACTACTTTATTCTTTTCTAAATGTATTAGGTATTAGGATGATTGGAATACTGTAGTTGTGGATAGACTTGGTTGCAGTTTCTTTAGATTTAAAATTACATTTTAAATTATTTTTAATATAGCGCTTGGCTCAGTGGGGATGAGGTCCATTTGAATGGAGTTGTTTTCTAAATTTCCTGAAAAGAAAAATCACACGGTGTCGCTGTTGACTATCAAAGTAAAAAGGAAAATTGTTTTTTCTGGGCTCCACCTCATTTAAAATACTCACAGCCATGAAGAGCCTTTGTTACAGACAGATACAGAAAGGCTCTGCTGCTCCGAGGACTGTTCATTTTTTTGTAATCGATGGATGTTTTCTTTAAGTTCCAAATGCCCTGGATTGTATGATTAGATGAAGAATTACTCGACAATGAATTTACCGTCCAGAGAAAGGCCTTTGCGGATTCACGGTCTAATTTTGTTTTGCTGTTGGAATTTGGTTTCCGGACAAATATCATATTCCGTTTCCGAGGAAGTAGAACAGGGAGTCTCTGTCGGAAATATAGCTAAGGATTTGAATCTCAATGTTCATGAACTGGAGTCGCGAACGTTTCATATTGTTACGGGATTAAAGAAGAAGTATTTCGAGGTAAATTTAAAAACTGGTATTCTATATGTAAATGATAGAATCGACAGAGAGGAACTGTGTCCTGAAACTCCTACATGCTCCGTTAGCTTGGAAGCTATTATTAACATGCCTCTTAATCTCTATCGTGTTGAAGTAAATATTTTAGATGTTAATGATAACTCGCCATCTTTTCCCATGGCAGCACAACATTTAAATATTGCAGAGTCCGCGTTTCCAGGAGTAAGATTTCCCTTAGCTAGTGCATATGACGCAGATGTGGGTAGCAACTCTGTAAGTGCATATAAGCTTAGCCGAAACGAACACTTCACCTTGGATGTACAGAGCGGTGCTGAGCAGAGTGTGTCTGCAGAGTTAGTGCTGCAGAAAGCTTTAGACAGAGAGAAGGAGCCTGTGATACATCTCGTGCTGACTGCTGTGGATGGGGGAAAACCACCCAGATCAGGAACCCTGCAGATCATTGTAAACGTGATGGACATCAATGATAACACTCCGGTGTTTAGCAGCCCATTGTATAAAGTCAGTGTATTTGAAAATGTGCCACGTGGGGCATCGCTTATTAAGCTGAATGCAACAGATTTAGACGAAGGAGTAAATAGTGACATTGTCTACTCATTTATTATCCATGGTAATCAAAACATACTGGATATGTTTAGTATAAATTCTAGTACGGGGGAAATAACCCTTAGTGGCAATCTCGATTACGAAAAAAACAATGCTTTTGAAATTCGCGTTCAAGCTCAGGACAAAGGCCACACTCCGCTGGCAGCACATTGCAAATTGATAATAGAAGTCAAGGATATTAATGACAACGCCCCAGAAATTACCGTTACTTCTCTTTCCAGCACTGTCAAGGAAGATGCACGAGTAGGTACGACAGTCGCTCTAATTACTGTGTCAGATAAAGACGGAGGTAAAAACGGGATCGTTCGCTGTCAAATTTCTACTCCAGTTCCCTTTGAACTAAAGCCATCATATAAGAACTACTACTCCTTAATAGTTGGCGGGGCGCTTGACCGAGAAAGCGTCGCTGAATACAACGTTACTATCACAGCTATGGATGAAGGCAGCCCGCCTCTCTCCAGCACCAGTGTTGTTGCTATACTTGTTTCTGATGTAAATGACAATGCTCCTCGCTTTCCAGGACCGGTGCTTGAAGTGTATGTAAAGGAAAATAATCCTATTGGAGATAAAATATATACAGTATCAGCGTTTGATGCCGATTTAAATGAAAATGCCCAAGTAACCTATTCTTTATTGCACAGTTCTGCCAATGACGTTCCTGTTTCTACCGCCGTAAACCTGAACTCTGCAAGTGGCGATGTATACAGCTTGCAGTCTTTTAATTATGAAGAAGTGAAAACATTCCAATTTCAAGTCCGGGCTATGGATTCAGGTTTCCCTCCAAAGAGCAGTAACGTAACTATACGGGTTTTTATCCTTGACGAAAACGACAACAGTCCTGGGATTCTCCCTCCCTATTCTGATCACGGCTCCGTTAATACCGAGAACATTCCGCTTTCTGCTGAAGCCGGTTATTTTGTGGCCAAGATCAGGGCTGTAGACGCAGATTCTGGATATAACGCTCTGCTTTCTTTTCATATAATTGAACCCAAAGTGAACGATCTTTTTAGAATCAGTTCCAGTACCGGAGAAATAAAAACTAAACGACGTCTGAGTGAAAATGACTTGAAATTACACTCTCTGGTCATTTTAATTTCTGACAACGGAAAGCCGTCTCTTTCATCCACTTTGTCTCTAGATGTAACGGTGGTTGAAAGCACTACAGAGATGCAATCAGAACACAGACAACTGCAGAAAAAGAAAGACCATGTCTCAGACTTAAATCTGTACTTGATTATTGCAATGGTCTCCGTGTCATTTATATTTGTACTGACTGTCTTAATTTTAATAGTTATAAAATGCCAAAGATTAAATGACGGTTTCAACGGGTGCAGCGCCCCAGTGATCACCACTCATCCTGACGGCAGCTGGTCTTACTCTAAAACTACACAACAGTATGACGTGTGTTTCAGCTCAGACACACTGAAGAGTGACGTCGTGGTTCTTAATACGCCGTTTGGCCCTCCAGATGGGGAACTAATTAGTATTAACGGGAATGATACTTTTAAACGGAGTCAATCGACGTCACAAAATACGCAGGTAAGGCAGCGGTTTATTTAAGCGGTTTATTTTTATTTGTCCCTCAGATAAGGAACGTAGTAGTAGTTTTAATTTCTCTGACTTGTTTAAACGCAGCTACACGTCCCCGCAAAATAGTGATGTAAACTGCTGGTGTATATAATCTAATCTTTAAAACTGAAGGTGTTCTTTAGGTAATTATGTTTTTTTCGTGTTCGTATTTAATTTAGTTATATTTCAGGATCAAAATGTAAGATGCATTTAAGTCGTTTCCTTCCGATTGAAACACTAAAACATCTGGAAATGTTTCGCCAATGCAAGTGTATAATGCATTTTTAAAACTGCAAAACATTTCGCTGTAGATGCGGTTTAGCAGTCCAGGTTTCATCTCTTATCATCTCTTAAGTATTATCATCATTATTGCTGTTCACATCAGGGCAACAATAGTATCCTATTAGAGTAGAGTCCTATTAAGGGAAATCGAGGTCATGCTACAAGGTGTCCATCATTTCACATTCTTAATGTTTATAAAGTTCAATGTGTCTTGTTAAAGCAGATTTAAGGTATTATATCTCGAATGCACCTATTTGCTGTCTGTATCAAGATTATTTTTTTTTGTGGAAGTAGTCGTGAAATTGCACTATAAGGAGTGGGTGTACTACAATTTAATTGTTTTTAATTTGTCGTAGAAGAAAAAGAAAAAGAGTTGTGCTTGAGCTGAGTTGTGAAAAAGAGTTATGTAAACTCAAAGTGAGTTCTTGTTGGTATTTGTAATTTGATTCTCATCTGATACTGCATTTAAAATGTTCTATTTTTTATTTCATTCAAAAGTTGGGGTGTAAATATTATTTCTCAGGTGAACATAGAAAAAAAACAAAACGTTAAGTTGTGAAGGTTTTGAAAAATCTGTCTTGTATGTTCAAATTAAGAAGGAGAATGCAGTAGGGTATATATTCTGAGCACTTTGATATGGTGAAAGAGGGACACAGGAACGAGTTCACCTCGTCAAATTGTTTTTCTTTCACACAGTTAACTTTGTTTTGAAAATTAGTTTAACAACTGACAAAGGGGGGCTTGAACCTTCTATTTTGGTTTTAATACTTGCTTTGCCCCATATTTAAACGCAAGGTGTCGCTGTTCACCATAAAAGTAAGACACAAATACAACTATTCTGGGCTCCTCCTCGTGCTGGAAAGAAAAAAAAGACGCGCATAGTAATCACTTAAGCCTTTGTCAGTGTAAGACGCAGAATGACTGTGTTTCAGAGATGACTGCGGGTTTCTAGGGTTTGTTTTTCGTTTATTCAAGAATATAGAGGACTGTCTCTCATATGTGTATACAGCCTACAGACGTCCACAGCGATGAGTCGGCGAAACCAAAGAAGAGAAGCTTTATGGATTCCATTTGTGTTGTTTTGCTTCATGGACATTGCTTCCGCACAAATTATCTACTCCGTTTCAGAGGAGGAAAAACAGGGGGCCTTTGTTGGGAATATAGCTAAAGATTTAAATCTAAATGTCCGAGATTTGGAATCACGCTCGTTTCACATTGTCTCCGGATCCAGCAAGAAATATTTTGAGGTAAATCTAAAAACTGGCATTCTTTACGTGAACGAAAAGATAGATAGAGAGGAGCTGTGTGCAAACAGTGCGTCCTGCTCTGTAAACATAGAAGCTATTGTTAATATGCCTTTGAATCTTTATCGTGTCACTGTAAATATATTAGACATAAATGATAATTCGCCATCGTTTCCTGCAAAATCGCACTGTGTAAATATTTCCGAATATACATTTCTAGGAGACAGATTCCCACTGCCTAGAGCTCAGGATCCAGATGTGGGAAGTAACTCGGTAAAAACATATAAACTCAGTCCCAATGATCATTTCTCCTTGGATGTACAAAGCGGTAGTGAGCAAAGCGTGTCTGCTGAGTTGCTGCTGCAGAAAGCTTTAGACCGAGAGAAGCAGCCTGTGCTTCATCTTGTGCTGACTGCTGTGGACGGGGGAAAACCACCCTTGTCAGGTACTTTAGAGATCATTGTGCACGTGTTAGATGTCAATGATAACTCGCCCGTATTCAGCAAACAACTCCATAAAGCTCGCGTGTTAGAGAATTCACCATTCGGAACATCAGTAATAACCCTAAATGCTACAGATTTAGATGAAGGAATAAACGGAGACATAGTTTACTCATTTATTCGCCATGGAAATGAAAAGGCTTTGGACATTTTCGCTATTAATCCTGATACTGGCGAAATTACAGTCAAAGGGAACCTGGATTACGAGGAAAATAACGCGTTTGAGATCCATGCCCAGGCAAAGGACAAAGGCCATTCTCCTCGGTCTACTCACACTAAAGTCTTAATTGAAGTTATCGATATTAATGACAATGCTCCCGAAATATCTGTAACATCACTTCTTAGCACTGTGAAAGAAGATGCTGAAATAGGGACAGTGATTGCCTTACTTAATGTGGTTGATAAAGATGGTGGTAAAAATGGGAACGTACATTGTCGTATCGATGGCCTAGTTCCTTTTAAATTACAGTCATCCTATAATAATTATTACTCCTTAGTTGTTGGCGGAGAGCTGGACCGAGAGAGTATTTCTCAGTACAATGTCACCATCACAGCCACAGACGAAGGGACCCCGCCTCTCTCAGGCACTTGCATCATAACTGTGCACATTTCAGATGTGAACGATAATGCACCGAGCTTTCCGGAGCCTACGATTGAAGTGTACGTAAAGGAGAACAGTCCAGTAGGAGAAGTTATGTACACCTTGTCCGCTTTTGATCCGGATTTAAACGAAAATGCTCAGGTGACTTATAGCTTATTGACAGGTTCACCCAAGACTGTGCCCGTTTCTTCCGTTGTTAACTTGAACTCTGTCAGCGGAGATATCTACAGCATGCAGTCTTTTGATTACGAGGAATTGAAAAAGTTCCAGTTTCAAGTTCAAGCCACTGATTCCGGAGTCCCTCCACGAAGTAGTAATGTAACTGTAATAATTTTTGTCCTTGATGAAAATGACAACAGTCCTGGGATTCTCCCTCCTTATTCTCATCACGGCTCCGTTAGTACCGAGAACATTCCGTTTTCTGCTGAAGCCGGTTATTTCGTGGCCAAGATCAGGGCTGTAGACGCCGACTCTGGTTACAATGCGCTACTTTCTTATCACATCGTTGAACCGAAAAGGACCGATCTCTTCACAATCAGCACCAACACTGGAGAAATAAGAACTAAACGACGTTTGAATGAAAATGACTTGAAAACACATCCTTTGGCCATTTTGATTTCTGACCATGGACAGCCGTCCTTGTCGGCTACTGTGTCCCTTGATGTCATTCCTGTAGAAAATGGTGCTGAAATGCAAAGGGAATTCAAACAAATGTCTACAAAGGAGAACAGTTTTTCAGATTTGAATTTGTACTTACTCATAGCAATTGTTTCCGTGTCAGTTATATTCTTACTGACTCTCCTCAGTTTGATCATCATTAAATGCCACAGGAGAAATGACCGCTTCAGCAAGTTCAGTCGTCCCGTGATCACCGCGCACCCCGACGGCAGCTGGTCTTACTCTAAAACTACACAGCAGTATGACGTGTGTTTTAGCTCAGACACACTGAAGAGTGACGTTGTGGTTTTAAACACACCGTTTCCGCCTGTGGATGGGGAACTTATTAGCATTAACGGGGCGGATTCTATTAAACGGAACAAATCGATGTTGCAAAATATGGAGGTAAGATTACAGCGCATTTAATATAAAATTAAATGGAAATGCTATCCGGAAGTCTGTTTTTTTTCCCGTTTATCATTATCTGAATGAGATTGTTTATTGTGGTTTTGCTATTTTATGCTGGATAGGAAAGTGAAGCTTGTAAGAGCGCCCGTTAGATTCCAAGAGCTATGCAAGCCCTTTTAATCCTTCAAATCGAAGCACAATTCTAAACTGAGATGACCAGATGTCTTGAAAGGGACAGTAGGAATGATATTTATTTTTGGTTTCTTTTTTTCTGCTTTCATTTTCATTGTTCCTGCAACTTGTGGTCCACGTGTTTCTGTGTTGTTCTTTCTTGTTCATTAGCTTTTAGTTACGGTTAAGTTTCCCTAGTTATGTAGGGAAGGCAGACTCTCAGATGTTTTGAACGTGTTTGTTGTTGTCTATGGGTGTGATACTGTTATTGTGGTTAATAATATATTTGCAAAAAATACCAATGCTGGATTACAGTTTTGTCCATCTATTAACGCAGATAAATGTATGAATTGTTTTATTAATTTTACTAGCTAAGTTAATTGAAAATGAATTGTCGTTTGTAATCAGAGTTATTTCTTCAGTAAGAAATTTCTTAAGTTATTTCTTTCTTAGAACTATGAAGTACCTTGTTTAACGGTACAACAGCAGTGTCCCAACCAGTTTCTGGACACAGCCCTAACCAAACTACTCCTACTACTAAGGAACAAGTAATAGGTCTATTCCATGCTGAAAAGAGAAGAAAGAAAACACAACGTTTTGGCCGTGGAGCCTTCTTCAGGTGTGGGAAGGAGGCACGCACCTCACACCTGAAGAAGGCTCCACGGCCGAAACGTTGTATTTTCTTTCTTCTCTTTTCAGCATGGAATAAACCTATTACTTGTTCCTTTGCGGCTGACGCAGCTACCCGCCTGAACTACTACTCCTACTACTAGTTACTTCTACTAGTAGTAGTAACACCTACTAACCTATATTGCTGCTGCGTGAACGTACTTGTAATATTTAGTATTGCTAGAAAGTTAAAGATAAAGGCTGTAAAAGAAGTGATGAAAAATAACCCATTCGTTTCAAAAGCCTTTTAAACTGTAGTTGAATTTAGAGTGAGATGCATGGGGTAGATTCGTTTATTGTTTAGCGCTTGACTGGAGCAAAGACAGTATCAGTTCGTGTGTTAATTTCACACCACTCTTCTGAAAAACTCAGAAATTACAATACTTTCTCTATTAAGATCTGACTATGATAATTTACTATACTGCCTTGCTTCAACACACTGTGTCGCTGTTGACCATAAAAAGTGAATGTCAGCCTTAAGAATTGCTGGACTCCGCCTTATGCTGGAAAAAAAGCGCACAGTAACCAGTAAACCTTTGTTAGTATAAGACGCAGAATGATTGTGTGTAACAGATGACTGTGCTATTATCGGCTGTTTGGTTTATAATTCTGAACGTTACCGGTTGATTCCTTTCCCTGGATTGTGTGAAACCTTAAAGACGTTTATAACAATGAATCTCCCAGACGAAAGCGGAGCTTTGTGGGCATATTTCGTATTATTTTGTTGTTTGGATTTGGCTTCCGGACAAATTATGTATTCCGTTTCGGAGGAGGTAAACCGAGGGACTTTTGTTGGGAATATAGCAAAGGATTTGAATCTGAATGTCCAAGATTTGGAATCGCGTATGTTTCAGGTTGTCTCCGGATCCAACAAAAAATATTTTGAGGTAAATTTAAGAACTGGCATTATTTATGTGAACGAGGTAATCGACAGAGAGGAGCTTTGTCCTAATACTGCTTCATGCACTTTAAATGTAGAAGCTATTGCTAACTCTCCTTTGAATCTTTATCGTTTTGAAGTAAATATTCTAGACATCAATGACAATTCCCCCTCTTTTCATGTGAAATCGCATATTTGCAACATATCTGAGTCTGCGTTCCTCGGTGAAAGATTTCCATTACCTAGCGCTTATGACCCAGATGTGGGTAGCAACTCTGTGAAAACATACAAGCTCAGTGCAAATGAACACTTTTCACTGGATGTACAGAGCGGTGGTGAGCAGAGTGTGTCTGCTGAGTTAGTGCTGCAGAAAGCTTTAGACAGAGAGAAGGAGCCTGTGATTCATCTCGTCCTGACTGCTGTGGATGGAGGAAAACCATTAAGATCGGGGACTCTAGAGATCACTGTAAACGTGTTAGATGTAAATGACAACACACCGATGTTTAGTCAAAATATTTATAAAGTACGTGTTTTAGAGAATGTGTCACAGGGAACACGAATAATAACTCTTAATGCGACAGATTTAGATGAAGGTGTAAATAGTGAAATAGTATATTCGTTTATTATACGCGGAAATGAAAATACAATGGATATATTCGCCGTTAATTCCGATACTGGAGAAGTCACCGTCAAAGGGAGCCTTGATCACGAATCAAAAAACGTTTACGAAATCCACGCACTTGCAAAAGATAAAGGTCATACCTCGCGGGGCACCCACTGTAAAATTTTAGTGGAAGTAGTTGATGTGAATGACAACGCTCCAGAGATCTCTGTAACATCTCTTCTGGACACCGTAAAAGAAGACGCTGAAATAGGAACCGTGATAGCTTTGATTACAGTCCTCGATAAAGACGGTGGTAATAACGGCCACGTGCATTGCCACCTTGCCGGGCATGTTCCTTTTAAACTGCAATCGTCCTATAAGAACTATTACTCTTTAGTAGTTGGGGGACCGCTGGACCGCGAAATCTCCTCAGATTATAATGTTACTATCACAGCTACAGACGAAGGGATTCCTCCACTCTCCAGCACGAGCCTTATTACAATAAAAGTTTCTGACGTAAATGATAACGCGCCTCGCTTTCCAGAGCCACTTCTTCAAATTTATTTAAAGGAAAACAGCCCGATAGGCGCCGTTATACAAACCGTATCAGCCTCCGATCCGGATTTAAACGAAAACGCACAAGTGACTTATTTCTTATTAGAAGGTTCTACCAAAGGAATACCAGTTTCTACGATGGTAAATGTGAACTCTGTTACTGGAGATATACACAGTTTGCAGTCCTTTGATTACGAGGAAATTAAATTAATTCAATTTCAGATACAAGCTATTGATTCTGGTGTCCCCCCTCTAAGCAGTAACGTGACAGTGAACATTTACATTCTTGATGAAAACGACAACAGTCCTGGGATTCTCCCTCCTTATTCTGATCACGGCTCCGTTAATACCGAGAACATTCCGCTCTCTGCTGAAGCCGGTTACTTTGTGGCCAAGATAAGTGCTGTAGACGCCGACTCTGGATATAATGCATTGCTGTCTTATCACATTGTTGAGCCCAAAGGAAGTAACCTCTTTAAAATCAGTACCAGTACTGGGGAAATAAGGACCAGACGCCGTCCCGTTGAGAATGATCTGAAAGCACACCCTTTAGTTATATTAATTACGGACCACGGAGACCCGTCCCTCTCTGCCACTGTGTCTATTGACATCGTGGTTGTTGAAAATACTGCGGAAATACAAACAGAATTTAGGCAGCTGCCGAAAAAAGAGGATCGTTTTTCAGATTTAAATGTTTATTTGCTTGTCGCTATTGTTTCCGTGTCAGTCATATTTTTACTCAGCCTTCTTAGTTTAATTATTATAAAATGTCACAAGTCGGACAGACGTTTTAACGGGTACAACCCCTCAGTGATCACCGCACACCCTGATGGGAGCTGGTCATATTCGAAGACAACTCAGCAGTATGACGTGTGTTTTAGCTCAGACACGCTGAAAAGTGACGTTGTGGTTGTTGCACCTTTTTCGGCTACAGACGGGGAACTTATTAGTTTTAATGGAAATGACTCTTTGAAAAGAAGCCAGGCCACTTCCCAAAACACGGAGGTAAGCTAAATCTTAATATAATGTTTCTATTTAAAGTCAATTGCCTATCAATAACTTTATGTACAGCACAGGTAGATAGAGACCTATCTAGTCGTTTTTCTCTGATCTGTAATGTTTTCTAACGGTATTCTTGATGTTCTATTGTTCCCCTGATTTTTATATTGAATAAACATACACTCATGTATGTTTTTTTTTACATAGTAAAAAATCTGATCATCTTTAAAACGTTTAAAAAAGTAATGTTTGTGAATGGAAATGGAAGCTCATTTAAGCTGTTCAGGGTTGTTGTGGAAATAAGGTATTCTGTGTATATATATTAAAAACGTATCAATTCACAGTTAAATACATAAAAAAGTCTGAGTTTGTACACAAATTGTGTTCAATCGGCGCCAACGCATGTATTAAATCTCACAGGTTTTTTTTGCTAAAATAGCGTTTCTGTAATAGGTCTGAGTTAACAAATCATATACCTTGGTTTTGACGTTGATTTTAAAGAATCAAATTGTCATTTAGCACAACATATTAGTGATATATGTTGTGCTAAATGTTGTGCTATATAGTGAAAACTCTTAGTTTATTTAGAATTTGTAATTCCCATAACTTCGTGCCATGCATGTTTTGTAGTTTTGTGATACACATTTCTTTGCTGGAGGGTCATCCCCATAGCCCTTCTTAAGATGTTTATGCTTTAGTATACAAAAATAGTCTAACCTTATATATAGTACATATAGTGTAGCTCACTAAGGGAATCTTTAACTAGTGGAGTCTCGTATGTAAATTATATGCTGATGTTGATGTACATATGATTCCCCTGTAAACCTACGAAACGTAAGCAGATGTAACAATGACAAGGTCACCACCAGAAAGAAATAAGTACAATTTGTAATCTGATTTGAAATGTTTTTAAATGGTTTATTCTCTTTTGCATCTCCACATGGTGTCACTGTTGACCAAAGCAGCAAAAATTTGAGTTTTCTAGGGCTCCTCCTTGTTCTGAGACGAAACGCTGAAATCACTAAAGCCTTTGTTACTGTAAGAATGAGTGTCTGGCAGAGGTGATTATTACGATCGTACTTATTTTTTTATAAATGAACGACCGACTTGTCTGCGAAATTTGTGCTGTTAGACATCGGTGATTTTATTTAATTTTGAACAAAAAAAAACGTATGCCGTAATGTCAATTCAAAGACGCTATTTGAGGATATGCTGTTTTCTGCTGTCATGTCTTTTGGACCTTGTGTCGGCACAGATAATTTATTCTGTGTCAGAAGAAGTAAATCAAGGCACCTTTGTTGGAAATATAGCTAAGGATCTGAATCTCAATGCCCGAGAATTGGAATCGCGTATGTTTCATATCGTATCCGGATCAAAAAAGAAGTATTTTGAGGTAAATGTAAAAACTGGCGTTTTGTATGTGAATGAAAACATAGACAGGGAGGTACTGTGTCCGAATGCACTTACTTGCTCTTTAAATTTAGAAGCTATTGTTAGCCATCCTATGAATTTATACCGTATCGAAATAAATATTTTAGATATAAATGATAATTCCCCGACTTTTCGCATGACAGCTAGACATTTAAATATTTCCGAGTCTGCTTTTCCAGGAGTTAGATTTCCTTTGCCGAGAGCGTCTGATCCAGATGTAGGCAGTAACTCTGTTAAAACGTACAAGCTCAGTTCAAATGAATATTTCTCTCTGGATGTACAAAGCGGAGGTGAGCAGAGCGTGTCTGCTGAGTTAGTGCTGCAGAAAGCTTTAGACAGAGAGAAACAGCCTGTAATTCATCTCGTCCTGACTGCTGTGGACGGAGGAAAACCACCCAGATCGGGGACTCTAGAGATCATTGTAAACGTGTTAGATGTAAATGACAACACTCCCGTTTTCAATAAACCCCTTTACAAAGTTAGTGTTTATGAGAACGTGTCCCATGGAACTACAATACTAACACTTAACGCAACCGATTTGGACGAAGGTGTAAACAGTGACATTGTTTACACTTTTAGTAACCAAGAAAATGAAAATTACCTCGACATATTTGCACTAAATCCTAGTACTGGTGAAATAACAGTTAAGGGGAACCTGGATTACGAGAGCAATAACGTTTTTGAAATTCATGCCCAGGCTGTGGACAGGGGTCATATCCCCTTGGCCACGCATTGTAAAGTGCTGGTTGAAGTTTTAGATATAAATGATAATGCCCCAGAAATAACAGTGACATCTCTTCAGGGCACCGTGAGAGAAGATGCTAAAACAGGCACAGTAATTGCACTAATCAGTGTATCAGATAAAGATAAGGGTAAAAATGGATATGTAAATTGCTACATTTCTGGATCGGTTCCGTTTAAATTAGAGTCATCCTATAAAAACTATTATTCTTTAATTGTTGGCGGTGTGCTAGACCGAGAGAGCGTCTCGCATTACAATGTCAGTATCACAGCCCAGGATGAGGGGACCCCGCCTCTTTCCAGCACTAGAGTTATCGCTGTGGATATTTCAGATGTAAACGACAACGCTCCACGCTTCCCAGAAAAGGTCATAGATGCTTACATAAAGGAAAACAGCCCCGCCGGAGCGGTTATGTGCACTCTTTCTGCTTTTGATCCGGACTTACATGAAAATGCCGAATTAACATACTCTTTGTTGGATACGTCTGCCAAAGCGGAGACACTTCCTGGCACAATAAAAATTAACTCTGTTACTGGAGATATATACAGCCTGCAGTCCTTTGATTATGAGCAAGTGAAAACGTTCCAGTTTCAAGTTCAGGCCACTGATGCTGGCTTCCCCCCGCTAAGCAGCAACGTAACTGTGAACGTCTTCATCCTTGACGAAAATGATAATACTCCCGGGATTCTCCCTCCTTATTCCAGTCACGGCTCGGTGAAGAGCGAGGACATTCCATATTCTGCTGAAGCGGGTTATTTTGTGGCCAAGATGAGGGCTGTAGACCCCGATTCTGGATATAACGCTCTGCTTTCTTATCGCCTTGTGGAACCAAAGCAAACTGATCTCTTCAAAATCAGAACCAGCAGTGGAGAAATCAGAACTAAGAGACGTATGAATGACGATGACTTGAAAACGCACTCTTTAGTCATTTTGATAACAGACAACGGGGAGCCGCCTCTTTCAGCCTCTGTTTCGATTGATGTGACCGTTTTCGAAAGCAGTTCGGAAACGCCATCGGACGTTAGACATAATCATGAAAAGCAGGAACAGTTTTCAGATTTTAATCTGTATTTGGTCATCGCAATTGTATCAGTGTCAGTCATATTTTTACTGACGCTCCTAAGTTTATTAGTAATGAAATGCCACAGGGGAGATAACACTTTCAGCACCCCAGTGATTACTACTCACCCCGACGGGAGCTGGTCATATTCCAAAACTACACAGCAGTATGACGTGTGCTTCAGTTCCGACACCCTGAAGAGTGATGTAGTTGTTGTGAACTCGCCGTTTGGAGTCCCAGACGGAGAACTTATTAGCATTAACGGATCTGACACTTTCAGACTGAATCAATCTAGCAACGAGGTAAGATAAAGGTTCAGAAAAAAAAATCAAATTTGCCTTTAGACAAGGGTCTCCGGTTCAGATTGTGATTGGCAGCTGTGTCTACAGAATTTCATAATAGCTCTTCAGGTGCTGGTTGTTTTAAGGAAACCAAGAAAATCAGAAGCACATTACCAGTCCCACAGGAAAAGAGAACCGCAGTACAGGGGATTTCTTAAAGTGTCAATTCAGTTTGTACAGGATGGTGTGTGCTTTACATTTACATGTAAATAGTAACTAATGGAGTGAAGAACCATGTGAGTGTACAGAATGTAAATCAAAGACTAGGTCTAAGAATATCTTAACATTTTATCCTTCACTGCCATGTACAGCAATTATTCAGAAATTGAAAATCTTATTCATAGCACAAACGGGAGCGTGTACCGAGAGGAGAGTCAATTGCAAAGTGCAAAGAGCCGGCCTGTGCTGAGCGTTTTTGCTTAGTGTGATACACCAGCTGAACATGAAAATATTCTATAGTAAACTCATTTAAAGTGAATTGGGGAGATCACAGATAATCGTAGTAAAATATTTAAGGGATGTGAACGTTTTGCATTTTTGGAAACTTACACAGAATTTTTGAATGTATCGCATCAGATTTAGTTTCTTCGTGGCTTCAGTGATACGCGTGTATACTGTAGGGTGGCCTGTTATTAAGTAATCGTCACAAATATTCGCGTATTTCTGTTATTCAAAGTGCAACACAAGAAATGCTTTCTTAAGATGATTGAAATCTGAGCTTTTTACGTTTAGTCGTGAAGAGGATTGCCCCCTTTAGTTCTTTTTGAGTACAAGGAATGTAGAAACTAACATTAGAAGCATCACACATATATATTTTCTGTTTTATTAACACGTAGGAAGTTTTTTTTATATATATATACAGTATATTACAAAACATGTTTCACCTGACGTTTTTTGCATTGATATTTAAGCAAATATTTATATGCTATTTCGTTCACATAAATTATAAGAGTAAAAGCAACACATCGATTCTTTTTCTACCGTAAATCTTTAAATGAGATGTAAACCGGTCTTGTAAAAGTCAAAATAATAGCATAGCTTTACAATAAATAGCATTTTGTGCCTGCGAATATCCACACGATGTCACTATTGACCGAGAAAGTAAAATGCTTACATGTACAGTAGGTTTCCAGGGCTCCTCCTTGTTTGTAAAAAGAAACGAACACATCAGGAAAGGCTTTGTTACTGAAAGACGCAGAATGTGTGGCACAGATGGCTTTTAGCCGCAATAGGCCGTTTCTTTTTAATGTCGTGGGAGCAGTAGTATTGGATTTTCTTTTTCCGCTCTTAGGCAAGAGTGTCGTGCTGAATGATACATAACGTACATTTATGCGACAATGTTGGGACGCGGAGTATTTTCGTTTATTCATCTTCAGTTGCTTATTTGCCTGTGGAATCGGGTTTCGGGACAGATCGTCTACTCCGTTTCAGAAGAGGTGAATACAGGGACATTGGTTGGAAACCTAGCGAAGGATCTAAATCTCCGTATCCAGGAACTGGAATCGCGTATGTTTCAGATCGTATCTGGATCTAACAAGAAGTACTTCGAGGTAAATTTAAAAACTGGCATCCTTTATGTGAATGATAGAATTGACAGAGAGGAGCTGTGTACGAATTCTCTCAAGTGCTCTTTAAATCTAGAAGCAATTGCTAACTTTCCTTCGATTATATATCGAATTGAAGTGAACATTCTCGACATAAACGACAACCCCCCCACATTTCGTTTGAAATCAAAACATTTGAATGTATCTGAGTCTACATTACCCGGAAAAAGATTTCATGTGGGAAGGGCTTCTGATGCAGATGTGGGCATTAACTCTGTAAAAACATATAAACTGAGCACAAATGACTATTTTTCTCTTGATATTCAAAGCGGTGGTGAGCAGAGCGTGTCTGCTGAGCTAGTGCTGCAGAAAGCTTTAGACCGAGAGAAACAGTCTGTGATAAACCTCTTGCTTACTGCTGTGGATGGGGGAAAACCACCGAAATCTGGGACTTTGCAAGTTGTTGTAAATGTAATTGATAACAATGATAATAGTCCCGTCTTTGACAGCCCACTTTATAAAGTTAGAGTTTTTGAGAATGTTCCTTATGGAACATCAGTAATAACCCTTAATGCTACTGATTTAGATGAAGGTGTAAACAGCGAAATTGTGTATTCATTTCTCAATCAGGAAAACGAAAATAATGTAAATGTATTTTCCATTAATCCAAACACTGGCGAAATTTCAGTTAAAGGAAGTTTGGATTATGAAGAAAACAACGTTTATGAAATTTATGCCCAAGCTCAAGATAAAGGCCAGTCCCCACTGGCCACGCACTGTAAAGTGCTGATAGAGCTTTTAGATCTTAATGATAACGCCCCAGAAATAACTGTGACATCAATTTCAAGCATCGTGAGAGAAGACTTTAAAATAGGAACAATGATTGCCTTAGTCTCTGTTTTGGACAAGGACAGTGGAAAAAATGGGGAGGTATTTTGTCAACTTTCTGGCCCTGTTCCTTTTAAACTGGAGTCAAATTATAAGAACTATTACTCTCTAGTAGTTGGTGGAGTGCTAGACAGAGAGAGTGTGTCTCAGTACAATCTTACCATCAGTGCAAAAGACAATGGGATGCCACCTCTTTCCAGCACCACTGTGATCACCATACATATATCAGATGTCAATGATAATGTTCCACACTTTCCACAGCCTTTTCTTGATGTTTATATAAAAGAGAACAGCCCGGTAGGTGCTGTCATATACACCGTGTCTGCATTTGATCCCGACTTAAAAGAAAATGGCCAAGTAACTTATTCTTTATTGGAGACTTTTGCTAAGGGGGTGCCCGTGTCTACTCTATTCAACGTGAACTCTGTTACTGGAGAAATATACAGTATGCAGTCTTTTGATTACGAGGAAGTAAAAACGTTCCAATTTGATGTAAAAGCCTCTGACTCTGGTGACGCTCCACTAAGCAGCAATGTGACTCTGAAGGTTTATATCCTTGATGAAAACGACAACAGCCCTGGGATTCTTCCGCCGTATTCTGATCACGGCTCCGTTAATACCGAGAACATTCCGTTCTCTGCCGAAGTGGGTTATTTTGTTGCCAAGGTTAGGGCTGTGGACGCTGACTCTGGTTACAATGCGCTGCTTTCCTATAATATTTTGGAACCAAGAACAACAGATATCTTCAGAATTAGTACAACCACAGGCGAAATAAGGACTAAGCGGCGTTTGAATGAGGTTGACTTGAAAACACATCCATTAGTCATTTCGATAAGGGACCACGGAGACCCGTCCCTTTCCACCACTGTGTCTGTTGAGGTTGTCGTTGTTGAAACCAGCGGAGAACTGAAATCTGATTTTAGGCAACTGCCAACAAACGACAACGGCTTTTCAGATTTAAACCTATATTTGCTCATCGCCATTGTCTCAGTGTCCGTAATATTTTTGTTAACTCTTCTTAGCTTATTAGTTATAAAATGCCACAAGACTGATGGTGCTTTCAGTAGATACAGCGCTCCAGTGATTACCACAAACCCAGATGGAAGCTGGTCGTACTCCAAAGCAACACAGCAGTATGATGTGTGTTTCAGCTCAGACACACTGAGGAGTGACGTCGTGGTTTTTAACGCACCGATGCTGCCTCCTGATGGGGAACTTATTAGTTTAAGTGGGACTGACTCCTGTAAACGGAATCGAGAACGGTTTCAAAACACAGAGGTAAGAATAAGGCCTACTTACCAAGGTTTGATGCAATAAAAGGTTTAGATATTGTTAGCAGAATTTTGTTGTATTGTTTCAGTAAGTGTGTGTCTGTCTTTGATTGACTTTTTAACGTGGATTCACGGACTGCACTAAGCTCTTGGAGTCATTTTTTAAAGCTGGAAACCTGTTGTGCAAGTTTAATATCAACAAAAGTGTTGCCTCTTACATTGGGCACGTTTTGAATGAGCAATTTGAAAGCAATTTAACAGTTCTTTTAATAACAGTTTGAGTGGGTAGCTGCTTCAGCATGTGTAGGCTGCACAAGAACAAGTAAAGGTTTATTCCGTGCTGAAAGGAGAATATAGAAAACACAACGTTTTGGCTGTGGAGCCAAGCAGAGAATAAAGCTTTACTTGTTCTTTTAATAATGTTATGGTTAATGTTAGGAATCAAAAATGGAAAGTGAGATAATGACATTCATGAATTTTGAATTATTTTTACTGTATTGATAAGAAATAGCTACATGTTTATTTAATTGATGATAAAGAATGTGGTAGTGATACTGGCTTTTTGACAATTTACTGATCACCTGTTAGGAATACCAGAAGGGTTTAATAGGGTTTAGCATGAAAAGGACTTCTAAGTTTTGAGGTTTTTAATGTAATAAAACCCTTGTGTAATGACAAATGATTATGTCCGTTAATACAACATAGTTTTCAAAGAATAAATTATGTATAAAAATTATATTATTAATGACTTTTATTACATGCTTACCTTTTACAGTACAGTGAAACGTGTTCTAGGGCAATGCTCTGAACTGCTTCTGAACACCTGTTATTTACAGATTAAAGTATGTGGGAGTTTACATACTCAGCTCAAATAAATTGATTAGTTATATTTAATGTTTTGCAATGAACATCCCTCCATCCATTTTCAAAAGCCTCTTTAACCCAGTTTGGGGTCACTGGGAACGGTGGGTGAATTACAGCTTTGATGGGATGACAGTCCATTGCAGGGCACACACACGGGGGGAGAGAGATAATTTGCAGAAATTAATTAGCAGTATTCTAGGAAAGCATAGCAGACAGTCACTAGAAAAGCACGCAGACTCCATAAAAAGATGCACTAGGTCTGAGGAAGCCCCAGGGTCTCTGAGATAGCTAAGATAAGCACCACAGCCCATGTCAGCCTTATGTGAAACTTGCAATTTTCAGTAACATTTTCACCAATAAATGTTCATGTTTTTACATTTATTGTAGGCTAAGAGCACAGATTAATCAATGATGCCTGTAATATCCAGGCAATGGCTCTGAAAAGCTAATGTTTTAATTATTTTCATTAGAATTCTGTTTTCTGCCATTTTCCCCCAGTTATACCTCTCCCTGTTAAAGAAATAGAACCAAGCTTCTCTTATGTGCTTCATGCTTTGTGTTTAAAAATGTGATGTAAGTTCTATGTTATTTGTGAATGTCTTATTATTTATGGCTGGCACTCTAATCCAAAGCATACTGTATACTACACGGCATCAATGGTGTAGGAGCAGTCTCTCATCTGTGATTGAAATGTACAATTTTCTAGTGGTAGGTCTTGAGTCCTAACCCTTGCTCCACACAGCTACTTGACTCTGTTAGCCTTATGAAATTCTTATCAAAATAGTCACTGCTCCAGAAATGAAAAAAACAAAATCAGAGAGCTGATACTTCGATAAAGTAGGATATATATTTATACAGTTTATATACAGTACGTCTGCTTAAACCACACGGTGTCACTATTGACCAACTGAGCAAAAAACTATCGAGTAAGCTTCTTGGACTCCTCCTTTTTAAAAAAACACAGCCAGCACGGAAAACGGGGTTGAAATAAAACGCAGGAAGACTGCATTTGTACGAAAGACGGTACGCTAGAGTAATATCCTTATTAAAACAAAATCACGTATTCCGCGGTGATAACTTCTGTCGAACGACCGTAGCCTGGATGCTCATCACAGCAGTCTTTTGCAGCAATGCTACATTTTTCGTCGCATCTCAGCGTATATAGACGGGCTCGGTTTCCGTTTTTGTTGCTCCTTTGTTTTTGTGATGTGGTTTCCGGACAAATTGTCTACTCTGTTTCCGAAGAAGTTAACCAAGGGACATTTGTTGGAAATATTGCTAAGGATCTAAACCTCAACGTCCATGAGCTGGAGCCCCGTATGTTTCAGATTGTATCCGGATCCAAGAAAAGATATTTTGAGGTAAATTTAAAAACTGGCATTCTCTATGTGAATGAGAAAATTGACAGAGAGGAGCTGTGTCCAAATGCTCTCAAATGCTCTTTAAATTTAGAAGCGGTTGTTAATCTTCCCTTAAAGCTGTATCGTGTCGAAATACATATTTTAGATATCAACGATAATTCGCCTACCTTTCCTGTAACGTCTCAGCATTTCAATATATCCGAATCTACATTGCACGGGGCGCGATTTTCATTACTGAGTGCATATGATCCGGATGTAGGTTCTAACTCTATAAAAACATACAAGCTCAGTCCGAATGAACACTTCTCTCTGGATGTACAGAGCGGTGGTGAGCAGAGTGTGTCTGCTGAGTTAGTGCTGCAGAAAGCTTTAGACAGAGAGAAGGAGCCTGTGATACATCTTGTGCTGACTGCTGTTGATGGAGGAAAACCACCTAGATCGGGAACTCTGCAGATAGTTGTAAATGTTTTGGACAATAATGATAACAGTCCAGTTTTTACCAGCTCAGTGTATAAAATCCGTGTATTTGAAAATGTGCAACGGGGAACGTCGATTATATTATTGAATGCGACCGACGCAGACGAAGGCTTGAATGGGGAGGTTCTTTATTTTTTTAATAGACACGGACAAGAAGAAATCTTAAATACGTTTTCAATTAACCCAAACACAGGTGAAATTACCGTAAAAGGAGATATTGATTTCGAAGAAAATGGGTTTTATGAAATTCGTGTTGAGGCCAAGGATAAAGGCCAGTCCCCAATGGTCACGCATTGTAAAGTACTAGTTGAAGTTATAGACATTAATGATAACGCCCCCGAAATAACCGTGACTTCTCTTTTAAGTAGAGTAAGAGAGGACGCTAAAATGGGAACAGCAATTGCGCTAATTTCTGTTTCAGACAAGGACGGCGGTAAAAATGGTAAGATAAACTGCCACATTAACGTCGAGGCTCCTTTCAAACTCCAGACGTCATATCAGAATTACTACTCTTTAGTTCTCGACGGACCGCTAGACAGAGAAAGCACTTCTCAGTACAATGTCACTATCATAGCAGAAGACGAAGGCATCCCTCCTCTTTCCAGCACCAGCTTTATTACTGTGTACGTTTTAGATGTGAATGACAACGCACCACGCTTCCCAGAGGCTGTGCTTGAGGTGTATTTAAAAGAAAACAGCCCACCAGGAACTGTTATATTCACAGCGACGGCATTCGATCCAGATTTAAGCGAAAATGCCCAAGTGACTTATTCTTTGTTGGGAACCTCTGTCCAGGGGGTGTCTATTTCCACTTTCATCAATGTGAACTCTGTGAGTGGTGATATTTATGCGATGCAATCCTTTGATTATGAAGTCGTTAAAACTTTGCAATTTCAAGTTCAAGCCGCAGATGGCGGCGTGCCTCAGCAAAGTAGCAATGCAACCGTAAACCTGTTCATTATTGACGAAAACGACAATAATCCTGGCATTTTGCCACCATATTCTCCGGACAGCATTGCAAACACGGAAAACATTCCTTCCACCGCAGAAGCCGGCTATTTCGTGGCAAAAATAAGAGCTGTAGACGCCGATTCTGGTTACAACGCCTGGCTTTCTTATCACATGGTTGAGCCCAAGGAAACGAGTCTTTTCAGTATTCGAACCCACACTGGAGAAATCCGAACCAAACGGCGTTTGACTGAAAATGATATAAAACATCACCCCTTGGTTATTTTGGTTACCGATAACGGAAAACCCACCTTGTCCGCCACTGTTTCTCTTGACGTAATGGTCAGTGAAAGTTCTGCGGAACTACACTCGGACTTCAGACACCAGCCCAGAAAGGACGATAGTTTTTCGGATGTTAATATGTATTTGCTCATCGCCATTGCGTCAGTGTCATTCATTTTCTTATTGAGCCTTCTTAGTTTAATCGTAATAAAATGCCACGGGACGGACAACAGCTTCAGTAGGTACAGTGCTCCAGTGATCACCACGCACCCGGACGGCAGCTGGTCTTATTCCAAAACCACTGAGCAGTATGACGTATGCTTCAGCTCAGATACACTGAAGAGTGACGTCATGGTGCTTAATTCTCAGTTTCCGCCTCCAAGCGAAGAACTGATTAACATTAATGGCAGTGACTCTTTTAAAAGGAATCAAGGGATTTCCCAAAATATTGAGGTAAGGTAGTTCTTCTCTAAAATGCACCTTTCATACATTGTGGCGTATTTCAGAAAATGTGTGGTTGTTATGCATTTATATAAATGAGCATAGAATTCACGTTTATGAGAATTTAAAAAAGTATTATTGGCATTCTTCTTTTTTGGGTCTACCGGATTTTAATTTTTCCAGGAGTGTTTTGCATGTATGATTGTTGAAAGAAAATCATGACAACCAAAATATACTGCATATAATGTCAACATCTCGTTTTTGTTGCTTTTGTTAACCGAAGGAGCGCATACTCATAGTAAAGGAAACGCCGTCATGTTAAATTCAAACAAGGCTGTATGTGTTTCTGACAAAAATGTTATGTTCTAAAATATATGATTCTCGACCCCTCCCCCTTCTTTTCGCGGAGGTCCCCCATTCGTATCGGATTAATATACTGTCCTGAATATACAGTCATTCTGTTGAGAACTCTGTGAATTGTAGGTGGCGGTAATGTGCTGTGTGAAGTATCATTCTAGTGAATACCCAGATATTTTCTACTCCTAAATTCAATACAGAGAACCCTGGGGCTAGTTTTTTTTTCATTTATAAAATACATTACGAATACTCCCCATTACGAATTACAAAAGGCAGTATACATTGCATATATACTATACATATTAGGAAGGGTATTTATATTTATTTTTCTTTCTGTATGACACTGCCTAGTTGGAATACGCTGTCTTTACAGTTCTTTGTACTTTCAGTAGGTAAGATTCTTTGTTACCACTTCTACTGCAAGTTTATTATTATTGGTAATAGTTTTATTGCTTAATAGTTATAGCAATGAACAACTGAACATTTTAGGAATATCACAAATGACCTGTTGTATTGGCCTACCAAACATAAATATCCTTAATAAAAACAGAGTATTGTAAGCTATCTGGTATTCTGAAGACTATTATATGTCTGTTATATGTACAGCAGTTTTCTTAATCAATATCTGTATGTATCTGCGGTACACTAACATTGCTAACTACATCATTCTTACCACATGGTGTCGTTGTGTACTAACAAGGCACTAAAGATAGGCTTTCCTTAGCCCCTCCTTAAAAAGGAAACGCTAACATTACAGGAGCTTTTCATGAAACATAATACAAGAACAGAGGAATTTTCATTTTGACATGGATTTTTATTTATTTAAGATTCTGAGATGAGGTCGGCGCGTTGGGTTATCGGTTAATGAGTTTCCACTTCTGTTTTGGTGGTTCAATGGCTTCGTTAGATCACAGGTATTGGATGAAGATGCATTTTCTATTTTTTCTGGTGCCTTGTTTGTGGGATCGTATATCGGCACAAATCATCTACACCGTATTGGAGGAAGAGAGTGAAGGGACCGTTGTCGGAAATATAGCTAAGGATTTGTCTCTCCTGGTTCAAGACTTGGGGAAACGTAGATTCGAAATCGTCTCTGGATACAAAAAGAGGTATTTTGATGTGAATTTAAGCAACGGCCTTCTTATCGTAAAAGAGAGAATTGATCGGGAGGAGCTTTGCCCTAGCAGTCTGATTTGTTCTGCAAATTTAGAGGCTATTGTTTATAATCCTTTAAATGTACATCGTATTAAAATAAACATAATAGACATCAATGACAATTCGCCCGTTTTTCCCGTTGAACGGCTGCAATTCAATATTGCCGAGTCTACATTTCCCGGTGCTAAATTTCCCCTAGAAAATGCCCACGATCCGGACGTAGGTACAAACTCCATCAATAAATATGAACTCAGTCCAAATGATTACTTTACTCTTGATTTGCAGACCGATAGCAAGCAAGGCCAATCTGTAGAATTGTTGCTGCAGAAAGCTTTAGATCGCGAGAAAGAACCCATTGTTCAACTTGTGCTCTTTGCTTTAGATGGTGGCAAACCTACTCGATCTGCATCTGCATTCATTACGGTAAATGTATTGGATGTTAACGACAATGTACCGGTATTTAGCAGTCCTGTCTACAAAGTCAGTGTAAGCGAAAATGCCCCGCTCGGAACCGTAGTAATTAGACTGAATGCTACAGACGCAGATGAAGGTGTTAACGGTGAAATAGTATATACATTAATTAACCGTGGGCAAAATAACATACTTCTTTACTTCAGAATAGATCCTGATACCGGAGAAATTGTAGTTGCAGGTGATTTGGATTTTGAAGAAATCAGTTTTTATGAGCTTCGTGTTCAAGGTCAGGACAAGGGGCACACGCCTTCCGTAACACACTGTAAAGTTTTAGTTGAAGTGATAGACATCAACGACAATGCCCCTGAAATAAGAGTAACATCCCTCTTTAATCCCATTAAAGAGGACGCCCCATCAGGCACAGTTATCGCTCTTATTACTGTCTCCGACATAGATAGCAACAAAAATGGAAAGGTCACGCCTTATATAACGAGCAAAGGCCCTTTCCGACTTAAAGCATCCTATCAGAATTACTATTCTTTAGTCCTGGAGGGAGCTCTGGATCGGGAAAGTCAATCTGAGCACAATATCATCGTTTTAGCAAGAGACGAAGGTGTACCACCTCTCTCAAGCACAGGCGTAATTACTATTCAAGTGTCAGATGTGAATGACAATGCCCCACGATTCCCCAAACCTGTACTTGACGTTTACGTAAAGGAAAACAGTCCCCCAGGAACAACAATATTTTCCGTGTCTGCTATGGACCCAGATTTAAATGAAAATGCTAGGATAACGTATTATTTACCGGAGACTTCCGTCAAGGGTGTGTCAGCTTCAACTGTTTTAATCGTGAACTCTGTCACTGGAGATATATGCAGCATGCAGACTTTCGATTATGAGATAGTGAAAACGTTCCAGTTTCAAGTTCAAGCAACGGATTCTGGTGTCCCTCCACAAAGCAGTAACGTGACAGTGAACGTTTTTATCTTGGATGAAAATGACAATAGTCCTGGGATTCTTCCTCCTTATGATACGGACACAGACTCGGTGAACATTCCATATTCTGCTGACGTTGGATACTTTGTCGCGAAAATCCGGGCGGTTGATGCGGACTCGGGATATAACGCGCTGATTTCGTATAATCTTGTAGAACCCAAAGCAAATAACCTATTTAGTATCGGTACCAAAACTGGTGAGATAAGAACAAGGAGGCATTTGACTGACAGTGACTCACCTCATCAAGCACTTGTCATTTTGGTGAAGGATCACGGAGCTCGGCCGCTGTCTTCTACAGTATCCCTTACCGTTTTACTCGTCGAAAGTTCTTCTGAAATGCAAACGGAATTGAGACAACTGCCAAAAAAGGAGTATTTCACAGATTTAAATCTCTATCTGCTTATCTCCATAATCTCAGTTTCCGTCATTTTTTTGCTAACTTTCCTCAGTTTAATTGTAGTAAAGTGCCACAGAAGAGGAGATGATTTTAACAGTTACGTCACCCCAGTGGTCACCGCATACCCAGATGGGAGCTGGCGTTACTCTCAAACTCAACAGTACGATGTGTGTCTGACCTCCGAGGCCTCGAAAAGCGACCTCATAATTTTCAATGCGCCTTCTCCCAATATGAGTGGCGACACTGGGACGAGTAGCAGAACAAGTTCCTATAAACGGCCTCAACAGTGCGCATCGGAGAATGAGGTGAGAGTATTTATGATTTAATGCCCTGTCTTTTTTTAATACTGTACACGAAAGCTACAGGTATGCCCGTATTTCTTTTTTATTTTCAACTTGTAGCTTTTCCGAGTCCTTAATTTTGTATAGATCATAGAAGCACAACTTTTCTAATATTTGTAATTGGATTCTAAAAGGAAGAAAACGCTCGAGGCCTGTAAAACTTTAATTCCATGTATATTATAAACGCTATCCATTTGTATTGTTCCTGCAAGTAGTCTTTAACGGTTTCGTGGCATGCTGCTACTAAGCAGGAAATAAAACTAGAAAAGAGCTAGATTAGTTTCTTCGTCTTTTCTTTCTATCTAAACATTTTGTGTTTTTTTAACTACCTTCATATTTTAGTTAACAAGCTAAAAGAAATATAAATGAACTCATTTTAATTGCAACTATATTTAAACTTTTTAAACATTTTGTATCCCTATTTATAAACTCGAGAACATGGATTTACAACGTGTTTGTTGGGGCTCAGCCAGTAATCTGTGGTATGCTGTTAGTTGGTGAACAACTAAAATAGTTTCACAGCTTTTCTTTTGACACGTAATGTAAATACTAATTAAAGTAATTTGTGCAACAATATGAAGATGAATTCCTAAGTCTAGGTACAGTATATACTTTTCAGTGTATTAGAACAGACATATCCCGTATAAAAAAACAAAACTGCAAAATACTATCAAACTTTCCGAGTCGCTGTCCATTACCGTGGTGCTGAAAGGATGCTAGCAGTACAGACCAGCTTGGTATCTCAGCAGATTAGTGAAGAAAATGCAAGTTATTTTGGTAGCAGGTTTTAAGCATCTCTTGCTTACTTTCTAAATGTTTATATTTATATATAAATAGCATATTTATATTTATATTATATATTCTCTTTTTAAATTAAATATAATATATTTTGAATATCATATAAAGTTGAATTGAATATATTAGTCCTTTCATTATAGTATTGCAGCGATTGTCGTACATCAAAACATGTGTATGCCTGCGTAAGACTGTAATGTACAAGTATTATACAAAATTAAACGGTCAGCATATGTATACAGTTTTCAAACGCTTTATTTGGATTGCCTCGATATAAGGAATTAAACTTCACTGTCCTGTCGCTGTCCACTCCTATGGTGCTGAATCTCTGCTACAGTCTTAATGTTAAATGGTAGTAGGTTAGTTTAAACTTGAAGTCATTCAGCTATTTTACTTTACTTAATATCTTGCTTCACATATTTCTGAATTGACCATCTTTTAAAACAGTCTGCGGTTTAAATGGATTGCAAAATATAAAGTAACAAATGTCAAACATACAGCTAAACTATTAGTTGCTAACATAATAAGCCTAATTCAGAGTTTATTTAGTCATGTATGTTTACATTCCTGTTCATTATTCATTACAGCCATTAATTTAGTTTGAGCAAAAATATTAATATACTGTTTTCGGTGTGAGATGCAAAATGGATGTACAGTAAAAATTATAAATTTATTAAATTTAAATTATATTTATATAAATTATAAATTATAAGAAAGTATAATAATGATGTTTGATGATGCTGTTTTTGACCTGAGTATGAAAGAAAAGTTATTATTCTTATTAAAGCTTAATTTAGTTGCCTCAGCATTTTATGGTTGAATTCAGGTCTGGAAGACAGTGGAAGAAGCTATTAAGAGCTCATTAAACCAATAATTTGTGTTTGCAAATTAGCAAGAAATGGTCTGATAGTTTCATTTCTAAAAGATGGAGTTTGATCAAATTCTGTTTTTTTTACATCCATTTTTAAATAAAAATGACTCCGTGAAAGTGCTACTTCTAGGAAACACATTGCTTTTTTATATAGATTTTAAATATTCCCATCTTTCTTGCTGGAATACGTGACAGGTCACTTGCACTGTTTGGTTTGCAGTGTGAAGTGAAGCAGTAGAAAGTTAATGAAGCAATTAGTGGACAATTTTCCAGATTCAGGCCTGATTTGCTCCCACAAATTGTAAAAGAGTTAGGAATTGTCTTATCATTAAAATAATTAAAAGCATACCAGCAAACAAATCCAGCTCAATCAATTTAGAATTTTGTTTTCGTAACTGCCTTTTTAAAAAGTGTGATAATTTAAGATGTCAGGAAAAAAACATGTAATCTATGTAAATCTATGTAAATTGCCTAACTGAGTGAATAAATGTTTAGAACTGTATGGTGCCTTCTCTTAGAAAATTACATTAATGGTACTTTACGTATGTTCTTTAAAACACATTATTATGACAGATGCCTTTACCAGCAATATTAATTATAACAAAACCTCCATCCATTTTCTAATTATGTCATCCAGTTCAGGGTCATGGGAGAGCCAGAGGCAACAGGTGCAAGGCAGGATACAACCTGGATGGGAAACCAGTCCATCACAGGACACAGACACAAACACACAAACACACACACACACACAGAAGCCAATTACCTATTGGTTTTACTTTGGATTGTGGGAGGAAACTCATGCAAATGCAAGGAGAACATGCAAACTCCAAGCAGATAGCACCCCAGGAATTGAACCCCATTAGGCAATAGTGCTAACCACTGCACCAGTGTGCTACCCATAACATAAACATTAAAAATAATATTCAAATCTACTTAGAATAAGAATTAGCATATGAATAAGCATAAGCATAACTGCTTGTGTATAAAGCTGTCCTCGGTCTGATTGATTGCATGGAAGGGTACCCACTTCATCCACTGCTGTACTACCAACTGGGTGACACATGGTCATAATTAGCCGTTATGTTCTAGCTGCCTTGTTACACAGCAGGTCAAAAGGAGAAGCAAGGAATTACTTCAGCAATTCAACTATACAGCTATTTATGCAGATGCCAGAAAGTGCAATTTTGCTTAGCTCCTGAAATCGAATAAATCACAGTATAAGGTGGTAATGCTGCTATTGAGTAACAACAACAATGACAATAATGACAACAACGACAATAATGACCAAAACAACAACAATTGTTGATAGTATATTTAAGTGTAATGTTGTGGCAGGATAGACAGTACAGATTGGCCCCTTGAAACATGTGCCAGCCAGTTCTAGTTGGCTCTTGAGCTACTGGCAATAGCATGTACATTGTAAGATGTTTCATGTTCTGGCATTTTAAAAAATACAATCAGACTGTTTGGGGAGTACATTATATTTTTTATTGAAATTCCAAAATATGAAAGTATGGTGCCTAGAAAAAACTATTTCCCCAATATCGGTATGTTCCCTATGGTTCCTTATAAGGGATGTATTACCCATGGTAGATAATAAAACGTTTGTTGCTTTTACATCTTAATGCTACAATTCATAGTATAGTCAGTGTTGAATTTTTAGATGGAATATAGACTGCCTGTGGTATTGTTCTTGTATGCTAACTTAATGTAGTGTTGTCTCTGTAACAGTCCGTGTAAACAGACAAGCAAGTACAGAATGAGAAACTGTAAGGTCACATGACTGGTTTATCAGAACAGAGAGTGGCTTTGGCAATGGATTTTGTAAAACTCACATTTTTGTTACAGGTGGATTTTGGCAGACAAGCCTGGATTTTTGTGCACTAATGCATTCTCCTATTGCCTTCTTTCTAAGAGGCTAATGGATGTCTTTGGGATTTAGCTCATACATCTTTAACACAAAAGTGAAAGGCCACCTGAGGTGAAAAAGCAAGATATCCTGTCTGTGGCAAACCATTTGTTGTTCTGCAAATACAGTATATTAAAAAAAAAACATGGTGCTGTAGATTTTATATATATAGTGCATATACACTGTTTACAGTACATATGTGTTTCAGTTTGTCATAGTTTATTATATTTAAATAATTATATATTAAAAGTGATGTTTTTGTTACCTGGAATAAGATATCCAGTTATTTTGCTAAGGCAGATTCTTTGGGATACTGCAGGAAATGACTGGATTTTATCCCCAGATAAGTAAAGTGTTCATAGCCAAATTAACTAGATGTGCCAAATGGTCTTCTCTTATTTCTGAGTTGTCTGATATTCTTGGATTTTTGCATATGAAATGTAATGTTTTCTTTAGAATATTAGATATTGAGGAAATCAATGGATCTGAGTTTCTTAAAATAGTGCCCTTGAGCTGCTGTAATCACTGACATTCTGTGACAGTTTTGAGATGAATGTGATCAGCACCATTTTGTTGCGTTTAGAACTTTAGAAATAAAGTTTGCTGACACTTTTCTGCCTCTGGCCTCTAGATAGTTTGGTTTTTCACTAGAATCCCTATTCTATTTTGGCAACACTCAATTCTCTGAGCTTCCTTGTTTAACTTTCAAGTTATGACATGTTTTCATACTTTTCAGTCTCTGTCTAATATTTTCTTAAGATATTATATATTTTCTTGAAACATTTCTGACTCTTATTTAAATACTAGTAAGCAGTAGATACGATTTGTCCATGTTTTAAGTTCACTTGGTAAATGACTTGGTATGTTTTATTATACCTCTTCAGTCTAAGTGTTCTTCTCTGTACATTAAGAATTATTTATGCTCCTAGCATTCACTCAGACTGAGGATGTTGGACCCAGATGGAATAGTGACATATTACCCACTGGCATTTCTACATTTAGGAATGCATCACTGGATTTTCTTGGAAAGGCCTGGGGTGGCAAATCTAGAGCAGTCTAACTCTGAAAATATTAGGACTACTAAGCACAAAAAAGTTCACAACAAAGTAGCAAGGGGCAGACATTGGCTTTGCCCTTCATCACCAGGCAGGTTTATCTTCCCAGTAATAAGGAGGCGTCTCGGCAGTTGTGAAGACGTCTCGGTTAAAGGTGCTGTACCTTCACTGCAGAGGTCACTGACAAGGTGAATTTCAAAGATTTTTTTTTTTTGCTGCAGGGCAAAAAGTGCTCCTTGATATTCATAACTGTAAATTTTAAACTTTAATAGATGGCAATCTAGCATGAATTATTGTGTGAATAAAAGAACGGTAACTATTTTTTTCAAACCTATTCATCTAGAATTAACTGGGGTTATGCTGCCATTTGTTCTTCTACTGATTACTGAAGAGTTCATAGTCAGGCAGTGGATAGCATCAGTTCTGACTGGGCCATTCACAGAATAATGTACTGAAAAAACTGCATGCAACAAAGTAGTTACCACTTCAGCATGTTTAGTCCAGTAGAAGACTGTTAATTATATCTATTTAAAAACCACACAGCTTGAGTCCAGAGGCACTGTCACAGGGAACAGCTTGCACTAGGGACAGCATCAGCAGACAGATGAATCTAACTGCTGGGTGCCCTTGTTAATCCTTAGATGTGGTTATGTGGTCTGTAACAAAGTCTATAAAATAAAATGTTTGCAATTGGCCATTATTATTGGAATGACTTATTATTCTTTTATTAGTAATTATACTAATACAGATTCTTGCACATTGCATATAAGATAGAACTACAGGTACATGCAAATGTTATTAGGAATAATATAATCTTTAAAGGTACATTATATGACTTACATCAGCATTGTATAATAAAGTAGGTTGTGCACTGATGGTGACTGTAGTTGGTTATTTTTCTGTGCTCACTTCTTGTTTTCTGATTATATTAAACAGATTCTGCTTTGTGGTGCACATCCTTGCGCGAGGCTTTGGACTTCATGATGCCCGGAGTAACAGTAGACATGGAATAATATTCTAAGACAACACCCCTTGGGCATTATTGTCTGAGACAAAGTGGGGTTAGGAGGGTAGAATCTCAGTTTATCATTTAGAAGACAAGAAATGTGGTCCTCCTTTGTAGCCTGGAGCTCGTGCTTCAGACAGTATGCTGTAAGAGGTGAAAGACCAGCCAAACTCAAAGTGATTCATGTACAGTAGCATATCTCCAAAAACATCATCATCATTATCAGAAATAGACATAAAAACATTTAATGACAGACTGTTTCCCATAAAAATAAGATTTTTTTTTATTAAAAAGGTCTGGATGTTATTTCAAACATCTATTAGTTCTATACGTATAATAAAAGAAAGGTTATTTTTTGCATTATATTTTTATACTAAACAAAGATTATAGGTATTGCACCATTTACAATGAAAGCCCGGATGCAGGTGAGAAAACGTACAGGTGAAAAACAAGTTACAATGGCTCTAATAGTGTAAGTTGTCACTTTATTTGGCTAGGTGGACAAAACAATAGATAGAAAATTTAGAATGTATTACAAGACACCTAACCATATGAAGACTTTGCCAGGTTATTTTCTGTGCTCTTGCTGAGAAATGTTTTAAAGTTCTAGTTTCAATTGCCAAGCCCTGTTTGGTATGTCAGTACCTACAGTACATTCCTCACAGGAGATTGCAAACAATTAAAGCCCTCTCTTCAGGGACTGAAACTGAGCTGCCTCATAAAACAAGCCAGATTCATCCAACGCCAGCACCGTACATGCAGGTGTTCAAATCCACTGGCAATTAGCTTCGGTGAGGTTTGTAACAGCAAGGACCAATTCCCTGCTCTTTCAGGTCAAAGTGCCTGATTAAACCGATGTGAAACAAAGCCACATTCGATTATAATGAGGCCTTTGTGCCAGGTTCACCCACAACATTGTGCTAACATTCATATCGCCATCACGCATAGCAATAAAATGCTCCAGATGCTTTGCTTTTTACAGATTTCTCACTATGACAGGGATAGAATAGAAAAAATACATATACCCTGTCACAGTGAGTCATTTTAAGAAAGCAAAAAGTTTTTAGCATTTTTATTTATACAGAAGCACAGACAATCTATATGAAAAATCTACAGCTGATACGTGTGCATGTATACAGAAAGAAAAAAGAAATGGTATTGCAGTTTCGGCTCATATGTGTGCTTTTTATAAAGCTTTGTTTTCTTTGTAGTTGGCATGACATTTATGCTTTTTTAGCACTTTAGAATATCTCGTTTGGATTCCACCTCAGTGCTGTAAACTTTGCTTTTCAAATCAACTCATGGCACTGACAGACTGAGCATAATTAGCACCCTGATTAAAAGCTTCTTAAAGGAAAGTAAAAATAAGGTTTACATCCCTTCAGAATGACAGTGTCCCAGGGTAGTACAAAGGTACTGTAAAATGTGTGTATGGTATGTGTGTATACAGTATATACAGTATGTATATATGCATTATGTGGAAAGCACAATGCATATATTCAGACTTAATGATGCATGAGCTTTTCAACAAGATCTCCATTCATTTTGCTCTGAAGGTAACAGATATAAAGCAAGGTTAATAATATAGCATTACTGACCAGGTGTGTTACCTTAGACTTCAATGCAGCACTTTCTCATTAGGGAGTGAATTTTGATTGGATATCTCTGTCATCCATTTGCCTCACTACAGAATCTGTAGCTCCAGGAGTACCTGTGCTCTTGCTTTAGGTTGAGACTGACAGGTTATTGGATTTTTGAGTTATTGCAAAATGGAGGAAGCACTTCTCAGCACTATAGTGGATTTCATTAACATACAACAAAAGGCTTATAGATAAAAATATGAAAGTCTGTAACAAAATAACTAGAACATGAATTCTATATGAATTTGAATGTTTGTTTCTTTAAATGGTGAATGTAGTACACATAGAAATAATTTTAAATGGTAAGTTTGGGAGCAGTTATAATTAATTATACTGATACTTCTCTAGTCATTGATTCCACAAATATTTTTATGCTTTAAAGGTGTTCTCTTCAAAATCATATATATATATAACATACAGTATTTGGTATAATATTGGGATGGTATTTTTTTGGGGAAAAGCTTCATATCTATGTAGACATGGGCCTTGGTTTGTAAATCAGCTCAATAAACATGCACAATAACAAGTTTTCCTGGGAAAGCCAAACATTCTCTACTTTTTAAGAAGGAATTTTTAGATGTACTATTTCCCAAAGCTATAAACCATATATGAGCTAATAACTCCGGAACACATTCATTCCAGAATGTCATAAGGATTGCTGTACTAGCTATTTTTCTGTCACATTGTGACAGAAAATATGACAAATATCAATATATTTTGACAGTACAGTTTAGCAACAGAAAAGGACTGTGATGCATTGATTTAATTATATTTACAATATTGCTTTTAAAGCGAAAAGTGTTAACTTGTAAAGTTTCCCTTTAGAAATGTATCAGATCTTCTCTCTATGTACTTAACACACATACATTACTTAGCTACACAGCATTCTTTGTGTTTTACCCTAATAAATATCTTCATAGATTATATCAGGAAATATTATTATTGTAAAAGACAGACCCACCTGTGTTGTTTAAGCGTAGTTCAGTGTTCATAATGTCTAAGTGACATTTTTTTCTTGAAGCAAAGCAAGGATCAAATACATCCTAATGTTTAGGAATTACTTGGGTGTGTTTCAGTATGATTTTAATGATCATTACATTTTCTTTTAAAAGAAAAACAAAATACTTCATGGCAGGTTCCAAATCTTAATGTGAATCTCATACAAAAATGAAGTTAAAAATGCATTTTTATCCACGGTTAATATTAATATTTTATTACCTGTGGTATAATCAATAAGGAATAATATATTAAATCCATCCATCCATTTTCTTACCATTTCTTCCAATTTAGGATAACGGGGGAGTTGGAGCCTGTCCTGGCATACAACAGGCTGAAGGCAGGGTGCCCTGTGCCTATTAATATAATTAAACACTGATATATTTTTGTTTGGGGAAAAAAAAAGAATGCAGATGGGGAATGTTAACGGTGTTGTCCCAAATGTCATGAACATTTTTTTAAAAATCTATAACACCTGTTGTACAACACAGAAATGTCATTTTTATAGACGGTAGCTCTTGCCTGTGGCCAGTCACTGGGGAGCATTCTGGGTGGGGTTAAGCAATACTGAGTGGGGCTAATTTAGAACAGCAATTGAAGGGCAGCTCCTGCATTGTTCCCTGATTACTCACATAATCTAGCTCTCAGGTGGCTTAGAGTAATTCTCTAAATATTTAACAAGTATGAGAGGAGAGGATTTACAACAAATTGTGCTGCAAGGCCTTTTGCAGTAATCTGATTAAGTTAAATTTTGCAATTTTTTTATTAGATGCAGCAAAAATGACAATGATTTGTAACATAAATGACAACATTTCCAGGCTGAAATTATTAGGAAGAAAGGTTTGTCTACCCTTTTTCACTAAAATAAACACTTTCAGACATTTGTTTCCACAAATTAGCACTTGGTATATACTGTATTTGTGGAATTAATTTAGCAATTAAAGGTGAAACTGAGGTCCTGACTCTCAGTGGTCATTAAAGATCCTGGGCATTTCTTGATAAAAGTAGGGAGTTATCCTGGTGTCCCGGCCAAATTTCCCTCCTACCCTGCTCGTTGCTTGCCAGGTAGGCTCTGGCTTCCCACAACACCATAGGGTATAAAGTGGTTTCGCAAATGACATGACATTTGGGACAACATTCCATCTTCAGCACTGCACAGTGATGTACTGTTCTGTCTACATTTCAAAAGGACAGTACACAACAGGACTTCCACAACATAAAACATCCTTCAGTCATTTATGTTTTTTGTAGTTTATTCTACTCCAAAACCTAAACTAACTTTGTCTACACAATAGCTGCACAGATTCCTGTATTCCTACAGTCAAAATCCCCCCCTTAATGGAGTACAGTATATATTGCAGATGGTAGCATTTTTTCAATATTGTATTTATTTAACGCGCTGGAAAAGCCAAAGTGCGTACAGAGTAGGGAACCTAATGGATATTTAATACCACTAAAACCATTATCAGATAGCAATTGACATGAATTGTCATGGTTTGATATACTGTTATTGATTTAGAAAAACGTAGCACTCAACCTTTAACAGACCAACATCTTCTCTAGCAATTTTCTTGAGGTCAGCATTCCGAAATGCACCATTCTTTGTAGCTTTTACATGATCCTAAATTCACTTCCTAGTTGCCTGATCTGTTTTTTTTTGTTTTTTTGTTTTTAATCCTTGGAAGTATATATTGACCTGCAAACCTGTGTGGATTTCTACTGTGTACTTGTGGACATATCCCTCTGACTGTTATTCTGTTTCTTGCTATTTTAAACCTCATTTAAATAAGAGTTTTAATAGAATGAAACATACCTGAGACAAATAACTTGGCACTTTTTGATTTAAATTAGAAGTGGTTTAAAAAAAGTATTAGTTGTATTGTAGGGACATCCCCACTTTTTTCTCAAGATTTACTTTATTTGTAGGGAGAATTTCTCACATTTTCCCCCAGGTTTTATTTTAATACATACTGCACCCTATTTCCAACATGCACACATGCTTTAAAAATCATCTTTCATTCTTTCTCATTTGTAAATGTAATTGATTTTGAGTGTTTAATTGAAAAGTGATTTTATACCTATAACTGTAGCATCCTGTTTTATGTGACATAGATACAGTATGTGCATTTCTAACCATTTCTTGTGAAATGCAATTGTCTTAATATTCTTTATTTCAATCTAAAATCATTAGCAAAAGAAAAAAGGATTTTAGATGAAAACATGTATTTGCAACATTGACTAGTTCTTTTTAGTAGTGTTTTTATTGACTTGACCCTCTGCTTATTGAAAGGTGTGTATTCCTACTGCAGCTATCGCTTAGTGAAACCACTTTGTGATGACTTTGACCTGTATTCATTTGACGTTTCGACGAAAGCAAATCATGACCTGGCTGACCGGATTTGCATCTTTTTGTATCCTAAGGAATCAATCTTAATCTGTGATGAGGGCATTCTTGCGCATCTTAAAAGAACACATCAGAAAGATTTGGTTATGCCTTTGAAAGACAACGATAATCTTTAGATTTGATTATACAGCCTGTCATTTTCGATGCGCACAGGGATGAACCAGCAGCCAGTGATTTCTTACTGACAATAGAGTGCGTCTGTGCTTAGCGCCTTGTCACACAAGCAGAACAGCGCTGCCCAACCCTTTTCCTCCTGTAAGCGTGAATACTGTTGAGTGAAGAACAGGAGATGGAAAAAAATCTCCACCCTTCTGTTATATATACAGTATCGATTTGGGATTTCTAACTGGACGGATGGTTTTTTTTTCTTTCTTGACGAAAAAAAAAAGGGATCTCGATGGTTTTTAAGATTGCGATTTCCAAATTTAGATGCGGGTTTCGGGTTTATAGGAAGACGTATTTGCACGGATCTTTTTGAAGCGGATTCGCGATAATTAGTGCTCACACCTTTGTTAAAATAACATGCAATCATTTTACCCGATATTAGCGGCAAATATGTATTCATAACCACAGAAAAGTGCCTAATAATAATGCATAGCTCTTTTAAATAGACCTGGAAATAAGAATTAATATACCCTGCATTTTTCGCAACAGAAACTGGGCGAACTGCCTGGTCTTTCGCAATTCAGTCGCTATTTTTTTTTCTTCTGAATTGCTGAAAAACAGCCAGCAGTCTTTGGGCGAGCTGCCCCTCCCCCGCAACACAGACACCATTGCACACAACAGCAGGGAGAATAGTGGAGAGACAGAGTGAGGGAACGATAGGCAGCACCAGTGGCTGTGAAACACACCCGTCAGCCGAGCTGAGGAGAAGCAGGACGGAGAAAAAAAATGGATTTATCAATACAATACCAACATAGAAAGAAACCGGAAAGGATGTTTTGGTCGTCTTACACATAGCGGGGTAACGTACAGCATTCTTTTTTAATGTGGTGGTGCGAGAAAACGTACTGCAAGCTAAAAAGGCGGAAAGCTGTTTTTAATCCTTCTGCGGATTCAATGAGCTTGCAATGGCTCTTGCGGGGAGATGTAGCAGCAAAAAGAAGAACGTGCCCGTTTCTTTCTTGATATTGTTATTATTTTGTGGCCTTGCATCAGGGCAGATTCGCTATTCTATTCCAGAGGAATTAAAAGACGGATCTGAAGTTGGGGATATTGTGGTGGATTTGGGTCTCGATCTTCGAAAGATCTCCGCCCGCAGGATTAAGATAACCTCTAGCAATGCTAAGCGATATTTGGATATTAATCTTAGCAACGGAAAATTGTTCGTGAATGACAGGATAGACAGAGAGTCGCTTTGTGAGCTAAGCAGCTCCTGCTTTTTGAGCCTCGAGGTGGTCGTGGAAAATCCACTGGAGGTGTACAATGTGGAAGTGGAAATATTAGATGTGAATGACAATGCGCCGCAGTTCCCCAGAAATGAATACGAGTTGGAGATCTCGGAATCTGCTTCACCTGGGGTGCGATTCCCTGTGGAGAGCGCGCAGGATCCGGACGTGGGTTCGAATTCAATTCGCATGTACCGACTCAGCCAGAACGAGCATTTTGCTCTGGACTCCAACACTCCCGCACCGAACAGCAAGCTGATAGAACTGGTGCTAAAAAAAGCCCTGGACCGCGAGCGAAACCCTTCTCATCAGTTGATTTTGACAGCTGTTGACGGAGGTACCCCGGCAAGAACTGGCACTGCTAAAATAAACGTGAGAGTCTTGGATTCTAATGACAATGTTCCGGTATTCGACAGCTCTATCTACAGAGTTAATTTGCTAGAAAATTCACCCAGGGATACGTTGGTGATCAAGCTAAATGCAACAGACTTAGACGAAGGTTCGAATGGGGAGGTCTTTTATTCATTCAGCAGTTATACACCTGAAAGGGTCAGGCAAATCTTCAGTATGGACCCAAACACTGGGGAGATCCGAGTTCGGAGCCATGTGGATTATGAGGAAACCAGCTCTTATGAGATTTATGTACAAGCTATGGATAAGGGGGCGTCTGCAGTGGCTGTGCATTGCAAAGTCGTCGTAGAAATCGTTGATGTCAATGACAACACGCCTGAAATAGTGCTGTCTTCCTTATCCAGCCCTGTTCGTGAGGACGCGCGGCCTGACACCGTGGTGGCACTAATCAGTGTGACAGACAAAGACTCTGGCCTCAACAAGCAGGTCAGCCTTGAAATTCCTTCAGACCTCCCTTTCAACATCAAATCCTTCCGAAATTACTACACCTTGGTCACGGCTGGCTTTCTAGACCGGGAAAGCGTGCCAGCGTACAACATCACCCTCACCGCAACAGACTCAGGGTCCCCACCTCTGTCATCCAAGAAGACCATCCGAGTGGAGGTCGCGGACGTCAACGATAACCCTCCCCGTTTTGAACAGACATCCTACACCATCTATGTCAACGAGAACAATGCCCCCGGGGCGTCTTTGTGCTCAGTGAAGGCCCAGGATGCAGACAGCAATGAAAACGCCCAAGTGTCCTACTCCATCGTCAGCAACGAGAAGCACGAAATCCCCATCACCTCCAACGTGTCCATCAACTCGGAGACGGGGGTGGTTTACGCCCGCCACTCTTTCGATTACGAGACCCTGCGGGAGTTCCACTTCCAGGTGTCGGCGCAAGATGCGGGGGTCCCCCCCATGAGCAGGGTGGCCACCGTGTACGTGTACGTGGTCGATCAGAACGACCACGCTCCCGAAATCTGGCACCCCTCCCCGGTCAACGTGTCCAGATCGACAGAGATGATACCCAAGGACACAGAGGCGGGCCACCTCGTCACCAAAGTGGTGGCGTATGACGCGGACGCAGGCCAGAACGCCTGGCTGTTCTACTTCCTGGAGCAGGCCACCGACCCCACCCTCTTCAGGGTGCACCAGCACACGGGGGAGGTTCGCACCACCCGCAAAATAGTAGAGGACAACTCCACCACCTTCAGCTTGACCGTCCTCGTCAAAGACAATGGGGAGCCACCTCTCTCTGCCACTGCCACCGTCAATGTGGCGGTGATGGAGTTAGCTCCTAAGGTCATCCCCGATCCCAAGAAGAGTGTCAAAGACAACGGCAAGCTCTTTACACATGTGACTCTGTATTTAATTGTTGCCCTGAGTGCCACCTCCTTTGTTTTTGTCTTGACTGTGATAGTCCTGGCTATAGTCCGATGCAGCACCCAGCAGGGGCCGTGTTGTGGGAGCCAGTGCTGTGTGGCACAGAAACAGGCCCCAGACAACAGTCAGCAGCCCAACAATAACGTGGTGCTCCGCCGTGACTTGAAGGTGGAGCCTCATTATATAGAAGTGAGGGGCAATGGGTCCCTTACTAAGACTTACTGCTATAAGACATGCCTGACAGCCACCTCTGGAAGTGACACTTTCATGTTTTACAATACTGGCTGCCCCCCTGGTACCAGTACTGTAGGTTCAGACAGATTCTTCACTGGCCAGAGTGGACAGAGCCAGATCTTTGTTCGTAGACTCAGCATGCCAAATGAGGTGAGACTGGATGGATCAGTTAAGGTATATTTCACTCCACTAATTGATACAGAGATTTCAAATGCTTTGTATCTTTTTAAAAACTCATTTATACATATTTTAAGATCATTTTATTAAATAATTGAAATGCATTTTCATTATGTTTCCAAATGGGCTTTCTTTTTAGGGGAACACACAGTGTGGTGGTATAATGATGAAAATAGAAATTCTAAAATTTGTTCTCCCTAATGTTAGGTAAGGTAAGATTAGATCTGTAAATTTGAATGGCTATTTTATCATGTTTTCTCTTTCATGAGATTTAAGGTGAATATAATTATGCATTCTGCCTATAATTAAGTTCTTTCTCCTGAAATCAGATGGAAATTGCATGTGAATCCGAGCTGCATGTGTTTTGATGTGTCAGACCCAAAGTGTTTTGTACATCTTCCTTTTTGTAACCAATGGAGCAATCATTAAACATCATCTCCTAACCATTTTCTGTATCCTGGGAAAAATTGAGTTATTAGCGAACCTTACAGCTGCTTTTCCATTTTTTTATCAGCATGATTTTAGTTATAGTCATAAATAATTCATTTTTTTTCCATCCCATACTTTACATAGTAGTTCTCTTCCCAGGTTTAACGAGCAATTTCTGATTTTCTCCAGACAAGCTGCACTGACGTGTTCTACTTCATTGCTAAGCAGCTGGAGTTCTTACTTGTTAGGGGTGACAAGGCTGAGGAATGTTTCAATTCAGCTAAGCTGTCTCACATGAACAGTGCAAGGAAGTACTATATTATTCCTTTGCACTTCTGGTGTTAAAGAATGATACTCATGTTTTCTCAGAAAGGTTTGCTTTTGAGAACATTTAAGAATTCACTAAATTGTAAGCTATTTGTCATAGTTTTATGTAGAACTTCAATCTAATAAATAATGTTCTCCATTAGAAAGGTGATCTGCCTATGTCTGCAATCCCCTTCTTGATGTAAAAAAAAAAAACACCTCTAAAATGATCTTATGATCAGCACTGCTTCAATGTGCTTTTTAATGTCAAAATAGTGGAACATTTGGGTTCTTGTACTTTAATGTATTGGAATATTTTTTTTTTATTTAAATGGACTGATGTTGAATACTGAGTTCTGGTTATGTCTTGGATAAAACCGTGCTACATCCGTCATAATGAACTTGGAAGAACGTGAAAAATATAAAAGGGTGTTTTGGGCTGTTGTGCTCATTTGGTTTCTAGTAGTTTATCGATCTGAGGATCTCATCAGTGCATGAAAGATCCAAGGCAATTATCCTTACCAATGTAGTTGGGCAGACACCCACCACTCGTTATGTAAAGAAATGCTTCCTGTTCCCATTCCTAAATGCACTTCCTTTTTAAAGTCCATTTGTAATCTTGGGTGCTCGCTGTAGGTATTCTCCTGCCAACACAAAGCAAATCATGGAGTAGTAGAAATAAAGAATTGTCCAAGTCTGAGTCTACGTTAGTATGAGATTTGTTCACTTTATAGTTGGGCAATTAACTGTGCCACACTTATAGAAAACCTGCTCATGTTCCCATTCATAAAGTTCAATATGTGCAAACTTACTACAGATTCTGTGTAAACTATGTTACCTACAGTACAAGGAATTTTTTATTCCCCGTGGTTTGCTCTGTGACATTCATTTAAATTGACCTGAATTGAAGAAGCAGTGAGTAGATATCCAGATCTCTTCTAATCTTCTTAACTGGCATATTTTAACCCCTAACTCTCACTGGTTGGGTCTTAGTATTTGGTTTGAATAGAGAAGATGGCTCTTTATATTCTGCTCCATATCAGGAAATATAAAAAGAATATAAAAATACTGTGATACTAAAACAAGCAGAGTGTGTTGAACAGTCCCTGGTGAAAAAGGCATGCCAAGTGAGTTATGAGCACTCATCTGGAGGTCTTGTCAGTTCAAAGCACAGAAGCCACTCACCAGAGACTCTGGATGTGGAGGCCATGCACTTTTGTTTGAAAGCATGCTTTTGCATTTCAGACCGGTCTAGTATATATGCAAGAGTTAAATATGTGATCAGCCCTCTATGGGCAGCAATGTAGAGATCAATACCATCTGTTTTCTTCTGTTAGATTGATGGAGAGCTGCCATTTGGAATATTAATGCTTTCACACTGCTGTGATCGATTCAGAGACAATTGTGTATGCTATTGTCTATTTTATTTAATTGTTTATCGTACAGCCATTTATGCTGAACTGGTGGTATGCACCATTTTCTTGGACTTCCAGAAAGTAGATAAAGATGTGGTTTACAGAGTTTAGAATTTCCTATGTCCTGCTGTTGAATCAGATGTTTAGGGTGTTGTCTGCATGTCAGCTCTATGTTATTTTGTTACATAATTGATGTTAATGCACTTGAGTTAATTTATCAAGGTAAGTCACTTGTAACTGTATTGTATACGAAATATATTTTTTGTCTCTATAATTGAACAACATTTTGGGACCATGCTTACAAATGTAACATATACCTTTTGTGTTTCAAATATAGCATAATATCTGTATTTCTGCATACTCCTTCTTACGGTTTTACATACATTTGATTCCTTATTGAAAGAGTATATCATGACAAGGCCTCATGGCATTTATTTCAAGAAGATTATGTCAGTGCCAGAAATCCTGCAGACTGATCGGGGTATCCTTAATATTATAGTTGTCTAAGCATAACATGAACAAGAACATTGAAGATGTGGCCATAACTCTTCGGGTTTTTTGTAGACAGTAACATTTTGAGATGTATGTGGTCACTGATTATTTCAGTTTATACAACTGTAGCCTGGTCCCAATGTTTCTGCATGCTAATAGTTTGTAGTGGCTGCTAATTATGAAAATGTGCCTTTTATTTAACATTTCAACTTAAAAGAGTATTGTGATTTCCTAATGAAAAGAAACATTGACATCTAAAATTTGAAGAATTTATGCCCATATGTTCCAAGGATTTTTTTTAAAGTTTTGTTTCTCAATGTGATCTTGTTAAAGAAGAACAGAGCATGTATTTCCTCTCATGAATTCCATCCTCAGGATTGCAGCTGCAGTTCCCATTAAAGTGTGTGTGCTGCAGATATGACATGACTAATTAATGAGACAATATTTGGTTTAAGGAATAAGCATAAAATCCCAGCTTAGGGTTATTCCTGTTCTTCTTTTGCAGTCCAAGCCTCCCAATGCAGACTGGCGCTACTCTGCATCTTTGAGAGCAGGAATGCAAAGGTAAGCATTTTAAATCTAGTCAGCAGCAGATGACTTTCCAGAAGTCATTTTTGATCTTCATCCTATATCATTATGCATGGAATATGACAGTTCATGTAGGTTTTCCTCTTTACATCAGGAGTGCTTTGATAATTTATAACAAATATAAAATCTACAGTAAGTGTTTCTTAAGATTTATGCAGAGCTTCAAAGATATCGTAAGTGATATTTCATTTGTGTGATTATAGATATAAATAATAATAATAATAATAATAATAATAATAATAATAACAATAATAATAATAATAATATATAGACATATACATATAATATAAATGCAAAGTTACAGATTACACTAACAAGGAAGTGCATCACTTTGAATTTGAAATGGACCTACTGTACTGTATGTCATCTACCAGAGCCACCAGCTGTTGTTAAAATATCTTGGTAACCCTGACCTGCTTCAAATCTAAAATAGATTTTTAATGAGAAGACTTACGTACATTGAATTCCACTTTTAGAGAAAACAAACAAGCAGAACAATCTAATAAATGTCACTTAACCAGTAACATGGATTGGCCCATATGATGTGAAAATGTAGGTCAACTGCATATAAACCATGTCCCAGAGCTAAAGAATCTGCATGCACAGATTTGAAGGAAAGTAGAACTGAAAATTTGAACATTTTTTACCTTTTTTTGTATTTCAGAAAAGTAAAAATTCGTAAACCCCATTCATTCATTTTAGATAAAGAGTGAGGAGTCAGTGGAATGTTAAAGTTTTGAGACAAATGTGGAAGGGAAAACTTGTTGTCTCCTGATGCCTGCTAAATAACAGCAACTAAAACTGCTTCATGTGGAAAGAAGTGGTGAAAAAAAAATAAACACCTATTATTCCAACATTAATAAAGCACAATTAATAGCATTTACACTGAAGAGACAAGCATGCATTCAAAGAAGATAAACATTTAGTAGCTTAATTTCTGTTGGCCAGGTTTTTTTGTATTGGATACTGTGCTGAAGTATTAATTAGTGAACCTTGGATATTTAAAGCTAATGAATATTGTTTCACATTCTTAAAATGGCCAACAATGACAGTTTATTAAAGCCATATATAACATCAACATTTTTTATATTAATATTAAATTATTTTTTGTAAAAGGTTGATTAAAACATTAAAATGGTTTATTTTAAATATGTAGAAGGCTTGACAACCCCCTCCCAAAGCCCATAATTCTTCATTTGGAATTTACCCTCCTTCATTTTGTGCAGACACCATCCTCTGCAATGCAGTCCTTAAAGGGTTCTTTAATTCCTTTGTCTTTTTTATTTTTTTATTAATGTATGAAATGAACTGTGGATGGAGTTCTAACTAATGATAATTCTGAAGCTAATCTCAATCAGAACTGTGTCTTGGTGCAGCCGAATTGACAGCAGATTAAAAAGAAGACTTCTTGAGAGGATCCTTATTGCAGCATTGCTAAAAATAGCACTTCACATGGGTGTTGGTCACATTGTGTGTGCTGAATTGCTGTTTTTGTGGGTGTCTGCACTTGTGCCTGTGATCATGGCTGTGTGGACCTGTAACTGTACTTTGTCTTTGATAAATGCTTGCTTAGAGGTAGATCCATTTCCTGATTCCATGTAAACCATGTCAGCGTTGGTACTGTAGGTGCATGGGCTGGGGTTTCAACCAAATGAGCTGAGGATTTAAAGAAGATGTGCAGAGATCTAGGCAGAATATAATTTAACCAACTGGAGGTTGTGTGGGTCCTGTGAAGTTCTTATTATGTGCTACAGTATGGAGTAGGTGTTTAGTTTCTTCATCCCTGTGGAAACACTGGAGCCACAATATTGATTTAATTTTAATTGCTTGCTTCTTATTATTCTGAGAAATGCAGCAGAGAACTGACACTGCAATAAAGAACCTGGAGGTTTTGCAGTATTCATTCTTTTGTGAAAGGAGACATAAGGTTGCATCTCCACAGAAGAGAAATAATTATGCTTTGATTCAGGACAGGGTTGCAAACATACTCTGAATTTCAGAAACAATTAAATGCTTCATTTTAATGCTTGAATCACTGGTTAAACTGTTAGATGAAATGCAAGCTTGAAAAGAGATGAGGGCACATTGTTTGTTGGAAGACAGATTCATTACAGTAATGCTGCTGTTTCATATATTTCATTATAGAATCTGCCACACTGCTGAAAATGTAGTGTGGCTTGATAAGAAAAAATTGTCTTATCAAGTGATAGAATACCTAATGGTCAAAAATAAAATAGGTGAATCTTGTTCTGCTTCATTCTTTAATTTACTGCAAACTACCCATGTGAAACAACAGCATTTATTAATTTCTCTTTTTATTTTAATCTGTCTTTATAATCACCATGATTTCATTTCATGTAGTCATTCCTCCTGTTTCATTTCATTGATGGTAGACAGGGGAATGTTTAACTGAGGAAAAATATTGGCATAGTATAGCATGAACACTCAGTGACCTAAGAGACAGGTGGATTGTTCCCATATATTGTTCCAAGATTAGGAATACATTAAAATAACAACTACATTTGTTTTCTTTGCAGTATTTTAACTTGTTAGCACTCCCATGCTGAGGAGCATCATTTAACAATATAATCAGTATCTTTTTATAGTTTTTACCAGATTGGATAAATCTGGTATTAAAATGTGGACATGTTTAAGCAGTTGCAGTTAATGTTAATCACCCTACAAAACATTAGGTTCCAGGTATCTGCCTAGCATATTCAAATGCATTATTTAATTGAACAAAGTGTCCCATGAGAATCTTCCATGTAATCCAGTGTCTTAGACTACATGGAAACAATGCGACTCATTCAAAGCTTATTTCTTTCATAAAATAACATAAAGCTTTTACTAGGAAACACAGGTATCATTCAATTGCTAAGAACCCTCTGAAGTGAAGGGTTCTGCAGTCACTTTCTACAATATAATATTACCCAATATGAATTCCCTTCCTCTCATATTTCTTATTAAAATGTGTTATATAAGCTATTATTTGTTTAGTATAGTTATACAACATATTCTTTGCATTAAGGCTATTAAACAAGCCTTCCTTACTGTACAGTAAATCCCTGAGTGCATTAACACAATTCCAAGAAAGAACATGCCCCCATATTGTTGAAGACCATAATATTGTGTAGAATATTAAGGAAGGTCAATTCTCTTGTTTCAATAGTAAAACTATCAAACAACAAATCACTATACTTTTAGCAATCCTCCTAAAGATTTTTTCATAAATTAAATTGAATTAATTCCTTCTTCGCAATCTAACAATTTTAGATTCAAATAGCCAGAAAGAATATATATGAATAAAGTTCATGGTTAGAGCAAGAAAAACATGCTTAAACAGTAGTTCTTCTTGTAATTCCTCTAAATAATTACTTCTCAAATACCCCTTGAGATGACTAGACAAAGAATATGCTTTATTTGGACTTGCAAAATCATTTTTAAGTTAACATATTTTGATTATAAATGTGCAGATGTTCAATGAACACTCTGCATTCTAGTTAAGCATATCAAGACAGCTGGATCTGAAATTGTCTGCAAAAACCACTCGCATGTTGTGTCAGTGCGGGGAATAAAGGATCACCTTGCTTTCTGTGCTTAATAAACATTACTTGTTGCATAACACAGTCAAATTAATTTTAATATTATCCTCATTAAAACACCATAAATACTTGTATTGTGCTTGGCTTCTCACCAGCCCACAACAATTTCTCAAATTCTCTCTTCTCTCTCATTGCATAGCTCACCATTTCTATCTCATATTTACAGTATTTCTGATAAAATATAACCTCAATAAAAGGACTAATATAACAAGAAATTGTTTTTTTTTAGAAAAATATATCAATACCTTAAATCATGGTGCAAATACTAATTTTTTGTTGAGATACTAATTGTCCCCATTGTATGCTAATGAAATAAGCGTTATCAAGGTGCAATGGCAACTGCATCCTTTCATTCATTGTCAGCACATGTGTGAATTTCAGATCTGTTGCTGTCATTTCCAGCACCTTAAAAGGGGATCTGATCAGAGGAGTTATGATAATTGCTGGTCTGTGCTGAAAACCAAGAAAGCCATTTTGAGGCAGACTGAGAGAAAGAAACGCAATTTAAGCATCAGTCCCTGTAGAGATAGCCAGGGTCTTTTAGAGGGTATGTCACAGCAACAGAAGAAAACTCCTCATTTAAAATGCACCACTGCCTTGTTTTGCAAAGCAGGCCCTGAAAAATGCAGGGCGACAGAGAAATTGTAGCACCTGTGATGCATACACTCCAGTATACATGCATGGCCTTCCAGAGATACACTCCATTTTGCTGAGAATTGTAAAGCAGAATACAAATGATCTGCTACTACACTTAGACTACAGAAACCTTGCAGTTTTACTCTTTTGAAAAGCCAATAAAACAATGCCAAAATGCAAGGTATTTACATGGCGTTTGATTTCTGTTTTCTTGACCTTGGTTCTCTGTGTTTTTCCAGTGCTGCAATGGGGTGTGTCTGTGTTGAATTTCCTTGGTTTCTCTTGCAGCTCTGTGCACATGGAAGAGTCAGCTATTTTGCAAGGAGCTCCTGGGGTCCTCGTGCAGAACTGGCCCACAGTGTCCAGTGCAACAGGAGGAGGTACGTGTCCCGGCCCAGAAACGAAAGTGTTAAACCACTAACTGGGCTGGCCAAGAGATCTGTCTGCCATTGTAGTTAATTGTAAAATTCTGATCCCTTATCTGGGGTTAGGAAAAAATATCCAGTAAATTGTCATTGACCTCTTCAGCTAATGCACTTTTGCCAACACCCTCCATTAATCTTGGGTGATGTCTCTCCTTTGAAACTACTTCAAGAATTGGTGCTTTTTACATTTGAAATCGAAAAAAAAAAACAGCGAGGAAAAAAAGAATGATATACTGTATACTTTTCCAAAGACAATGTTTTGCCACATATGGCAATAGATCACCTTTCCAATGTGAATGGTTATGATCTTTCAGCTTGTTTTATCAAAATCGATAATCCATTATCAGTAGTAAGAAAGGATTTTGGATTTAAAATATTCTGACAACCTTATGGCCTCCTAATAATCCCTGTCTATAAATTGGCTTCATTACTCTGCTCTCCTCCCCACTGATAGCTGATGTGTGGGGAGCGTTCTGGCGCACTATGGCTGCCGTCGCATCATCCAGGTGGATGCTGCACATTGGTGGTGGTGGAGTCCCCATTACCTGTAAAGCGCTTTGAGTGGAGTGTCCAGAAAAGCACTATATAAGTGTAAGCAATAATAATAATAATAATAATAATAATAATAATAATAATAATAATGGAATGAACATTAACGATTGTTTCATCTCCTGTTCCCCCAGTACTGTATGCAAGCAAGTTGATTTTCCTTTGAATATCTATAAGAGCCTGATGTTAATAAGGCTATCTGTAAGTGTTCCAGCAGCTAAACACACTCTAAAAAAAACTTGTCAAAAGATTAGCAGATAATTGTTGGTTTTTTTTTTGCAAATGTTGTGTTGGTTTATCTCACATTTCTCTGTCAGATTCCAGTGAAATACTTTGGCCGGGACTGCAAGGTCATTGTGTAATGTGCAATAATGATCTTAGTTATACAATCTAGATAATATGAGAAGCGAGAGGTGAATAAGGTTTCCATTTTGCCATAAAGACAGCGCCTTGTTGCTCAGCTAAAGTGAAAGATGATTACTTAGAGAGGATACGATCCTTCATCCATTTTGGTGGAAGGGGGCCAGTCATATTGAATGAATGCCAAATCCAGTTATCATTTTTTCAGCTATATAGAAATACAGACATCAGCCTGGGTCTTTGAGGCACCTGCTGACCTTCTACCAATAGAGTTTATTGGCAAGGCATGCACGTGCAGGAAGGGTGACATCAATTTAAGGGGATTAATCTGTACTGGAAACAAATCTTAAATGTTGGGTAGCCATTGAAAAGGCAGGACCAAGATATTGACACCTTGGTGTCATTCAAGCTATTTGCTGATGAAGGATTTGGCCTTGCTAACCTTGGTCCTGGAGATCTACAATCTAGCAGGCCTTGTAGTTCATCCTTAAATTGTCACTTTGTAAAGACTCGAAACACATGTCAGATTTGATTAGTGTAGTAATTCAGTTTATTCAATTAAAGCAGAACTGGCCACCTGTGGTCCCGGAGAGCAGCTAGGTGTTGGTATTTTCATATAAAATCTTATCTCTAAACTCCTCAGATGAGCAAATCACCGGCTGAAATGGTCAAAATGAAACTGTTCTAAGTGTTAAGAAATTGATGAGTTGGGAGTGATCTGTAAAAGCTGCTGGATTGTTGCTTATTAGGACCATGAAGATGCTTTTCAGCTGCTGTTTTCGTTTTATCCTTAATTAAATGTCTGTGGTTGGTTCAAGATGATTTAGATTACCTAATACAATATGCTATTTATTTAGCAGGCAGTGCTGAATCAATCACTCTGCAGTGATAGGAGTTATACACTTTGAATAAGAAAATATTCTTCCAAACCACCATTATAGGTGAAAATGGTAGGACGCTCAATTTACAGGGAAATATTGTCAGCCCCAGCCATTTGTGGCTACACAGACCAGAAATGCTCATTACAGCTGATAGAGCCCCCAAATTAAATTGGAGAGGCTGATGCATCTTTCAGGCATATCACATCTGTTTTCCCATGAGCATTTCTAGCGCTCAGTTCTATCAATCAAGTAGATGATATTTGCGATTAATTGAGTAGCTCCACCAGTCAGGAAGGGGTATGGTTTTGTTCTGAACTCTGCAATCGTATTAAGAATCATGCAGCACAGCAGTCAGTGATCAGATTATTCAGAGATCACAATGGCGCTGTTCATAACCTTTGCATTAGCGATTTAGGCCTGACCTCATAAATGTAGTTCATTCCGTGTTGCTGGTGAAACTACAAAAGGTGTAAGGGAGCTAAATGATTCAACCTTAATTGCTTTATTATATGGCCATATATAACTCTTGCTAATGTGTTTTACAGCGGATGATGTCTGTATCTCTTTGACAATTATGATTTGCAGCTGATGGTTTGAAAAATGCATGATGACATACAGTACTGCATGTAGCTACCAAAAAATATTTTTGCCCCGGAGGAAACTGATAATTTATCTAGTTCATGAAATGCATAACAGAGGACCTGGATGAATTGTAAAACAAAAGGACCCTCTGGGAATTGATATTGACATAATCATTTTGGATAATTGTGCTGGTCATCTTGAGTGTTTCCTTGTATAATTATTTTGTAGAGGAGCTTATGTAGATCTTACATGAATTGATGTGCAACAGCTTGTAAGGAATATTTTTAACTAACTGCATCTGCTAAGAAGGTGTGACTTTGACAGACTGGTACAATTGGCACCAATCATCATATCCCTGGCAAGGGTCACGGCAACCTAGAAGCTATTCTGGATGCACAGGACACAAGGCAGGACTACATCCTGGATGGGATGCCCATCCAATGCAGGGCAACTGCAAACACAGACAATTTAGAGACTCTAGTGAACCCATCTAACAGGTCATCGGCTGGTGGGATAAAAATAAAAAACATGGGAAGCAAGAAAACTTCACAGAGAACGAGCTCCAATTCATAATCAATACCAAGAACTTAGAGCTGTGAGCAACCAGCACTATAGTAGCTGCCACACCTCCAACAGTTAGCACTTACGCATTTTAAATACATTTTATTGGGGAACTGTTCTATATTAAATTATAAGAATTTAAATGAAAGACTGGAAATGAATGTCATTGCAAATTAACCGATTGTTTGTAATTTACAGTAGTCATTTGTGAAACTGATGTATTTACTTTCGAGTTTTTCAATCAATCCTGGCAATACTGCGGGAGTAAAATTGGTTTAGAAAAAAATACGGATGCTAATAAATTAAATCCCAGCAAGTGCTTCAATTCATGCAGAACAAACATCATAAAAAGGACTGTTGCCTAAGCATAGATTACTTGTGAAAACTAGAAAATAATATCACCATAATTTAAAGCAATAGATTAACTTGAATGATATTCTTTAGTTATTAAAAACAAAATGAAATGTGATTCTGAAATGCAACACTTAATCAATATTGCATTTATGTAACTTCCTTCATAGACACAAATCACTGAATACTTTGTAAATATGAGCAGTTAAGCGTAGAAAATTTAATTTGGGCCATTTCAACAAATGGCTTGAGGAGACAAACAAGTCTGCTTCTCTAATTTCTCCGTGGAGTGCATGGTAGGCCTTTACAGGAATGGTACTGTAGCAGCAGACCCTACCGCCAAAATGAGCTCTAAAAGTTTAAACAGCCAGCAAAGACTGGGCATTGGCTAAAACTGGGAATGCCATGTGGAGAACGAAGGGATTGGACAGGAAAGGTGTGGCCAGTTCATTAAGGTTTTGAGGTTTGAGCAGTTCAAATTGCTTTGGAACTTTGTAGGGGAAAAAATCAGAGGCTTTATATTATGAAGAATTTGAGCTGCTGCTATAGTTCCTCTCAGGAGTCTGGCTGTAGAATAGTGGACCCAGCAAAACTGTGCATCATTTAGTATGGAGAAAAGACCAAATCAATCATTTATCTGTCTTTTATCTTTAATAGTCAAGGTCAGGCTGGTCAGAATGCCTCTACTTATTGGAGTACTTGTACATCCTGCTTTCGACGATACTCCATCTTTTTCTGTGTGCTTGTTGCAACAGACAGAAAACAGTCTATGTTTAGCTCAATGCAAGCCTGAATCACATTTATGAAACCTAGAGATTTGCTTCATTGAACATCCACCAGGAAGCAAAACCGGTAACTTGCTCTTGAGATCACATGGGCATTGATGGTAAAAACAAGCACAGCAGGCATTTTGTCGGTGTGTGTGTGGAGTGAGGTATTGTCTTTGTATCTGAAGCAATCCCTTCAAGAGGCTGCAGACCTCTGGAAGGGCGTTACTAAGGAATAGCGCATTGGGCTTCGAGAGTTAGCAGCAGCATTCTCCATCAGCTCGCACTGGCAGTGGGTGAGGCGCACTGGTGCAGTGTAAATGCGGTTTCCAGGGAAACCATTCATACCCTGAATGGAATGCTAAGAGGCAGGGTGACCTATATATAGACGTGTGGTGCCGAGCAAGCGCTGCAGAAACAGATGCAGGTTTGCGGTTTGCACAGGTTGTATGCATCACTGATTTTTCATTACTGGACAGGAGCTCATATCAGCAAAATCCCACTGGAAGGATAAAGAAAATAAGCAATTTGGTGCTCTCATTATTCTAGCTATATCAGAAACTTTAAAGGCTGATTTTGCAATATCCACTTGCCACTAAATTGAGCACAGCAATATAATGTATAAATATTTTAAGAGGGGATCTTTCTGATTTTTTTGGCTTCTTCGCTCCTATTAGTATTAGTAGGCCTCTGGTGATAAAAAAATAACAAAAGAACGAAAGTAAAATGCACAAGATCAGATTTTCTTCCAAGACACCCTGTGTTGAAAGGATCAGCTCCCTTGAATCAGTCCTTTTCTATAGATGTTTACATGACACCTAATCATGGATTTTTTGCGCACATCTCGAGAGCTGTCTGCAGGCATGCATCAAGAGCACTCGGACAGTAGCTGCTTGAAGGGATGAGCTGATGTGGCATCACTTCTGAAAGGCGTGTGATCAGCTAAAGACTTAATCCTCACCCAAGCTGTCTGTGTATCTTCGAATGAGGCAAACCAGTTAGCCAGGTGTCCAAGGGAATAGATGATTTTTTTCAGCAAAAAGAAGCCAGCTATTTTTTTTCTAAAGAAATTAGTGATGTACAGTATATACAGTATATGCCTTGCAGAACAGGTGTGGATGAGATTTGGAAAAATGAGGCTGAAAGCATAACTGCATTGCAGCTCTGGATGCCAAAGTGTACAGAAATTAAGCTGTCAAACAACCACCCAAAGAACCTGGTGACAACTGGTGCACCATATCCTGTGCTAACGTAAGCAGAAACGCGGCACAGCAGATGCTGTTATTTGAAGTCTGCTTTCTGGGAGGATTTCAGAAAACAAAAAAAAAATGGTAAGTAAATCTGTCTTTTCCCCTGGTCCACACTGATTCTGGGCATCTGCTTTCCTGATATGTTGATTAGCTGCTCTCGGGAATGCCTGTCTTCATCATCTGCCTTGTACTCTGGGATTAAGCAATTCAAGGCAATCAAGGTATGCAGAGATCTCTATTCATCCTGCATAACAAATTTACAGAAGAACATGACTTGAGGTTAAACATTTGAAGAAGGGTATTTGAAGAAGTCAGAGTCGCCTTATTGCATTGAGTGTTTTGTTTTCTCATTTTTAATATGGTACACAGCACTCAAAATAATACATTTTATATCTGATTTGCCAAGTTGCCCAATGTATACGTTATAGGTAGGGGCTTTGAGGGTGTCAATGATGCATTTTGAAAACAAACAAAAACAGGTCACAAAATCATGTGAAGCAGCAGTTCTCCTACTCCAGCAATGAGAGATATATCGGATTTCAAGGGTTAAAACACAGCATCACTTGGCATTCATTAAAGCACAGACACATTTTGAGGTGATAATTCACAGCTATGGGGGCTGAATAACACATGCACAGGAGTGTCACTGTGCATGAATAATTAATAAGGCGTTAGCTGCAGAATGAACAAAGCAGCAGAGTGCATTACAAATAAAAAGTAGAAAACCACACAAAATTAAAAGGTTATTCTTTTTTTAAGAGGCAAACGTCTAATGTTGTTACAGGATTGATCACAATTGTTAATTGCGCATGGATAGCAATTTCTTAAAAATAATCTGCACCATTTCATTAAAATCATATGGTCTGGAAAAGCAGTTGTCTCTGTGAAAAAAAGCAAGACACAATTAAAAAAAATACTCTTAATGTTATACTAGCCAGGACATAGAACTGAAAGAGTATATACAGTTTGTCCATTGGATTATGTTTATAGTATATGTTGTGTCAACATTTTCACATCTACATATGTGTATGCACGATAACATTTTGAAGATATTTGTCTTCTTTTTAATCACATTTCATTGGATGAGTACAACAGTACACCATGATATTCTGCTATGTCTTTTGTAGCAACAATTTATGAACAGTAAATGTAAAATCCACAGTCTCTGGGTTTGCAAAATTGTTTAGGAAAAAAACACATAAGGAGCAGATAAAGAAAACATCCCCATTATTCATTGCGGTGTGTTACACTTTCAGTACCAGGCTACAATTAATAATTGTTAACCAGGGTGGGGGCTAAACCCTATACTTCAAAGTGTTGGAGATTTCACTGTCACAATATCTTCTGCTAATATGTTACATTCACATGACTACATTACATGACATCCGCATTACACTCAAATGACAGTCTCAGACTCAGACAGTAAATGTTTGTGCTAGTGATAGTATTGAAGTGCTGTCCATTTACAACCTGCTCAGTGTAGAAAGTTTTTTAAAAAGAACAGTAAGTAAGTTAGCAATTTACACTAAGTAATAAGTAAGTGGTTTTGTTATACCCCTGGCTACAATTCTTGAAACATGTTTCCTTTTTTGTGTGATTTTGTATTCCATTACCAATCCTTTCTCTGTCCTTGTCATTTCAAAGTATGATCTCCCTGTTGTGGGCAGATAATACATAACATTGTGTTAGGGTAGACACTGTCTGGAATAAATGAATAATGCAACTCCCTAAATTAGGTTTCACACTGATTTTGCTACAGTGAACAATTTTACATCCTAAGCGGTGCAAACGTACCAAAATGCCAGACTACCCTGTAACCATGATTTCTTTACCTCTTCTAAGGTACAGAAACATCATTATCAGCAGCCGCTGGCTTTTGAAAATATATTCAAATCATTTATAATAAAAAGCAGTCAGTCGGCAGTCCTGAGATCTCACTGGTAATGCTTGTGCCTTTGTTTTCCTGCATGCTCTATTCAATACAAGGTCAGAGAAAGAAAGCAACATTGCTTTGAAACAAGCACTGATAGATGAGATAAAGATGCTATGAGCAGTATATCTGCAAAATGCAAGGCGTGTTTCTTTGTAACCACCCTGCCAGTAATCAGTAAGGGAGAAATTTTCCTTTGTGTGGGAGACAGTGTGATGTTTTAATGGCGTCTGTGAGGGAAGAGGTGGGACTGATCTCCCTTCAGCTGGAAAGCCCCTGAGAGCATTTGATGCAATCTCTCCAGCCTTGATGGAGAGAGACCTGACTACTGATGAAGAGAGTCAGATCCCTTTCACAGCAATGGCACATCTGGGCTATATTGTTTCATTACCCACAGGGACAGCATCCCATGCAAAGGGAACTGAAAGGCAAGGTTAATAAGAAACAAGATATGCTTCAAAATGTAGAATAATACTGGAAATAAGCCAAAAAAGGGGGTGATAGTGAGAGCTGCCCCATCACCTTCTAAATGGGAGTAGTAATATTATTATAAAGGTTTTTTCAGCCAAATAGCAGCAGTATTTTAGGTATTACCCAGGAAGCAAAAACTCACTCTTTATGTTAAACAGCGTTAACAAAGTTGTCGTAAGTTCACTGTGTATCACATTGACCTAAAAGTGCTTATCACATACTTCACTTTAGCAAAACTGCAATTTTAAATTATCATCTGAATTTAAATTTGAAAATATTTTTTTTTCATATAGGTGCTTTACACAATAAATAAACATAAGGATAATCTTTGATTCCATATCTTGCATATCTCATTAGAATGAGAATTCCTTATATTTAAATGGTTATGAAAATGACTAAAGGAAAAATCTGCTTCTGAATTCCTTTTTCTAGTTAAACTACAATGTTGTCTATATTGTCGGACAACAAAAAGACATAGATCCTCTATTGATGGTTTTCTTTCCTTGAAATATAGGAACACTATTCTAATGAGATTCACAAGCAATGTGTAAAATCTTGATATTCACAGTTGTCTTTCTTAACCAGACATTTCTGTGCATTTCACTTCTTCCTGTGTATCCTTTTCTAGCTAAAGGCTCCAATGTATGACTCACTTGGAAATTAGGGGCTGTGTTTCAGGTTAACATTTGCTTTTTAAATAACAGTTAGTAATGCAATCATCATTCATGTAAGAAGCTTACTAGTAATCATTGTCATCATCATCATTACTATTAAATAATAACAATATCAGTAAAAAGTCTACGTTCTCTTTTCTGAAAATAAACAATCATTGTAGTACTTCTCAATATACAGTGTAGCATGTAACCAGTTGTAATTTTAGACACTAATCAAGCAGATTTCTTTTTAAAAGTCTGTTAGTCAGTTGATTAATTGATTCATTTTAGAAATCACAATGTACTGTATTACAGAGTTGTATTTGTTTTAGATTGGATTATTACTGAGACGGTTAATGAAATTCCAAGCTAACATATCTTCCCCAAATCTCATTATGTCCATGATGTTAACAGGAAATCGGTCTCATGAACTTAATCTGACCTCTGCCTCCAGAACCCAAAGAAATTAATTGAATGAAAGTCTAATAATTAAAACAGGAAATATCAGTTCTATAAAGTCTTAGTCCTATTCTGCTGAAAAAGGGTTAGGCGCTCTTGAAAGCAACTTGAATATTTTAATAAAAATCTGCATCTTTTTTAAAACGACTCATCAATGGCTTTTCTGCAGTTATTTCTTTTTTTGCACATCTATCACAGTTCAAAGTCAGGCCTGACTGAAGAGTAGACCTTAAGGGAACTGTTAAGGTCCAGCCCTGTTTCTGAATATTCGTTTTAGAGGTGACTCATATATAAACTATTTTAACTCAAGTAACCCATGCTTCTGTGGATCAATGAATGTGTTGTGTATTAAGATAAAAATGTGCTCCTTCCATTTTCCTGAACTGCCAGTTTTATTTTGTCAGGGAGGAAAAGCAGACATATTTAATAAGTGTCTTTCAAGGGCTCCCATAAATTTCTTTGTCACCGAACTGGGGCATCAAGGCCCGTCTGCTGTAGGGTCAGACTAGGGGTCAATGTGCTGTAGTGTTCACTTTTAGGACTACAATAATTTTAACAAGCTAGAACAGCACTTAGATGAGATCAGCTTGCTTACAGGATGTTTGTAAATTGGATTTTCTGATCAGTTAAGGTAGGTTTCTGAGAGTAGAAAGGTCAAGGTTTGAGATCTGGCTACACAGGGACTTTATTAATGAACCAAAATACTGTACATACTATAATGAATATATCATTAAAATGTTTGTAATGCATAAGTTGATATTGGACGAGGGTGTTTAAGTGGATAAGAGTGGACTAGGCTAACTCCTTCTGATGATCTTCTTATGAAAAAAGTTTTAATGATATGTAAATAAGCTAAATGATAAAAGTTTTAATGATACGTAAACAAGCTAACATTTGATTAATTATTCGCAGGACATAATTGTTGAGTTGGTGGTTCATATTTATATATATAATAAAGTATATCTCTCTACAAATAGTGGAGTGCATGGATTATGTTCCTTACTGTAGCTCTTTACCAGCACAGAACTTTTTTTTCATTTTATTAGTACCGTGGGATCTTAGTGACAAAAATACCTATATTAATTTTATGCACTGCTAGTGGAGTGGCCTTTTCATGCATATTTTCAACACTGAGATAGAAAATGTGGCTTCTTTATTGAAGGATATTGAAGAGCACAAGTAATTCCCTCTGAGACAGACTTGAAACGACTGTGCATATCATGTAAAGAGAGTAAAGAAAGAAGTATTCTAAGTGTAAATCAGCAGCTCGATAGTTGCAGCCTGTAATTTGCATAAAAAGGACTTCACATTGTTCCAGAAGCTGATAATTATACAGTACCTGCAAGTCGGCTGTGTGGCTGTGTCCATTTTTCAGTGTTTTCCAGAGACAGCTGCACTTTGTTAGTGTAATTATTTCTCCTCGTCAGAAAGATCAGGGTCTTTTCCTGGCAGGGTGACGCAGATATTAAAAATATCTCCACTTTTCTCACTGGCAGCTTAGTTATAAAGCTTAAAAAATAAATAAATACAAACTCCCCTTTCGGGGCTGCGGCATGATCTAAAAGAAAAGTAGGTCAGGACTATTAAAATCTGTTAAGGCTGCAAATATAAGAGGATAAGAGCATGTTTTTCTACTCCAGTGAAATGTTTCCTCAGTCTGAAATTAAAAGAAAGTATGCTTGAGAGTTAAGTGTCCCTGTCACCCAAATGCTCTCACTACCATGTTATTTAAAACTAAATTCAGGGATGATGAGGGAATAGTTTATTTATTTGCTCTTTACAGTCCTCCATTCAGTTCTGAAGCATATTTTGTTAGTACAGCCTTAATAGCAGGGGAACAATGTACATTTTCCAGTGTTTAACATTAGCAAAACCTAAAGAACATGGCTGAAATGGACTGGTATAGTCTTGCACTTCATTACCGAATAAAGTTGAGTCCTCCCATTTTCACCTGCACCTCCCATGTGCAGTTTGTTTGGCATTCCTGCAGTAATGGCATGGATTTGAACTGTGACGGATGATTCCACATCTGTCGTGATTTGCTCTGTAACACTACTTATAATGAATTATTACAGGTTAAGCTGAATGCCTTCATTTTGAGTGTGGGGCGTACTTTGTGTTGGGAGGCGGGAGCTCTTTGTTTCTTTCAAGCACCAGATGTGCTACACTGCACGTGGTGTCTGTGGGGATCTGGCCATACAGCAGCTTCAATCAGTTCAGGACTCACGTGATGCATAACACCACATGTGTGAATCGACAGAATATCCACAGTCACTGGAGCCATGCGGTTTAAAAGGGCGTTGCCCATGCAGCACAACACAGTTCCAGGTTTCTGTCAGATTTCTTCAATATACAGCATTGTACTGTACAGTATCTGTTGTCAAAGGTTTAAGGGAGCAACCATTTCAAAGGCTAGAGATAAGAGCTTTCCTGGAGACATTTTAAAGCATGATTATCTAGTCTATTATATTCTTTTTAATGTAAACATCATTATCTGTGGCTTGAAGACATTCAATCACCAAAACTTGCAGAAAGATTAGGGATGTGTTCATCTGTTTGCACGAGATGCAGGACCATCAAAAATGGGAAAGGGAATATTGCAACTTGCTTTCACAGGGCTTAAATGCTTATCAAGCATTATTTACATGGCTGAAGTGGAGGTTCTAACATTCTGACATTTACACTTGTTTTCACCTGCTGTATATGATGTTTAGGTTAAATATAAGGCAAAAAACTTATGTTTTGAATGAATAAAATAAGACTTCTTGTGGAGAACAGTTGATCTTTTTGATCAAGGCTCGGTCTTCTCTAAACTATGTATAGACATACCTTGTTCTGTGATTTCTGCCATTTTATTCTTTGTGGTTAAGAATTCATGTTAATGGAGGATGAAAAAAACAATTTGAAAACCTAATGCCTCGATGGATTTCATTTTACTCTTCTCCCTCATAAAAGTAACAAAACAATATTATTCTATCACACCTGGTAATTATTAAAATGCTTATATTTGTCTTTTGTAACAACCAATTCTTGTGTAATATTTCCTCCCTTAATTGTATTTAAATTTCTTAATTTCCATCTGAAAACCTTACACATACTCCTAAATATGGCCTACAGTTATTATATAATAGTATTAAATGTGGAAAGCTGCATGAATTATTCACATTCTCATCTCACTATATACAGTACTGCATAGTACAGGGACTGAACTCTGTAGTGGGGTCTGCTCAAGCTAAAAAAAAAATTCTAAGGTCAGAGATGGTTAACTGACAGAAAAGCCTCACATAGCACTGTGGCCTAAGCTTGGGCAACCCAGTGTCTGTGTCTAGTTAACATAAAAGCTGTCTTTCAGCCTTTAGTCCAGGTTGGATTTTGACTGAATGTATAAAAATCATGAAGAAAAGATCTGTCACTATCAAGAGCTGTCAGTGTAGCAGAACTGTGATGTTAAAAAAAGATCTGTCATAAGGTCCTGCTAATGTACAGTATTACCTTTTATAAGGGATTAGTTTATGTGAGGGTATTAAAAGCTGCTCATCCTCATATGCTAATTCATCTGATATCGCATGTAAACTGTCTTTCTTTGAAAGGTCAGTCCTTTCTTCTCTAACCTTTTTTTCTCTCGCAGAACTTCAGTGCGTTTTTTTGTGACCAGAATTGTTCTCTTTCTTCTTTGTGTATCTAATACAATTTCAATGGTTTTCTCTGCTGTTGCTTGTTTCATTCCCCACAAGCTGCTGTAAGAAAAGGTGTTTATAATATCAGTTCAGTGTTACATCAGTCTGCATGTTGGATATTGCTGTAGATACTTACTCTAGATCACATTATAAAATGTGGATTAAAAAAATCAGGTCAGTATAGTAGTTGCCCTAATTCATCATAAATAGGGTTCTGAAACACTGAATGTACTGTATGTTGTTCATGTATTTACCTACTGCCTACTTGCCTATGCTAGGTTTCCAACATATTCTGGTAAAACTAGAAAAATCCTGGTGCAACCATTTAAAATTAGAGTTTGGCACTTTTCTTAAAGTCAGTAATGTAATAATTTGTCTTGGATGAGTTGTAAATTGTCACCATAACTCAAATTAATCTGATCATGACATCTACCTAAGTCCTGCTACTGTGTGTGGTAACTCACTTTATTCTTAACCAGTTCTTATTAACTTGCACAGTGGAAGGAGTTAAAGTGCTTTGTGAGGTCTGTATTTTTACCTTTAATAATCTTATAAGTAACGTTTTAGATGACGTTTACATTTTCTGTCGTACATTAACATTATTGGCTTTGGGGTATTTGGCTGTGAAAACCGCTGTATAAGAATGATTTTGTTGTTTAATGAGACATCAAACATGGAGGTTCATTGATTTGTGTGTATCTCTTGGATATTAGAAAATCGTTTTTATCCGTTGCTTTTCAGAACCCGAAGGCGGGGAGGTGTCGCCCCCTGTTGGAGCAGGAATAAACAGTAACAGTTGGACCTTCAGATATGGCCCTGGTCCTGGTCACCCCCAGGCCCTGAAGCCTGGCGAAGTCCCTGAGGCCTTTATCATCCCAGGCTCCCCTGCCATCATCTCCATCCGCCAGGACCAGCCCACAGGCGATGACAAGAGCGACTTCATCACCTTCGGGAAGAAGGAGGAGACCAAGAAGAAGAAAAAGAAGAAGAAGGGCAAGGCGGACAAGAAGGAGAAGGGAAACAATGACAACAGCGAGCAATAGGGAGAGGATGTCCTTAACACAGAGCTACCAACTAAAGTCAAAAGGCAGAACCAAAAGGAGAGCTCCCTGCTTTAGTTTCAAATCCAATCCAATGTCATCTAATACCAGCGGTTATAAAACTAACCATGCGTTCACTTGTCAATTTTGGGAGTACGCAAGCAGATTTCTCTTCTTTTTTTTTTCCTCCCGAGCTCTCCCAGAAATCACATATCCCACGTAGCTGCTGACTCACTGGCAACCTAGTCTTTAATTACAAGTTTAGCCTTTAAAATGTCCTTTTTAAAAAAAAAAAACCAGGAAATTATATTAATCAAGCTGTAATGCTGCCAGCAGGGACTCCACTGACCTGTAAATGAGTGGATTATACTGTTTGGCTTGCTGATCTGTGTTGTGGGTGGCTGAATGAAGTGCTGGTTCCAAAACAAAATGTTAAAACATGACCGGGAACCATGCGGCAATGCATTTGCTCACTGCAGCAGTCTTCATGCCCAGTGACATTCAGAACAGACACAGCTGTGGCGTCTCTACCCCGATAGAGAAGCACTGGCTCCTAAAAATCACCTGACTGGAAAGGCCCACTCGCCTCCTCCTGCCTACCAAGATTTTGCCTACCTTTAAAGGCAACGCAAGAACCATTGTCTCCACCTTCTAAAACCCCTGCCTCCCCACCCCTGCCCCTGTAGGGGGAGGCTCTCCTTGTTGCAGACGGACGTTGGCATCTCTGTCTTATCGGTTCCCATGCAGTGTTTCTTTAAAGGATTTGAGCAGATAGGCAAAGAGTTCCTCACACGCTTAAGAAGTGCTAATGCTTTTGAGCAGGACACATGCAGCGCTTGTAAATATTGCAAGATGAGATTATGCAGATCTTTCAGCATGGAGGCAGGGCTGTACCAGTAAGATCCTAGAATGGCCAACTCAGATTTATGAATCAGTGTTTTGAAGGGGCAGACAAGCTGAGTCTGTGTGACATGGATCCCTTGCCCTTTAACAGTGCTTATAACCGGGGCTAAATTATAGCTTTTAGCCTGTTTTTTTTTTGGTGGCCAAGCAAACAGGAAATGGGGACAGCCAAGGCTGAAGGAAAACACAGCTTTTACCAATTCTTTTTTCCAGCACAAGTTTCCAGAACGTATATGTGTATTATAACCCTTGCAACCTGGATGAGTGAAAAATAAGACTTTTTTTAGAAGGATTTTTTTTTTTCTGCCCAAACCCGTTTGGGAGCCAGGAGAAAGAAAGGCTGGATGTATGAAACTTGTCTTCTTGAGGACAAAACAAAACAAAAACAAAGCTGGAGGACAAACCCCTCCCCAGAAGACAGGGTTATGAGCCAGTGGTTCAACTTATGATTTTTATTTGGGTCTTGTAATATACAGGGAATGTTGCTAGTTCTTTTCAAGCCAAGCCTGATTCCCATGCTTCGCTCTGAATGTTTTGTAGTAATCCTGGGCTTTAGCAGCTTCAAATCCACTATCCTCAGTCACCAGCTCTTTGCCTTTGGTGCTTGTAAACTAGCAAGCTTAAGGTTGTTTTATTTTTTTTTTAATTTTGGGTGTGCTGATCTTTTTATTTGGAGATCTCATCTTTAATTACTTTGCTTGTTTGACAGCTTCTTCATATACTAAAATAAAAAGATAATAAGGAATAGCCACAATATTTAAATGTTATCACAAGGCTTCTATCCAAGCTGTAACCTGACTCAAGTACTGTTTAAGCCCAATTCTTGAACATGGCTAGAGGTTGTAAGTTTAAGAAACTATTTGCCAAATTTCAGTGTTCCTATCACTAAAGACTTAAAATTTGAGTTTGTTTTAGATTTTTACCTAATATTAAAATGGTATACAGCAAGAGATTTAAGCAAGGACAGTGGTTCTCAAACTAAATGTGGTCGCTATCCCAAAGTGTAGACATCAGCATTTTTACTGGTGGCTGAAACAGTGTCTTCTAGAAAACTCCAGCAAGGTGGTTTCACTGCAGTGTTGATCTGGCCATATTTCAGAAGCACTGCCCTAGGACGGAGGCAAGACAGGGACAAGAACAATTGGTTCTGTTTGAAATATAGAATATAGAATTTCCACTTAGAATATCCCTGTTCTTTGATGCTGCCGGATCAACAATATTCTTGGAGATTTGTTAAACTTTAATTGTGTGTTGCAGCAAGACAAAGAAAGAAACGTTTTTAGTAAATTGTGCGGTTATATCATAGCTTTTTATTAAGAGATGGGAATATGGAAGATATATTTATGAAATGGCTAGAAAAACAAGGTTTGGGATGTTTAGAATTTTCTCTGTTTTTTTAATTGCATTTAATCCCCTTAATACAATCCAGCCCTTATCGGTTGGGGATTAATATTATTGCAGCTATCAGATTGCTTTTCTCAAACTGTTATCTGCAGTCAACATAAAGTATCACAGTTCAGTACTGTCAGATCACTAAGTGGCTGTTGCATGTATTAATCAGAAAAACAAAATACAATATATATAGATATCTTTTTCTCCATTACTCACACAAGAGGTACAAGTATTGTCTCTGCTGACCTTTTAAACAAGCATATACACCAGAAATTGAATCACAAACTTTGTGTTTCTCAGACTGACGTTACTAACCTTCTAGATATATGTAATGCTATAGTGTAATGCTCTCAATTGCAATCTTTTTTTATTTTTTTTTGTGTTAGGCTTTGAAATGCTAACTAACACTGTAATGTGAAACTGAATTATGTATGCGCCTAAGAAAAGAATACCCTTCCCCCTTAAAAATATATGTACTCTATGCTTGTGTTTGTGAATTTCCATGCAATCATCCTTTATTGGTGTATATAACCATAGATGGCACTAAGCTGTTGACTGTGACAGTGCATATCTATTATATAATCTTATTTTGTACACCTGCTCATCAGTGTAACAGTGATTTAGTGATTTTTTTATTGATACCGGTAACGTGTTTTGTTTATAAATCACAAATAAAATTTTCTTTCTTAAATATATGAAGCGACAGTTGCACATGACCTTGACTGTGTGATTTATTTAACTTGCTTTACAGCTAGTCACCCGAAGCTTACTTATTGGTCACAAAAAAGGTTTCACTAAGATCACCAAAAGAATACTGTGCATTCCAGCAATTGAATAATTACAGGTGTAAAACACATTAGACATTTGTGGTCTGTATAACAATTAAAAAGTAAGAATGAGCATGTGGCCACTTTCGTATTATGATTAATACTTACACCTAACAATAATGCATGATACATCATGATAATATCAACAGAACAAGGCATGTTGCTAGGGAATATTTGATAATCATCATTTTGTCTTAGTGATAGTTTTAAAACTGGCAGGGTGAAATCACTTCTTCATCTCATCTTTAATCTCAAATTACATTGAGACTTTTCACTTCATTATTTGAAATGTTAACTGACAAGGTGAAGTACAGGAATAAAAACAAATTAATGTTTCATTTAGCTCTCTTCATTAAAACCATCTTTCAAATGCATGAATGATTTATATACACATTTTTAGCTTACATTTCAAGATCCATTTGCTAAAAGTGAACTGTTCAAAAAGAAAATTATTATTTCTCCTGTTAAAGTAAAGGATTCTTTCAGTGCCCTGCCTTTATACTGTATCTTGTTTGCTGTCCTTTTAATTGAGCCCCTATACACCCACTCAGACATTTTGTATTGATTTAATCTTTTCTGATTCACACAGTGAGATTCAATGAAGAGGTTTCAAGAGTCTAGATGACTATCAATGCTGCCAAAACATGCACTTCCACTGATTTCCCCTTTCTATTGCATGATTTGAGAAATAGTTGCCATGGTTACTGGAGATGACTCTTGTAACCATGGTAACAACATCCTGTTACACATATAGCAAGATAAAGAGTGTGTTCTAATTAAATGGATATAGAGCTACAGTAGCTTCTTGGAACTGATCAGTGCCACTTGTCTGTGTCTGTATTCAAATATAAAGCTTAAGTGCTGTTATTGGTGTTAACTTCAACACTATATAGATGAGAGCTATTGATTCTTTGTTTTACCTAATTTTAAAAATATTTTTATAGAGTTAATGCTGTTTAGAGCAGTACTAGATCAGTTACTGAAAATGTACATGATGACCTCCACAATTAATCTTTTCCACCTAATTCCATCTATGTTTATTAAAGGAATGGCAAAGCCATGTGATCTGCAGCTACAACAAGCATAAAAATTCAGTTATCACACTCCTGACACCATTTATCACAGGATGTTGTGAAAGTTAGATTTTCTCTTTTCATTTTTGCCAGGACAATATATTTTTTCATAGCCTTAAAGCTCTATGGGAATCTGCCAAGTGGAAGTGAATCCGAAAAATGAGTCATGCATATTATAACAAGGCCAGACATTTCTTTCTGACAAGCTTCTTGTCATTTGATCTGCTGTGTGCCCTCTAAAGGAGAAACAACATTGCACAGCTCCTGCATTTTTTTCTTTATGTAATTCAAGTGGATTTTCACGGTCACTTTTGGTTCATCAGCCACAGTAACTTATTCATAAAAAATGAGAAATTGTCAGTTAGCATCTGGTTTAATGTGCACTGCAGCCATTTTAATTCCATACAGTATATAAATTATATACTGTATATAGAAAAAAAAAACAGGTCCCGTGTGAAGTAGAGGAGCAAAATAGTAAGAGGCAGATATTTAATCAAGGAAGTGCATTCATCTATTACTAGAGAACAAAAAGAGAGAGTCCTAAGTTAGTGATTTTGCAATGTTTGTGATTGTAGGTCGCCCTGGATAAAAGTGTTTGCCAAATGATTAAATGTAGATCTAATGTTTAATCAACAAAATGCATTGATCCACTTCTTTCTAATACCTGTTCTTAAAGCAGAAATGTTATTCTTTTGGCCTGTTGCCTAAAGTTTTTAGCCATAAATGAAGTTTAATTTTAAGTCAACTGAGTTGAATACATACAGCAAAAATATTAATATAAACAACTTAAGCCTATTGTAGCTCTGGTGAAACATTCCATACAAGTCCTATTGCATTATTTATTCAGATGATAGGATAATGTCTGGATGTTTTCCATTCTAGCATTGGATTAATCAATATGCATCTTCATATTAGCTAAAATAGCTTATCAGCCCAGTTCTGGGATAATATGATCGGCAACTGGTAAAGGATGATTTTCTACTGTTTTTCCAAGTAGAGCTCATTTAAAATGAAATGTGTACATCAGCACACCAGAAGAACAAGGTTTGGTCAAAAATAACTTTTTCAAAGGGAGCTGTTGTCTGTTCACTTTGATCAAAATGTGGTAATTTTATATTACAAAGCACTTATTTATTTCCCCAATTACATTTGAAGCAGTAAACATCCTCTCTGGTTGTTTTTAACAGGTCATGATGTTTCTGCATTTCAGAATCTTAAATGAATAAAAAAAAATACATCTAATAAATGTCTGATCTATTTTAGTAGAGCTTTCCTTATAAATATGGATATGATCTGCATTACAAATATGCTAAAACAAACAATGACATGACTGGATATGTTTGGTGTCTCTGTTATTTGTTGGTTGTCACAGGGAGGGCAGGAAGGGTGCTCAAGTGAGCGATGGCTCAGCCGCAATAGCAATTAAATACAAAAGTGAAGAATTTATTAGGACAGTGCTCCCCACAAACCAACGAACAATTATATATAGTGGAAAAATAAAAAAGGAACCTAAACCCTTCCTCTGAGAATTACAAACCAGGAGTCCCACCACACTTAGGTCCTATCAGCTCTCCTTTGGCCTAGCCAAGACGCATCCTAAATAGGTATAGTATAGCCTGCCCCCCCCTAGGGCCATACCACTGTTACATAAAAATTATTGAGCTGCATTTCTCCCGATATATTTATTTCCAGCCATAGCGATCCATTCATTCCTTTAAACAATAGAATATACAAAATGCCCCCCAAAACTAAAACAACCATGAACAAAACATTTTACTCATTTTATCTGTCTGTAAAAATGGTACTTCATATATCGGAAGATGTGCGCATGCACCACTCAGCGTTGAACTACAAAGCCAAGCTGAGAACAGGTGTTGAGTTTCGACCAATGATGCCACCATACCCGGAAGTCAGACTGCAACAACACGGAAAAAGAAGACCGACAGACAGATAAGCAGACAGACAGAGCGCACTCTCACACAGCTAAGTACGAATAAACAGAAAACATAACGTTAGCCCTTCAGGGTTTGTGTTTGTGTCTGAGTTTCTACAGATAACAGGAACTGGTTTCGAAATAAAATGTGGTTATGTTTTGCGTGTGTAGAATGGGAAAGTGCTAGCCGAGCCCTGAGGGTGCACCCCCATGAGCTAGCTAGCCGACAGGAAAGTGGATGCATGAACGTGTGTAACTTAAGTGGGATAATGTGTGTCGTGTACTGTACCGTCCGCAGACGGTGACAGAGGTCCCTCTGTGTTGTTTGATAGTAATAATTTGTAAATTTGTAATACATTTATAAAGGCATATGCATACTAATAGTATATAGTATATTTCTTGTTTATTTTGGATTTGTCAAAAGAATAGAAACAAGTTTAAAATGACATTCATTGCAGATTGTAAAGACTTTAAAACAGAAAAGATTACTTGGTTAACCAACAAAAGAACTGTGAGATAATAATGCATATATTAGAAAGCCAAGAAGGACCAAAATGTCCATATTTTGAAGAAAGAGACTAGGAATTGAATGAATATATTAAATAAATACACTTTAGTTTGATCCCGTGTGTTGTTTCTTAGACTCGTATGCATAGAGAATGACAAGGGTAACTACAGAGATGGAGCTCCTCTGAAGACACTTGTACAGACTAATTAACAGCTAGCATCATGTGATAATCACAAATGCATAGGCCTTAAAAGTTTTTTTTACTCACAAAGACAACATAAGTAATGAAATAATGCTTACTGCATATCTTTGTACCAGGATATTGTCATCTTTTTTCTTCTGAAGCAGAACTTTTCTCCACATTTTGAAGAACATATTCAAATCAAAATGTAAAATGTCTCTTTGTGCATTGTAGATTGAAGGTTGATTTAATTTAAAATGATCAAGGGACTACTATAAAGTGTACAGGGGTCCTGGAATTTGTTTTAGCAGATACATTCTCAAATACAACACATTGTAGGAAATGTATGGGTTGCTAAATCCAAAATGCTTGAAGAGAGAGATGGAACCATTGTGCTGTACTTAAAGGTAAGACAACAGGAATCATACATGACTGTGCACTTTTACTGCATAGATTTTCATCAAAGTTCCATTTGGATGTATGCTATACTGCATTCTTCTATTTCATTCAATAACAAAGTCAAATGCTCCGGTCAGACAGAAAATGACACACTCCATACTCTTATTTAAACGAAGCACTTAGTTTTTCTGGACATTTAAGCACTGGAAGTCTTTAAATGACTACCTGTCCTGGAGAGATATTTTACTACTGTAATCATGTCTGAATGCTAGGGTTGTGCAAGTTACTTCCTTGCAAAGCACTCTTCCTATAACGCCGCATTAATATGTGAACACATGCACTGCTAGAGTACTTCAAGGTACCCTAGAAAATGGTTCATTAATGAGCTATGTGCACTTTCAAGGAAAAGAAAAAGATAGAGGTTGACTGCTGAGAAATCCCAGGCAGACTCTGATCCACTCTTTAGCCATGCGGAACATGTGCATACATAAGCAATGAATAATGGTGCAATTTACTCAAAAGACAGCCCATATCCCATAGAGTCTGCAGATAAGTGCTAGTGCACTACAGAAAAACAGCAAAATCATAAATGAGTCCCAATATGGGTTTATCTGTGGATGTAGAGTTGAGAGTTGAGAAATAAGAGCTACATATAAATATTGGAAAAAAATCTCTTTTTAAGTTATCTGTATTTTGGGATGTGTTTATTTCAAAGGCATTTTATTTAAAAAAACAGTTGACTTGCTGTAGAATTTTCAAAAAGCTTTAATAAGGACAAAACTGAATGTTTACCCCGTGCAGTGATTTTCTTTCAGACTCATCTATGAAACTACATGCACTTTCACAAGTGTTGAAGTTTAAAGATACACTATCTGGGAGGAAATAAAAATGTATCCTGGTGTTCTACACTTAAAAATTTAAAAATGTCATTGTAAAACAACACTTTACAAATTTTTACTTATCACTATGGATAGTTTCTGTTTAAAATATTGACAGTAGCTGAAGAAAAGTCCTTAATGCAGATGTCAAGACTCCAGTTACAACATGAGAAAAAAATAAGTTTTATTGTTTTGAAAACACAAAGCTGATTAAAAACTTTTTCACATATATCTTCAACACCTTATTCTTAAATGAAAAAAACCTTAAAATGAAAAAGCCTTCAATGTGCTCTTACAGGAAAACAAAAATGAAAAACAAACTATTTTTTTTATTTCCCAGATAAAGTCCATTATTTTCTCAATAAATGTACTGTACATTAGCAAATCAAAAAGAAAAGTAATTAATTGCAATTAGATTTAATCAGAAATTATTTTCACTCAGTCCACATTTATAATTATTTTAAACTTAGTGTTCAGAACATATTTTAATTACCTTTTAAATATATTTTTAAGAACATATTATGCATTTTTATTTCTTTGCAGGACTGAAATGTAAATATTAAAAACAAGAACCCTGGTCTGTATAGCCTAAAAATCACTGAGTCATTCTGATGCTGCAGTTGAAATAGAAAGATGAGATGAAATAGCAAACCTAATGAGTGCGATAAATCAATTCTTTATAACCAGCTTGACTTTCATAGAGAAACAGGGAGGCAAGAAATTAAGAAAATTAAATGGCTGCCACAGAACATCAACATTTCTAACGGTGAAGAGCTCAGTGAATCTGTGTCCCTTTTAACACTCTATCATTTACTTATTAAAACAAAGTAATAAAGTTGTCTGGTAACAAACTGTGCAGCATCTATCTGTAGAACTAGTATTCTGTTACATTAAGAAGTTGTTGGTATCTGTATTGCAATTACTACACTAACTCCTTCAAGACGTAAAATAATAGTAATGATAGGATAATCCAACAATCTTCAGAAAGTCCTTATTGTGGTGAGGGAGAGCGGAAGGTTTTTGGAAGAATAGGCTATAAGATAATATTTGTATCCTGTCCCTGGACAGAGCACCAGTCTCCTGCAGGGTCACAGAGATAGGGACAATTTCGAACAGTCAAGCGAGAGGAGATGAAAGCATGTGGTGAGTCATTCATGAATACAGGGAGGATTGACACATTCCACACAGGCAGCATGGGAGCAGTGCTAACCACAATGCCTCCAAGTCAGACACTAGTTATAAGAAAATCATGGGTTAAAATATTGAAACATTCAAGTCAAGTCCACACCTTGTGCTGTGGGTTACTGCCCTAATGAAAGTTGTTTTTTTTTCCCTCCGTTATCTGTCCTATGCTGTTTTTCTGTAAGATTTGTACTTTGCTGCAGTTATTCTCCATCAGTCTTGACAAGCTTCCTAGTCCCTGCTGATGAGAAACAGAACTATAGTATAATAGTGCCAACTCCATGCTTGGCATTAGGGATAATACTGGCTGAGTGATGCATTATATCAGTTGTGTGTCAGAACACTTTGCTCTAACCATTGAGTTTCAATTTTGTCTTGTCTGACAACAAAACTTTTTGGCACATATTTGCAGGATCACCCGGGTGTTTAGTGGTAAACCCCATGTGGGAATCGAGTTGTTTTTTTTTCAATTCCATACAAACCCCCTTTGTGGAACGACTGAGATACTGTCGACCAATGGAAGTGTTCTCCTGTCTCAGCCAGTGAGCTCTATAACTCTTTAGCCAGTAGCAGTGGCATAACAGTGACATCCCTGACAGTCCTCTCCTTGCCTGGCTGCTGAGTCTGTAACATCAGCTTGACTGAGGCAGTGTCTGGGTGCCATTCACTTCTTGATGATCAACCTCACCATGCTCAAAGAGATATTAAAGGTCTTCGAAATTTTTACACCCTTTTCCAGATCTTTTTATACAGCATAATCCCTGAGTTTACCTGAGATCTCTTTGCTCTTTGTGGTTGAATCTTTGCTTGCAATTCTCTAGCTGGCTAGGGGACTTTACAGAGATAGGTATATTTATTCTTAAATCATGTGAACCACTTTTGTTGCACACAGAGACCACTCTACTAATTTTGTGGCTCTTTATGATAATTTGCTGTGCCTAAATTAACTTTGGTTTGCTACAGCTAGTGGTTTCAATACATATACAATCATGACTTTTCCATTTTTCTTTCATATTAATTATCTATTTACTTCTTTCTTCGTTTTTTTTTCTTGGAATGTGTGGAGTAGATTGTATATATAACAAATATTCATTGCAAAAATTGCTCGCTTTAAAGAGTCATGACTGCAGAATTTATAGAAACAATGTCAAACCTCTTCAAGGATTTGAAAACTTTTACTGTACATGGTGTGTTCATACCATCAAGTTATCATGAGAAAAAAGATCAACATAGTTGAGACCGTGAAGTTGCTTTCACTTGCAGCAAATATCTTTACCAGGGTATAGATTTTTGTGAACACAAACACACTATAGCATTTGTTTTCCTGTTACAGAAAGAAATTATTTTCAGAGGATGATGGTCTTTCAGAAGTCCTTGTTTTCATCTATGACATCAAATAAAGTTGTCATGCAACTGCTACTGGTGAACTGAAAAATGCTAAATAAAAGTATGATTTCAGCTTTTAAAGGGAAACGTCTTCAGGAGAGCTAGTATTCTTTTTAAAAGATAGGAAAATTAAAATTGTTTTGGATAATTTTAATAATCCTGAGAACAGATAGTTGACTGATGAGGGGCATTCTTCAGGTACTGACATTACTGAATCCATGAAACATAAAGTGCATCTAATGAAGCATTTTTTTCTGTTTAAGGACAATTCCATATTTTAAATTTTGTACTGCAAATTGTTTATCAGCCTTGGGATTTGTACAATTCCTGCTTCAGAAGGAGGAAATCCTGTGAACACACTCCTATGACATGACAGGCTGTCAGTTACCGCTTGTTTGAAATTGGTGAGCTGCAAAATTAGTTCATAAGGCTTAGTAGCAATCGGGGGAGTATTCAGTCTCTCACTGACATCACTGTGAGCTCACAGTATCCAACAGGTCCCAGGATCCACTGTCTCATAGCAAGACAAGTGAACCAGGGAAAGGTCAAGCTTATCGATTTCCCCCACACTTGGAAAGTTCAAACCAGTAATACCTGAGCTATAGGTGCTCATCCTGTCACTTGGGCAAACATTACCATTATCTGAAAAACACAGGAGCCATGTCTGCAGTCCGCAGACAAGAATGAACTAAGTAACAAGAAAAATCAATACTTATAACAACTAAAATGAACAGGTATTGCCAGAGGTGGAATCATTTCTCTTAACTTCTGTTTTGAACCGTAGTCAGTACCAAAGTTACTGATGGTGTAATTAATATTTATTTGCATTCAGCTGATAAGCAAAATGGAGAGTACTGGATTTAATCATAGAAAACATTGCATGTATAGGGAAAAATAACAAGAAGTTCTGCTCGTTTGTAGAATAATTCAAAATAAGTATCTCAGGTTTAGTCTTTCTGAACTCCAAATTCCAAAATGCACTTCGTGTTTTTACCTTCTGTTCTCCCTGGAATGGCGATTGATTTGTTATGCCTAGACTCAAAATAGGCGCGGCACAAAGATGACAAGCGCAGAGAGCGTTTAGTGATGAGGTTCTGAGCACGTTGTTGATAGTAAAATCAATGCGCAATGTTTCCTTTCAAAACGGCCAGTTTGTCGCTGGTTTACAGGTAAACAGTGGAACTATAGGGAAAATCTGGTAAATATGCAACTCGCTCACTAATCATTCGGTTAGTCTACTTGTAAAAACTGACGCAGAATGCTGTTGTTACAATAATGAGTCGAATGAATTAAAAAGTGATTATTAAAATGAAGCCCTCAAAGTAACAGCGGCATAGACCTCCTCTTTCCCCGTAAGGTAATTATGAGCATTCATCCCTTTTTCCATAATTAAAGAAAACTTATCGATATGTTCCAAGACAAGACTGCGTCCTTATTGCGTTATCAATTATCACTGAAGTCTATGGGTTGATTTCGAGGCACAAAAAAAAATCTAAGTCAAGTGTTAGGTTCGATATCTTCAAACACACTCATGCACTGTATACGCACATACTGTACACACAGTATAAAATCCAACGAGAAAACAGGGTGCAGAATCTACATACTGAACAATGGGATTCGTCAGGAACTGATTTATTGCTTTCAGTGAGCTTGAATGCAGTTGTAGGTAATAGTAGATTAAAAAAAAACAATATTTGAGCAAAAGTTTTTTTTTTTTACTGTTCATATTCTTTTTAAGAACAATTATTATAAGGCTGGGTTTTTCTCAATTTACCTTTTCAAGATACTTCCATTAACAAACCATTAGCCAGAACCTTGAAAACTATTACGCACTCATATAATTGACTTGCGATTAGACGCAGCTGTCTCAGCAGTAATGAAATCCAGCATGTCTCTAATCCAGTTGAATAATCAATCAGTTAAATAAACGAAATCACTGATATATTAAAAAATATATTAAACTTTTTTTAAAGTAATATAATAAAACCAATATCTATATTATACGTCGACAAATAATCTGCAGTGCATCTAGAACAGTAATCTCTCCGGTTGTTCAGTTTTTAATAAGGCTTTTGGTCTCAAACACTTGTATGTGTATGTGACATAATTGCATGTGCAGTATGTTGCATGCACATTTTTGTTAACTCCGATGTTAGTGGTAGCATACTTCCAATAATTTGTAAGAAGTAATACACACATGAGTTAGTTGGTGTTAATTCTTTTGGTTTCTTCAGGTGTGTTTAAGTCAAGTTTTTGAACTACTATCCCCTATCATACTACAGTAGTTTATTCTATATGCCAGTATACTATATTTTGCATAATTTAATCTGACTTTAGAAGAACATAAGAACATGTTACAGATGAAAGCAGGCCATTTGGCCCATCTATCTCATTTAGTAGAAGCTAATCGATCCAAGGCTCTCACCAGCTGTTTCTTGAAAGGAGCTGCAGCATGAGCATCCCACAACCCTTTGCATGAAGAAGCAGCTTCTGTTCTTGGTTTTCACTGTAATTCCACAGAGTGTCCTGTTGTGTCCTTTGAGGTTTACTGTTTATTCCTTTGGGGAAAAAAATCAACCAGTCTGACTCTGTCAGGGCTTTTGAGGATTTTTAATATTTGGAAGCAGAGATCAGGTTCCCTTATGATTATATCTAAGACTGAAAAGGTTCCACACCTCAGAGTAGAACATTCCCTTAACCCGGGAATGTCTCTGGTCTCTTTTCTCTTGACTGATTTTCAAGTGTAAAAAAAGTATTTTTATAATGTGGTGAACAGTTGTAAACAATATTTTGAACGAGGTCTTCTCAGTACATACTGTAGCACATTTTAGCATGATGTTGCTTGACCTGAGTTGCGTGCATTTAGCTGTATACTGTATTCAAACATCCTGTTTGCCTTATTTATTTCTTCCTTACATATTTTAGTATAGAAATAGCTAGACAGTTATGTTTAGTATAGACGTTAATTTCGACATACAGTATGAACTGTAAATATGCATAATTTATACAGTTAAAATACACGTTTGCTAGCATCTTTATCAACAAATCTTATGCTTTTATGCTTCTTATGGTGTATCTCCGAAATGTTCGTCACGTTTCGTTTTTAATCCTGGATAATTGGTGTTTTAAATATACTTTAGAAAGATTCGGTATATGTTTCCCAACAACCAACAAAGTATGTTTTTTCTGGGTTTTTTATTCTTTAAACGGAATCTGGCTCCTGTTTTAATTTAGCCGATAAAAGCGTTTCGAATTTCCGAGGAGAAAGAGGGCGAATTGGCGCTGTCCACACCAAGTGCTGAAGCTGGAACTGGGCTCGTACTGTAATATGTATGTTACATTGAGATGAATTTCACACAAGGAAGTGACATTAACACGAGATTGGAGCAAAATCGCGGTTCGTTAACCTTCGTTTAAATATGCATGTGGTTAACCGACATCTTTAGTTAAAATACAGCCTTTGAAAAAAAAAGTTTTGAAAGCAAAGAAAAAGGGTAAAACTTATTTTTAGAAAGCCGTCTTTCTACTGTTTGCGTTAAGACCAGCTCTTTAAAATATCACCGAGTGTCATGATTCCTTGAGCAACGAGATGTGTGTTAGGCTTGTTCCCAAAGATTGTGTCCTTTAACGAGTATCGTTAAAATAAAGCTAACAGTCATATACCTCAAATAACTTATTTGTCATTATCTGAAGTTAGCGATATAGCTGATTTACTAGACCTTATTATTATTACATCAAACGGAAGCATGTCGTCTCACATCAGCATCTTGCTAAAGAGCTGAACGTGGTGGATAGAATGATTTTAAGTCCGAATGTAGTGTATGAGAGCGTACTTTCTCATTCTCTTTGCAGTTCATGTCTGATACTCTGTGTGCCGCTGTATAACACAAGAAACTAACTGAAGCAAGGGATTAAAGTGCTCCTCTCCGCAGAACAGCTCCTCTTCTGTACTACAGGAGATAGATAAAACAGGGAATCCGTCTCGTCCGGGTCTGTGTAACTCACAAACCACTCCTAGCGTGGAGGGCGCTTCGGAGTCCGTTGGTGCTTGCTTATCCTTTGAGGGAAATAAAATAAAAAATGCTCTGTATTTAAACTCACCCGTATTTCATGAATGATAAGGGGATTGCGGATTTATTTGGTAATTTCATATACTTGACTTTCTGAAGAAATTAAGTCATTTATGTTGTTTCTCGAACGAAGATATGTTGTTGATAAAATTAATGGAATATTCCACGAATGTAAACGTACAAATGCTATAATAATGGCAAAAAAGAAGAAGTCATTCTTAAGGCCGGTGCATTGAAAAACTTAAATGTCCTTGATAATTAAAAGGCTCATAACGTATGTGTCAAAGATAATACAAAGATATAGAAATTATTATTATTAGGTGGTTGTTGAAGATTCTACTGTGGTGTGGTATTTCACAAATAAGGTTAGATCATTCTGAAGTACAGAATTGCAACTGTATATTTTTGTCTTGGAGTGTCGCTACTGACCACCTAGTTAGTAGAATACAGTACACGCACTGTTACTATTGAAGCGGTGCTGTAAGGCAGACCAGGACCGGGCTGCGCATATCCCACCACTGTACTTAACGGATTACCAAATACTGCCTTTATTTCTTTGCACATCTCTGCTAGAAAATATAACGGGATAATACAACCGGATCACAAAGGGACGGCATCTTAAAGGGCGGATTCATGCGACTGGTATTCAATTGTCCGATAGCAAACACATCGGCCGAGTGATCATGGGAAAACAACGCTACACAATCGAGTTTAAGGTAAATGTTTTATTCTTTCTCGCTTTCTTGCACGTTTCAGCTGGAGATTTTCGTTATTCAGTTCCAGAGGAAACAAAAAATAATTTCGTCATTGGAAGCCTAACGGATGATTTAAACCTGGATTTAAAACAATTGAGATCTCGCAGGGCCCGTGTTGTTTATCAGGGCAACAGACGCTATTGTGGAATCGATGTAGAAAAGGGGGATTTTATTGTTATTGAAAGAATAGACAGAGAAAAGCTCTGTGGCTACACGTCCCCTTGTCTTATCAATTTTGAATTTATCCTTGAAAACCCTTTGGAGCTGCATAATATTGTGCTGGAAATTCAAGATATTAACGACAACGCTCCTAGTTTTCCAAAGGATGTGATTAAACTTGAAATCAGCGAAGCAACGCCAAAAGGAAGTCGCTTTCAAATAGCTAGTGCCCGGGATCTTGATGTTGGAGTTAATTCAGTTCAAAAGTACGTGCTCAGGGCCAGTGAAGAATTTGGGCTGGATGTTCACACGAGTGCAGAAAGAGGGAAATACGGGGAGATCGTCTTAAGAAACACACTTGATCGAGAAAAGGAGAAAGAGCATTCTTTAGTACTGACGGCTATTGATGGAGGTAACCCATCCAGAACAGGGACTATGATAATTAATGTTATAGTTGTCGATGTCAATGATAATTCTCCTCTATTTTTGCAAACACTTTACAAAGTTAGCATTCCTGAAAATTCACCTCAAGGCACTTTTATGATAAAAGTTAGGGCTTCAGATAAAGACGAAGGCGCGAATGGTGAAATCAGTTATAATTTTAACCATGTTTCTGAGAACAACAGACATTTATTTGAGATAGATAAAAAAACCGGGGAAATTACAACAAAAGGAAAAATTGATTATGAGGAGGCCAGCTCCTATGAAATCGAAATCCAAGCAGAGGATGGTGGTGGCCAGACCGGACTTTGCAAAGTTCTTGTTCAGGTTATAGATGTGAACGACAATGCCCCTGCAATGTCTGTAAATTCTGTACGGAGCCCAATTCCAGAGAACATACCTCCAGGGACTGAAGTAGCTGTCATAAGTGTCATAGACCACGATTCTGGCGAAAACGGCAAAGTCAGTTCATCCATTCCTGAAAATCTTCCGTTCACTTTGAAGTCGTCAATCAGAAACTACTTCACTTTAATTACGAAAAACGTTTTGGACCGCGAAGAATGTTCTGAATACAATCTAACTATTACTGTGACAGATGGAGGGACTCCATCGCTCTCTGCTAGTAAAGATTTGCATTTGATAGTCGGGGATATCAATGATAATCCACCAGTCTTTATTCAACAATCATACAGTGCCTATGTGGCTGAAAATAACATCCCAGGATCGTCTATACTTTCAGTTGTGGCGAGAGACCCGGACTGGAGAGAAAATGGCACAGTTATCTATTTTTTACTGCCTGGTGACATCAACGGAATGGCGATATCCACGTTTCTGTCCATTAATCGAGACACCGGGGTGATACACGCTCTCAGATCATTTGACTATGAACAGTTCAGAGACTTCAAAGTACACGTTATTGCTAAAGACAGAGGTTCTCCACAGCTTAACGGCAATGTGACTGTGAGTGTTTTTATAACGGATCAAAACGATAATTCTCCTCAGATATTGTACCCTGTTCAGTCGGGGAGCTCTTTCATGACTGAGGTTGTCCCCAAAGCAGCCCGCGCGGGCTCTCTGGTTTCCAAGGTGATCGCTGTCGATGCAGATTCGGGTCAAAACGCGTGGCTGTCATATCAAATAGTGAAATCGACTGATCCGGGACTTTTCACTATTGGTCTCCACAATGGAGAAATCAGGGCAAAGCGAGATATTTCTGATTCTGACGCAACGAAGCAAAACCTCGTCATCCTGGTGAAGGACAATGGACAACCCTCTCATTCGACAACATGTTCTGTATATTTATTCATTTCTGATAATTTGGCGGAAGTACCAGAACTGAAAGATATGTCCCAACAGAATAATAATACACAATTGACAACATATTTGATTATTTCGCTAGCTGCAGTTTCTTTCTTTTTCCTCACTTTCATTGTTCTCATTCTGACAATAAGATTTTGCAGAAGAGAAAAACCCAGGAAGTTGTTCGATGCTGCAGTCGCTGTCCCCGGTGTGTATTTCCCTCCTAACTACGCAGAGGTCGAGGACTCCGGAACTCTGCGTCATTCTTACAACTATGACGCGTTTTTAACAACAGGATCCGCCACGAGCGACTTCAAATTTGTGAAATCTTTCAATGGAAACACATTGCCTCGTGAAAGTACGTTAAGAAAAAATGAAAATGTTTCTCTGGGACAAGATGACAATCCTGGTAAACCAGAAGACGCGAACAGTGAGGTGAGACTCCTTTCTGTACATAAAATAAGCAGCAATTACTTGATTTTGTATTTACTTGTATTGATTAAATATGGTATTGAAATAGTTTTATCTGTTAGTATGACTGGGTAGATTACAGTATGGTCAGTGTTTTATTTTGTATTGCAACTATCTTTATTTTAAAAATGTACATCACATTCACTAATACCGACAGGATTTTGTAAAAAAAAAAAAAAAACACATCAGAAGGGTGCAATGAAAACTACCACAGCAGGTATGATTTATTTTGTGGAAGCTGTATGTGAAAAAAGCACAAGGGATTCCTTAATCCGTAATATTTAACCTAAACATTTAACCGGCTATTTCACGTATTTCCTGAAATATTGAACATCCAAATATGTCTTGTGATCCCTGGTTGTAAGTTCTTTCCACGACGTATAAAGATCTCATTCTTATTATTCGTGTACGTACAGTATACTGTATGAACGCCTCTAACAGGCATTGCGTCCACCCTGCTTTAAAGTTTTCTGGGTACTATCCATGGTCCTGAAGCTCAGCTGGGCTGAAGAGTGACCAGAGCTTTTAAGCAAATCGCTTCTATCTCATTTAGCCAAGCATTAGTGGAGTGGTACGCGAATTATGGTGGCGTTCTTTGCAAATGTTTTTGTGAATTCCATGCACATTAGACTAAACAGTTAAATAGTTTCGTAATATTTGTATTATATCGATACATTGCATAGCTGAAATTAATTGGAGCTTTTGTAAGCACTATACTTTTTTCCATCAATTAAAAAGAAACACGGCCTTGACGCCTTGATTAAATCGTATCAGTTGTTTCTCTATTTGCTGAAGTTGTTGCAATAATTTCTCAGCTAGTCAAGAGGAGTAACTGCATCACCTGCTGAGAATCGTTTGATGGTTACCTAATTCAATACTGTAGTCATGTATGGATGTTTCTTTACTCAGCGGTTTTGGTGTAAGCGGTCAGATCGTATTTACAGTATTCACATTGAAATATTAATATGGTTTAAGACTTGTGTAGTTTTCGTTGACATCTCAGTGTGTCGCTATTTACCAACTAAGGAGCTGGGAGCACAGCAGCCCTCCCACTATTACACTATTGTAAGCATAAATGCTGCTTCACATTACACTCTTATCTCCCCGTCGTTTGTCGAATTTTATGCAGGATCTGTCGGTGTCTGGTTACTACAAATATCGGATACAGAGACAATTGTATTTGGATTTCAGTTATCAGAACAACTGCGGGATTGCATTCGTATATGTGGTTTTAAACCGTTGAAAATGGATACGGGACAGAAATATTTCTCTTTAAAACGGCAAGTACGTTCTTTCATTTTGTTTCTCGTGATACTCCATCAGTGTTTCGGAGATGCTAGATATTCTATTCCAGAAGAAATGAAGAGCGGGTCTGTAATTGGAAGTCTAACACATGACTTCGGGCTCAGTGTAAACACGCTATCTGCTAGGAGAGCCCGCTTAGATTTGCAGGGGAGTAGACGCTTTTGTGACATTGATATGAAAACCGGAGATTTGGTTGTTGCAGGAAGAATAGACAGGGAAGAACAATGTGGTCAAAGTGTTTCTTGCACTATTCATTTCGAGTTTGTTCTCGAAATTCCACTGGAACTGCATCGCATTGCAGTTGAAATTCTAGACATCAACGACAATGCGCCTAAATTTCCCATGAATCTGATAAAATTAGAAATAAGCGAATTAACGGCGAAAGGGGCTCGCTTCCCAATAGAAGATGCCCATGACTCTGATATAGGTGTGAATTCACTGCAAAGCTACGTGCTCGAACCTAATGAATATTTCAGTTTGGCTGTCCATGTTAGTGCTGAGCGGGGTAAATATGGGGAGTTAATATTGGAATATGAGTTAGACAGAGAAAGGGAACATGAGGTATCTTTTGTACTTACTGCTTTTGATGGGGGAAATCCACAGCTATCGGGCACCGCGGTCATACAAGTCACAGTGCTGGATGCAAATGATAACGTTCCAGTTTTTACAGAGACTGTCTATAAAGCCGATCTGGCTGAAAATTCACCTGTAGGCACGACAGTAGTTAAAGTCAGTGCAGTTGATAAAGACGAAGGAATTTATGGGGAGGTTACATATGAATTTAGACATATCCCCCCGAGAGCAAAAAGTCTGTTTACTATTGACCACGCAACCGGCGATATAACGGTAACAGGGCCGGTCGATTTTGAAGACATAACACTCTTCGAAATTCGCATCCAAGCTAAGGATGGAGCTGGCCAGTCAGCATATTGCAAACTTATCATTCAAGTCACTGATATAAATGACAATGCCCCTGTTATATTTATTAAATCACTGACTACCCCAATACCTGAAAACACACCAGTGGGCAGTGAGGTGGCTATTATAAACATTCAAGACCGAGACGCGGAAGCAAATGGTAAGATCCATTGTTCAATTGAGCTATTCGTACCGTTCAAATTAGTGCCCTCCGTCAAAAACTACTACTCTTTAGTAACAGAAAATGAACTGGATCGCGAAACAGTCTGGGAATATAATATCACAATTACAGCTAAAGATGAAGGGTTCCCACAACTGTCGACTCAAACAATTATACAGTTGGCTATTTCCGATGTAAACGACAATCCGCCAGTGTTTGAGCATCAGTCGTACAGCGCCTATGTGGTAGAAAACAATTCTGCTGGGTCATCCGTTTGTTCTGTGTCTGCAACAGACAGTGACTGGAAGCAGAATGGCACTGTTTCCTATTTTTTGTTGCCTATTGAAATTAAAGGGATGCAGGTATCAGCGTTTTTATCTATTAACCGAGACACTGGTGTGATACGCGCTGTTCGATCGTTTGATTATGAAGAGTTCAGAGACTTCCAAGTGTACGTTGTTGCCAAAGACAATGGTTCTCCTCAGCTCAGTAGCAACGTTACTTTAAGTGTATTCATAACGGATCAGAATGATAATTCACCACAGATATTGTATCCCGCTCAGTCAAGAAGCTCCTTTCCAACTGAAATGGTTCCCAGATCTTGTCACACGGGATCGCTGGTTTCCAAGGTGATCGCTGTTGATACAGATTCTGGGCAAAACGCGTGGCTCTCATATCAGATAGTGAAATCGACTGATCCGGGACTGTTCACTATTGGTCTCCACAATGGAGAGATCAGGACAAAGCGGGACATTTCCGAATCTGATGCCATGAAGCAAAACCTCGTGATACTGGTAAAGGACAATGGAAAACCTTCTCTTTCTTCGACGTGTGCTGTGAATTTACTTATCTCTGATAATATATTGGATTACACTTCAGAAATGAAAGGTCACAATTTAGAATCCGAGAATGTTTCGAACATGACCGCGTATTTGGTTATCGCGTTGGCTGTCGTTTCTTTCTTTTTCCTTATTTTTATAATAAGTATACTGGCAGTCAGGTTTTGCCGGGGAGAGAAGCCTAGAATGTTGCTGGACAGTGCAGTCGCCATTCCCGGTTCGTTTTTCCCACCCAACTATGCGGAAGTCGAGGGTTCTGGAACACTGCGTCATTCTTACAACTATGACGCTTTCTTAACAACGGGCTCTGCCACGAGCGACTTCAAGTTCGTCAGATCATATAATGAGAACACTTTGCCACTTGACCCAACAAATAGAAGTACCTCAGAAACATCCAAAGACCTGAAGGGTGCTACAGAAAAGGAACCAAAGGAGTCATGTGAGGTAATCATGTTTTTTTGTGTATTCTGGGTCTAGGTATTTCACATTGAAGTTTTGCGTTTCGGAAGTTTCCTGTCATTCACCGCCAAACAAATTCATATAGCGCATTTAATTTCCACAGGCTCTGTGTTGCCTAGACAATTGGCAGACATATATAGCTTCCAGAAAATGGATGAATGTAATGGCTAAACCAATGAACAGCACATACATTTTTCCTGACATTCTTGTGCTTGTAGTGAGTTTTTAATAATGTATTGTGTTTTGTGAGATAACGAATCGTAAACCCATTTTTTTTTTTTTGCCAGGCGATTACTAGTACTGTAACATTTTTATTTATGAATTTTCTGACGAGTGGTAAACTACCTCATGGCGACTAGCGAAAGTTATCGAGTTCGTACAGTATAAGACACTTTTATGTATCGTAGTTTTAGAGCTGCCAGAGTTAGTGTTGCATATTTTAACTTTTTTTTTCTCTTGGAAAAGTATGTGTTGTGGACACAATGGAAAATCAAAAATCCAGAAACAATGAAAGTGTAACGAGTGAATGCAATGTCAATTGTGAAAGTTTGGCTTTAGAAAATAAAGGACATGTATCTTGAAGGAGTTAGAAAACGCACATAGTGTATTAGAAATGTATGTAACCAAACAAAATTTGATTACCTATACACTATGAAAAAAACTGGAACGCTAATCTATAATACAGTATATACACTTCATTTTGCTTCAGTTTTAACCGAAGATCAATTATCTAGCTATATCAGTTAACACAAGCTTAAATTTGCAGTTTGAATTTTACCGGATATAACGCAGTGCCTGAAATATCGTGTGTAACTGCGGGGTTTGTGTGACTGAAACAACAATAACACAGGACATAAGCGTACAATAGTTCATTTCAGTATATAACTTATGGACATTGAAATTCTTTAATGTGCAGCAGCAATGCAAGTAGTATATTGTTAATTTTCTTAATAAAAACGCCATGTGTCGCTGTTCACCAACTAGGGGTTTAAATTCACTTACACTGCTATTGTGCAGAGCTACAGTATATACCCGTAGCTGTTCCTCTTACTCAAGTTTCTGACGCCTAAACAGTACGTTGTTTTCTTCGCTGCGTATTTTGGAGTACTTCTTCCAAATATAAGGAATCTGCGCAGTTAAATCAGTTGCGAAAAGAAGGGGTACTGCGGGGATTTTCTCCAAGATCTCTAGAAAACGGGATGGGATACAAAGGCAGCTCCGTTTTATGGCAGGTACACTGTTTCTTCTTCATTGTTATGGCTCAGCTATGTACAGGAGATGTTAGTTATTCTGTTCCAGAGGAAATGAGGCGGGGATCCGTGATTGGAAGACTCACGCATGATCTGGGGCTCGATATTAAACAACTGTCATCTCGTAGGGTCCGGTTAGATTTTCAGGATAGCAGACGGTACTGTGAGATCAAACTGGACACTGGTGAATTAATCGTGAATGACAGAATAGACAGGGAAGAGCTCTGTGGCCAAAGGACCTCTTGTGCTTTAACCTTTGATTTATTCCTTGAGAATCCATTTGAATTACACCGGATTGTGGTGGAAGTGCAGGATATTAACGACAACTCACCGGCATTTCCTAATGGTTTTATAAAGCTGGAGATAACGGAAACTGCAGGCAGGGGAGCTCGCTTCTCAGTTGATGAGGCCCACGACCCGGACATAGGAAGCAATTCGGTGAACAGCTACGCGCTGGCCGCAAATGACCATTTTGTGTTGGCTGTACACACGAGCGCTGACAGGGGTAAATACTGTGAGATAGTATTAGAAAACGAACTGGACCGCGAAAAGCAGGCAGAGCTTTCCTTAATCCTGACTGCATACGATGGGGGCACACCACAGCGATCTGGTACTGCAGTTATCCAAGTCACCGTGCTGGACGCCAATGACAATGCGCCCGTGTTTACACAGGCCGTCTATAAAGTCAGTCTGGATGAAAACGCTCCCTTGGATACAGTTGTAGTCCAAGTAACTGCGAACGATGAAGACGAGGGCGCAAATGGGGAAGTAACATATGAAATTAGCCATATTTCAGGCAAAGACAAAACTTTGTTTGGTATTGATCCGATTAGCGGTGAAATTAAAGTGACGGGGCCTTTAGATTTTGAGGAATCTTCCTTTTATGAAATCCGTATCAAAGCCAAAGATGGAGCTGGTCAGGAAGCTCGCTGTAAAGTTCTTTTAGAAATTAGCGATGTAAACGATAATGCTCCCCTAATATTTATTAAATCTTTGAACACACCTGTTGCTGAAAACTCTCCACCGGGTACAGAGGTTGCGATTATAAACATCCAAGACAAAGACTCTGAGGTGAACGGCAGAGTTCGGTGTTCGGTTAAGCAAAAAGTGCCTTTCAAATTAGTGCCTTCAGTGAAAGATTACTACTCCTTGGTGACGGAAGAAGACCTCGACCGAGAGGTCGTGTCAGAATACAATATCACAATTGTTGTCACTGACGAGGGTTCACCCCCCCTTTCAGCTTCTCAAAACCTACAAATTACAGTTTCCGATGTGAATGACAATCCTCCGGAATTTGATCGGCGATCATACAGCGCCTTTGTTAGTGAAAATAACACTCCTGGTTCTTCAATTTGTTCTGTTATGGCAAAAGACAGCGACTGGAAACAAAACGGTACTGTCTCGTATTTCTTGTTGCCTAGCGAGCTGAATGGAGTGCCGATATTCTCGTTTGTATCTATTAATCGAGACACTGGGGTGATACATGCGCTCAGATCGTTTGATTATGAGCAGTTCAGAGACTTCAAATTGCAAGTTATAGCCAAAGACAACGGCTCTCCACAGCTCAGTAACAACGTTAGTGTGAGTATATTTATATCAGATCAGAATGATAATTCTCCCCAGATTTTGTATCCTGTTCAATCAGGGAAAACTTTTGTTACCGAGATGGTGCCCAGATTTGCTCACGCCAGGACTCTGGTTTCCAAAGTAATAGCCGTGGACGCCGACTCTGGACAAAACGCGTGGCTGTCATATCAGATAGTGAAGTCGACTGATCCGGGACTTTTCACTATTGGTCTCCACAATGGAGAAATCAGGACACAGCGGGACATTTCTGACTCTGATAAAATGAAGCAAAACCTTGTGGTCTTGGTGAAGGACAATGGAAAACCGTCTCTGTCTTCGACGTGTGCTGTGAATTTACTTATTTCTGATAGTATTTTGGATTATACATCAGAAATGAAAGGCTCCAGTACAGAATCCGACAAAAATTCAAACACCACCATGTATCTGGTGATCGCATTAGCTGCAGTTTCTTTCCTTTTTTTGGCGTTCATTACAATTCTTCTGGCAGTCAGGTTTTGCCGAGATGGAAAGCCCAAGATCTTGTTCGATGATACCGTTACAATTCCCGGTGTGTGTTTTCCACCCAACTACGCAGACATCGAGGGCTCTGGAACTCTGCGCAATTCTTTCAACTACGACGCTTTCTTAACAACCGGTTCCGCCACAAGCGACTTCAGATTTATCAGGTCCTACAATGAGAACACTTTGCCGGCTGACCAGTTGAGTAAGGCCACACCTAAAGCTCAGGAAGAAAAAACTGGGAAAGAAGTCGAAGATTCATCTCAGGTATTTATCCCTTTTAATGTTTTTTTTAAGGCTACATTTTATATTTTTCAACAGATGTGGTCAAGTACTAGTGAGAAAAGATATTTTTTTTTTGTTCTGTGATGGAATTAAGAGTCCTCTGGAAGTAACAGGGAAATTATTATTTTTTCTTCCTGGTGGTTCTATGTTTCTATCGTATTTTACGTGATGGAATTGGAACACAACTGTGCACAATAACATGATCATTTTTACCGCCTTTTCTGAGGCGTGTTTGAAGGTTCTGTGTGAGACAAGATAGCTTCTTTGTACTGATGTGTGTGCAGCGCGTGTCATGAAAATTCATCACTTGATGCTGGCATGTTAGTGTCATTTTTCTATTGCATTTGAGTGATGCTGCTGTGAACACAATGAAGAAGCTGTCCAAACGCTATCTAGCAGTGAGCAATTGAAACCCTTCTAGTAAAGCTGGGGAAACATTAAGGAGAAAAGGATAACAGGAAGGCCGCCTGGCTTAGGAAAATGCACAATATACAGAGGGCAGTTGAAATACATCTAATAGGGATACTCTTTCAAAAATATACAATTCAATATGATTCATGGTGGAAACATCTATATATATATATGATTGATTTTCTTTCTTTTTCACGCATGTATGATTCTGCTTATAAAGCCGATGTATCAATATATGTTGAATACTGACCCTAATGTGTGTGTGTGTATATGTATATAACTTAAAGAAGAGTGAGCAAGTGTGTAACCATGCCCTTAACATACAGAAAAGACAAAAGTTTAATTCTGAGTGTCTTCTTCATTAGTTCTGGTTACCAGCGTGGCATTAACCTAGTTCTCTAGGGGTAAACTTATATATACAGTATACATATAATATTCACTGATTTATCAATTGTTAAGACAAATAACAAAAATGAATCAGTCCAGTTGTATAGCACATTTCCGTCATCAATACCCTGCGCTATAACCATATGTGAGGAAAGAGGAAATGAACAAAATTAAATGATGAACAATTTTCTAGCAAAACTCAGTGTGTCGCTGTTCACCACACAGGGGTTTGCACTCCTTCCTGCTCCCACTGCATTTGTGTTTAAAATCACTCGGCTGGCCGCTGCTCATTTCTTTTCAAGTTTCTTCGGCTTTGACTTGATTTCTTGTTTGAGGTTTTTTATATAGTTTTTCCCTCCGCGTCGAAAGGATTTTCACAGGAATATCGGCTGTGGATACAGGAACAGGAGAATAAGACAGGCATTTATCCAGCTCGTCAATAAACGGGGATGGGATACAAAGGCGTTTCTAAATCATGGCAGGTACATTGTTTCTGCTTCTTCATTGTCATCTTTGGCGCGTGTTTAGGCGATATTCATTACTCAGTTCCAGAGGAAATGAAACACGGGTCTGTTATTGGAAGACTTACGCAAGATCTGGGGCTGGATATTAAACAGCTATCAGCCCGCAGAGCAAGAATACACTTACAGGACAGCACACGGTATTGCGATATCAAAATGGAAACCGGTGAACTGATTGTGAATGAACGAATAGACAGGGAAGAGCTTTGCGAACAAAGGCCATCTTGTGCTTTAAAGTTTGAACTTTTACTTGAAACGCCTTTGGAATTACATCGTATTATTGTGGAAATTCAGGATATCAATGACAACGCACCGGCGTTTTCCAGTAATATAATAAACTTGGAAATTGGAGAATCTGCAGTTAGAGGAGCTCGCTTCTCAGTGGATGAGGCCCACGACCCGGACATAGGAATCAATTCGGTGAAAAGCTACGCGCTGGCCGCAAATGACCATTTTGTTCTGGCTGTACACACGAGCGCGGACAGGGGTAAATACTGTGAGATAGTATTAGAAAATGAACTGGACCGTGAAAAGCAGGCAGAGCTTTCCTTAACCCTGACTGCGTACGATGGGGGCACACCACAGCGCTCTGGTACTGCAGTTATCCAAGTCACCGTGCTGGACGCCAATGACAATGTGCCCGTGTTTACACAGGCCGTCTATAAAGTCAGTCTGGATGAAAACGCTCCCTTGGATACAGTTGTAGTCCAAGTAACTGCAAACGATGAAGACGAGGGAGCAAATGGGGAAGTAACATATGAAATTAGCCACATTTCAGGCAAAGACAAAACTTTGTTTGGTATAGATCCGATTAGCGGTGAAATTAAGGTGAAAGGACCTTTAGATTTTGAGGAATCTTCCTTTTTTGATATCCGTATCAAAGCCAAAGACGGAGCTGGGCAGGCAGCTCATTGCAAAGTTCTCGTGGAAGTTGGTGATGTAAACGATAATGCTCCAAAAATGTTTATCAATTCTTTGAACACACCTATTGCTGAAAACTCGCCACCCGGTACAGAGGTTGCCATCATAAACATTCAAGACAAAGACTCTGATATCAACAATAAAGTCGTGTGCTCCATTCAACAAGACGTTCCTTTCAAGTTAATACCTTCTGTTAAAAATTTCTACACCTTGGTGACTGAAGGGGAACTGGATCGTGAAGTAGTTTCAGAATACAACTTCACAATTATCGTTACAGACGAGGGCTCGCCGCCTCTTTCTGATTCCAAAGCCTTACAGATCTCAATTTCGGATGTGAATGACAATCCACCAGTATTTGATCAGCCATCGTACAGTGCTTTTGTCAGTGAAAATAACTCTCCTGGCTCGTCCATTTGTGCTGTAAGGGCAAGAGACAGTGACTGGAAACAGAACGGCAGTGTTTCCTATTTTCTGTTTCCCAGTGAAGTCAGTGGCCTGCCGACTTCCTCCCTAGTGTCCATTAACCGAGACACTGGGGTGATACATGCGCTCAGATCATTTGATTATGAGCAGTTCAGAGAGTTCAAATTGAAGGTTATAGCCAAAGACAACGGCTCTCCACAGCTTAGTAACAACGTTACTGTGAGTGTATTTATATCAGATCAGAATGATAATTCTCCACAGATTTTGTATCCTGTTCAATCAGGAAAAACTTTTATTACGGAGATGGTTCCCAGATTTGCTCACGCGAGGTCCCTGGTTTCCAAAGTAATAGCGGTGGACGCCGACTCTGGACAAAACGCGTGGCTCTCATATCAGATATTGAAGTCAACTGATCCGGGACTTTTCACTATTGGTCTCCACAATGGAGAAATCAGGACACAGCGGGACATTTCTGAATCAGATGCCATGAAGCAAAACCTTGTTATCTTGGTGAAGGACAATGGAAAACCTTCTCTTTCTTCGACATGTGTTGTGAATTTACTTATTTCTGATAATATATTGGATTACACTTCAGAAATAAAAGGTCACAGTACAGAATCCGAGAATGTTTCGAACATGACCGCGTATTTGGTTATCGCATTGGCTGTCGTTTCTTTCCTTTTCCTTATCTTTATAATAAGTATACTGGCAGTCAGGTTTTGCCGGGGAGAGAAGCCCAGGATGTTTCTTGACAGTGCCGTCGCCATTCCCGGTGCGTTTTTCCCACCCAACTATGCGGAAGTCGAGGGTTCTGGAACACTGCGTCATTCTTACAACTATGACGCTTTCTTAACAACGGGCTCTGCCACGAGCGACTTCAAATTTATAAAATCGTACAACGAGAGTACCTTACCACTTGACCAGATTCATCAACCCACAAGCAAAGATCAAGAAGAGCAACGGGTTAAGGACGTAGAGGAATCGTGTCAGGTATTTATCATGATTTATATATTTTTTAAAATTAAACTATTCAGTAGGCTATTTTGTGTTTTTACGTTCGTGTGATCAAAGTTTTCCCATCACTTTGATCGATTTAACATTCCTGTATTCCACTACTAGTAAGGAGAAAGTAAATATCCGACGTTCCGGTGTTTCTACCTATTTCTCTGTCGAGTCAGAAAGGTTGTGATGAATACCGTTTGGTTATTTGCAAATACAAGTTGGTATAATGACGTGATCATTTTAATTCCTTTATGGAATGTGCTTTTACAGCTTCAGGATACAAGATATATATTGATTTAATGTCTTCAAAACTATCTGACTTCATCTGGACATTTTAGGATTTTAGTGTCGTTTCTCATCTCCCATTTTAATGCTTTTTGCTGTACCAACGATGGAAAAATTGTAGATTATACTATCCAACAGAGAGGTATTATAAATCCTATAGTGACGTTAGGGTATAGAGGAAATAAAAATATTAAAACCAGGCCTGTATAGATTACGGATGTTTAATATATATACTGTATATAATTGCAGGGTATTTGAAATAAATCCAATCGACGTTCTTGTGAAAATATTCAATGCGACCACGGTGGATGGTCGCGCAATAGGATTATCTGAGTGTTTTTTTTAAATGATACACGATTTTATACATATGGTCTATGTATGGTCTGTATATACAGTACGTTATATACGTCTAGAAATCTGCAATATATAGGATATAATTTGTAACTGTGTTGGTGTGTCGTGGTAGGATGAGAAAGACGAATTTTAATTCGAATCCTGAAAATGAAAAGCATGCATAAGCGGGCTGTAAAGCTTAAAATGTTTGGCGTTTCCACTTGAATTTTTAGATTCAACTAGGTATTAACCCCCGGTTGTTCCTAAGTATATACAATTATTTTTAAAAACTTGTGTAACACTTAAGATGCGTAAATGAGCGCAATTAAACAATCACTGCGGATTTTGTTCAACAAATTATGCACCGCGATGTAGCTCTTCCACATGTTGAGGGTACAAGTATTGCTCAGTGTTAAATATTGAGAGTTTCTAATAAAAACGCAGTGCGTCGCTGTTCACCACACAGGGCTTTCAAATGCGTATCACTCCCACCGCTTCAGTATGTAAAGTCAGTCAGCTGGTATCTTCCCGTTAGATTTCAGTTTTGTAAAGCATTTACTTGTACTTGTTTTGGACTTGTTTGCGTCTGCTGAAATACTCCATCTTGCAACATCGAAAGGATTTGCATGAGCGTATCAGCTCTGGATAAAGGAACAGGACCATAGGACAGGCATTCACCAAACCTGTGGCAAAACGAGGATGAAATACAAAGGGAGTTCTGAATCATGGCAGGTATATTGTTTCTGCTTCCTCATTGTCATCTTTGGCGAGTGTTTAGGCGATATTCATTACTCTGTTCCAGAGGAAATGAAACGCGGGTCTGTTATCGGAAGACTTACACAAGATCTGGGGCTGGATATTAAACAGCTATCAGCCCGCAGAGCAAGAATACACTTACAAAAGAACAGGCGGCATTGTGATATCAAAATGGAAACCGGTGAACTGATTGTAAATGAACGAATAGACAGGGAAGAGCTTTGCGGCCAAAAGCCATCTTGTGCTTTACATTTTGAACTTTTACTTGAAGCGCCTTTGGAATTACATCGTATTATTGTGGAAATTCAGGATATCAATGACAACGCACCGGCATTTCCCAATGATTTCATGAAGCTGGAAATAGGAGAATCAGCAGATAGAGGAGCTCGCTTCTCAGTTGATGAGGCCCACGACCCGGACATAGGAATCAATTCGGTGAACAGCTACGCGCTGGCCGCAAATGACCATTTTGTGTTGGCTGTACACAAGGGCGCTGACGGGGGTAAATACTGCGAGATAGTATTAGAAAACGAACTAGACCGCGAAAAGCAGGCAGAGCTTTCCTTAATCCTGACTGCATACGATGGGGGCACACCACAGCGCTCTGGTACTGCAGTTATCCAAGTCACCGTGCTGGACGCCAATGACAATGCCCCCGTGTTTACACAGGCCGTCTATAAAGTCAGTCTGGATGAAAACGCTCCCTTGGATACAGTTGTAGTCCAGGTAACTGCGAACGATGAAGATGAAGGAGCAAATGGGGAAGTAACATATGAAATTAGCCACATTTCTGGCAAAGATAAAACTTTGTTTAGAATAGATCCGGTTAGCGGTGAAATTAAAGTGAAAGGACCTTTAGATTTTGAGGAATCTTCCTTTTATGAAATCCGTATCAAAGCCAAAGACGGAGCCGGACAGGGAGCTCATTGTAAGGTTCTTGTGGAAATCTCAGATGTAAATGACAACGCTCCAATTATTTTTATTAGTTCATTGAACACACCTATCGCTGAAAACTCGCCACCCGGTACAGAGGTTGCGATCATAAACATTGAAGACAAGGATGCAGATACCAATAACAAAGTCGTGTGCTCCATTGAACAAGATGTTCCTTTCAAGTTAATACCTTCTGTTAAAAATTTCTATTCCTTGGTGACTGAAGGGGAACTGGATCGTGAAGTAGTTTCAGAATACAACTTCACAATTATCGTTACAGACGAGGGCTCGCCGCCTCTTTCTGATTCCAAAGCCTTACAGATCTCAATTTCGGATGTGAATGACAATCCACCAGTATTTGATCAGGCATCGTACAGTGCTTTTGTCAGTGAAAATAACTCTCCTGGCTCGTCCATTTGTGCTGTAAGGGCAAGAGACAGTGACTGGAAACAGAACGGCAGTGTTTCCTATTTTCTGTTTCCCAGTGAAGTCGGTGGCCTGCCGACTTCCTCCCTAGTGTCCATTAACCGAGACACTGGGGTGATACATGCGCTCAGATCGTTTGATTATGAACAGTTCAGAGAGTTCAAATTGCAGGTTATAGCCAAAGACAACGGCTCTCCACAGCTCAGTAACAACGTTACTGTGAGTATATTTATATCAGATCAGAATGATAATTCTCCACAGATATTGTATCCTGTTCAATCAGGAAAAACGTTTATTACGGAGATGGTTCCCAGATTTGCTCACGCGAGGTCCCTGGTTTCCAAAGTAATAGCGGTGGACGCCGACTGTGGACAAAACGCGTGGCTGTCATATCAGATATTGAAGTCGACTGATCCGGGACTTTTCACTATTGGTCTCCACAATGGAGAAATCAGGACACAGCGGGACATTTCTGAATCAGATGCCATGAAGCAAAACCTTGTTATCTTGGTGAAGGACAATGGAAAACCATCTCTTTCTTCGACATGTGTTGTGAATTTGCTTATTTCTGATAATATATTGGATTACACTTCAGAAATGAAAGGTCACAGTACAGAATCCGAGAATGTTTCGAACATGACCGCGTATTTGGTTATCGCATTGGCTGTCGTTTCTTTCCTTTTCCTTATCTTTATAATAAGTATTCTGGCACTCAGGTTTTGCCGGGGAGAAAAGCCCAGGATGTTTCTTGACAGTGCAGTCGCCATTCCCGGTGCGTTTTTCCCACCCAACTATGCGGAAGTCGAGGGTTCTGAAACTCTGCGTCATTCTTATATCTATGACGCTTTCTTAACAACGGGCTCTGCCACGAGCGACTTCAAGTTCGCCAGATCTTACAATGAGAACACTTTGCCCGTTGACCAGATTAATCAACAAACAAGCAAAGACCGAGAAGAGAATATGGTGAAGGAAACAGATGAATCGTGTCAGGTATTTATCATGATTTTTAAAAGTATCCTAGACATTTGGCTATTTTGTCATTTTATGTTTATATGTTTAAAGTTGAAGTTATTTTTCGTTTTCATCACTTTGATGGATTTAATATCCTTTTATTCCATTACAGGTAAGAAGGAGAACGTATTTATCCGATGTTGTGGTGTTTCCATTTATTTCTTCGTCGTGTCTGAGAAGTTGTCTTGAATCCTGTTCGTGCATTTGCGAATACAAGATCGCAAAGACGTTGTCATTTTAACCCCTTATTGGAAAGTGTTTTGAGGGTTTTCAGTATTCAAGATAAACATTGATTTAGTGTATGGATTTCACCTGTCTTAAAAACGACCTCACTTTGTATTGACAGTTTCGCGTTTTAGGGACGTTTTGCATCTCCTATTTAAGGGTTTGTGCCATAAACACGAATGAGACGTTTATGCTATGAAACATGCAAGGAAGTTAAACACTTAAATTGCCATTAGGTTATAGGGATAAGAAGTAGTAGAACTGTATTAAAAACAATTTAATAGGTTTTGGTAGATACATTTAAAAAATATATCCATATAGAATTTAAAATAAATCCAAAATGATGCTATTGTGAAAATATATAATACGACAATGGTTAATGGTTACATAATTTAGCTGTATGACTGATTTTGTTTCTTCAGTTTAAATGATAAATGATTCCATTCATATGAGCTATATATAATCTTTATATCTCATATATTATATTTATTTTTGCTATATATAGAGAGAATTTGAAGTAGTGTTCGTGTGTTATTACAAAATGAAAATAGTGGAATTTTAATTCCACATCTGAAAATGAAAGGAATATATTACAGGCCTCCACAGGTTAAACGCTGGATGTGTCACTCGTTCATTTTTCGTTTCAGCCTGGCATTACCCTTAGAATATTTCTAAGAACTTTAAGTTAAAAAAAAAAACTGTGGTAGCACTTACATTAGGAAAAAATAAATAATGGTAGAGTAAAACAATCACGAGTCATTGAGGATATTGCTCGACGAACGCACTGCGCTGTAGCTCATCCACATGTGAGGGTACAGTAATTGCTCAGAATTAAGTATTGAGAGTTTTCTAATAAAAACGCAGTGTGTCGCTGTTCACCACACAGGGCTTTAAGATGAGTATCACTCCCACCGTTTCAGTGCGTAAAATCAGTCAGCTGGTGGCTTCCCGTTAGATTTCAGTTTTGTAAAGCATTTACTTGTTTTGGGCTTGTTTGCGTCTGGTGAAATACTCCATCTTGCAACATCGAAAGGATTTGCTCGAGAATATCAGCTCTGGAGAAACGAACGGGGCTGTAGGACATTCATTTGTCCAACTTGTCACACAACGAGGATGAAATACAAAGGGAGTTCTGATTCATGGCAGGTACATTGTTTCTGCTTCTTCATTGTAATGTTTGGCGAATGTTTAGGCGATATTCATTACTCAGTTCCAGAGGAAATGAAACGCGGGTCTGTTATCGGGAGACTTACGCAAGATCTGGGGCTGGATATTAAACAGCTGTCAGCCCGCAGAGCAAGAATACACTTACAGGACAGCACACGGTATTGCGATATCAAAATGGAAACCGGTGAACTGATTGTGAATGAACGAATAGACAGGGAAGAGCTTTGCGGGCAAAGGCCATCTTGTGCTTTAAATTTTGAACTTTTACTTGAAACGCCTTTGGAATTACATCGTATTATTGTGGAAATTCAGGATATCAATGACAACGCACCGGCATTTCCCAATGATTTTATGAAACTAGAAATAAGAGAATCAGCAGATAGAGGAGCTCGCTTCTCAGTCGATGAGGCCCACGACCCCGATATAGGAATCAATTCATTGAAGAGTTACGCGCTGGCCGCAAATGACCATTTTGTTCTGGCTGTACACACGAGCGCGGACAGGGGTAAATACTGTGAGATAGTATTAGAAAATGAACTGGACCGTGAAAAGCAGGCAGAGCTTTCCTTAACCCTGACTGCGTACGATGGGGGCACACCACAGCGCTCTGGTACTGCAGTTATCCAAGTCATCGTGCTGGACGCCAATGACAATGTGCCCGTGTTTACACAGGCCGTCTATAAAGTCAGTCTGGATGAAAACGCTCCCTTGGATACAGTTGTAGTCCAAGTAACTGCAAACGATGAAGACGAGGGAGCAAATGGGGAAGTAACATATGAAATTAGCCACATTTCAGGCAAAGACAAAACTTTGTTTGGTATAGATCCGATTAGCGGTGAAATTAAGGTGAAAGGACCTTTAGATTTTGAGGAATCTTCCTTTTTTGAAATCCGTATCAAAGCCAAAGACGGAGCTGGGCAGGCAGCTCATTGCAAAGTTCTCGTGGAAGTTGGAGATGTAAACGATAATGCTCCAAAAATGTTTATCAATTCTTTGAACACACCTATTGCTGAAAACTCGCCACCCGGTACAGAGGTTGCCATCATAAACATTCAAGACAAAGACTCTGATATCAACAATAAAGTCGTGTGCTCCATTCAACAAGACGTTCCTTTCAAGTTAATACCTTCTGTTAAAAATTTTTACTCCTTGGTGACTGAAGGGGAACTGGATCGTGAAGTAGTTTCAGAATACAACTTCACAATTATCGTTACAGACGAGGGCTCGCCGCCTCTTTCTGATTCCAAAGCCTTACAGATCTCAATTTCAGATGTGAATGACAATCCACCAGTATTTGATCAGGCATCGTACAGTGCTTTTGTCAGTGAGAATAACACTCCTGGCTCGTCCATTTGTGCTGTAAGGGCAAGAGACAGTGACTGGAAACAGAACGGCAGTGTTTCCTATTTTCTATTTCCCAGTGAAGTCAGTGGCCTGCCGACTTCCTCCCTAGTGTCCATTAACCGAGACACTGGGGTGATACATGCGCTCAGATCATTTGATTATGAGCAGTTCAGAGAGTTCAAATTGCAGGTTATAGCCAAAGACAACGGCTCTCCACAGCTCAGTAACAACGTTACTGTGAGTATATTTATATCAGATCAGAATGATAATTCTCCACAGATTTTGTATCCTGTTCAATCAGGAAAAACTTTTATTACGGAGATGGTTCCCAGATTTGCTCACGCGAGGTCTCTGGTTTCCAAAGTAATAGCCGTGGACGCCGACTCTGGACAAAACGCGTGGCTCTCATATCAGATATTGAAGTCGACTGATCCGGGACTTTTCACTATTGGTCTCCACAATGGAGAAATCAGGACACTGCGGGACATTTCTGATTCTGATGCCATGAAGCAAAACCTTGTTATCTTGGTGAAGGACAATGGAAAACCTTCTCTTTCTTCGACGTGTGCTGTGAATTTACTTATTTCTGATAATATATTGGATTACACTTCAGAAATAAAAGGTCACAGTACAGAATCCGAGAATGTTTCGAACATGACCGCATATTTGGTTATCGCATTGGCTGCAGTTTCTTTCCTTTTCCTTTTCTTTATAATAAGTATACTGGCAGTCAGGTTTTGCCGCGGAGGAAAGCCCAGGATGTTTCTTGACAGTGCAGTCGCCATTCCCGGTGCGTTTTTCCCACCCAACTATGCGGAAGTCGAGGGTTCTGGAACTCTGCGTCATTCTTACAACTATGACGCCTTCTTAACAACGGGCTCTGCCACGAGCGACTTCAAGTTCGTGAAGTCTTACAATGAGCACACTTTACCAGTTGACAAGCCAAGCAGAATTACAGAAGACTCACCGATGGACCCGGAAGGTAGAACTGGATGCGAATCAAATGAATCAGTCGAGGTAAGCACGTATTCTTTATATATTTTGCGGCTACCGTGTACATATTTAGCCATGTGTTTTTCACGAAGGGTAACTGCAGAAAGTTGTTTTTATGTTATAACGTTGTCTATTTACATTTGTGCCATTGGAAGTCTTAAATGCGGTTTACCTGCCTTTCCAGTGTTTCTGATTATTTTCGATCTTCAGATTTGTTATTATGTTTAATATTATTTCATAGGAAAACGCTGAAAATCCACCATTTTCGCGTCGATTGATCTTGAGATTGTTTATTTCTGTATTTTACCATTTTCTCTCAATACTTAATTTTCTGTGCACACTTTTTGTGTTTTGAAGACAGTCTCTCATCACAGTGGCAACTTTAGCGGCTAGTTATTTTATTTGTGTCTCTCAAAGAATAAGATGAAAATTTTGGAAATAAACGTAATCCGCAGAGTCTTGAAACAGTTAAAATGTAACAGATTAAAGTATTAATTTTAGAAAATATAATTAGGTGTATAAAAGACACGAAATGAAATATATTTTAAAACTCGCACTGTGCATTCGGAATAGATATAAGATGGATATACATGTATATGCATATGCATGTACATACGAAAACACATCATATTTTTTATATGTAGTACAACTGTTTTCAACCTTTTCAAATGAGGCATGGTTCTATATAGCAACCCAAGGCATACATTATAAATTATAAGAAGAGATTAAATCCACACAGAGCAAAAGAAAGAGAAAACAAAGCCGTTGAACAACTGTAATGTTGAGTTTTGCGTCAACCTTTCAACTAATTAGGCTCTGCTAGCTTCTTTGTAGTCCGCACTCTGACGTTGTTACCCATTTGAACCAATTCTGTGACATATTTCAGTTCCGTTCTCCAGTTATGCATGTTATGAAACTCTACTGCTACAGTACATGCATCTCTTACATGAGTGCCAAGCATTGCACATCGGCAAATTGTGATACTTTTTCTCTTAAAACACGATGTGTCGCTGTTCACCAGCTGGACATTTCAACTTACTAATACTCCCACTGTTCCCTTTATTCAAAGCTGTGTTTTAGTAGCTGCTCCTCTTATTCTAGTTTGAGAAGCGCTGAGATTGCTTTCTTCTTTGTGTCATCTGAAGTAAGGTCGTTATCCTTCTAAATATCAGGTAATTGCGCATGAAATCCAGTTGTGACGGATACAAAGATAACATTTGACAGGAATTTATCCAGTCGGCCTAGAAAACGGAATGGCAAAACAAGGGATCTCCGTATTATGGCAGGTACGCTGTTTCTCCTTCCTTGTTGTTATGGCTCACTTCAGTACGGGAGATGTTAGTTACTCTGTTCCAGAGGAAATGAAACGCGGTGCCGTGATTGGAAGACTTGCACAGGATCTGGGTCTCGATCTTAAACAACTATCTGCTCGGAAAGCTCGCTTAGATTTTCAACGGAGTAGACAGTATTGTGATATCAGAATGGAAACGGGTGAATTAATCGTGAATGAAAGGATAGATAGGGAAGAGATGTGCGGTCAAAGGCCTTCGTGTGCTCTGAATTTTGAATTATTTCTCGAATATCCCTTGGAATTACATCGTGTTGTGGTGGAAATTCAAGATATCAATGACAACGCACCGGCATTTCCCAATGATTTTATGAAGCTGGAAATAGGAGAATCAGCAGTCAGAGGAGCTCGCTTCTCAGTCGATGAGGCCCACGACTCAGATATAGGAATCAATTCGGTGAAAAGCTACGCGCTGGCCGCAAATGAACATTTTGTTCTGGCTGTACACACGAGCGCGGACAGGGGTAAATACTGCGAGATAGTATTAGAAAATGAACTGGACCGCGAAAAGCAGGCAGAGCTTTCCTTAACCCTGACTGCATACGATGGAGGCACACCACAGCGCTCTGGTACTGCAGTTATCCAAGTCACCGTGCTGGACGCCAATGACAATGTGCCCGTGTTTACACAGGCCGTCTATAAAGTCAGTCTGGATGAAAACGCTCCCTTGGATACAGTTGTAATCCAAGTAACTGCGAACGATGAAGACGAGGGCGCAAACGGGGAAGTAACATATGAAATTAGCCACATTTCAGACAAAGATAAAACTGTGTTTGGAATAGATCCGATTAGCGGTGAAATTAAGGTGAAAGGACCTTTAGATTTTGAGGAATCTTCCTTTTTTGAAATCCGTATCAAAGCCAAAGACGGAGCCGGACAGGCAGCTCATTGCAAAGTTCTCGTGGAAGTTGGCGATGTGAACGACAACGCTCCAGTAATAATGATTAAATCTCTGAACACACCTATTGCTGAAAACTCTCCACCTGGTACAGAGGTAGCCATCATAAACATTCAAGACAAGGACTCTGGGAGCAACAGCAAGACTCAATGTTCCATTCAGCAGAACGTCCCTTTTAAGTTAAAGCCTTCAGTTAAAAATTATTTCTCCTTGTTAACTGATGAGCATCTGGACCGAGAGGCCGTTTCAGAATACAACATCACAATTGTTGTCACTGACGAGGGTTCACCCCCCCTTTCAGCTTCTCAAACCCTACAAATAACAATTTCCGATGTGAATGACAATCCTCCGGAATTTGATCGGCGATCATACAGCGCCTTTGTTACTGAAAATAACACTCCTGGTTCTTCAATTTGTTCTGTTATGGCAAAAGACAGCGACTGGAAACAAAACGGGACTGTCTCGTATTTTTTGATACCCGGCGAGCTGAATGGACTGCCGATATCCTCGTTTGTATCTATTAACCGAGACACTGGGGTGATACACGCTGTCAGATCATTTGATTATGAACAGTTCAGAGACTTCAATGTACAAGTTGAAGCCAAAGATAATGGTTCACCGCAGCTCAGCAGCAATGTATTTGTGACTGTTTTCATTTCAGATCAGAATGACAATTCTCCTCAGATTTTATATCCCAGTCTGTCAGGAAACTCTTTTATGACTGAAATGGTACCTAGATCTGCCCAAGCGAGATCCCTGGTTTCCAAAGTAATAGCAGTGGACGCCGACTCTGGACAAAACGCGTGGCTGTCATATCAGATAGTGAAATCGACTGACCCCGGACTTTTCAGCATTGGTCTCAACAATGGTGAAATTAGGACACAGCGGGATATCTCTGAGTCTGATCAAATAAAGCAGAACGTTGTTGTGTTGGTGAAGGACAATGGACAACCCCCTCATTCGTCCACGTGTGTTATGAATTTATTGATTTCTGATGACGTGTTAGACTTTAATTCAGAACTGAATAATCTCAATACCCACTCAGAGAAAATGTCAAACACAACTACGTATTTGATTATCGCTCTGGCTGCAGTTACATCCCTTTTTTTTATTTTCATTACAATTATTCTGGCGGTCAGATTTTGCCGGGGAGAGAAGCCCAGGATGTTTCTTGACAGTGCAGTCGCCATTCCCGGTGCGTTTTTCCCACCCAACTATGCGGAAGTCGAGGGTTCTGGAACTCTGCGTCATTCTTACAACTATGACGCTTTCTTAACAACAGGCTCTGCCACGAGCGACTTCAAATTCGCCAGGACTTACAATGAGAACACTTTACCGGTTGAGCAAACTTACAAAACAGGTGAAAAGATACCGAATGAACAGCAATGTAATTCTGGAAACCTATCAGAAGAATCGTCACAGGTATTTATCTTTCATTTTGTTTATTATGCACATTGATTTTTTAAATCGAGGAACAGTATTTAATAAAGTTACCCAGAGTTCTTTATGAATAAGCTGTTTACTGTAATAATCAGTTCAAAATGTATCGTATGTAATATTAAGTAAATTCAATGCGTCATTTAATGTTTTTATCGTCTGTACTTTTTGATTTGTAATTATTACTGGATTTCCTAATGCTTTTTCTTCTTATTTCTCATATTACTACAACTATTACTACCGTTAACAATACTTTATTTCATATATCGGACCTTTTTAGTTGTAAATTAATTTAGTCACATATTTTAGTGAAAATATACTGTTAGAGAACCTTAACACGTGTCTCTGTTTTGGTACTAAAGAAAGTAATATACAAGAAAGGGACAGCGAGCCTGTAATTTCAAATGAAAATAAGTTTGTTTTCAAATATTTACTAAATAGAACAATGAAAGCTGTACAGTACATAAGGTTCGGTGTTCTAGTAGGTGCAGACAGGAGTCAGAAATTATCGTATATTTCCAACAACAGAAGCTTTATTCATAGCTTAGTCATAATGTACTAGTTTTTTGCTGCCTAACTGCCAGTCTTCTGAAAGAGGAAGTCATTGCATTTGACAGTGTGCTGGAGATTGGGCTAAGAATCAGATTTCCTCAAAGTATATACAAGAACGGTGCTGCTTTCGCAAAGTATTATGATGGTTTTATTCTCATTTTGCGGTATTAGCTTTCTCCGTGGTTTTTTTTCTTTCTGTTGGGCGGCAGGGTTGCGTGGTAGTTTGGGTTGTGCCGCTTCACAGCTGGGTCCAGGCGTCTATTTCGGCCTGGAACGCCTTTTGTTTGTGTCTGCCGTTTCTCCCCGTGTCGGAGTTTGCTCATTTAGGAGTGGTCCGGTTTTCTCTCCCAGGCCAAAGACAGGGTGTTTTGGTTAACTGGCGTCTCTGGAATGCGGCCCGTTTGCACCGGTGTGACTGATGTACAGTATGTGTGCCCTGCGTCGGGCTAGCGTCCTGTTGAATGGCATCCCGCTTTCGTTCTGTATCTCCCACACTGGGATCAGGCGCACTGATACAATGTAAGCGTAAAGCAGTTACTGAAAAGAGTAGATGGAGGGTTAAGTGTGCTTTTTGTTTTGTTTTTAACAAAAAATGCCTAATTTCCTGTTTGAACACGAAAGGTATAGTCAAGCTTTGATGTTGCTGTCCTGTTCAGTAACTCGGCGTATTCCGTTAGGAAATACAAATACACGCCAAAGGGCGATAACCTGCAACCCTGTTAAGTCTTATAACAGAGATATACAGAGTATACCGATATACTGATTTTAATATGCTTCTATACTGAACCAGTCAAAGCTGTACAACAGGATATTGATTTACATTGTATTGTCTGTATTTTTATATGTTGGCATGTTTGGGAAATAAACAGGTATGGATGTTTCAAAACAATAAACAATATTTCATAGGAGGGTAATTCGTACATTGTTTTTACGAATGAAGCGTATTTTCAGAGGGGTAAAACCACATGCCCTGTTAAGTGTTTCCGCCAGCCGTGTGAAATATTATCTCCCGCGCTGTGTGTCATGTTAGAGTGGAGTTGAACAGCACAGATTGTCTGCTGTTTTCAAGTGCAACGCAACGTGTCGCTATTTAACAACAAGGGAGATAAAAATGAAAATCCTCCCACTTCTCCGTTCGTAAGCGCTCGGCCGGATAGTAATCATTTTAAGTCGGTGAGACGGCTGGGTTTATTCTCTTTCTTTGTGTTTGCTGGAAAAAAAGTATTCGCTCGAAAATAAAGGAGAACAATCCATGAATAAAATAGAAGGGCAGTTATAGAGAAGAGCAACAAACCTGGAGATGAAGATGAAAAACAAAAGGGACTTCCTACCACAGCAGGTATACGGTCTTGCCTTCTTTACTGTTATCATTCAGCTATGTTTAGGAGATATTAGCTACTCTGTTCTGGAGGAAATGAAGCGCGGATTCGTGATCGGAAAGCTTACAGAGGATCTGGGACTCAATGTTGAAGCTTTGAGAGCTCGGAGAGCCCGCATTGATTTTCAAGAGAGTAGACGGTATTGCGATATCAAACTGGAAACCGGCGAACTGATTGTGAATGAAAGGATAGACAGGGAGCAACTTTGCGGGCAAAGGCCTTCGTGTGCTCTGAATTTTGAGCTGTTTCTTGAAAATCCTTTCGAATTGCATCGTATAATACTGGAAATTCAAGACATTAACGATAACTCACCCGTTTTTCCCAGAGATGTTTTAAAACGGGAGATAAGCGAATCTGCATTCAGAGGAGCTCGCTTCTCGGTTGATGAGGCCCACGATTCAGATATAGGAATCAATTCGGTGAAGAGCTACGCGCTGGCCGCAAATGACCATTTTGTTCTGGCTGTACACACGAGCGCGGACAGGGGTAAATACTGTGAGATAGTTTTAGAAAACGAACTGGATCGTGAAAAGCAGGCAGAGGTTTCCTTAATCCTGACTGCATATGATGGAGGCACACCACAGCGATCTGGTACTGCAGTTATCCAAGTCACCGTGCTGGACGCCAATGACAATGTGCCCGTGTTTACACAGGCCGTCTATAAAGTCAGTCTGGATGAAAACGCTCCGTTGGATACAGTTGTAGTCCAGGTAACTGCAAACGATAAAGACGAGGGCCCATATGGTGAAGTAACATATGAATTTACTCACGTACCAGACAAAGCTAAAAATACCTTCACTATTGATAACATAACAGGAGAAATTAAAGTGACAGGACCTATAGATTTTGAAGAGGCCCCATTCTTTGAATTTCGCATTAGAGCAGAAGATGGAGCTGGACAGGCAGCACATTGCAAAGTGCTTGTTCACATTACTGACATAAATGACAACGCACCAGCAGTATTGATTAAATCTCTGAACACTCCTATTCCCGAGAACTCTCCATCCGGCACGGAAGTAGCTATCATAAATATACAAGACAAAGACTCTGGCACCAATAGTAAAGTTAGTTGCTCCATTCAGGAAAACGCACCATTCAGATTAAAACCCTCTATTAAAAATTATTACTCCTTGGTAACTGAAGGCATACTAGATCGTGAAGACGTTTCAGAATACAACATTACAATTACCGTTACAGACGAGGGTATCCCTCCACTTTCCTCTTCAAAAACCTTACAGTTACGTATTTCAGATACAAATGACAATGCGCCGATTTTTAGTCAACAATCGTACAGTACGTTTGTGACTGAAAATAACACTCCAGGAATATCCATATGTTCTATTATTGCAAGTGACCCCGACTGGCTACAGAATGGCACTGTTTCATACTCCTTGATGTCTGAAGACATAAATGGGGCGCCTGTAGCATCACTTTTATCTATTAATAGAGACAATGGTGTGATACACGCTGTCAAACCATTTGACTACGAGAAGCTGAGAAACTTCAAAGTACACGTTGTTGCCAAAGACAGTGGTTCTCCACAGCTAAGCAGCAATGTGACTGTGAGTGTTTTTGTAACGGATCAAAACGATAATTCTCCTCAGATATTGTACCCTGTTCAGTCGGGGAGCTCTTTCATGACTGAGGTTGTCCCCAAAGCAGCCCGCGCGGGCTCTCTGGTTTCCAAGGTGATCGCTGTCGATGCAGATTCTGGACAAAACGCGTGGCTGTCATATCAGATAGTGAAATCGACGGATCCGGGACTTTTCACTATTGGTCTCCACAATGGAGAAATCAGGGCAAAGCGAGATATTTCTGATTCTGACGCAATGAAGCAAAACCTCGTCATCCTGGTGAAGGACAATGGACAACCCTCTCATTCGACAACATGTTCTGTTTATTTATTAATTTCAGATAATTTGGCTGATGTGCCAGAACTGAAAGATATATCCACTCGGGAGAACAATACGCACTTGACAGTAATTTTGATTATTTCATTGGCTGCAGTTTCATTCTTTTTCCTCACTTTTATTGTAGTAATCATTGCAGTCAGATTTTGTCAAAGGGGAAAACGCAGGTTGTTGCTGGACGGTGCAGTTGCTATCCCCAGCGCATATTTCCCAACCAGCTATGCAGACGTTGTGGGGACGGGAACGCTGCGTCATTCATACAACTATGACGCTTTCTTAACAACCGGCTCCAGCACAAGCGACTTCAAGTTCGTCAGATCATACAATGAGAACACGTTGCCTGCAGATTGTAAAATAAATAAAAATGAATCCCCTGAGCTGGATGTGCAGAATGGAACTGAAGAGTCATTACAGGTAGTTATCCTTTTATTTTTTGTATTGTGTATTTACAGGTTATGTCTCCACTAATATGTTAAAATGTACTCTTTTATTATTCATTTTCGTAATGTGATACGTCAATAATTAAACGTATCGTTATAAATCGGCATGGAGCATTGATTCGCTGTATCACAAATTGCTCGTTTACATTTATTTTGTATGGAATTCAATAATTCTCCCTATTTGTGATTCCTTTTTTAAACGATCTTTTTTGTTTATGAGGAAACAAAAGGAATGAAACTTTTAAAGCTACGTTTTAAAGATATCTGAGATCTTTATTGCGATCGCTTCTCACCTTTGTCTGTGTACTGTTATGGATTTACAAGTCAGTTGTTTTGCAATCTTAAATCAGTTTTGTTCTGTGTTGTCAGAAATTTGTTGTAACTTACACTGTAGCTGGATCGTGCGTAAGGTCAATAAGGTAGGTTTGGCATTATGTACTGTGTGCATTATTATGCTTCGCTTACAGACTTCATTATCCGGGCGGCGACATAGAGTTTACTGTATAAAACGTACATGCATGCATGCGTCAAGGAACGATTGCGAAGCTACAGTAATGTAAAAAACAAACTAATTTAAGAAAATAACAATAAAAAAAGCACATACTGGAAGAGAAACTCGGGGGCAACGTAAACAAGATTGTAAGTGTACAGTATAGTGTACACGTACAACGTAAACAAGATTGTGTATAGTATCTAAGAACTGAGAGATAACGAGAGTTTGATCGCTTTGTGCGTACTGAACAGAAGGTGGGATTGCATATAATATGTAAAATGTTTACAGTTGAATTTCTTTTTGAAGTTAAAGAAATCAATTTAAATACATTCCATTTGAGTATTTCACTATTTAATAAGATATCCTTTGTTGCTGTTCACTCTGTGGGAGTTTGAACTATAAAGACAAGACTACAATATGCAAACGTAGAGGATATCTTTCTCCGGTCACTGGGATTGAATACATACAGTACATAATAAATAACCTCTTGTTTTTGACAAAAAGCTGTTTTTTTCTAATTGAGCTATTTTTTCAAGATTTGTACGAGATTATCGGAAATAAATATTGCGTGGAGCCTATTTCTTTTTTTGCACCTGAATTGCTGAATTTCGTTATTAATCGATTTGTGCATTTTAAGTTACGCTTTAATGTTCGCGATATTAAATAATTTGAATTATGAGTATACGAATAAGCAATGTGACCCTAAAACAGTCGATTAGTGTGCATGTGTGAGGCGCTTTAAATGTGCTTTACAATGTGAAACAAGCCGTTTTAAATTATTATTATTATTAATAATGTCCTAAGAAGTTTCGGAACTTATGAGACCTTATTATTTAATGCACCCGGTTGTTCTAAAACTTTAAAATCCTAAAAAGACACATCAGTTAGTGATAAATATAATGGCAGAATAATTTATTTCACATATAAGGACGCAATTCTCGATTATAACGCACTGTGTCACTATTTACCAAGCAGGCACCAGAACTCAAAAACTCCTAGTTACACCACACCAAAGCACAGGGCTCACATCACCATAGTTCCTCTAAGCTTCTTACCCGTTTTCCTTATTCGTTCTGTCATCGCGTAAAACTGAAGTCTGAAGACCGCAAAAGCGACGAATCGTGCCGAAAATCCGAAAAGGAATACAATAGAAAAAGGAGAGTCGACAAGGAGTAGGGATGGAATATAAAGTCTTCGGTTCCTGGCAGGTACATTGTTTCATCTTGTCTTTTGTGGCCGTGCTCGGGTCTCTTGCTGACGTTAGATACTCTGTACCGGAGGAAATGAAAATCGGATCTCTTATTGGAAGTCTAGCTCAAGATCTGGGACTGGATAGCAAAAAAGCCGCAGCTCGGAAACCCCGCATAGATTTTCAAGGAGGCAAAAGGTACTGTGATATTAGCATGGATACAGGAGATTTGCTTGTGAATGAAAGGATAGACAGGGAAGAGCTGTGTGGACAAAAGGCTTCATGTGCTCTAGATTTTGAGTTTGTCCTAGAAAATCCTTTGGAGCTGCATCGTATTGTAGTCGAAATTCAAGACATAAATGACAATGCACCAAAATTTCCTATGGACACTATAAAACTGGAAATAAGGGAATCGGCCGTCAAAGGAACTCGTTTTCCTGTGGATGAGGCCCACGATTCAGACATTGGAATCAATTCGCTGCAGAGTTATGTACTTAGTTCAAATGATCATTTCGTTTTAGCTGTTCAGTCTAGCCCTGACGGAGGTAAATACGGCGAAATCGTATTGGAGACTGAATTGGATCGAGAAAAGCAGCACGAACTGTCTTTGTTGCTGACTGCTGTAGACGGAGGTAATCCTCAGAAGTCTGGTACTGCGGTTATACAAGTTACTGTGTTAGATTCAAATGACAATGTCCCCGTGTTTACACAGGCCGTCTATAAAGTCAGTCTCACCGAAAATTCACCAGAAGACACATTTGTTGTGAGAGTTAGTGCCACGGATAAAGACGAGGGCGCAAATGGAGAGGTAATTTATGCATTCAGTCATATCTCTGACAAAGCTAAACAATTATTTCGGATTGATCGCAGAACGGGAGAGATTTTTGTGAAAGGACCGATTGATTTTGAAGAGAGTTCAGTCTTTGAAATTCGCATTCAAGCCAAAGACGGAGCTGGACTGGCCTCACAAAGCAAAGTCATTATTCAAATTACTGACTTAAATGACAATCCTCCAGTTATTTATATAAAATCTCTGATCAATCCAATTCCCGAAAACGTTTCACCTGGCACAGAAGTTGCTATTATAAATGTACAAGACCGGGACTCTGAGGAAAACAGCAAGGTTACATGTTCGATTCCTCAACATATTCCGTTCAGACTAGTCCCATCAATTAAAAATTATTATTCTTTGGTTACTGAAACGGAACTGGACCGTGAAACCGTTTCAGAATACAATATCACAATTACTGCAACCGACGAGGGAACCTTGTCTCTTTCTTCTTTTAAGATGCTTCAGTTTTCAGTTTCTGATGTTAATGACAATCATCCGACATTCAATCAACAATCATACGTTGCTTATGTTTCGGAGAATAATATCCCAGGGTCTTCCATTTGCTCTGTTATAGCTATAGATCCGGACTGGAATCAGAACGGTACAGTCTCCTATTCAATATTTCCCAGTGAGGTCAACGGGATGCCAGTAACTTCTTTTTTATCAATTAACCGGGACAGTGGGGTGATACATGCTGTCAGGTCATTTGATTATGAGCAGTTCAGAGACTTCAAAGTTAAAATAGTTGCCCAGGACAATGGTTCACCACAGCTAAGCAGCAATGTAACTTTGAGTGTCTTCATTACAGATCTAAACGATAATCCTCCACAGATATTATACCCTGTTCAGTCGGGGACCTCTTTTATGACTGACTTGGTCCCCAAAACTGCTAATGTGGGGTCCCTAGTGTCCAAGGTAATCGCAGTCGATGCCGACTCTGGACAAAACGCGTGGCTGTCATATCAGATAGTGAAATCTACGGATCCGGGACTTTTCGTTATTGATCTGCACAATGGAGAAATCAGGATAAAACGTGATCTTTATGAATCTGACGCAGTGAAGCAAAACCTCGTCATCCTGGTGAAGGATAATGGACAACCCTCTTATTCTACTACGTGCTCTGTTTATTTAATCATTTCAGATAGCTTGGCAGAATTACATGAAATGAGAGATTTACCCGCCGAGAACAGCAATTCAAAATTAACAGTGTATTTGATTATCGCTCTGGCTGCAGTTTCTTTTCTTTTTCTGATTTTCATTACAATTATTCTGGCGGTCAGGTTTTGCAGTGGAGGAAAGCCCAGGATGTTTCTTGACAGTGCAGTCGCCATTCCCGGTGCGTTTTTCCCACCCAACTATGCGGAAGTCGAGGGCTCTGGAACTCTGCGTCATTCTTACAACTATGACGCTTTCTTAACAACGGGCTCTGCCACGAGCGACTTCAAGTTCGTCAGCTCTTACACTGAGAACACTTTACCCGTTGATTATGCAATCAAAATGAAGGGAAACGAAGAGGGAGATGGGAAAGGGATGATAAATGATGGAACTGAAGTGGCATGTCAGGTAGGAAACATTAGCTTCACTTATGTAACCGTTTCTTTTGTTATCGATAATTTCAGAACATTTAATGTTGAATTCGTGGTTCTTTACTTTTTGATAGTCCTACAATTTCTTACTAAATAAAAGGTACAGTAGTATATACTGAGTCAGCATCATCACCATCATCATTTTGATATTACCAATATTTTGAAAAGGGGTATAACAACTAAACAATAAGAAAATGTATGTAATGTGGTTATTAGACCATTTTAAAAAGTTTTTCTACGCAAACACTTCGCTAAGCGTTTCAAGGTGCAATGCTCATGTTATTAAGCTATGCGGTGTTTTTTCCCCTGAAAACCGATTTCATAAGGCTGTTTTCAAGATTCCACGTGTTGTGAAGAACTTTAATCGCCTGTTAGGTCAATTATTAGGTATTACTATACTTATGTTTTATTAAATTACTACTGCTTCTGCTACTAATACTCTTGCAGTAATTGCAAATACAGGTTCTGTAGCTTTATAGTACAACTCATGGTGTCGCTATTCACCAACAAGGGGGAGTAAAATCCACATTCGCTCCCACTGTACAGATACATGGTACAGTGGCAGACGCCTTACCCGATTAACAGCGCAAACCTCTGAACCAGTCGGATTCTATCAACGTTTTTTACATTCCGGACTTCGTTGTAATCAAAGACCGACGCGATTCTATATGGGAAATACGTATGACAAATATGCAATTGGAATAAAGTGAAAAATAAGCATCTCCTATCGATTCAATATGGGCCTGGGATACAAAGGATTCTCTGTTTCAAGGGAGGTACATTGTTTTTTCTTTTTCGTAATCTTGCATATCAGTGCTGGAGATGTAAACTATTCTATTCCAGAAGAAATGAAACGCGGGTCTGTGATTGGGAATCTAATGCGTGATTTAGGACTCGATGTTAAACAAATTAAAGCCCGCAATGCCCGTGTAGATTTTAAAGGGAGCCGACAGTACTGTGACTTTAATCTGGACACCGGCGATTTGACTGTTGCAGGAAGAATAGACAGAGAGGAGCTATGCGCTCAAAAGGCTAAATGTGTTTTAAATTTTGAGCTTGTACTGGAAAATCCACTGGAGTTGCATCGTATAGTTGTTCAAATCCAAGATATAAATGATAATTCACCGAGATTTCCTAAGGATCTCATTAAGCTAGACATTACGGAGTTGGCAGCTATAGGGACTCGCTACCCAGTGAACGAGGCCCACGACCCTGATATAGGACTGAATTCAGTTCATAGCTATACACTTAATAAAAATGAAAACTTTGCTTTTGCTGTTCATACCAGTACAGACGGAGGTAAATACGGTGAACTGGTATTAGAGAAAGAACTGGACAGAGAGAAGCAGCAGGAGATTACTTTGTTACTTATTGCATCAGATGGAGGAACTCCACGGAAGACCGGTACTGTAGCTATACAGGTCATAGTGGTGGATATTAATGACAATATCCCTGTGTTTAGCCAGGGTATATATAAAGTCAATCTTGCGGAAAATTCACCCTTGGATACAGTCGTAGCAAAAGTTAGCGCAAGAGATTTAGACGAGGGAACAAATGGAGAAGTGACGTATGAATTTATTCGTATTTCTGATAAAGCAGCGAAACTGTTCGATCTTGATCACAAAACCGGAGAAATTAAAGTAACTGGCCCTATCGATTTCGAAGACGAATTATATTATGAAATTCGAATTCAGGCTAAAGACGGAGCTGGGTTAGCTTCTCAGTCGAAGGTTATAATTGAAATTACTGACGTAAATGATAACGCACCTGTTATATTTCTCAAACCTTTAAGCACCTCCATTCCCGAGAACACTTCACCTGGTACAGAAGTCGGCATCATAAACGTACAGGACAGAGATTCTGAAGCCAACAGTCAAGTTTGCTGTTCTATTCAGCAGACTGTTCCTTTCAAGTTAGTCCCGTCTATTAAAAACTATTATTCTCTGGTAACTGAGGGTGAACTGGACCGAGAGAAAGTTTCAGAATACAACATAACAATTACTGCCACAGACGAGGGTTCTCCTCCTCTTTCTTCCTCTAAAACTATACAGTTGTACATATCGGATATCAATGACAACGCACCAGAGTTTGTCCAACAGTCGTATACTGCCTATGTGACTGAAAACAACACTCCAGGCTCGTCCATTAGTTCTGTAACAGCAAGAGACCCTGACTGGAAACAGAACGGCACTGTGTCATATTCTTTGTTTTCAAGTGTTGTCAATGGGATTCCAGTATCGTCGTTTTTATCCATTAACCGGGACACTGGGGTGATACACGCTGTCAGAGCGTTTGATTATGAGCAGTTCAGAGACTTCCAGGTGCTCGTTGTCGCTGCAGACAATGGTTATCCTTCCCTCAGCAGCAACCTCACCCTGAGTGTTTTCATAACAGATCAAAACGATAATTCTCCTCAGATATTGTACCCTGTTCAGTCGGGGAGCTCTTTCATGACCGAGGTTGTCCCCAGAGCTGTTCACGCGGGCTCTCTGGTTTCCAAGGTGATCGCTGTAGATGCGGATTCGGGTCAAAACGCGTGGCTGTCATATCAGATAGTGAAATCGACTGATCCCGGACTTTTTACCATTGGTCTCCACAATGGAGAAATCAGGGCAAAGCGAGATATTTCTGAATCTGACGCAATGAAGCAAAACCTTATCATTTTAGTGAAGGATAACGGACAGCCTTCATATTCGACAACGTGTTCTGTATATTTAATCATTTCAGACGACTTGGCAGCAGTACCAGAACTGAAAGACATGTCTGCTATTCAGGAGAGAGATTCAAACTTAACAGTTTATTTGATTATTTCATTGGCTGCAGTTTCGCTCTTTTTCTTCACTTTCATCGTTCTGATTGTCACAATCAGATTTTGCCGAAGAGGAAAACCGAGGTTGTTGCTGGACGGCGCCGTTGCCATTCCCGGTGCATATTTTCCGACACATTTTGCCGAGGTTGAGGGCTCGGGAACACTTCGTCATTCCTACAACTATGACGCTTTCTTAACAACAGGTTCTGCCACAAGCGACTTCAAGTTTGTAAGATCTTACAATGAGAACACGCTACCAGTCGATCATGCTTTTAAAAGTCCCCAGAATGAAGCCTGTAAACAAGAACAAGTCAAAGATTCTGCAGAAGACGTCTCTTCCCAGGTAAATTTTGTGCAATTAATTCACTTACATGATATGTAACATTTTCGCACGTACAGTAGCAGCAAAACGCTCCGCTTTTGCGTCTTGCTGCTCTCCTTAATGTCACTGTAAAGTGTTTTTTTAACCAAAAATAAGTGGGCTATTAAACAGAATGTTTTGAGCAAATGAGTCACAATAATACTGTAGTATGTCTTTACCATTTATTGAAAACGTCTTGATGTTCTGTGTGCGGAGATATGTTTCATTACAGATCTAAAATCGTTTTATTTTGGTTTTAAAAGGTTTAGATAATGGTTGCACATCATGGCAATACAGTGAATTTGGGAACAGTTCCTTTGCTCTTTGACTTTTGGTGAAAGCGTTTTGTATTTTCTTTAGAGTCCAGTGTTTTGCTCACAATTTAGAATGTTGTTTCTACTGAACGATGTTGTGTAGGAATATATTTTATATTAATGTTGTACTTCATTTTTTGGCAGTAGATTTAGCCTTTTATTTCAGATCTAATTTTAAGATGTCATAGTGTTTTTTATTCGTAATGCTTTCTGTCGTTAAGTACTATCCGAGAGACTTTTTTGGCTATTTTTTCAATGCGTGGCATTGCGGGAGATTATTGAGCTGTCAGTTTTTGGAATTAAATCCCATTTAAAATTTTACCCTAAGAAGTTTAAGACATAATGTGCTTTACTGATACATATAAATTATTCTGGATTTTTAATGAAACCATAGAGCTCTTATCGTTATTATCAATGCTAATATAGATGCAAAATCATAGTTTTTCATTCTGAGAAATGTATGTTTTGGTCAATTCATTCTTTCTTCCACGGTTACATTTTTAAAATAAATTAGTGTAGTCTATTATAAAGTGAAACCCCATAGATAAAATTTGTGTAAACTTTAATTACAAAATGAATGCGTTTGACGACAATCTATTCTTTGTGTTTAATATTTTACATGAACAGAGGTGAGAAACATTCTGATTGACTGTTTAAGACTGGATCTGAAATGTATTCGTTTCCTACCATCATATGACACAGTATTCATAGTTTTTTAAAATATTAGTCAGATCGTGAAATTTGACATCAATTGCAATTAACAATTACAATACCCCATATTTTTTCACATTTCATTGACATTTCTCGTTACTTCTGTTGAAAATGTATGTTAATGTTTTTCACTTGAAATTGCACTAAATTGGTCACCATAATACTGTGTTCATGTTTCATAATCAGTGTATTCCATCATCATGCAGGTGATGTTACTGTATTTCATAATGTATGGATTTTTACAGTTTCCTTGAGCCCGGCACGTACTATTCGTTAAATCCTCAAGGTGTCGCTATTCACCAAGTAGGGGATGTATAATTACCCAGCACCACTCCCACTGACATACTGTACTACCCACAAGCAAGATGCAAGCTGCTGCACATCAGAGAAGCTGTAAACCGTTCGGATTCTGTTCCCGGTTTCATTCTGTTTAGCAAAGTCGTAGGCACGTTTGCAGTTGATCTCTAAATGGAAATGTGTATCCATTAAACGGTTGGACTAAACTGGAACAAACGTATTTCCCCTCGATTCAACATGGCGATGGAATACAAATACTTCTCCGTATTAAGGCAGGTACATTGTTTTGTTTTGATTTTCTTAACACCGCGTATCATATCCGGAGATGTAAGCTATTCGATTCCAGAGGAAATGAAACGCGGGTCTGTGATTGGGAATCTAATGCGTGATTTAGGACTCGATGTTAAACAAATTGCAGCCCGCAATGCCCGTGTAGATTTTCAAGGGAGCAGACAGTATTGTGACTTTAATCTGGACACCGGCGATTTGACTGTTGCAGAAAGAATAGACAGAGAGGAGCTATGCGCTCAGAAATCTACATGTGTTTTAAATTTTGAGCTTGTACTTGAAAATCCCTTGGAGTTACATCGTATTACTGTGCAAATACAAGACATTAATGACAATCCGCCGACATTCACAAGGAATTTCATAAAGCTAGAAATTCAGGAGTCTGCTGTTAAAGGTGCTCGGTTCCCAGTGAACGAGGCCCATGATCCTGATATAGGACAGAACTCGGTTCAAAGCTATACACTCGAGGACAATGACAACTTTGTTTTGGCTGTTCAGAGAAACCCAGATGGAGGTAAGCAAGTGGAGCTATTACTAGAAAATGAACTGGATCGTGAAAGGCATCAGGAAGTTACTTTACTGTTAACTGCCGCTGACGGAGGAATCCCTCAGAGATCTGGGACTGTAACTATACAAATCACCGTGCTCGATGCTAATGACAATATCCCTGTGTTTAGCCAAAGTGTTTATAAAGTGAGTCTTGCAGAAAATTCCCCCGTGGATACTGTAGTGGTCAGAGTTAGCGCCAACGATGAAGACGAGGGTGCAAACGGGGAAGTGACTTATGAATTCAGTCGGATTTCTAATAAAGCTGAGAAACTGTTTGCTCTTGATCCCAAAACCGGAGAAATTAAAGTAACCGGACCGGTCGATTTCGAAGACGAATCGTATTATGAAATTCGAATTCAGGCCAAAGATGGAGCTGGGTTAGCTTCTCAAACGAAAGTTATATTAGAAATTACTGATGAAAATGATAACGCACCTGTTATTTTTTTCAAATCTTCAATTTCCTCCATTCCTGAAAACACTTCACCTGGTACAGAAGTCGGCATCATAAACGTACAGGACAGAGATTCTGAATCCAACAGTCAAGTTCGCTGCTCTTTTCAGCAGACTGTTCCTTTCAAGTTAGTCCCGTCTATTAAAAACTATTATTCTCTGGTAACTGAGGGTGAACTGGACCGAGAGAAAGTTTCAGAATACAACATATCAATTACTGCCACAGACGAGGGTTCTCCTCCTCTTTCTTCCTCTAAAACTATACAGTTGTACATATCGGATATCAATGACAACGCACCAGAGTTTGTCCAGCAGTCGTATACTGCCTATGTGACTGAAAACAACACACCAGGCTCGTCCATTAGTTCTGTAACAGCAAGAGACCCTGACTGGAAACAGAACGGCACTGTCTCATATTCTTTGTTTTCAAGTGATGTCAATGGGATTCCTGTATCGTCTTTTTTATCCATTAACCGGGACACTGGGGTGATACACGCTGTCAGAGCGTTTGATTATGAGCAGTTCAGAGAATTCCAGGTGCTCGTTGTCGCTGCAGACAATGGTTATCCTTCCCTCAGCAGCAACCTCACCCTGAGTGTTTTCATAACAGATCAAAACGATAATTCTCCTCAGATATTGTACCCTGTTCAGTCGGGGAGCTCTTTCATGACCGAGGTTGTCCCCAGAGCTGTTCACGCGGGCTCTCTGGTTTCCAAGGTGATCGCTGTAGATGCGGATTCGGGTCAAAACGCGTGGCTGTCATATCAGATAGTGAAATCGACTGATCCCGGACTTTTTACCATTGGTCTCCACAATGGAGAAATCAGGGCAAAGCGAGATATTTCTGAATCTGACGCAATGAAGCAAAACCTTATCATTTTAGTGAAGGATAACGGACAGCCTTCATATTCGACAACGTGTTCTGTATATTTAATCATTTCAGACGACTTGGCAGCAGTACCAGAACTGAAAGACATGTCTGCTATTCAGGAGAGAGATTCAAACTTAACAGTTTATTTGATTATTTCATTGGCTGCAGTTTCGCTCTTTTTCTTCACTTTCATCGTTCTGATTGTCACAATCAGATTTTGCCGAAGAGGAAAACCGAGGTTGTTGCTGGACGGCGCCGTTGCCATTCCCGGTGCATATTTTCCGACACATTTTGCCGAGGTTGAGGGCTCGGGAACACTTCGTCATTCCTACAACTATGACGCTTTCTTAACAACAGGTTCTGCCACAAGCGACTTCAAGTTTGTAAGATCTTACAATGAGAACACGCTACCAGTCGATCATGCTTTTAAAAGTCCCCAGAATGAAGCCTGTAAACAAGAACAAGTCAAAGATTCTGCAGAAGACGTCTCTTCCCAGGTAAATTTTGTGCAATTAATTCACTTACATGATATGTAACATTTTCGCACGTACAGTAGCAGCAAAACGCTCCGCTTTTGCGTCTTGCTGCTCTCCTTAATGTCACTGTAAAGTGTTTTTTTAACCAAAAATAAGTGGGCTATTAAACAGAATGTTTTGAGCAAATGAGTCACAATAATACTGTAGTATGTCTTTACCATTTATTGAAAACGTCTTGATGTTCTGTGTGCGGAGATATGTTTCATTACAGATCTAAAATCGTTTTATTTTGGTTTTAAAAGGTTTAGATAATGGTTGCACATCATGGCAATACAGTGAATTTGGGAACAGTTCCTTTGCTCTTTGACTTTTGGTGAAAGCGTTTTGTATTTTCTTTAGAGTCCAGTGTTTTGCTCACAATTTAGAATGTTGTTTCTACTGAACGATGTTGTGTAGGGATATATTTTATATTAATGTTGTACTTCATTTTTTGGTAGTAGATTTAGCCTTTTATTTCAGATCTACTTTTATGATGTCATCGTGTTTTTTATTCGTAATGCTTTCTGTCGTTAAGTACTATCCGAGACACTTTTTTTGCCTTTTTGTCAGGGCGTGGCATTGCTGGAGATGTTGAGCTGTCAGTTTTTGGAATTAAATCCCATTTAAAATTTTACCCTAAGAAGTTTAAGACATTATTTGCTTTACTGATACATATAAATTATTCCGGATTTTTAATGAAACCATAGAGCTCTTATCGTTATTATCAATGCTAATATTGATGCAAAATCATAGTTTTTCATTCTGAGAAATGTATGTTTTGGTCAATTCATTCTTTCTTCCACGGTCACATTTTTAAAATAAATTAGTGTAGTCTATTAAAAAGTGAAACCCCATAGATAAAATTTGTGTAAACTTTAATTACAAAATGAATGCGTTTGACGACAATTTATACTTTGTGTTTAATATTTTACTTGAACAGAGGTGAGAAACATTCTGATTGACTGTTTAAGACTGGATCTGAAATGTATTCGTTTCCTACCATCATATGACACAGTATTCATAGTTTTTTAAAATATTAGTCAGATCGTGATATCTGTGAAATTTGACATCAATTGAAATTAACAATTACAATACCCCATATTTTTCACATTTCATTGACATTTATCGTTACTTCTGTTGAAAATGTATGTTAATGTTTTTCACTTGAAATTGCACTAAATTGGTCACCATAATACTGTGTTCATGTTTCATAATCGGTGTATTCCATCATGATGCAGGTGATGTTACTGTATTTCATAATGTATGCAATTTTACATTTTATTTGAGCCTGGCACGTACTATTCATTAAATCCTCAAGGTGTCGCTATTCACCAAGTAGGGGATGTATAATTACCCAGCACCACTCCCACTGACATACTGTACTACCCATAAGCAAGATGCAAGCTGCTGCACATCAGAGAAGCTGTAAACCGTTCGGATTCTGTTCCCGGTTTCATTCTGTTTAGCAAAGTCGTAGGCACGTTTGCAGTTGATTTCTTAATGGAAATGTGTATCCATTAAACGGTTGTACTAAACTGGAACAAACGTATTTCTCCGCGATTCAACATGGCGATGGAATACAAATACTTCTCCGTATTAAGGCAGGTATATTGTTTTGTTTTGATTTTCTTAACACCGCGTATCATATCCGGAGATGTAAGCTATTCGATTCCAGAGGAAATGAAACGCGGGTCTGTGATTGGAAGCCTAATGTCGGATTTAGGACTTGATGTAAAACAAATTGCAAGCCGGAAAGCCCGTGTAGATTTTAAAAGGAGCAGACAGTATTGTGACTTTAATCTGGACACCGGTGATTTGACTGTTGCAGAAAGAATAGACAGAGAGGAGCTATGCGCTCAGAAATCTACATGTGTTTTAAATTTTGAGCTTGTTCTTGAAAATCCATTGGAGTTACATCGTATTACTGTGCAAATACAAGACATCAATGACAATCCGCCGGCATTCAAAAGGAATTTCATAAAGCTAGAAATTCGAGAGTCTGCTGTTAAAGGTGCTCGGTTCGCAGTGAACGAGGCCCACGATCCTGATATAGGACAGAACTCAGTTCAAAGCTATAAACTTCAGGATAATGACAATTTTGTTCTCGATGTTCAGAGAAACCCAGATGGAGGTAATCATGTGGAGCTAGTACTAGAAAAAGAGCTGGATCGTGAAAGGCATCAGGAGGTTACTTTGGTGTTAACTGCCGCTGACGGAGGAATCCCTCAGAGATCTGGGACTGTAACTATACAAATATCCGTGCTCGATGCTAATGACAATATCCCTGTGTTTAGCCAAGGTATTTATAAAGTGAGTCTTGCAGAAAATTCCCCCGTGGATACTACAGTGGTCAGAGTTAGCGCCAGAGATGAAGACGAGGGTGAAAACGGGGAAGTGACTTATGAATTCAGTCGGATTTCTAATAAAGCTGAGAAACTGTTTGCTCTTGATCACAAAACCGGAGAAATTAAAGTAACCGGGCCTATCGATTTCGAGGACGAATCCTATTATGAAATTCGAATTCAGGCCAAAGATGGAGCTGGGTTAGCTTCTCAGACGAAAGTTATAATTGAAATTACTGACGTAAATGATAACGCACCTGTTATATTTCTCAAATCATTAAGTGATTCCATTCCCGAGAACACTTCACCTGGTACTGAAGTTGGCATCATAAACATACAGGACAATGATTCCCAAGACAACAGTCAAGTTCGCTGTTCTATTCAGCAGACTGTTCCTTTTAAGTTAGTTCCGTCTATTCAAAGCTATTATTCTCTGGTAACTGAGGGTGAACTGGACCGAGAGAAAGTTTCAGAATACAACATAACAATTACTGCCACCGACGAGGGTTCCCCTCCTCTTTCGTCCTCTAAAACTATACGGTTGTATATTTCCGATATCAATGACAACTCACCAGAGTTTGTCCAGCAGTCGTATACTGCCTATGTGACTGAAAACAACACTCCAGGTTCGTCCATTAGTTCTGTAACAGCAAGAGACCCTGACTGGAAACAGAACGGCACTGTGTCATATTCTTTGTTTTCAAGTGATATCAAAGGGGCGCCAGTATCGTCGTTTTTATCCATCAACCGGGACACTGGGGTGATACACGCTGTCAGAGCGTTTGATTATGAGCAGTTCAGAGACTTTAAAGTGCTCGTTGTCGCAAAAGACAACGGATCTCCACAGTTAAGCAGTAACGTGACAGTGTGTGTTTTCATCACAGATCAAAATGATAATTCTCCACAGATATTGTATCCTGCTCAGTCAGGGAACTCTTTCATGACTGAAATGGTACCCAAAGGTGCTCATGCGGGGTCTCTTATTTCTAAAGTAGTAGCAGTGGACGCCGACTCTGGACAGAACGCGTGGCTCTCATATCAGATAGTGAAATCGACTGATCCGGGACTTTTCGTTATTGATCTGCACAATGGAGAAATCAGGACAAAGAGAGACATAGCTGAAACTGATACAGTAAAACAAAATCTCATGATCATCGTGAAAGACAATGGACAACCTTCATATTCAACGACCTGTTCTGTAGTTTTAATCATTTCGGATAATGTCGCAGAAATACCAGAACTGAAAGATATGTCTACCATACAACAGAATACCAACCTGACAGTGTATCTGGTTATTTCATTGGTGGTTGTATCCTTGTTGTTTCTCGTTTTCATCGGTGTAATTGTGACAATACGAATTTGCCGAAGAGGAAAACCGAGAATGTTGCTGGACGGTGCCGTCGCCATTCCCGGTGCGTTTTTCCCACCCAGCTATGCGGAAGTCGAGGGTTCTGGAACTCTGCGTCATTCTTATATCTATGACGCTTATCTAACGACGGGCTCCACCACGAGCGATTTCAAGTTTGTGAGATCTTACAATGGAAACACACTGCCAGCCGAACATGGTTTCAAAGCTCCTGAGAAAGAAACTACTAAGCAAGAAGTTAAAGATAATGCCGAAGAACTGTCTTTACAGGTAAATATTGTGAAATTAAATAGCTTATTTTTTTAAACATTTTCCTATGCATTTACCAACGGAAAACCCTACTCTCTGTGTGATGTATTAATCGCGTCTTCCTGGTCTTTATAGGGTTGTTTTTCTAGACTAACAGTTTAGATTATTATTGTTTGCACATCGCAGCAGCCCAGTACATTTGGTAACTAATTTTGTAGTTTGTTGTGTTTGAGAGGCGTGTTACGATTCAGCACATTAGAATTCCTTTCTCTAAAGTTAGAATATAGATATCTCTATTAAACGGTCAGGTGTTAAAAGAAACGTTTTTGTGAGAGTTTAGCATTTAGCTTAGTGTCTATGAAATGAGATTGAAGAGTAAAATTGCACCAGCTGTTGGTCGTTTTTGCTTTAATATTATTTTCGCATTGTGGCTTTTATTTCCTTTGCTTGCTGCTCTTGTTCATTGGATCTTTCACGTTTGTAAATGAAGTTTTTTTTTTAATTTAATGACTTTAAAACGCTTAGGACATACTGTATAATCTTGAAATCTTGTACTCTAGTTTGCATTTTCATAAACCCTAACTTTCGTATCATTATTGCTTACACACATTCTACACAAAAATATATTGTTCTTCCATCTTGGATCATTTTTGTTTAGCTTTTACTGAGCACATCTGGGACCACATTTTTCATCTCGCTCTTATTATCTTTATATCATTAAAGGTGGCATCAAATTTGAGTAAATCGGACATTTATGAATTAATTTTATTAATAAGATGGAGTCTGTAGATAGCTTTCATATCAGTTTTGACATAACGGTAATATGCTCGAGGATCGATCACTTTTTCGTGTGATCTAATTCATCACCATACGTTTTCTCACCACCTATCAAGGCAAGCAACAGGCTCAAAAGACCGTGTACACCCATGTCGTGACACCAGTCCCTCACGGGTCTTATATTTTATTATAAACAGAGACACGTTAATTTAAAGGAAAAAAAAATCATCTTCTAGAGCCCATGACTGAAATATTTGTAATCATAGTAGTTTTTCGGTTGCTGTTCGGAAAAATGGTGCTGAAATAAATGGACGTGCATTTTAATCAGTCATTTGAGATTAAGTAATAACATGAAATACACGATTAAGATCTATTTTTTTCGGCTAAAAGGGAATTGTAACGAGAAATCGGATGCCCCAAAGTGATTACAGTTGAACACTGTCTGTACTCAGGTAAATATGTTTGACTTACAAAATTGAGATATTGTATAACTCTAGATCCTAGACTCAGACATGGGTGTCTGTTGAAAAATGTGAAGTATGTGTATTTTTAATAATAACAGTTGTTTTGATTTAATGTATATATCCAGTAGAAATGTATTATTTTAAGTATCCCAGGAGTATCTTAATTAAATATAACAGCAGATCCTGTAAATTACTTTACAAGAGTTTGTCCAACAATCATTTACTGCCTGTGTGACTGGAAACAACACTCCAGGCTCGTCCATTTGTACTGTAACAGCAAGAGACCCTGACTGGAAACAGAACGAAACTGTCTCATATTCTTTGTTTTCAAGTGATGTCAATGGGATTCCAGTATTATTGGTTTTTATCCATTAACCGGGACACTGGGGTGATACACGCTGTCAGAGCGTTTGGTTATGAGCAGTTCAGAGAATTCCAGGTGCTCGTTGTCGCTGCAGACAATGGTTATCCTTCACTCAGCAGCAACGTCACCCTGAGTGTCTTCATAACAGATCAAAATGATAATTCTCCACAGATATTGTACCCTGTTCAGTTGGGAAACTCTTTCATGGCCAAGGCTGTCCCCAGAGGTGCTCACAAGGGATCCCTGGTTTCCATGTTGATCGCTGTAGATGTTGATTCAGTCAAAACGCGTGGCTCTCATATCAGATAGTGAAATCGACTGATCTGGGACTTTTCACTATTGCTCTCCACAATGGCGAAATCAGGGCAAAGCGAGACATTTTTTATTCTGATGCAGTGAAGCAAAACCTTGTGATTTTAGTAAAATATAACTCAAATAATAGTCTGCTATCCAGAGAGAGAGATTCACATTTAACAGTTTGATTATTTCATTGGCTACAGTTTCCCTTTTTTTCTTCACTTTCGTTGTTCTGATTGTCACAATCGGATTCTGCTCAAGAGGAAAACCGAGGTTATTGCTGGATGGTGCCGTTGCCATTCCAGGTGCATATTTTCTGACAAATCTTGAAACACTTCGTCATTCCTTCAACTATGACGCTTTCTTAACAACAGGTTCTGCCACAAGCGACTTCAAGATTGTAAGATCTTACAAAGAGAACACACTACCAGTTGAAAAGGCTTTTAAAAGTCCTGAGAATGTAGCCTATAAATACGAAGAAGTCAAGATTGTCTGGAAGAAGTCCGTTCTTAGGTAAACGTTGTGTGATTAATTTACTTACAAGATATTCAACATTTTCCTCCATAGTAGGAATACTAGTAGAAAATACATACATTTTGCTGTTCTCTTCTATATCGTTGTAAAGTAGTATATTTAAACCAACATGAGTGGGCAGTCAAATGCGTCAATATACAGTAAGTATATGAGTGAATGTGTTAATATAAAAGTAGAATGTGTCTTTAATTTCTGTTGAGAACATTTTGTTTTTCCATGTGCTGATTTGAGCTAACACATAAAATTGGGTGTTTTATTACAGAACACAAATTGCTTTATTTTGATCGCGCTTTTGCGGATAGTCTTGTTTTTTTAAAGGATTAGATATTTAGTGTTTGCACATCATCATAATACAGTGAATTTGGAAAGTGGCTTGTTCATTGCCTTTGCTGAAAGTCTTCTGGTGTGGTGAATGATCCCTTTACTTTGGGCCAGAATTACGTTTCTTTAATATAATAAATGAAGTCTATTAAATTATTGGAGTCTATTAAAAAGAGAAGCCTCATAGAAAAAAATAACTTGTATTTAATGTAAGTTTTAAATACAAAATTAATGTGCTAGACGTCAATGCATTCTTTGTTTAATACATTACGTAAACAGAGTTGAGAAACACTCTGATGAATTTTGAAGAATATACTTCACATTCATTCGTTTTCTGGCATTTGTGGCCAATATATGACACACTATTAATTATTTTTTATTTTAAAAGTCAGATCGGTATATCTATGAAACACGAAATACAGTAAATCAATTCTAAATAACGTAGCTCTTAAATTCTCTTTGAAATATCTTTGCTATTCATCTTCACAATCGTGAATACAAAAAACGGTATTACCGTTTTTTACTTGAAATTGCGCTATTTCTGTAATTATAAGATTGTGATCGTTCTTCATATAAATCAATGTTCAATCAAGACGATGGTAATGTTAGTGTACTTTAGACTATCAATTTAATCATATTATTTGAGCCTGGCAAATACTTTTAATTAAATCCTCAAGGTGTCGCTATTCACCAAGTAGGGGATGTATAATTACCCAGCACCACTCCCACTGACATACTGTACTACCCACAAGCAAGATGCAAGCTGCTGCACATCAGAGAAGCTGTAAACTGTTCGGATTCTGTTCCCGGTTTCATTCTGTTTAGCAAAGTCGTAGGCACGTTTGCAGTTGATTTCTTAATGGAAATGTGTATCCATTAAACGGTTGGACTAAACTGGAACAAACGTATTTCCCCTCGATTCAACATGGCGATGGAATACAAATACTTCTCCGTATTAAGGCAGGTACATTGTTTTGTTTTGATTTTCTTAACACCGCGTATCATATCCGGAGATGTAAGCTATTCGATTCCAGAGGAAATGAAACGCGGGTCTGTGATTGGAAGCCTAATGTCGGATTTAGGACTCGATGTTAAACAAATTGCAGCCCGCAAAGCCCGTGTAGATTTTAAAAGGAGCAGACAGTATTGTGACTTTAATCTGGACAGCGGCAATTTGACTGTTGCAGAAAGAATAGACAGAGAGGAGCTTTGCGCTCAGAAATCTACATGCGATTTAAATTTTGAGCTTGTGCTTGAAAATCCCTTGGAGCTACATCGTATTACTGTGCAAATACAAGACATTAATGACAATCCGCCGACATTCACAAGGAATTTCATAAAGCTAGAAATTCAAGAGTCTGCTGATATAGGCGCTCGGTTCCCAGTAAACGAGGCCCATGATCCTGATATAGGACAGAACTCAGTTCAAAGCTATACCCTTCAGAATAATGACAATTTTGTTTTGACTGTTCAGAAAAACCCTGATGGAGGTAAACATGTTGAACTAGTGTTAGAAAAAGAGCTGGATCGTGAAAGACAACAGGAAGTTACCTTACTGTTAACTGCTGTTGACGGAGGAATCCCTCAGAGATCTGGAACTGTAACTATACAAATCTCCGTGCTCGATAATAATGACAATATCCCTGTGTTTAGCCAGGCCGTCTACAAGGCTGATTTGCCTGAAAATTCCCCCGTGGATACTGTAGTGGTCACAGTAAGTGCCAGCGATGAAGACGAAGGTGCAAATGGGGAAGTGACTTATGAATTCAGTCGGATTTCTAATAAAGCTGAGAAACTGTTTGCTCTAGATAACAAAACCGGTAAAATTAAAGTAACCGGACCTATCGATTTCGAAGACGAATCTTATTATGAAATTCGAATTCAGGCCAAAGATGGAGCTGGGTTAGCTTCTCAAACGAAAGTTATAATTGAAATAACTGACGTAAATGATAACGCACCTGTTATATTTCTCAAATCATTAAGTGATTCCATTCCCGAGAACACTTCACCTGGTACAGAAGTCGGCATCATAAACATACAGGACAATGATTCCAAAGACAACAGTCAAGTTCGCTGTTCTATTGAGCAGACTGTTCCTTTCAAGTTAGTCCCGTCTATTCAAACCTATTATTCGCTCGTAACTGAGGGAGAACTGGACCGAGAGAAAGTTTCAGAATACAACATAACAATTACTGCCACCGACGAGGGTTCCCCTCCTCTTTCGTCTTCAAAAATCATACAGTTGTACATATCTGATATCAATGACAACGCACCAGAGTTTGTCCAACAGTCTTATACTGCCTATGTGACTGAAAACAACACTCCAGGCTCGTCCATTAGTTCTGTAACAGCAACAGACCCCGATTGGAAACAGAACGGCACCGTCTCATATTCTTTGTTTTCAGGTGATATCAAAGGGGCGCCAGTATCCTCGTTTTTATCCATCAACCGGGACACTGGGGTGATACACGCTGTCAGAGCGTTTGATTATGAGCAGTTCAGAGAATTCAAAGTGCTCGTTGTCGCAAAAGACAACGGCTCTCCACAGCTAAGCAGTAACGTGACTCTGTGTGTTTTCATCACAGATCAAAATGATAATTCTCCACAGATATTGTATCCTGCTCAGTCAGGGAACTCTTTCATGACTGAAATGGTACCCAAAGGTGCTCATGCGGGGTCTCTAATTTCTAAAGTAGTAGCAGTAGACGCCGACTCTGGACAGAACGCGTGGCTCTCATATCAGATAGTGAAGTCGACTGATCCGGGACTGTTTGTCATTGATCTGCACAATGGAGAAATCAGGACAAAGAGAGACATAGCTGAAACTGATACAATAAAACAAAATCTCATCATCCTGGTGAAAGACAATGGACAACCTTCATATTCAACGACTTGTTCTGTAGTTTTAATCATTTCGGATAATGTCGCAGAAATACCAGAACTGAAAGATATGTCTGCCATACAACAGAACAGCAACCTGACAGCGTATCTGATTATTTCATTGGTTGTTGTATCCTTGTTGTTTCTCGTTTTCATCGGTGTAATTGTGACAATACGAATTTGCCGAAGAGGAAAACCGAGAATGTTGCTGGACGGTGCCGTCGCCATTCCCGGTGCGTTTTTCCCACCCAGCTATGCGGAAGTCGAGGGTTCTGGAACTCTGCGTCATTCTTATATCTATGACGCTTATCTAACGACGGGCTCCACCACGAGCGACTTTAAGTTTGTGAGATCTTACAATGGAAACACTCTACCAGCCGAACATGGTTTTAAAGCTCCTGAGAATGAAGCAACCAAACAAGTAGCCGAAGATAATGCCGAAGAACTGTCGTCCAAGGTAACTGTTTTGAAAAGTGATTACTTTTATGCTTCTTAACACTGCACTATGCATTTACACACGGAAAACCCTACTATCTGTGTGATTTATTCATTGCGTTTCCCTGGACTTCAGAGGGTTACTTTTCCAAAAATAAAAGTTCAGATTATTGTTGTTTTCACATCCCAGCAGCCCAGTAAATTTGGTAACGCTTCCTAGTTTGTTGTTTGAAAGCCGTGACGCACGTGTATTTTCATCGCAGTAGAATACCTCGCTCTAAAGTTAGAATATACGTAGATGTCTCTAATTATCGGTTTGTTGGGAGTATTTTTTTGTAAGAGTGTAATACAGCTTACTGTCTATGAAATTATATTGAAGAGTAAGATTACACCTTCATTCGGTCGTTTTTGCTTTCATATTATTTTTGCAATGTGGTTTTATTTCCCTTGGTTGATGCTGTTGTTAACTGGATCTTTCATCGTCGAAAATGACGTTTTTTAGTATCACTTATTCAACGCTTTGGACATGTATAATATTGAAACATCCTTAATACTTTAGTTTGCTTTTTCTGAAACCCTATGTGGTGTTATCGTTATTGATTGCACAAAGAGGTATATAGGGACAGGTTTTTCCCCCTTTGATATATATGTTTTTGTTTATTCCTTCTTTAAGTTGTACATCTAGCATAACCTTTTTTTCTTCTTCCTCTTCTTCTTATATTTTTATTTATAGGAAGGTTTTCAAAATTAAGTGATTAAAACATTCATTTATTAATCCAATATGTTAATCAGGGAGAGACCGTATATACATTTCATGTACATTTTGACAGAAAGTAAGGGTGCTTGTGGATAAATCGCTTTTTATTATTATGTTGGTGTAATGTACAGTATATTAAAGGAAGAGACCTATTCATTGAAAGAAATATAATCTTGCGGAGCCCATAATTTAAAGTGTAAGCGGCTAATTTTCTAGGTATTCATACTGTATAGTCGTAGGGGGCGCACTTTTTTCTTTCTGGTAGGCAGGTGCGTAATAGCCACTCACCAGGACGTTTCGGAAGCACAGCAACTGTCCACCGCCGGCGCCTCCTCACGATTTAGGTGCTGTTACAATGGGGAAGCATAAAAGACGGAGGCAGTTTACTCTTTTCCCTCGGCGTGTTTATTGTCGGCTTTGTCGTTAGACAGCACAATACCCGCTACAAACAAATCAATGATCTTAACTCTTCCCCATGCTTAACACAGTTCACCCCTGAGCCGCCCGCCTAACTCTCTCATCCCCTTCCTGTGTCGTCACCACGATCTTTCACCCTCTCACATCCGAAACTTATAATAATTTTTAAAACTCAAAACTCTTAACATTTACCAAATTATGTCTTAGGAGAGGTTTGGAATTTCTTACGTTTTACGTAATCGTTCGGAATAAAATGGGGCTGAAACACACGAGTGGGTTATTCCGTTATCAGAGATTAGGAAGTATCATGGGATACAAGAAGAAATCAGACATTCTTAACGGTCACAGCTGAAAACTATACTCGAGTAAAAAAAGTTTGCTTCGCGTAATTGACATGTAGCACAGGTCCTAGAGTCACACATACGGGTAGGGGCCTGCTGGAAAAAAACAACGTGAAATGCGTATGTTTAAATAATATTTATTGTGATTTATATATATATGTAGTAATAATGTAATGCTTTAAAGTACAGTATTCCCGGAGTGTGGATTTTAACTAAAAGGAAAGGAGATGGAAATTGCTCCTCACTGCTATAGTTTTCAGCACATGACTGCGATGCGTTGCAAAGAATACAGTAGTCATAAGAAGCTTGGTTTCATGTTAAGGATGTTACTGTTTGGATACCAAGTGAGAAGTATTATCATCCTGATTTTCAGGATGTAAATCTACGTTTCATTGTTTCTTTTGCGTCGTTTGCCAATCTATGACATTGCATTCATGGATGTTCATTTAATATTTTAAATCCGACTGTAATATCAATGAAATCAACACAATTCTTAATAAAAACTACCTATAAGTCTTATCAAATATCATCGATACCTATGATCACAGTTGTTGAAAAATCGTTGTATTATATTTTCACTTGTAATTGTGCTAAACGTATCAAGTTACTCTGTGAAATCACAAATTCATTGTTGTTAAGCACATTTCATTGACGCAGTACAGTACTGTATGTGCATAAACTACTGTAGTTTTCAGCAATGTCACATGGTGTCGCTATTCAATAACTACGAGGGGATGTAGATTCCCAACCACTCCTCCTACTGTACGTATTTAATATCCTCAAGCACACTGTAAGGTGCTGCACATCAGAAAACCTCTGAACCACTCGGATTTTATTCACTGTTTTGTCTTGCTTCGACGACGTTTTCAGCAAAAGTACAGACGACAGGGATGTGGAATGTACAGTAAATGTTCAATAAATGGTTGTACTAAAGTGGAACAAAAATATTTTCTTTCGGTGACAACATGGCGATGGAATACAAATACTTCTCCGAATCAAGGCAGGTACTTTGTATTGTTTTCTTTTTCCTAACGCTGCATATCAGTTTTGGAAATGTTAGCTATTCTGTGCCAGAAGAAATGAAACGCGGGTCTGTGATTGGGAATCTAATGCATGACTTAGGACTCGATGTTAAACAAATTGCTGCCCGTAAAGCTCGTATAGACTTCCAAGGGAACAGACAGTACTGTGATTTTAATCTGGACACCGGCGATTTGGTTGTTGCAGGAAGAATAGACAGAGAGGAGCTTTGCGCTCAGAAGGCTACATGTGTTTCAAATTTTGAGCTTGTGCTTGAAAATCCGCTTGAAGTACACCGCGTAGGTGTGCGAGTGCAAGATGTTAACGACAATTCACCCACATTTCCAAAGGATCATATAAGGATAGAAATTCGAGAGTCTGCTGATATAGGTGCTCGGTTCTCAGTGAACGAGGCCCACGACCCTGATATAGGACAGAACTCAGTTCAAAGCTATACACTTCAGGATAATGACAATTTTGTTTTGGCTGTTCAGAGAAACCCTGATGGAGGTAAGCATGTGGAGCTAGTACTAGAAAAAGAACTGGATCGTGAAAGGCAACAGGAAGTTACTTTACTGTTAACTGCCGCTGACGGAGGAATCCCTCAGAGATCTGGAACTGTAACTATACAAATCTCCGTGCTCGATGCTAATGACAATATCCCTGTGTTTAGCCAAGGTGTTTATAAAGTTAGTATTCCAGAAAATTCCGCCCTTGAAACTGTAGTGGTCAAAGTTAGCGCCAGCGATGAAGACGAGGGTGCAAATGGGGAAGTGACTTACGAAATTATTCGAATTTCCGGTAAAAGTGCGAAACTGTTTGCTCTTGACCACAAAACCGGAGAAATTAAAGTAACCGGGGCCATCGATTTCGAAGACGAATCCTTTTTTGAAATTCGAATTCAGGCCAAGGATGGAGCTGGGTTAGCTTCTCAGGCGAAAGTTATAATTGAAATTACTGACGTAAATGATAACGCACCTGTTATATTTCTCAAATCCTTAAGCACCTCCATTGCCGAAAACACTTCACCTGGTACAGAAGTCGGCATCATAAACGTACAGGACAGAGATTCTGAAGCCAACAGTCAAGTTCGCTGTTCTGTTCAGCAGACTGTTCCTTTCAAGTTAGTCCCGTCTATTAAAAACTATTATTCTCTGGTAACTGAGGGTGATCTGGACCGAGAGAAAGTTTCAGAATACAACATAACAATTACTGCCACCGACGAGGGTTCCCCTCCTCTTTCGTCCTCTAAAACTATACAGTTGTATATTTCCGATATCAATGACAACGCACCAGAGTTTGTCCAACAGTCGTATACTGCCTTTGTGACTGAAAACAACACTCCAGGCTTGTCCATTAGTTCTGTAACAGCAAGAGACCCCGATTGGAAACAGAACGGCACTGTGTCATATTCTTTGTTTTCAAGTGATATCAAAGGGGCACCAGTATCGTCGTTTTTATCCATCAACCGGGACACTGGGGTGATACACGCTGTCAGAGCGTTTGATTATGAGCAGTTCAGAGAATTCAAAGTGCTCGTTGTCGCAAAAGACAACGGCTCTCCACAGCTAAGCAGTAACGTGACTCTGTGTGTTTTCATCACAGATCAAAATGATAATTCTCCACAAATATTGTATCCTACTCAGTCCGGGAACTCTTTCATGACTGAAATGGTACCCAAAGGTGCTCATGCGGGGTCTCTAATTTCTAAAGTAGTAGCAGTGGACGCCGACTCTGGACAAAACGCGTGGCTCTCATATCAGATTGTGAAGTCGACTGATCCGGGACTTTTCGTTATTGATCTGCACAATGGAGAAATCAGGACAAAGAGAGATATAGCTGAAAGTGATGCAGTAAAACAAAATCTCATCATCATGGTGAAAGACAATGGAAAACCTTCATATTCAACGACTTGTTCTGTCGTTTTAATTATTTCGGATAATGTCGCAGAAATACCAGAACTGAAAGATAAATCTACCATACAACAGAATAGCAACCTGACAGTGTATCTGATTATTTCATTGGTTGCTGTATCCTTGTTGTTTCTCGTTTTCATCGGTGTAATTGTGACAATACGAATTTGCCGAAGAGGAAAACCGAGAATGTTGCTGGACGGTGCCGTCGCCATTCCCGGTGCGTTTTTCCCACCCAGCTATGCGGAAGTCGAGGGTTCTGGAACTCTGCGTCATTCTTATATCTATGACGCTTATCTAACGACGGGCTCCACCACGAGCGACTTTAAGTTTGTGAGATCTTACAATGGAAACACTCTGCCAGCCGAACAGGCTTTTAAAACTCCTGAGAATGAAGCGACCAAACAAGAAGTTAAAGATAATGCCAAAGAACTGTCTTCACAGGTAAATATTTTGAAATGACATTTCTTATATGCTTCTTAACATTGCATTATGCATTTACAAACGGAAAGCCCTACTATCTGTGTAATGTATTCATTGCGTTTTATTGAACTTTCGAGCGTTACTTTTCCGTACTAAAAGTTTAGATTATTATTGTTTGCAAATCACAGCAACCCTGTAAATTTGGTAACGCTTCCTAGTTCGTTGTTTGAAAGGAATTTGTATTTTCATCACTGTAGAATTACTTGCTCTAAAGTTAAATATATTTGTTTGTATTTAACTGTTAGATGAGAAACGTTTTTTTTTGTAAGAGTGTTGCATTTAGCTTAGTGTTTATGAAATCATACTGAGGAATAAGATTACACCTGTAGTTGGTCGATTTTGCTTTCATATTATTTTCGCATTGTGGTTTTATTTCCCTTGCTTAACGCTATTGGTCATTGGATCTTATATCTTTGAATATAAAGTTGTTTTTTTATTTTACTTTTAAACGTTTTGCACATTAAGAATAGTGAAACATCCTTAATACTCTAATTGAATTTTTCTAAAACCCTACCTGTTGTCATCATCATTGCTTGTACAAAGTTGTACACAGAAACAACTTGTTTCTCCCACTTGGATATTTTTGTTTAGCCTTTATTCAGTTGCATATTTAGCATAACATTTTTCTTCTCCCTCTTCTTCTTTTTATTTCTTAGAATGTTCTCAGAATTTAGTGATTACAATATTTATTAATTATGCAAATATGTGAATTAGAGAGAGATTGTAGACATCTTTCACTTACGTTTTAATAGAGTGAAAGAGAGTGCTCGTTGATCAATCGTTTTATTATTATATTATGTTGCTGTATTTTAAACTATTTTAGACTTGGAATCTCTTACGTTTTAGGTAACTGTTCAGAAGAAAATGGTGCTGAAAAACACGGACTGGTGTGTTATTCAGTTATCGGAGATTAGGTTATATTGTGAAGTACATGAATACGATCATATTTTTATTTTTTCTGTCTAACAGAGAAATGTAAGAAGAAATTAGACATTTTAAAGTGTTATATCTGAATACGATTATTTATCGAGTAAAGACGTACAGTAGGTCCTAGACTCATACATACAGGTAGATGTCTGCTGAAAAAAGGTGAAATACATGTGTTTTAATACTAATATTTGTTGTGATTTAATTATTTGTATATGTAGTAATAATGTAGTATTTTGAAGTACAAGAATTTGTTTTTGACTAGAATGAAAGGAGGTGACAATTTTTCCTCACTGCTGTAGTTTTCAGGGCATAACAGCGATGCGTTCCAAACAATAGTCTGTTGAAGCTTGGTTTCATGTTGACGATATTACTGTTCAGAAACCAAGGGAGAAGTGTTACGTTGATTTTCAGTTTGCAACTTTCAATTTTTCGTCCTTCCTTTGCGTTTCTTTTTTTTTTTTGCGTTGTTTGCAAATCTGTGGCATGGCATTAATCGTTTTTCATTTTACATGTTAAAGTCCGTTTGTAATCTCGATGAGATATGACATGAATCTTAAGTCACTCCCTAAAGACCTTAGAAAATATAATTGATACTTACGAACACAGTTGTTGAGAAATCGTTGTATTATTTTCACTTGTAATTACGCTACATTTATCAAACTGCTCAGTGCAACCATTAATTAATTGTTTAGTGTGTTTTATAAATACAGCATATGTAGAAACTACTGTAGTTTTCAGTAATGTCACATGGTGTCGCTATTCATTAACAAGGGGATGAACAGTAAGATTCCCACCCAGCCTCCTCCTACACGCACCCAGTGAGGTGCTGCAAATCATAAAAGCCCTGAGCAGCTCGGATTCGTTTTACACTTTCGTCCTGATTTTGCCAGATGTAAAACAGAAGTACAGTCGACTGACACGTGGAATGTATTTGTTCAATAAACTGGTGGATTAACCTGGTTCAAACGTATTTTCTTTCGGAGTCAAAATGGCGATGGAATACAAAGACTTCTCTTTCTCAAAGCAGGTACATTGTTTTGTTTTCTTTTTCTTAACCCTGCATAGCAGCTTTGGAGACGTAAGCTATTCTATTCCAGAGGAAATGAAACGCGGGTCTGTGATTGGAAATCTCATGCACGATTTAGGGCTCGATGTTAAGCAAATTGCAGCCCGCAAAGCTCGTGTAGATTCTGAATTAAGCAGACAGTACTGTGACTTTAATCTGGAAACCGGCGATTTGATTATTGCAGGAAGAATAGACAGAGAGGAGCTTTGTGCTCAGAAGGCTACATGTGTTTTAAATTTTGAGCTTGTGCTTCAAAATCCATTCGAATTACACCATATAGGCGTTAAAATCCAAGATATCAACGACAATTCACCCAAATATCCAAAGGATCTTATAAAGCTGGAAATTCGAGAGTCAGCAGATATCGGAGCTCGGTTCCCAGTGAACGAGGCCCACGACTCTGATATAGGACAGAACTCGGTTCAAAGCTATACACTTCAGGATAATGACAATTTTGTTTTGGCTGTTCAGAGAAACCCCGATGGAGGTAAACACGTTGAGCTAGTGTTAGAAAAAGAGCTGGATCGTGAAAGACAACACGAAGTTACTTTACTGTTAACTGCCACAGATGGAGGAATCCCTCAGAGATCTGGGACTGTAACTATCCAAGTGACCGTGCTCGATGCTAATGACAATATTCCTGTGTTTAGCCAAGGCATGTATAAAGTTAGTATTCCAGAAAATTCCGCCCTTGAAACTGTAGTGATCACAGTTAGCGCCAGCGATGAAGACGGGGGTGCAAATGGGGAAGTGACTTACGAAATTATTCGTATTTCCGACAAAGGTGCGAAACTGTTTGCTCTTGATCACAAAAGCGGAGAAATTAAAGTTACCGGACCTGTCGATTTTGAGGACGAATCCTATTATGAAATTCGAATTCAGGCTAAGGATGGAGGTGGCTTAGCTGCTCAGACGAAAGTTATAATAGATATTACTGACATAAATGATAACGCACCTGTTATATTTCTCAAATATTTGAGTACTTCCATTCCTGAGAACACTTCACCTGGTACGGAAGTCGGCATCATAAACATACAGGACAGAGATTCTGAAGCCAACAGTCAAGTTCGCTGTTCTATTCAGCAAAATGTTCCTTTAAAATTAGTACCGTCTATTAAAAACTATTATTCTCTGGTAACTGAGGGTGAACTGGACAGAGAGAAAGTTTCAGAATACAACATATCAATTACTGCCACAGACGAGGGTTCCCCTCCTCTTTCTTCCTCTAAAACTATACAGTTATATATTTCCGATATCAATGACAATGCACCAGAGTTTGTCCAACAGTCGTATACTGCCTATGTGACTGAAAACAACACTCCAGGCTCGTCCATTAGTTCTGTAACAGCAAGAGACCCTGACTGGAAACAGAACGGCACTGTGTCATATTCTTTGTTTTCAAGTGATATCAATGGAGCGCCAGTATCGTCGTTTTTATCCATTAACCGGGACACTGGGGTGATACACGCTGTCAGAGCGTTTGATTATGAGCAGTTCAGAGAATTCAAAGTGCTCGTTGTCGCTAAAGACAACGGCTCTCCACAGCTAAGCAGTAACGTGACTCTGTGTGTTTTCATCACAGATCAAAATGATAATTCTCCACAGATATTGTATCCTACTCAGTCAGGGAACTCTTTCATGACTGAAATGGTACCCAAAGGTGCTCATGCGGGGTCTCTAATTTCTAAAGTAGTAGCAGTGGACGCCGACTCTGGACAGAACGCGTGGCTCTCATATCAGATAGTGAAATCGACTGATCCGGGACTTTTTGTTATTGATCTGCACAATGGAGAAATCAGGACAAAGAGAGACGTTACTGACACTGATATAATAAAACAAAATCTCATAATAATGGTGAAGGACAATGGACAACCTTCTCGTTCAACAACATGTTCTGTAGTTTTAATTATTTCAGACAATGTCGCAGAAATACCAGAACTGAAAGATATGTCTACCATACAACAGAATACCAACCTGACAGTGTATCTGATTATTTCATTGGTGGTTGTATCCTTGTTGTTTCTCGTTTTCATCGGTGTAATTGTGACAATACGAATTTGCCGAAGAGGAAAACCGAGAATGTTGCTGGACGGTGCCGTCGCCATTCCCGGTGCGTTTTTCCCACCCAGCTATGCGGAAGTCGAGGGTTCTGGAACTCTGCGTCATTCTTATATCTATGACGCTTATCTAACGACGGGCTCCACCACGAGCGATTTCAAGTTTGTGAGATCTTACAATGGAAACACACTGCCAGCCGAACATGGTTTTAGATGTCCTGAGAATGACACAACTAATCAAGAAGTCAGAAATAATAGCGAAGAAGTATCTTCCCAGGTAAAAAAAAAAGTGCAATTACGTTGTTTATGATTATTAATATGCAGTATTACTCTGCATATAGAAACGTAAATGTTCAAATTGTTCTGTCCTTTTCTCCTCTATTTTATTGTGCTCTAAAGTTTTATAACTCTATGTAGTGGGCTATAAAACCGCACGTCTTGTAATTATAACGCAAATACTATGCAATATTTTTACATGAATTGAAACATTTTTGTGCTGTTGATTTTTATGCACAGGTCCAAAGTATGTTCCACGCCTGAAGACACATTAAATATGTTTCTTTTCTTTTGTTGTTTAGTATAAAGTTGTTTTTTTTCCAGATACGAGGTTCAGATAATCATTGTTAACACATTATTGCTGTACAGTAAATCAGTGCAAATTTTCATTTTTTGCTCTTCTTGGAAGACTTTTGATGTTTTCAAATTTCAATCCCAATACAGATTATTTCTGTAAAATTTGAATTCCAATGTGTCTTCCTTTCCTAGTTGAGCCTTTCATTTACATACCATATAATAGGATAGATGAAAGTTTTTAGATTAGTCAAACGTTTATTTTCACATTATTTTCTACAGTTGTTCTCTGCTATTTTTTAGTCAGGAGCCGCGAAGGGCTAAACTTTGTTTAAGGATTCGTGTATACTGTATCTCGTGCGGTTTTTTCACCACAGAAATTGAACACCCTTTGAATTAAGTTTTATTTTTGAGACACTGAATGACATGGAATCATTATGAGTACTTTAATCTGTTTTTTTTTTCCTGAAACCACCTATTCGGGATCATCATTGTTTACACCAAATCTTGATTAGATAAAATAGATTGCTATTTTTTCCTTGGATTAATTACGTTTCATTAACGTGTACACATGCTACTGCATTTCTTCCCTAATGTCTTAAGGGTGCATACAATTTAGTAATTGAAGGCATTCATTAGTTAATTAAGACTGTTAAAAAGATTATTCAGAACATAGTATTCATGTCAGTTTTGACAACAAATTAATGTCCTCAAGGACGAACTGCTCTATTTATTCTATTCTAAAGCAGGGGCTTATTTATTAAAATAAATCGGATCTTGTGTTGCCAGTTTCCAAGACGCCCAGTGACTCCTGTTTCTCGGTCGCTGTCCGCAATAATGGTGCTGAAATGCATGGGCGGTTGAGGCATTCCTTTGTCTGAGATTTAGTTATAACATCATTTACATTATAAAGAGCATGTTTTTATTTTTTTGTAAAAAAAAGTCAGTAGTATATCACATATTTCTGTTGCAGATGAAAACTCTTGAAATTATCCTTTACAGCAGTCATCTGGGGTCCTAGACTCGTATAGTACATCCGTTCTTACTAAAAACAGGGAATGTGTATATTTATCTATAATCGTTCATTATGATTTTTAATAGTTGTTTTAACCTATAGGTAATGCAATTTTCTAACATATCCCAAGAGTGTTAATAGTAATTGAAACCGAAGAAATTGTAAATTACCATTAAGAAGGAAAACAGCTGCATAGGTATGCTTGATGGAGGAGTTTTCTGTATATCATGACGGGATTAATTTCCTACAGTATATGTCACTTCTTGGAAACCGAAATCAGAAAGATAAAATTCTTCAAAATCTTTTAAAGTTTTGGCGTAGCATTAATGCATTTATTTTACATTGTTTGCCAACATGCAATAGCAATTTGATTGTTTTTGATTGAATTGTAAAGTAACAACTAGGAAATAAGAAATCGAGCATTTATGTTTAAGATACCCCTCTAAAATCCTAAATACAAAAAATATATTTGTCAGTGCCCTGGTTGAGAAACTGGTATTACGATTTTTTATTTGCAATTACACCAATTATACAATTGTAAAATTACTTGCATTTTTATTAAAATAATATATTCAGTTATGAAATAATTGCTATACACTACTTTTAATTACTGTTGTTTTACAAAATCCCTCAAGGTGTCGCTATTCACTAAGCAGGGGAGTCCAGTAACACCCCTCCTACTGATATAACCATTTCAAGGAGACTGCAAGCTGCTGCAGACGCGAACAGCTGTGAATCATTTGAATTCTGTACAAGGTTTCATCTCGGTTTAGCAAGATTTTAATCAAAAGCGTCTTCAGTTTCTACGTGAAATTTGTATGTTTATACGAGTTTGGATTAAATTGGAGCTACAGTATTTTCTCTCGGTTCAATATGGCGATGGAATACAAAGGCCTCTCTTTCTCAAGGCAGGTACATTGTTTTGTTTTCATTTTCTTAACCCTGCATATCAGTTTTGGAGACGTAAGCTATTCTATTCCAGAGGAAATGAAACGCGGATCTGTGATTGGAAATCTCATGCACGATTTAGGACTCGATGTTAAGCAAATTGCAGCCCGCAAAGCTCGTGTGGATTTTCAAGGGAACAGACAGTACTGTGACTTTAATCTGGACACCGGCGATTTGATTGTTGCGGGAAAGATAGACCGAGAGGAGTTTTGCGCTCAGAAGGCTACATGTGTTTTAAATTTTGAGCTTGTGCTTGAAAATCCGCTGGAAGTACACCGTGTAGGTGTTCAAATACAAGATATCAACGACAATTCACCCAAATTTTCAAATGATTTCGTAAAACTAGAAATTATAGAGTCAGCGGATATAGGGGCTCGGTTCCCAGTGAACGAGGCGCATGACCCTGATATAGGACAGAACTCGGTTCAAAGCTATACACTCGAGGACAATGACAACTTTGTTTTGACTGTTCAGAGAAACCCTGATGAAGGTAAACACGTTGAGCTAGTGTTAGAAAAAGAGCTGGATCGTGAAAGGCAACAGGAAGTTACTTTACTGTTAACTGCCACTGACGGAGGAATCCCTCAGAGATCTGGGACTGTAACTATCCAAGTGACCGTGCTCGATGCTAATGACAATATCCCTGTGTTTAGCCAAAGTGTTTATAAAGTGAGTCTTGCAGAAAATTCCCCCGTGGATACTGTAGTGGTCAGAGTTAGCGCCAGCGATGAAGACGAGGGTGCAAATGGGGAAGTGACTTATGCATTTAGTCGTATTTCTAATAAAGCTGAGAAACTGTTTGGTATCGATAATAAAACAGGAGAAATTAAAGTAACCGGGCCTATCGATTTCGAGGACGAATCCTATTATGAAATTCGAATTCAGGCTAAAGACGGAGGTGGCTTAGCTGCTCAGATGAAAGTTATAATAGAAATTACCGATATAAATGATAACGCACCAGTTATGTTTCTCAAATCTTTAAGCACCTCCATTCCAGAGAACACTTCACCTGGTACAGAAGTCGGCATCATAAACGTACAGGACAGAGATTCTGAAGCCAACAGTCAAGTTCGCTGTTCTGTTCAGCAGACTGTTCCTTTCAAGTTAGTCCCGTCTATTAAAAATTATTATTCTCTCGTAACTGAGGGTGGACTGGACCGAGAGAAAGTTTCAGAATACAACATAACAATTACTGCCTCAGACGAGGGTTCTCCTCCTCTTTCGTCCTCTACAACTATACAGTTGTTTATTTCCGATATCAATGACAACGCACCAGAGTTTGTCCAACAGTCTTATACTGCCTATGTGACTGAAAACAACATCCCAGGCTCGTCCATTAGTTCTGTAACAGCAAGAGACCCTGACTGGAAACAGAATGGCACCGTCTCATATTCTTTGTTTTCAAGTGAAGTCAATGGGATTCCAGTATTGTCGTTTGTATCAATTAACCGGGACACTGGGGTGATACACGCTGTCAGAGCGTTTGATTATGAGCAGTTCAGAGAATTCAAGGTGCTCGTTGTCGCAAAAGACAACGGCTCTCCACAGCTAAGCAGTAACGTGACTGTGGGTGTTTTCATCACAGATCAAAATGATAATTTTCCACAGATATTGTACCCTTCTCAGTCAGGAAACTCTTTCATGACTGAAATGGTACCCAAAGGTGCTCATGCGGGATCTTTGATTTCCAAAGTAGTAGCAGTAGACGCCGACTCTGGACAGAACGCGTGGCTCTCATATCAGATAGTGAAATCGACTGATCCGGGACTTTTCGTTATTGATCTGTATAATGGAGAAATCAAGACAAAGAGAGACATAGCTGAAACTGATACAATAAAACAAAATCTCATCATCGTGGTGAAGGACAATGGACAGCCTTCATATTCAACGACTTGTTCTGTATTTTTAATAATATCAGACAGCGTGGCAGAAATCCCAGAACTGAAAGATATGTCTACCATGCCACAGAATACCAACCTGACCGTGTATCTGATTATTTCATTGGTTGTAGTTTCCCTCTTTTTTCTCATTTTCATTGGTGTAATTCTGACTATCCGATTTTGTCGAAGAGGAAAACCCAAGATGTTTTTTGACAGTGCAGTCGCCATTCCCGGTGCGTTTTTCCCACCGAACTATGCGGAAGTCGAGGGTTCTGGAACTCTGCGTCATTCTTACGTTTATGACACTTACCTAACAACGGGCTCCACCACGAGCGACTTCAAGTTTGTGAGATCCTTCAATGGAAACACGCTCCCCGTTGATTCCAATATGAAAACAAATGGAAATAGTGGCTCTGAACAGGGAACAATGTGTGCTAATAGCAAAGATGCATCCTTTCAGGTAATGCTGTAAAATTCTTATTTATCGATGGTTTCATAGTTACACAACTCCATTATAATATATTTATCTGTGTATATATTATAAAAGTTTTTGGCATGAGTGACAGATGTCTTACGCTTCTCTTCAAGCAGGATTTTCTCACAGTATTGCAAAATATTTATAGCGTACATTGCTGCAGCACATTATGATAAAGAGAGGTATTGTACTGTTTAGTATAGTACTGTAGAACATGGCACATTTCAATAGTGCAGCACAGTGCAGTTCAACATTCTTCCATCTTTATTGCATAGTTCTTCCACTTTGTTTCTATTGGGGCTCTGACGCATTATTTCAGGAGAACCCATTGAGTCTTGAACATGTGTGAGTTGTATTTTCTGACTCCAGATTGTGAGGAGTAGGTTTTGTATTATATTTAGGTCAGGTTAACGGGAAGTACTTCTGTCTTCACAGTCCAATATCAAAGTGAGCATACAACTTATTCTGTCAAATACGTCAATATTTATTTTTTTTGCTGGATGGTACAACGACCAGGCTTTTGATCACTGTACCTACATTTTCATAGAATTGCATCGTCTTTGTGTAATTTGATGATTTTTGTCCTTGGAAAGATATTCTACTTTGGTAGTGTAACACATTTTTTCAAGCATTTTAAAAACACATTGTACACCATTTTAAAAAAAGGAATATCAATTATAACACCTCCCTCCCCACCCACCACCTATAAAAAGTCTGTAAAGTGTCACCTTACAAAAACTAATGACCTTTTAGATAAAACATTTCTATAATGTGAATATACAGCAGGAATATAGAAATCTCTACATTTATTGTGTGTTACATACACAAAGATTGCTAGATATGTCACAAGTATTTGTCTCATTTAAAACTTTAGACTGTAAGCAACAGTGTGGTATGATATTTTATGTAGCTTAAACTGAAGTCACAGTACTATTATGATAAGAGATGCCTATCATAACATGAACAATGAAATGTAGACATGTCCCTTTACACTCCAGACAATATCACATTCCCAAAGCAAAAATAAACTTCATCCATCCAAGGACTTTTAGTTAACTAAGAAAATGTATTTATTGTACCCTAATTACACAAGGTGGAAAGCCATTTATGATACTGGATATTAGTTCAGTATGTAAGTATATTGCTTTAGTCATAGGAAAAGCAAAGATCATAAATGACAGGAGGTCATTTGGCCTATTTATCTTTTTTGGTTGCTAGTGGCTTGTTGATCTGAGGTATCATTCAAACTTTTCTTGAAAAAAAAAACAGTGTATTAACTTCCATACTAAATTCATCCTTCGTGTTGTAGTTTCAGATGTTGCTCACCATAGTTCTGACTTGAGTCTTCTGATTCATGTGTCTGTGTTGAATGGTCTGTTGGCTTGACTTTGTCAATGCCTTGGGTGATTTTGAATAATTGTATGAGGTCCTCTTGCACTCTTTTATTTTCATGGTTAACATGATTCAGTTAATTTAGCCTGTTAGTTCAATATATTCCTTTAGGTCTGGGAATTTATTGGGTCACTTTTCTCTGGACTTGGTTCCAGAGCAGCAATATAATTTCTAAACTTTATAACTATTGAAATCAGTAGGATCCCAAATTACATTAATTTAAGTATTTATATGATTATTACTGATGCAAATTGTAATAATATTCATTCAAACATTTGTCTTTTATTTATACTGCTGTACTGTACTGGTTATAGTGGTCTAAAGTTTGCTCAGAATTCATTCACTTCTCACATGATACAAATTGCAATGACAACTTAACATTTTATCTAGTTTTTTCTATGGCTTTTGTTTCCTTTTGTTTTTCTTATGTTTACTGTTGCTCTCTTCCCTGTGAGGATCTGCAGATGGAAATGCTATAGGTTGTTAATCACATGGGAATCTCCCTGTTATCCTGAATGTTTATCCTGATCTCCACCTCATTACACTGTTTCTGTGGGCATGGAAGCTATATGGCACATGTGCAACTACTGTACAAAGTGTGTTTGATAACTGACTCTGGTAAAAGTGAATTTACATATGGAAGTGAATACATATTTACTGGTGATTCAAGTAATACAAAGACTACCCCTCATAAGGGCAAAGAGAAAAATGAAAAGAAGATTGATCAATCAATGGAGTTCACTTGTGTGCTTGGGCTATATACTGTATATACTGTGTATAGAGTATCATATATAAGATTCTAATTTATCAGGAGGTTGTTAATAATTTAATAAGTTATCTTCTTCTTATCTATGTCATTGTAAGTAAAGGTTATAGCAGCAGTGCTAATAGCAGTGTATTCAGTTTGGTGCTTTCAGCAGGGAGAGCTGCCTGGTGAGCAGTTTCAGCACCTCACTGGTGAACAGCGACACATGAGGGCAAACGTGCTGAATGTGGTGCAGTTAGTGCTGTTTCCTGGCTTTAAAGCAGCATTTCTTTTTCATATCGTGAGTGAGGTTTAAAAATTGTTTCTTTCAGTTTATTTTTAAAGCACCGTTGCCTCGTGTGTATATCCTGTGATCTTAATTGCAAATACAACCCCGTATTTTGCCCATTTATTTATTTTTCCGTCAGCACTATACAATACTGCACACATACTTAAACTTTTCATTTCTTGTTTTCATTCTGTATGTACAGTATATTTGAGCGTGAGGCCTGAGATAATTTAAAGAAAACACTTCGAGTATTTCCCATTTTTACACAGCAAGAACAAAATGGCATCGGAAAGCTACTATAGTAACAAACATCTATCAACATCGTTCTTGCCCGATAGGACGTTGCATTTGTGGAAAAGAGCTCCAGGTATAAGAAATATTAGGATATGATTTTTAAAATGCATATATATATATGATAAAGTACTTTTTCCCTTACATAAGAAGTGCAACTTACATAGGAAGTACTTGTCATTGATGAACTCGGGAATAGTATTGAAATGAGATACAACAGTGTTCGATATTAGAATTACAAAAATAAGTACTTTATTTACACTTCAAAATAGTTTCTTTCATATTCAGCGTAGATCATACAGTATATGTCAGACTTGAAACTTTTATAGTTTTGTTTAAATGTGCACATATACAGTACAAGAGGTGTATATTTACAGTAGGTAATGAAATATGGGTAAGGTTAAATGTATAGTGTCGGATATGGTATTAATACACCTACTATAAGTGTTATTTTATATTATAACTGTAAGTGCCGCTGTTGGTTAATGTAGCGACGGTTTGTAGTGTAGAAATTCAGCACTACCTTCTCTAGTGATGCGGAATATAAATCAGACGAGAGGCAGAGCCTGCACTTCAGCAATGCTTAGCATATCTGGGCAATATAGTGTTTGATTACATCAGGATATCTGACATATTACCTCTAAACTAAGACCGCTTCATTGCTGGATGCTTTGTGCCGAGGGCGATAACTGTTTTTTTTTTTTAATTTATCGATTTGAGAATGAGGAGTGATCATTGCAGCTGGTCCTTTATAAAGAATGAGTGGATTCTGAAATGGCAAGTACGATTCTTAATTGTTTGTCTCTACGTAGCAGAGAAGGCTTTAGGAGACGTTCGTTACTCTATTGAAGAGGAAATGCCGAGGGGGTCGTTTGTAGGTAATATTGAACAGGATTTGGGATTAAATTCTGATAGATTGGTATCCGGAAAAGGTCGGATTGTTACTCTGGGCAGCGCGCAATATATTGAGTTGGATGTAGACAAAGGGATTTTACTAGTTAAAGAAAGAATAGACAGAGAACAACTATGCGCACAGCTTTCTCCTTGCAGTTTCGGTTTTGAGATTGTTCTAGAAAAGCCGCTTGAGCTCTACAGTGTTTTAGTGGAAATTATTGATATTAACGACAATGCTCCCAGTTTTCCCAAGAACGAAATTCAAATTGAAATAATGGAGTCTGCATCCTCGGGAACGCGATTCTTACTAGAAAACGCTGTGGATTTAGACGTGGGAGCAAATGGCCTTCAAAGTTATTCTCTCAAACCTACCGATAATTTCCATTTGAAGGTGCATAATCGACCCGATGGAAGAAAATATGTAGAAATGGTGTTGCAGACACCTCTTGATCGTGAAAAACAAAGTAAGCATACATTAATACTGACTGCTGTTGATGGAGGGAGACCGCAAAAATCCGGTATCATTAAAATAAACATAATAGTACAAGACGTAAATGACAATGCACCGGTTTTCACCCAATCGATTTACAAAGCTGCGGTGCTAGAGAATTCAGTAAAAGGCACACTGATAGCAAAAGTAAATGCGACTGATGTGGATGAGGGCTCTTATGGTGAAGTTACTTACTCGTTTACGCATATCCCCGGGAGTTCCGCGGAAATGTTTCAAATAGATGCCAAAACTGGTGAAATTAAGGTAATAGGAAGTGTAGATTATGAAACAGCTGGCGCTTATGAAGTTAATATACAGGCAAGAGACCAAGGAGGTCTTACAGATGCCTGCACGTTAGTAATTGAAGTTATTGATGCGAATGATAACAGCCCACAGATAACTCTAACTTCCTTTTCAGGAGCTATTCCTGAAGATGCCGTAGCTGGAACTGTGGTCGCTCTAATAAATGTTCAGGATGCAGATAGTGGCAAAAATGGACAAACTAGCTGTAGCATAGATCCAGCTCTTCCTTTTAAAATAAAATCTTCCATACGAAACTATTATACTTTGGTAACAGACACAGTCTTAGATCGGGAAGAAATCTCTGAATATAGCATAGTAATTATTGCCAGGGATGAAGGTTCACCCTCTCTCTCCACTAATAAAACTATTCTCCTTAAAGTCTCCGACATAAATGATAACGCACCACATTTTGACAATGATGCCTACGCAGCAAACATAATAGAAAATAATTTTCCTGGGTTGTTAATATGTACTGTACATGCCAGGGACTTGGACTGGAATCAGAATGCCCGTGTATCCTATTATATCAATGATGTGAACATGGATGGAATCTCTGCCTCAGCATATGTTTCTGTTCATTCTGATAGTGGAACCGTTCATGCAGTTCGTGCACTTGATTATGAACAAATCAAAGTCCTTCAGGTTACAATCATAGCTAAAGATGGGGGCTATCCACCAATGAGTAGTAACGTGACATTAAGAATTTTTGTCCAAGACCAAAATGATAACACTCCTCAGATTCTCTACCCAGTCCACACTGATGGCGCTCTGGTGGCTGAAATGGTGCCTCGCTCAGCAGATGTTGGCTATCTTGTCACTAAAGTTGTAGCTGTTGATGCTGACTCTGGACAGAACGCCTGGCTCTCATATAAACTGCTGAAAGCCACAGACAAGACACTGTTTGAAGTGGGATTACAGAACGGAGAAATAAGAACTTTACGACAGGTCACTGATAAAGACGCTGTGAAACAGAGGCTTGTTGTTGTAGTGGAGGACAACGGGCAGCCCTCTCGTTCAGCTACAGTGAATGTGAACGTGGCGGTGGCGGACAGCTTCCCTGAAGTGCTCTCGGAATTTGGAGACTTCTCTCAGGATAAAGGAGACAGTGACAACCTGACTTTTTATTTGATTCTGTCTTTAGCTGTCATAACATTGCTTTTCATTGCATCAATCATTTTTATCATAACTGTGAAAATGTATAAATGGAGACAGACTAGACTGTTTCATAAATCCCATGGGAATCTCCCTGTTATTCCAAGTGCATATTATCCACCTCATTTTGCAGACATTGGAGCTTCTAGTACTCTGCAGCGTGTGTACAACTATGAGACATGTCTGACAACTGATTCTAGAAAGAGTGAATTTAAAATAGCCAGAACCTGTAGTGAAGGGATATTATCTGATGACCAAGGTACCACAGGTGCCATGACACAGGAACAGCAGGAGAAAGGTATAAACCTGGACTCAGATGTTCCACTAGAGGTGAGTCTTGCTGTGTGGATTTCATTATCTATCATATTATTTAATGTGTGTGAATTTACATTTACACATACTGATGTATTTCATCTGTTTTTTTTATTGACAGCAGTTTTTTGTATACAGTATATGTATGATGTGAAGAAAATATGGAAATAGTACATTTGAAATATATTGTAGGTTGCCTGTTCAAAGGAATCTAACAACTTGAATAAGCAAGACTTAACTTGCTGAATTCATGTTTATTGTATCCTAGAGTCATGCTGCCATGGTATATTAACGTGACAGGCATTTAAATTAAGTGAATGCAAAAATAGTGTGCTCTTTGCATTTAAAGGAAATCTCCCATTAATTGAAATTGTCTGTTTTTCACCATATCAAAAAGACAACAAACCTTGTTTAATAACTGATTCTTGGAAGAGTCAGTTCAGGTATCAGAACTTGTAGTCACTGCTCATGCAATTTATTCTGAAATAATACAAGCTGTGGAGGAAGACAATACAGAAATCACTGATTGTTTAATACAATTGAGTTTTTCTATGATCTACAACTATTTGGTTTACTGTAAAGTATTTTACATTGTTATTTTAAATGTAAAGGAACAAGTAAAGGTTTATTCCACGCTGAAAAGAGAAGAAAAGAAAAACATGTCAGCTTTGGGTGTGTCTATTAGTACTATTACCTCCTAGGAAGATTATATATTGTACTTGTTTTTTATGGAAATATATACTGTATCTTTCAGTAAGTATTCAGAATGTTGCCAATAATTCATCCAGTGAATCTTCAGACCTGATGTTGTAGTAGATGAAAATGGACAGTACATTCAGAATTCAGTGACATGACAATTTAACATTTTAGCTAATTATTTTTGTTTGTTTTGGCTATAATCAATTTGATCTATTAAATTTTATAGATGGTGAAAAAAACATGTATTAATCTTTTATTATTCAGATGTCAGTGCTATAGATGCCTTATGAACATTAAGACATTTCCACACATGTGTGATGAGAAAAGTAATCATATTATGGACAGTGTTTCAAGCAAGTAATTTTCATGACAGTTATAAAAAGGAACCCAAAACTTTGATTTAATATTTCACTAAAACTATTTAACATTCTTCAATTTCCTCTTCTGCTGCTAATATGCAAAGACAGCTCCATGCTGTATTATAATATTTTCTTCAATAGAAGTAGGGTTTCAAAATCTTTTATATAAAATTTGGTGTGATTGATGCAATTCCACTTTTGATAAAATAATTTATAATGGTTACAGTTTCCAAATATAGTGATATAATAACATTGGGAATCAAATAAATCACTTTTATACAAATTTATTCTAAAATTGCTTTATTATTATTGGTAATAGTGGTGGGTTATTTTCATATAGTACTCAGTTACAATTATGAAACAAAAACAATTAAATTGCTCTTCAAACCAACGTTAGCAAACCAGGTATTTTACATTGGGATACATTCTATGAAAATGCTGAAAAAAAGTGTTTAATCTTAATTGTAATTCCAAGTGCTCTTATTGTATATAGTGAACAAAACTGTCATTAAGATTATGTAGAGAATTTGCACATTTAGTACTATAATCACATCATTCTGCTTTGATGTTCTCTAGTTTTAAAACACTTGGTGATGCTGTCAATACATTCAATGTAAGCTTTTCTATTCTTTATCATTTGAGTAAAACATTATGAGATCAGACTTCACATTACATGGTACAGGGGTTTTAGATATAATTCTTTGTTTCTTATAACTATTTGGACTCGTATAAGAATAAAATAGTTCTTACTCACAATATTGGAATTATATTTGATAACATGACTTGGTCCAGACCTTATGTACAGTACGCCTTGGAAATCTTATAACGCATTTTCTTTATTGAACTCTAAGTGCCGCTGTTGATCAATGAGACGATAGTTTAGAAGCAGTGAGTGACTCAGTACCTCCCATGTCATTTCACTGTATCAGGCAGAGGAAGAGAAAGCAGCCCCTCATACATGTACACACTCTGGATAACGGAACAGAAACGCCGTCTGCAGATATAAGGGCCATTGTGAGGTCCTGAGGTAAAACTAGAAAATAACAATATTGGGATTTGCAAATACCTGCTGATGAATATATTAGAATTAAGTGTATCATGCTAAATTTTGGATTATTTCCTGGGGGCATTGCCTTGCCGACGGTAGGCTGCTTTTTCAAATGGCAAGTACAGTTTTTTATTATTTGCGTTTGTGTGGTTGAGCTATCGCATGGACAGCCGCGGTATTCAATACCAGAAGAAATGGTACCGGGTTCCTTCGTTGGAAACATCGCACAAGATCTGGCGTTAGACATTAAAAGACTTATATCTGGGAAAGCTCGTATTATAACAAAGGGTGGCACTCAATACGTGGAGCTCAATATGGACAAAGGAATACTGGTTGTTAAAGAAAGAATAGACAGAGAGGAGCTGTGCGGACAGATCACTCCTTGCAGCTTTAGTTTTGAAGTAATTATAGAGAACCCCATAGAACTGCATCGTGTTACTATCGAAGTTCGGGATATTAACGATAACGCACCGGTATTTCCGAAAAATGAAATCAATTTACAAATAAGCGAATCGGCTCCGTCTGGAGCGCGCTTCTTACTGGAGAGCGCTGCGGATCCTGATGTCGGTGTTAACAGTCTCCAAAGCTATTCGCTTAAACCTACAGATAATTTTATGTTAGAACTGCATAGCCAGCCCGACGGCAGTAAATACGTGGAGATGATATTGCAGACTCCGCTTGACAGAGAAAAACAGGATTCAATTTCTTTAATACTGACTGCATCTGATGGTGGCGACCCTCAGAGGTCTGGCACGGTTCGCATACACATCAGTGTACTGGACGCCAATGACAATTCTCCAGTTTGTACCCGGGCTATTTACAAAGCCGATGTGAGAGAAAATTCAGTAAAGGGGACATTAGTTACCACAGTTAGTGCTACGGATGCAGATAAAGGGTCATATGGAGAGGTAACTTATGCCTTTGCACATATCAGTGATGAGGTGAAGGAACTGTTTGAGTTAAATGCAGACAGTGGTGAAATTAAAGTTGCCGGCGAGCTAGATTTTGAGAAAACTAGAAATTATCAGATAAACGTCATTGCAAAAGATTATGGTGGTCTCACTGACACGTGTAAAGTCGTGATTCAGATTACTGACGTCAATGATAATATACCTACTGTAAACCTAATGTCTTTTTCGAATCCAATTTCGGAGGATTCTTTACCAGGAACTACCATAGCAGTTATCAATGTAGGGGACGCTGACTCCGGTGAAAATGGAAAAGTCCAATGTTCAATTGGTCAAGATCTCCCTTTTAAAATTGAATCATCATTGACTGACTACTATACACTGGTTACTGAGAGTATACTTGATAGGGAATACGTTTCGGATTACAACGTAACGATCAGAGTTTCAGACGGAGGCACACCGCCTCTTTCAACTAGCAAAACGATATTGGTGAAAGTGTCCGACGTTAATGATAACGCTCCTGTCTTCAATCAAATGATATCTAAAACGTTTATAGTGGAAAATAATTTACCAGGAGTTTCCATTTTTACAGTAAAAGCTGAGGACGCAGACTGGGGACAAAATGCACGCATCTCTTACTTCCTCGACAAGAAACAGGTCAATTGGACACTTGTGTCTTCATACGTTTCCGTCAACTCCGACAGTGGCGTTATTTATGCTGTGCGTTCCTTTGATTATGAGATAATCAGAAATTTGGAGTTCAATATTGTAGCTCGAGATGGAGGCACTCCGCCTCTCAGTTCCAGTGCAGTCATAATTATTACTGTCCAAGACCAGAATGATAACGATCCTCACGTTCTCTATCCAGTGCAAACAGGAGGCTCTCTGGTGGCTGAAATGGTGCCTCGTTCAGCAGATGTTGGCTATCTTGTCACTAAAGTTGTAGCTGTTGATGCTGATTCTGGGCAGAACGCCTGGCTCTCATATAAATTACTGAAAGCCACAGACAGGGCGCTGTTTGAAGTGGGATTACAGAACGGAGAAATAAGAACTTTACGTCAGGTCACTGATAAAGACGCTGTGAAACAGAGGCTTGTTGTTGTAGTGGAGGACAACGGGCAGCCCTCTCGTTCAGCTTCAGTGAATGTGAACGTGGCGGTGGCGGACAGCTTCCCTGAAGTGCTCTCGGAATTCGGTGACTTCTCACAGGACAAGGATTACAATGACAGCCTGACTTTTTATTTAGTTCTGTCTTTGGGTGTCGTATCGTTTCTTTTTATTGTTTCAATCATTCTCATTTTGTCAGTGAAACTGTACAAATGGAGACAGTCTCGCTTCTTCTGCGAGCCGAATGGAAACTTGCCTGTTATTCCATTTTATCCTCCCAATTATGCTGACGTTGGGGCAACTGGAACTCTGCGGCACATGTACAACTACGAGGTGTGCTTGACCACTGACTCGAGAAAGAGTGATTATAAACACGTCAGACCTTTTAGCCAGAACGTTTTAATTGTGGATCCCAGTTCTTCAGAAACGATGGAGCATGAACAGAATCTAAAGAACGATTTAGAAGATCGTGATCCTTCAACAGAGGTGAGCGGCCTATGCATTTTTCATTACTTAAAATAGTGCTAAACATGTAGTCGTTTTTGAATGGATACGTTTGTATCTCTTCTTACTGCAATTTTAACTTTAAAAACGATAATACTATTATAAAGAAGCATATTACCGTAAATGTATTAACTTATTTTGTGTGGTAGCAACGCAGACGTATTGGGGTAAAATTTTACTCTCTGTATTAAACTAAGGCTATTATTCATTAGTATTTACTGTTTCATTTTAACTGGCATTGGATTAATAAAGTAAAGCGGATTTATGACTGTTAGGTCTTGATTTCTTGTATATGATGATGAATCATGCTTTTGAAGTTAGTGGCTGTAGTAAATCTCTGTAGTTTATTTTTATAATTTTTTCAACATCGTTTTATGGAATATTTATTTTGTATACACGTCGCTTAATGTAAAAATGTGAGTTTGAAAACTAAAACGCTCCACACCTTTCATTTGAATCTCTTTGAACGTAAAATTTACCGAAGTTTGGGGGGGGAGCCTGTTCAAAGGACAGGCTGTTTTCTTCTGTGAATGTTTTTTTTAATTCGTGACACAAAGCAATGTATCTAATCTTTGTCTCTAAAATAAGATAATATTTTCATTTTCTGATCCTTTTGTTGACATTTTTTATTCACTTATTTGCCAAAACACTTAGTTTTCATTAATTGTTAAAGCTATGATTAAGACAATCTGGAATGCAGTGTTCTAGTGCTAAAATGATCATCGGACTGTTTACAACTTAGAAGAAGTAAAATGTGTAGCTTTCCAAAATGTATCGTAGGGAACCAAAGAAGAATACAGTTAAAGAAAAGTATTTAATGTCAACATGCACCATGCTATTTTGACATTTATACTACAGCAAAAAAAATAATGTACTGTAATTCTTTATTATTTCTCTTAGTGCCGCTGTTGGTCAACACGACAGTGTGTGAGAAAATATTGAACAGGACCTCCCACAATTTCTGTGCTTTTCCATGAGACACAAACAGCAGCTCGATCTGTACACTGTACGCGTTGCCTGTTTATCATCGGGATAGTCGTAACTGTTCACTTTCAAAGGATTATTTACGTGGACTTTGTGCATCGCTACTGAGAAAATAAATCAATTGGTCACATTTGTGGATCTGTCTTTTAAAGGGATAAGGATGCTTTTCATTGTGGACGGTCGGACGGTAAAATGGCAGGTACATTTCGCCATTCTTTGTTTGCATTATGTAGCACTGGTTGCTGGACAGGTACGCTATACGATTCCAGAGGAAATGGTAAAAGGATCATTTGTAGGTAATATTGCAAGAGATTTAGGATTGGATATAAAAAGATTGATAACTGGCCGAGCTCGCACTGTAAGTAGAGGCAGCACTCAGTACATTGATTTGGATGTGAATAAAGGAATCTTGATTGTGAAAGAAAGAATAGACAGGGAGCAGTTATGCGGCCTTCTATCTCCGTGCAATTTAAATTTTGAGCTTATTTTAGAATCTCCAATAGAGTTGCATCCTGTAGCGGTAGCAATCCAAGATATTAACGACAATGCTCCCGTTTTCCCAAGGAAAGAAATCAATTTAGATATTTCCGAATCGTCTCTTCCTGGGACACGCTTCCCTTTGCAGAGCGCTGTTGACCCCGATGTAGGTGTAAACGCTCTTCAAAGTTATACATTAAAGCCTACGGATCATTTTAATTTAAAATTGCACAGCCGCTCCGATGGCAGTAAATACGTGGAGATGGTGCTGCATACCGCTCTGGACAGAGAAAAGCGAGATCAGCTCATCCTGGCTCTAACGGCCACAGACGGTGGGGATCCGCAGAAGTCTGGCACACTGAAAATCAACATTTTTGTTTCGGATGCTAATGATAATTCCCCCGTCTTCAGCCAAGAACTCTACAAAGCTTCTGTGATAGAGAATGCAGTGAAAGGCACTATTGTAACTACAGTGACCGCTACTGATGCAGATAAAGGTTCAAACGGGCAAGTTATTTATTTGTTTACCCAAATCACCGAGAGCACTTCTGATGTGTTTCAGATAGACGACAATACAGGAATAATTACTGTGTCGGGAAATATCGACTTTGAAAACACAAAAAAATATGAGCTAAATGTTCAGGCAAAAGATGGTGGAGGTCTTATTGACTCATGTAAAATACTAATTGACGTCATTGATGTAAATGACAATGTGCCTTTAATAAGTGTGATGTCATTCTCGGGCAATATCCCTGAAGATGCAGAGATTGGAAGGACAGTAGCTGTTGTTAGTGTTGAAGACTTAGATTCTGGAAAGAATGGTCAAGTTCTTTGTGCCATCAACCTAAATATCCCCTTCAAGATAAAGTCTTCTTTAAAGAATTATTACACAATTGTGACTGATGCACCTTTAGACAGGGAAGAAGTTCCTAACTATAATATTACCATTACAGCAACAGATGAAGGCTCCCCATCTCTTTTCAGTAATAAAACAATCATGCTGAATGTAGCTGATGTTAATGACAATGTTCCTAAATTTGATAAAACCTCTTATACTGCTCATGTTATAGAAAATAACACTCCGGGTGTGTCTATAATTTCATTGACAGCCACAGATTTAGACTCAAATCAGAATGCTCGAGTTTCTTACTTTATAGAGGACAAATTGATAAATGGAACATCCACTGCTGCCTTTATCTCCATTAACTCTGACAGTGGTGTTGTTTATGCAGTGCGCTCTTTTGATTATGAGCAAGTGAATAACTTCCAGGTAGAGGTTATTGGGCGTGATGGTGGCTCTCCACCCCTTATTAGCAGCGTGACTATAACTATAAAAGTGCAAGACCAAAACGACAACACTCCTCAGATTCTCTACCCAGTGCACAGTGATGGCTCTCTGGTGGCTGAAATGGTGCCTCGTTCAGCAGATGCTGGCTATCTTGTCACTAAAGTTGTAGCTGTTGATGCTGATTCTGGACAGAACGCCTGGCTCTCATATAAACTGCTGAAAGCGACAGACAGGGCGCTGTTTGAAGTGGGATTACAGAACGGAGAAATAAGAACTTTACGTCAGGTCACTGATAAAGACGCTGTGAAACAGAGGCTTGTTGTTGTAGTGGAGGACAACGGGCAGCCCTCTCGTTCAGCGACAGTGAATGTGAACGTGGCGGTGGCGGACAGCTTCCCTGAAGTGCTCTCCGAATTCGGAGATTTTTCTCAAGATAAAAACTACAATGACAACTTGACTTTTTATTTAGTCCTGTCCTTGGCTGTGGTTTCATTTCTTTTTATTGTCTCAATCACAGTCTTGTTGTCAGTTAAGTTGTACAGATGGAGACAGTCTCGTTTATTTTGTACATCCAATGGACATTTCCCCGTTTTTCCCAGTGCATGTTATCCGCCTCATTATGCAGATGTTGGGGCTACAGGAACTCTGCAGCACATGTACAATTACGAAGTGTGTCTGACCACTGACTCAAGAAAAAGTGGCATTAAACACATTAGACCTTGTAGCCAGAATATTTTAATTGTGGACCCCAGCTCTACAGAAACAGCCCCAAATGTTCATAAGGAAACTAACCTTCTAGAAGATGACGATGCTGTAGCTGAGGTGAGTGTGCCTCTTCTCCTTTTTTGTGTGAAAAAACAAAGCTAAAACCATAAATTAATGCTTCAGGGTTTAGCATTTTAGGACTCAACTCTTTAAGTGCTATTGGTTTTATAAACTGTAAACAAAATGTTATCTGTTGTATGACATTATTAACAGAGTGCTGAAGTTTTTTTTATTGTGAAAATTACATTTCCTTAAGTTGAAGCACCAATTTAAAAATGATCAAGCAACTGCTTTGATGTTGGAATTTAATCAAATACCTTTTTTATATCCATGGTAAAGAACTGGCTGGGTTAGTTACAGTATCTGAAACCATGTGATTTTAGCCCCAGGGATGCTTGAAAGATATTTATTTATTGGTTAATCTTTACTCCATGAGGGATTTAAAGACAGTATTTCACCAATGTAGTTATTCAGTTTCATCTGATACGATTCTATGAAGGGATATAACAGTATGGTTGTAGAATAGTTTGAATGAAGAATAAGTTTAAAAGTATTTTCATGCTTGGTGATGTTTTATTATCTTGCATCATGCGTAGATGTCAGATGAATAACAAATCACATTGAAAAAGACTATTTTAGTAACCCCTACTTCACAAACAACAAATATTCCAAGTATTCTATGTTTTTTTTTTCAGTAATGGTAACATCATTTAGTAATATCATGGATTATTCCAACTGTATCTCATTTTGGTTCATGTTATTTGTCACTGTGCAAAAGCAAGAATACATGTTTTCTTGTATACTGTTTATAGGTGATATTTTATTTGTAACTCACAATGAGCACCTTTCAGGTTTATGGTGTATTTAAAGAACAAGCAGTGTCTATGAATTAAAGGTTATTAATTAGCTCTATATCTTTCACAATGTGAGTCTTGGAACAAAGCTTGCTATGTCTCACTGATGTGTTCTAATAAGATCATAAGCAAGGTTACAAATGAGAAAAGACTACTCAGTCCATTGGTGGATAGTACTGTAGCTCATTAATCCAAGGATCCCATCCAGCCATTTTTGAGCTTGTTCCATGCTCCTACAACCCTTTGCATAAAGATGTACTGCCTGTTCTCTGCTTTAAATGCATTCCTGCATAGTTTCCACTTGCTGTCTTTGGTTCAGATTTCATTGTTTATTTGGAAGAAGTGCACTATGATGACTTTGTCAGTGTCTTTGAGGATTTTGGCGCTTGGGTCCGGTCCCCTCGTAACCTTATCCTTTTAAGAATAATTCAGTTCCTGCAGCCTGTCAGTGCAGATGAATGCCTTATGCCCAGGAGCATATTTGGTTGCACTTCTACTCTCTGATTGTGCACAATTTTCTACATTAGGAATTATAAGGTCATTGCATAGCTTGAATGTAATATCTCTTGATTTAAATTCAACACTTTCACGGATAAATACCAAAATTGACCTTTGTATTGTTTCTCAAACAGATGTCAATGATGTTCTTTTTCATTAGTGCCCTCTTTAAACTCAGTCTCCATGGCCGCGCCTCACGTTGTCTTTACATATAGTACGCAAACCGTGCATTAAGCAACTGAACGAGATTATTAATATTCATTCTGTTGTGAATACCTATCTAAAGTCAAGCAAATTAAATTTCAACAAACAACAGAGAAAAACAAATTACGAATGTTTAACTCGTCTAGTATGTGTCATTAAGTAAGTGTCATTAAATTGTTTCCTGAATATATTTCTTAATCTTATGTTTTGGTATAATAAGACGATGCGCTTGATCGAGAGAGCTGTCACTTTGCAAGCAAATTCAGAATAACAGTAAATTAATCTTTTAGTGTGAAATCTAAATGTCTTTCTCATCATGTTTGTTTCGAGCAAATATTAGCCACATTTAAAACTCTCCGTTCAACAAAAAAGAAAACGCTGCTTTAATTTGTTACTGACATGTTTTCGTAAGATGCAGAAGCTTGTGTCATGTCGAATTTAGTAATGAAAATCGATTGCGTCAAAAAAGAAAACCAAAGAGCAACGATAAAAATTACATTGATTATCGATCTGTCAAAATGCTTTTCCAGAGTACTTACATTAAAATGGGATTCCACTATTGCTATTACAGCTACCTATTTTTCAACTTACTAGTAGCAATGACGCACATATCGTAAGAGCGTAACTAAGACGCTAGTAGTGTTAACAGCTACAGTAGCAAAGGGTAAATATTGTAGTAGCTTAATATCCATTTAAAAAAAACGCTAGTTGATTAAATTAACGTAATGGTTTTTCTACACTTTAGGGTACTCGTAGTATCTTTTCGTGTCAAAAATATTGTGTTTTCTATATACTAGTTATTTCTATACAGTATATTGTGTTGAAATATAAAAACTTGCAGTTTGTAGGTGTGTTCCTCCAAACCCTTTTTTTCTATCTTTTAAATGTGTAATTCTTCACTTCAGCTCCAAGTGCCGCTGTTGATTAGCATGACTGTAAACTGGTGAAAAAGAACCTCCCATATTATTGCTGTGTAACACAGACACAGACGGGAAAGATTTCATTATGTGCGTTGCTGGGATTACTAACCGGGAGCTGCAGCTTTGAAACACGAAATATTTTGCTGTCGGAATTAAAGGAAAAACGGCTTTTTATTTTTGCATGTTTTTTTTAAATTGTTCTCGGAAGCCATTCAATGGTTATGATCTGTATTTTCTCCTCTTTCTGCTGCTGAATGTTTAATATTACCTTGTGGAAATGAGGTCTAGAAGAGACTGTTGTTCTGCTCAGTGGCCAATACATTTCGCGATTCTCTGTCTGTGTACTGCTGAAAGCGTGCGAGGGGAATTGCGATATTCTATCCCTGAAGAAATGGTAAAAGGATCCTTTGTAGGAAATATCGAACAAGACCTGGGACTAGATCATAAAAGGTTAGTAGCCGGCAGAACCCGTATTGTTACAAGAGGTAGTAACCAGTACTTCGAGCTAAATATACAGACGGGAATTTTGGTTGTAAAAGAAAAAATTGACAGAGAGAGTTTGTGCGGGCAGATACCATTGTGCACGCTGAGTTTTGAAATTATTCTGGAAAATCCTATTGAACTACACCCCGTAGCAGTGGAAATATTAGACATTAACGACAACGCCCCGACTTTTCCAGTGAAAGAGGTTAAATTAGAAATCAGTGAATTGTCTCTGCCAGGCTCACGCTTCTTGTTAGAGAGTGCAGATGACCCTGATGTGGGTGTTAATGCTCTTCAGAGCTACACCTTAAAACCCTTGGATTATTTCAATTTAAAGTTACAGAATCGCGCTGATGGTAGCAAATACGTGGAGATGGTACTGCAAACCCCTCTGGACAGAGAAAAGCAAGAGGAGCTCTCCCTGGTGTTAACCGCTGCAGACGGGGGGAATCCGCAGAAGTCTGGGACATTAAAAATCAACATTGTGGTTCTGGACGCAAATGATAACCCTCCAGTTTTCACTCAGTCCCTCTACAGAGCCTCTGTTTTCGAGGATGCAATCAAGGGGACTCTGGTTACTACTGTTACTGCAACAGACGCAGATAAGGGCTCAAACGGACGCGTGACTTACTTTCTTTCTCGGATTACAGACAACGCTTTGGATCTCTTTCAACTGGAACAGAATACAGGGAAAATCACAGTGGCGGGATCGTTAGATTTTGAAAAGACGAAACATTATGAGATTAATGTCCAGGCAAAAGATGACGGGGGACTCATTGATTCAAGTAAGGTAATAATCGAGGTGAAGGACATAAATGATAATATTCCTGTCATAGAGGTGATGTCGTTTTCCGGCACGGTGTCTGAAAATGTGGAGGTTGGCACCACTGTCGCGGTTATAAATGTCGAAGATGCCGATTCAGGGAGGAACGGCCAGATACAATGTGCTATCAATCAAAATGTACCATTTAAAATACAATCTTCCCTAGCGAAGTATTACAGTATTGTCACCGATTCTGTTTTAGACAGGGAAAGCATATCCATGTACAATATTACTATTACTGCAAGAGATCAAGGTTCCCCTCCTCTGTCAAATACAAGGGTTATCCTGCTAAATATTTCTGACGTTAATGATAATGCTCCTATATTCGAAAAGAACTCATACTCTGCTTATGTCATAGAAAATAACACTCCGGGTTTGTCTATAATTTCGTTGACAGCCACAGATTTAGACTGGAATCAGAATGCTCGAGTTTCTTACTTTATCGCGGACAAATTGATCAATGGAACATCCACGGCTGCCTTTATCTCCATTAACTCTGACAGTGGTGTTGTTTATGCAGTGCGCTCTTTTGATTATGAGCAAGTGAATAACTTCCAGGTAGAAATCATTGCTCGCGATGGCGGTTCCCCGCCCCTTAGCAGCAGCGTGACTATAGCTATAATAGTACAAGACCAAAACGACAACACTCCTCAGATTCTCTATCCGGTACGGAATGACGGCTTACTGGTGGCAGAAATCGTACCACGTTCGTCGGATGTTGGCTATCTTGTCACTAAAGTTGTAGCTGTTGATGCTGATTCTGGGCAGAACGCCTGGCTCTCATATAAACTGCTGAAAGCGACAGACAGGGCGCTGTTTGAAGTGGGATTACAGAACGGAGAAATAAGAACTTCACGTCAGGTCACTGATAAAGATGCTGTGAAACAGAGGCTTGTTGTTGTAGTGGAGGACAACGGGCAGCCCTCTCGTTCAGCTACAGTGAATGTGAACGTGGCGGTGGCGGACAGCTTCCCTGAAGTGCTCTCGGAATTCACTGACTTCTCACAGGACAAGGATTACAATGACAACCTGACTTTTTATTTAGTCTTGTCTTTGGCTGTAGTTTCCTTTCTTTTCATTGTCTCAGTAATACTCATCTTGGCAGTGAAGTATTACAGATGGAGACAGTCCCGTTACTTCTATGAATCCAATGTGAGCCTTCCCGTTTTTCCCAGTGCGTTTTACCCACCCCGCTACGCAGATGTTGGTGCAACAGGAACTCTACAGCACGTGTATAATTACGAGGTGTGTTTAACGACTGACTCGAGAAAGAATGATCCTAAGTGCGCCCGACCTTGCAGCCAGAACCTTTTAATTGTGGACCCCAGTTCAACAGAAACAATGGAGCATGAGCGAAAGGATGGTACTGATCCAGATATTGCGGTGAGCCTTCATTTCCCTCCCTTTTTAAATCTGTTTTTACCTAAAAATAAAGACTTATGCAGTCGAGATCGGTTGCTCATATGTGATCTTTTCCTCTGACGTTTTTGTTACAGATGTGATTTAATAATAATTAGATCAACTTGAGTCGGTATCTGTGTGTGTTTATGTGTTTTTTGACAAAATTACCCTAGTTTTGTTTCTCCTTTCCGTAACGCTCTTTCGTTACTTTTACGTCTTTGGTGATTCTAAGTATAATTGATCATAATCATCGATTTTAATTATAACACCCTTCACCCCAAAAAACTCCCAAAGCGTTTTGCACACACTGTACTGTAGGAGGGGGAGAGCTTTCTTCCCCACTCAAGCGCAGCACCCAGCTGGGTAGAGCAGAGGCGGAGCAGGGAGAAATTATTTCACCAGTTGAATCAAAGGGGAGGTTGTGTAGTAAGTTACAGTATATGTAAAGATATGTAAGGTTACCAGATTCAAGACAAAAGTATAATGTCTTGTAATTAAGTTTAATTTAGCTAATAAATTGAAATTACAGCCATACCCTTAAGAACAGGTTTAATGTCTCATCTGAATGGTGGCGCCTGCTACAGCAGGAGAATTTAGGTGATGGCATCCTTCTCTCATGTGTACTGTATGTGTTGTGCTATATTTGTATTGCCAGCTTAATTTGTTTTTTTCAAAGTGCAGGTTATTCTTTGTTTCTATGACATCCATATTTTCTCGATGCTACCCACTCTTTCAGATATAACTGTTTAAAATCATTAGCAAATGATTTAAGCTTCGGACTGTTCGATTTTTACTGTGTGGTGTTTGAAAGTACTGTACACTGAAGCAGAGATACGTGTGTATGTGCCAGATACATTTTTGCACTTTCTTTATTTGAGCTCTAAGTGCCGCTGTTGATCAAGAAGGCAGAGTTGCCAAAATAATACACTACAGACCTCCCATACTTGTGCGGTGAAAGAGAGAGACATCACATTCATCTGATGCGCTTGGAAAAGAATCGGACTGCCGGTGACGATTATATTTTTATCTAATCAGATAGGGAGACGGGCTTAATGTAAAGATCTGATTTCTCAAATACATTGGAACAGCGTTTGTGTTTATATTCCATTGTTTACTATGTGGATTTCTATAACTGGGCGTGCGAAAATTGCTTCCGCAAAGGCAAGCTCTTTCACGAAACGGCAAGTACACATTTTTATTGTTCTGTGGTTCGTCGGAATGGTTCTTGGAGAAATTCGTTATTCAATCCCAGAAGAAATGAGGAAAGGGTCGTTTGTGGGTAATATAGCAAATGATTTAGGAATAGATCTCAAAAGAATGAAATCTGGCGGGGCTCGAATTGTCAGTGGTGATAATAGCGCATATCTAGAGCTAAATAAGGACAAAGGGATACTTATTGTGAACGAAAGGATAGATAGAGAACAAATATGTGGGCAAATATCACCCTGCATCTTAAGCTTTGAAGTAATTATTTCACATCCGATGGAATTGCACAGTGTCGTGGTGGAAATATTCGATGTTAATGACAACGCTCCTGCATTTAGTGAAAAAGAAATCAAACTAGAAATCATCGAGTCAGCTCTGCCAGGGACTCGCATACTGCTGGAGAGTGCGACGGATCCCGATGTCGGCGTAAACACACTCCATAGCTATTTTTTAAATCCGGCAGATAAATTTATCCTAAAAGTACAAGTTCGGCCTGATGGTAGCAAATCTGCAGAGGTTTTTCTGCAGGTTCCCCTAGACAGAGAGAAGGAAGATAATCTATTTTTAACTTTAACTGCTGTCGATGGTGGGGAACTCCAGAGGTCCGCAACTCTCAAAATACACATAATAGTGCTGGATGCAAACGACAATGCTCCCGTCTTCACACAAGTAATGTACAAGGCTGAAGTAATTGAAAATTCAATGAAAGGAACTTTAGTGACGAAAGTAAGCGCGACTGATAATGATGAAGGAGTTAATAGGCAAGTAACTTACTCTTTCAGTGGTATTGCTGACGATGTCGCAAATCTCTTTGCTTTAAATGAAAACACCGGTGAAATTGTTGTGATTGGGAACATTGACTACGAAAAAAGTAGAAATTATGAACTGAACGTGCAAGCCAAGGATTACGGTGGACACATGGACTCAACCAAAGTGATTATTGAGGTTATCGACGTCAATGATAACGTTCCTGTTATAACCTTAACCTCATTCTCCAGCACGATTTCAGAAGATTCGGAAAGCGGTACCACAGTCGCGATTGTTAATGTCAAGGACTTAGATTCTGGGAAAAATGGAAAAGTCAATTGCTCAGTTAATGAAAAAAATCCTTTTAAAATCAGATCGTCTTTAAAAAATTACTACACGTTACTGACTGACGGTCCATTAGACAGGGAGCGAGATGCGGAATATAATATAACCTTTACAGCTGTCGACGAAGGTTCACCCCCGCTTTCAAGTAGTAAAATGATCTCTCTTAAAATTTCCGACGTTAATGACAATGCTCCTGTTTTCGATCAGAGCACGTATTCAGCCAGCGTGATGGAAAACAATTCTCCCGGATTGTCTGTATTTTCTTTACAGGCCAAAGATTCTGACTGGAATCAGAATGCTCGTATCTCCTACCTGTTGGTAGAATCTAATTTGGATGGGGTCCCCGTATCATCCTATATTTCTGTTAATTCAGAAAGTGGTGCCATATATGCTGTTCGATCATTTGATTATGAACAAATTAAAGAGTTTCACATACAAGTAAAAGCCCAGGACGGGGGCTCACCACCCCTTAGCAACAAGGTGACTGTAAAAATATTTGTTTTGGATCAGAACGACAACGCTCCTCAAATTCTCTATCCAGTGCACACTGATGGGTCTCTAGTGGCTGAAATGGTGCCTCGCTCAGCAGATGTTGGCTATCTTGTCACTAAAGTTGTTGCTGTTGATGCTGACTCTGGGCAAAACGCCTGGCTCTCATATAAACTGCTGAAAGCGACAGACAGGGCGCTGTTTGAAGTGGGATTACAGAACGGAGAAATAAGAACTTTACGTCAGGTCACTGATAAAGACGCTGTGAAACAGAGGCTTGTTGTTGTAGTGGAGGACAACGGGCAGCCCTCTCGTTCAGCTACAGTGAATGTGAACGTGGCGGTGGCGGACAGCTTCCCTGAGGTGCTCTCGGAATTCACTGACTTCTCTCAGGATAGTAATGAGAACTTGACGTTTTATTTAGTCTTGGCTCTGGCTGTTGTGTCTTTTCTTTTTATCATCTCAATTGTAATCCTTTTGGCATTGAAATTCTACAGAAGGAGACAAAGTCGTTTTTTCCTTAAGTACAACGAGAATGGCCCTGTCATTCCAAGTGCGTATTTTCCACCCTGTTACGCAGACGTTGGTGAAACTGGAACTCTACGACACGTGTACAATTATGAGGTGTGTTTGACTTCTGACTCTCGTAAAAGTGAAAGCAGATACATCAGACCAGTTAGCCAAAATCTCGTGGGTATTGATGCAAGTGGCACGGATACAATGCCTAAAGCGCAGGAGAAAGCGGCAGTTGGGAATGCTGAGCTGTCAGTAGAGGTAAGTTTATTTACATGCTATAGATTGTGTCCTAAGTCCCTGATTTTAATATATTGTGTGTTTTAAATTCTGAAGGTCTCATATCAGTTAAAGCCTTTAACTATTTCGCTGCCAGTTTGTTTAACACTTACAATCAACAATGAGTTGCAGCTTTTTTACTGGTAAATACAAACGTACAAACGTTGTATTACATGGGAATATATTCATGAAAACATTCATTTGAAGATTCTAAGATTACAGAGGGAAAACGTAGGAGGCGGGGTTGTGTGCTGCGGAAGAATGCAAATATGTATTGCAATAATACCTTTGTAGTGCGTTTATAACATAATTATTTTTAACAAATGTGAACCTTGAAAAGATTCACTTGTAATATCTTATTTGCAATGCTAAGATTTCCAATTAGTACTTTTTCTATTCGTTTTCTCTTAGTTTAATGACAGTAAGCTCAGAACAAATTAATACAGCCCAATCTTAAGGTCACGCAGGGAAAAATAATAAAGGTGAATTTCCCTTATTTCGAGATGCAGCTTATTTTAAACAGTCGGCTTAGTCTTCATTCATTTTGTATGACAACCATTGTCACCAGAAGTGTGGAGAAGAGTAAATTTAACTTATTGAGCCTCCAAATAATAATTTTACTATTCTTTATATGGGCTCTAAGTGCCGCTGTTGATCAATAAAGCAAAAATAAAACGAACCTCCCATTTTATTGCGCTGTAGCACAGACACCGACAGAGAGAGCAGTTCACACCGCACAGCGTCCTTGGAATACAAAACAGCTTTCGCGAATACTGCATTTTGTGTTTTTGTTTTATCTGTGTGGCCTTCTAACATTGGGTGTCTGGAAATTCAGTTTAAAATTGCCTGTTTTTCAAATGGTAAGATTTGTCGGGATTACTAGCGATAAAAGAAACGACGAGGACAATGAGACGGCAAGTACAGCTCTTCATCCTTTGTGTATGGGTTGTAGGAGGACTTCATGGCCAGATTCGTTATTCTATCCCAGAAGAAATGAAACCAGGTTCGTTTGTTGGTGATATCGTAAACGATTTAGGAACAGATGTAAAAAGACTCGTTAGTGGTAAGGCTCGTATAGTCACAGCCAAATCTGGGGAGCATATTGAGCTAAACCTGGAAAAAGGCGTATTGGTTGTAAAGAAGAGAATAGACAGGGAGCAGCTTTGTGGGCAAAATTCTCCCTGCGCAATCAGCTTCGAGCTCATTATTGAAAATCCTATGGAATTACATCACATTATCGTAGAAATTTTGGATGTTAACGACAATGCCCCCACTTTTTCAAAGAATGAAATTAAAATAGAAATCAGCGAGTCAGCCGCGCCTGGAGCTCGCTTCTACTTGGGGAGTGCGGAGGACGCTGATGTGGGAGTTAACGCTCTTCAAAGCTACATCTTAAGCCCTTCTGAAAATTTAATTTTGAAACAACATACTCGCCCTGACGGTAGCAAGTATGCAGAGATGGTGCTTCAGGCTCCATTAGATCGGGAGAAACAACCTGAACTTAATTTAGTTTTAACAGCTGTAGATGGCGGAACTCCGCGGAAGTCGAGCACTGTTAAAATCCACGTAATGGTTTTAGATGCAAACGACAATGCTCCGGTGTTCAGTCAGTCGGTTTACAAAGCATCTGTTCGTGAGAATTCTTTAAAAGGCACCCTGGTTTCAAAAGTAAATGCAAGTGATTTAGATACTGGATTATATGGAGATATAACCTATTCATTCTCCCATTTGTCTAATACAGTTGAAAAACTTTTTGAATTGGACGAGCAGACTGGTCAAATTACAGTTGCGGGAGAATTGGATTTTGAAATGACGACAAACTATGAATTAAATGTAGAAGCAAAAGATTACGGAGGGCTCAGTGACACGACTAAAGTACTCATTGAAATTATCGATGTTAATGACAACATCCCAGTCATTACTGTAATGTCTTTTTCTAATCCTGTTTCAGAAGACTCAGTTTCTGGGACTACTGTAGCAATTTTTAACGTACAGGATTTGGACTCTGGAATAAATGGACAAGTTCGATGCACGGCCACAAATACGACTCTTTTCAAAATAAAATCATCAATAAAGAACTATTACACTCTGATAACCGATGGCACTTTAGATAGAGAACATGTTTCGGAATATAATATTACAATTACTGCTACAGACGAAGGCACGCCACCTCTATCCAGTAACACAACACTTACACTAAAGATTTCAGATGTTAACGACAATGCTCCTGTGTTTGATCAGGGTTCATATTCTGCCTTTATCGTGGAGAACAACACTCCGGGATTATCTATCTTGTCTTTAAAAGCCAAGGACGCGGACTGGAACCAGAACGCACGCATTTCGTACTTACTGGAAGACGAGCTCATCAATGGGACCCCGGTGGCTTCGCTTATCTCAGTGAACTCTGAAAGCGGAGTTGTATATACTGTGCGCTCTTTCGATTATGAACAAATAAAAAGCATTGAAATTAAGGTTATAGCTCGAGATGGTGGTTCACCACCACTGATCAGTAAGGCTGCTGTAAATATTTTTGTCCAAGACCAAAATGACAACTCTCCTCAGATTCTGTATCCAGTCCACACTGATGGTTCTCTGGTGGCTGAAATGGTGCCTCGTTCAGCAGATGTTGGCTATCTTGTCACTGAAGTTGTAGCTGTTGATGCTGACTCTGGGCAAAACGCCTGGCTCTCATATAAACTGCTGAAAGCCACAGACAGGGCGCTGTTTGAAGTGGGATTACAGAACGGAGAAATAAGAACTTCACGTCAGGTCACTGATAAAGACGCTGTGAAACAGAGGCTTGTTGTTGTAGTGGAGGACAACGGGCAGCCCTCTCGTTCAGCTACAGTGAATGTGAACGTGGCGGTGGCGGACAGCTTCCCTGAAGTGCTCTCGGAATTCGGTGACTTCTCACGGGACAAGGATTACAATGACAACCTGACTTTTTATTTAATCTTGTCTTTGAGTTTAGTTTCATTTCTTTTTATGGCTTCAATAATAGTCATTATTTCACTTAAATTCTACAGATGGAGACAATCTCGCTTTCTTTATAAATCCAACGTAACTCTACCTGTTATTCCAAGCGCATATTATCCTCCCCGTTACGCAGACGTTGGTGGTACAGGAACTCTGCAGCACGTGTACAATTACGAGGTGTGTTTGACAACAGACTCTGGGAAAAGTGAATACAGATACATCCGACCCGTTAGTCAAAATCTTGTCAGCGTTGATCCCAACGAAACAGGGACAATGCCGCACGTTGAAAAGGAGAAGAGTTTAATGGAAGACGTTGACGAGACGTCAGAGGTGAGAGTTTTGATTGCGCCGTGCCTACCAAGTTTTATTTTCGATTTTCATTTTCCTTCTATAGATATAAACAGATTATTGTAACATTAAAAGTTAATAAATGTGTCAGTCAGTTAAGTCAGTGAGTTTTTTAAGTTTTGTATACTGTAATCGGAGTTGAATTTCGCGATGCTTTGTGATGTCAGTCCTCTTTGTATACGAAACGTCTTTTTCTTATTAAGAAAGGTGATCAGTACATTAACTGAATGCAACATAATATATTAATATATACAAGGTAATATTTTATGCTTAATCCATTCTTAATCCGGTATGTGTGTACTTGCACATTGAAAAATGGTTTTGGTGTTTTAGTGATCTTCCAGTTGGCGAAGTATCATGAGAAGTAGCATTGATGGCAGCATTTGTGGGGGGAAAATGGTGATTAAGCTCAGTGCCTAAATCTATATCTTGGGATGTATGATATGAATTATTGGGCGTGTTGATCTAATTTAGTCTTCTTATTCTCCTCCGTGTATTTTAAGTCAAAGAAAACAACTAAGCACAGCTGATTTGCACTGGTTGTAGTTCATCAGCGCGTCTTACCGGTATATTAACTGAATATTAATTGAATTATGAAAAAATCATAGATAACTTGACTTTCACTGATACATCGATATTCTGATGAATCGTATTTATCCTGAAAAACAGAAAAACATATGCCGTATCCCTTGGCCTACAGTTTTATCTCTACTAAATCATTAGCATTTCTTTGTGATATACTATATAACAGGACTTTTGCATCATGAAAGGGATTGTTGATTTTAGTTTGTTAAAGCCCCATTTTTTTAGATTCAACACAATTTTAACTTTAAACGTGTAAATTGCTTAAATAATACCTACTGTCACTTCACTCTCTATAAGCATATCTTCGTGTTATAAAACATGAAACGTTAATTTTAGGCTTTTATTCTCTTTGCATACTCTTTGACTCAGTATTACCGTTTTCCATTCAGAAGTATACAGTAAATAATTCTGCAGTGCAATCTATATCTATAAAGCACTTGTAAAATCTTTATTTTTCTTTATTCTTAGGCTTTGTTTAAAAGGAACACTTTAAAATAACTAGGCTTACAGAGCTCCCTTTGGCATTTCTGGTATGAGTAGTTCATGACCTAAATGCAAAGTGCCGCTGTTGATCAAGGAGGTGATATTGTGGTAATAGTTTTAGTAGGACCTCCCATATTATTGCGCCGTATTTCAGAGGCAAGGACGGAGAGCAGTCTGCTTTACAGTGCTTGGATTATAGAACAGAAACGCAAACCTCTTTGAATTGGAAATTTTAGTTCCTCATAACAGAAGAGAATTTCCTGTGATTTAACTTGGGGATTTAGGGTATCTGTTAGCCACTTTGATTACAGTAATACTCTTGGTAAATTACGGATTTGAACGTGCTGGATTTGCAATGATAAACCTCACCTCTTCTGTGAAATGGCAAGTACTGTACACCGCATTTTGGTTTGTTTGCTATTTTCAGTGGAAGTGTCTGCACAAATCCGATACTCCATTCCAGAAGAAATGATGAAAGGGTCGTTTGTTGGAAATATCGCACAGGATTTAGGAATAGATGCTAAAATAATGAAATCCGCCAGAGCTCGTATCGTTAACGGCGACAGTGGTCGGTTCTTTGAGCTGAACGCAGACAAGGGGATACTGTGCAAAGGGAGAACTGTGTAAAAGAAGAGGCTGACGGAACGGCAGTGGTGAGAATTAATGCATTTAGCCGAGATTTAATTAGCTAATGTCTACCGCACGTTCAGCTAGACTCTCTTTCTAGCACAGATTATTGTCTATCAGAAATTAAATATTTTAACAAATTGCAAACAAAATTATCAACATCATCATCATTATCACCCATTTGAATGTAGTTAAAGAATAACTTTGCCTTATTTCAATTTTTGTATGTCATGATTTCAAGTACAGAACACCAGTGGTATTACGACTGTGACTCATTCAGCACCATATCGCTGGACAGCGACTTTCTGTGACAGAAAACAAGTGACAACTTTTAGTCTTGGGATCTGATTCTCAGAACTGTTGTATTGAGAATATCCACTATTGAGGAGCAGGTTGACTGCTACATATAGAAAAACTCGGTCTGTTTTATACAATATAACAAGAGACAAACATTACAACTTAAATAATTATATAAATTATTATTATTATGGTTGGTTTTGAATGTTTGCAGTAGGTTTCTACTTATTTGTTCTTAAAATTACATAAGTGGACAACCAAGTATTAGGCGTTGGTGCATTTAAAACAATAGGATGCTCTACTTTCTTGGGACTGTAAGTGTCACTGTTGGTTGATGAAGTAAGGTTTTGCAAGCTTGGACCTCCTATATTAAAGTGCAAGAAAATCAGAGTGCGCAGTTCACATTCCCAAAATGCCTGGATTGCAGGCACTTAACATGGATGTCAAAATCTGACTGTCTTTGCACAAGTTTTTTTTCTTGAATTTTGAAAGCAAAGTACTGAAACTTTATTATATACAGCAGTATAAGGACATAATGGAAAATGAATAATTTGACCGGTATGGAATTATCAAAAATAATTTGCATTGAGAAATTGAATGGCAAGAAATTTAATTTCTTCTTTTCCATGCTACCAGTGTAGTTTTGGACAGATCTGGTACTTTATTCCAGAAGAACTGAAGAAAGTTTTGTTTCTAAGGAATCTTGCAGGAGACCTGGGTTTAGATCTGCATAGTATGAGAGAGGGCCATACTCATATCGTCATTACAGATAACATTCAGCACACTGAGTTACAGATAGACAAAGAGCTTTTGGTTGTTAAAGAAAGAATAAAGTGATAGAAAATGTGCAGCCAAATATCCCTGTGTAGCTTTAGTTTCAATATTATTCTTGAAAAGCCAATGGAATTATGAGATATTTTTGATGAGATTTTAATATGATGTGCTTGCAATCAGACCACTGAATGGGTGGTTATCAGTGTGAGGTCAGCCAATTGGATGGGCCATGTGGTACTTGATTTCTATATCTACTTGAGAAACCTCTAGACAGGGAAATGGAGCCAGAACTTTCTTACCAACAGCTGTTGATAGTGGGTGTCCACAGAGGTTTGGCACAGTTGCAATACATGTTGTTGTCCTGCATGAGAATGTCAATGCTCCTCTCTTTAATCAGCCCATGTACAAAACATTTCTTTATGAAAATAAATGCAAATTAAACAATAAATGCAAGAGATGCAAACACTGGATTGAATGAATTGTTAATATATTTTCTTTCACACCTTAAAAGTGAAGTAAGGGCTTTTCACCTTGATGAAATTACTGTTGAGATTTCAGTACTGAATCAAATAGATTTGAAAAGATCAGACATAATGACATACAGTGGAAGCAACAGTAATGAATGAAATGTCTTTTAAAAGTGTTGCGCATTCCATGCCCTCACATTCCCATGCACACTGAGTCAAACGAATGCTCATGCCGCAACTAATTTTCCTATCACCTTTCACTCCCAGCACTATCTTAGTTCTCCTCTTTCTCATGTCCTCGCTCATTATTGCAGATTCTGTCCTGGAGCTCTTTTAGTGTGTGTTCTGTTCTCCTCTTTTCTCTCCCTGCAATTACTCGCTGCCTGACTTTGTGCTTGTTCCCTGGCCTTGTGGTTCAGATTGGTTACTCTCGGTATTAACTGCTTTTGCCCGCTGCAGACTTGTCGCTTACTTTTTTTGGTTGGTTTTGGGATTCTCGGCTTTGTATTTAGGTCCTTTTGCCATAAAATTGTCTTTTGCGGCTCCTCCTAAGGTTTTCTCTTTGAGCCCCTGCACAGGGTCTATATTTCTTTTCTACTTAAGCTGACAAAAAGTCAGCTGTCCGAGGACACCTTAACCCCTTAACGTGAACTACAATAGCTATAATTAATGTAAAAGACCTAGAGTCAGGGGACAATGGTCTGGTGAGCTGTTCAGTTAACCCAAATCTATCTTTTAGATCAAAAATTTTCCTTACGTCATTATTAGATGCTTGTAACTCCTAAGTTTTAGATAGACAAGCTGTATAAGAATACAATATTATGTTAATTACTGCAGACGCAGACTCACTGGCCATCTCCAGCAGCAAAAACTTAAATGATATATTATCACATACAAATGACAATGCCCTATTTTTGAATTTAGTAGGTAAAAATACTTTTGTTAAAGAGAACTATTCTCCAGGATTGTCCTTATTTTCAATGATAGCCACAGATTTAGGTTCCAACCAGACTGCTGACATAGTTTATTGTGGATAATATGATGAATGAGACATCCACTTCTTCCATCCTCTCTATTAGCTCAGACAGTGGTGTTATTTAAGGAACACAGACTTACTTATTACAACCAATTACTGACCACTAAGGCTACTATAAAGACATATGTACAAGACCAGAAAGACCATATCCAGATACTCAACCCAATTTGTTTTATAAATCCATTGGGAATCTCTCTGTTATCTCAAAGCCATATTCCTCTTCCCCTTTACATAAACATACAAAAATAACCTGCACAATTACGAGGTGTGTTTAACTAGCAATTCTGGAAAAGGTGGAAGATGTCATGTCTACTTGGGATGTTTTACTGCTGTTTGATTAAGGGTATTGTATAAGACTTTACTGCACTGGAGACAAAAGATGTTGAATTAATTATCTTAAACTTTTTTTAACACTTGAGCAGGGAAAATGTTTATAGTTTACTACAAAATTTTCATGACTGTTAATACCATGTAAATGTGATTTAAGATCTATTGTTCAGCCTTGCTTTAACAATGCTATAAGGTTTGCAGATACTTAATGAAGTGTGGTGACTTTGTGGTAATCTTTCTGTACTGACAATTGAATTTCATTGTTTTAGAAAAGACACAAATTACATAAGAAAACTGTTTCTGTTGACAATACAAGTTAATCGGAATTGAAATCACAATCTTTAAACCATTTTCGGCATGTTCATGTTTCAGTTGTTCTTTATTTGTACTCTAAGTGCCGCTGTTGATCAATGGAGCAATATTATCTAAGCAGAAAGCCAGCAGGACCTCCCATATTATTGCGCTGTACTGGAGAGACAGATACAGAAAGACGCGCAGACTCGCTTTACAGCTCTGGGCCGAAACATATTCAGTCCATTAAAATCTCCTACATTTTCATGCATTTCTTCTATTATTGTATCCTATCTGTATAATGAGCAAAATCCTTGAAGACTGAATTGAAATCGATCTGGGTGAAGAGTTTGAAAACGATGGGATTTACTCGATCAGCACTGGCGAAAAGAAAAGATTGCAGGACCTTAAAATGGCAAGTACTGCTGTTGATTGTGTGTTTGTGCAAATCCGTGGTAGTTACTGGACAGATTCGGTACTCGATTCCAGAAGAATTGAAGAAAGGCTCGTTAGTAGGGAATATCGCACAAGACCTGGGAATAGATCTGAACAGACTGAGAGCCGGCCGGGCTCGCATTGTAACTGAAGACAGCACCCAATATACCGAGCTAAAGACAGACAAAGGGCTTTTGGTTGTTAAAGAAAGGATAGACCGAGAGCAACTCTGCGGTGAAATATCTCCATGCAGCTTTAGTTTTGAGGTGATTCTGGAGAACCCAATGGAGCTGCATCGTGTAACAGTCGAAATATTGGATATTAATGATAATTTCCCGACATTTCAAACGAATGAAATTAAATTAGAAATCAGCGAGTCAGCTCTTCCAGGAGCGCGCTTCGTATTGGGGAGCGCGGAGGACCCTGATGTAGGAATTAACACTCTTCAGAATTATATTTTAACTCCTCTTGATAATTTCGTTTTGAAGCAACATGCGCGTCCGGATGGTGTCAAGTATGCGGAAATGGTGCTTCAGAAGCCTTTGGACAGGGAAAAGCAGGATAGGCTCTCTTTAACATTAACTGCTGTGGATGGTGGAAATCCTCAAAGGTCTGGTACTGTTAATATAGATGTCATTGTTCTAGATGCAAACGACAATGCCCCCGTCTTTAATCAGTCAGTGTACAAAGCTACTGTCTTAGAAAATGCCTTGAAAAATACTTTAGTCACAACGGTTAACGCAAGTGACGCAGACACCGGTTCGTACGGACATGTAACTTATTCGTTTTCCAACCTGAAAGGTAATGTGAAAGAAACCTTTAATTTAGACGAAAACACTGGTGCGATTTACTTAGTTGGTCAGATAGATTTTGAGAAAGCAAAAAAATACGAAATAAATATAGAAGCAAAAGACCACGGCGGTCTTGCGGATTCCAGTAAAGTTGTAGTGGAGGTAATTGATGTCAATGATAATGCTCCAGTTATAACTGTCATGTCCTTCTCTAGTCCGGTGTCCGAGGACTCAGCACCTGGAACTACAGTGGCTATAATCAACGTAAAAGATTTAGATTCTGGCGATAACGGCCAGGTCAGTTGTTCCATTAATCGCAATCTTCCTTTTAAAATAACATCATCGTTAACTAACTATTACACCTTGGTAACTGATGCAGTTTTAGACCGGGAAACGACTTCCGAATATAATATAACAGTAATTGCCGCAGATTCAGGATCTCCATCTCTTACGACCAGTAAAATCTTAACTCTGAAAGTCTCAGATGTGAATGACAATGCTCCTGTATTTGAACAGTCTGCATATACTGCTTATGTTGCTGAAAACAACTCTCCGGGTTTGTCTGTATTTTCTGTTAAAGCTAAAGATTCTGATTGGAATCAGAATGCCCGAATATCCTACCTTTTAGAAGACACGCTAATTAGTGGAACACTGGTATCCTCCTATATTTCTGTGAACTCTGACAGCGGAGTTGTCTATACTGTGCGCTCCTTTGACTATGAACAAATTAGGGAGTTACAAATTTGTATAAAAGCACAAGATGGAGGCTCTCCGCCTTTAAGCTCCAAAGTTACGGTAAATATTTTTGTCCAAGACCAGAACGATAATGTTCCTCAGATTCTCTATCCAGTCCACACTGATGGCTCTCTTGTGGCTGAAATGGTGCCTCGTTCAGCAGATGTTGGCTATCTTGTCACTAAAGTTGTTGCTGTTGATGCTGACTCTGGGCAGAACGCCTGGCTCTCCTACAAACTGCAGAAAGCGACAGACAGGGCGCTGTTTGAAGTGGGATTACAGAACGGAGAAATAAGAACTTTACGTCAGGTTACTGATAAAGACGCTGTGAAACAGAGGCTTGTTGTTGTAGTGGAGGACAACGGGCAGCCCTCTCGTTCAGCGACAGTGAATGTGAACGTGGCGGTGGCGGACAGCTTCCCTGAAGTGCTCTCGGAATTCACTAACTTCTCACAGGACAAGGATTACAATGACAGCCTGACTTTTTATTTAGTCTTGTCCTTGGCAGTAGTTTCCTTTCTTTTCGTCGTTTCTATCATCGTTCTGTTGTCAGTGAAGATCTATCGATGGAGGCAATCTCGTTTGTTCTACGAATCCAATGGGAATCTCCCTGTTATTCCAAGCGCATATTATCCTCCTCGTTACGCTGACGTTGGAGGTACAGGAACTCTGCAGCACGTGTACAATTACGAGGTGTGTTTGACAACAGACTCTGGGAAAAGTGAATACAGATTCATCCGACCAAGCAGTCAAAATCTTAACGCTGATGCGAGCGGGTCAGCGACTCTGCCTCATGTGCATAAGGAGAAGAATCTCATAGATGACACAGATTCAGTAGAGGTGGGTGTTGTCTGAAAGATTATTCAACAAAGCTAGCAACTTTTTAGCAATAACCTTAGTTGATAGCGTATTGTATTTTTGATGTTTCAATTGTTATTGCTGTGTCCAGAAGGCAGAACAGCTTGGTGATTAGCGCTGCCTCTTTATTTCCTTAATTAAGTACTTTTAGTGCCTGTTTTACCTGTGTCGTTGTGAATTATCTTTTGGGCACCGGTTTTCTTACCACATTTCAATATTGTGTCAGTTTGGTGTCTCAGAATGGTCCCAGACTGTTTGTGTCTGTGTGTTCTGCTATGTTTTGACTATTGTTCCTACACGAATCTCATGCCTCCATTATAGAATCGGGAAACCAGGAAAGCAATTACAGGGCAGTAGTGGTTTTCTCTTAAGGACTTGATGTGACTATTCATTTACGTTTGAAATAATATTTTTCGACTTAGACTTTTATAACAGCGTACTATTTCAAAACGATTTGAATTTAAATATGCGTTTGATTGGTTTTCAGATCAAGATATTTTTAAATTACTTCTGTGATTACTTTTTCTAATAAACATACAGTACCCGGTATCTAAAATGCTGTATTTTTATTGGCTATGACATAACAATTTGAAAGTTATTTAGCGTTTGGCGTCTAACTTCATCGACTTAAATTCATTTTTATGCCCTTTAATTTTATTTTATTTTCTCCATTTTTGATTAGGTATTGCACTGAAGAAAGAAATCAAAGTAACGTTTTTGTGGTTTAGTTGAAGAGTTCGCATTACGTTTATAATGTATTGTACTGTATCTGATTTTTATTTAAATATTTACTGCAATTGTGTTATCAGAAATGTTCTTACGTATCACTCAGAATTGATACGTAGGATTCTAATCATGTCTAAAGCATCAATAAAATGATAAGGTACTGCAGTTTCTGTTTATATCTCTAAGTGCCGCTGTATATCGTGTTGGAGATATTATAGTAGAAATCCGTCAGTCCTTCGCATATACTGTATTCCATAACACAAGCGATGCAGACACCGTATCAAATGGATTGTTAATACATTCGTTTTCAAACCTTTTAGGTGATGTAAGGATTGTTTCATGTAAATGAAATCACTAGTAAGTAAGCAATTGTAAATCAATAAGATTTTGAAGAGATATTATGAGATAGACGAAAAAAGTAAAGTTCTGAAGGGCCTCAACAATATAATTAAAGTCATCGTTAATGTTTTGGATGTAAATCACTACGAACCTCTAATGACTGTAACGATTTTTAAGCATCCTGTGCTCGATGATTCCTCAACCGGAACAACAATAGCTGCAGTATAAATACTGTAAAAGATCTACAGTAGACTAGGAGGAGAGACTCTGGTGAGTCATTCTTCCTTTTAAAGTAAAATCGCTCTTAATCGTGCTGTCACATGCTGGTACCTGCCACAGTTCTAGATAGAGAGAACTCTCGGTCTAAACAGAGATAGAACATTACAATAATTGCTGCAGGGGGCAGGCTCACCACCTCTCAAAAAATGAGTGTGAACCACAAGGTTATACAGTAGCTGGAGACGGTGGCTCTCCACCACTGAGCACTATAGCTACTATAAAAATATATGTCCACTACCGGGAATGGTGTCCCCATCAGCAGATGTTGGCTATTTTGACAAATGTAGTGAGTCAGAATCTGTTGATGCTGACTCATATATATAGAGAGATCAAATCTGGTAGTGGAGTTTTCCACTTTCGACTGTGAGCAGATTAAGTCCTTTCAAGTTCATGTTAAAGCTCGGGACGGAGGGTCCTCACCTCTAAGCAGCAACGTGACAGTTAATCTTTGTCCAAGACCAGAACGACAACGATTCTTAGATTATCTACCCAGTGAACAGTGGTGGCTCTCTGGTGGCTGAAATGGTGCCTCGTTCAGCAGATATTGGCTATCTTGTCACTAAAGTAGTATCTGTTGATGATGACTCTGGACAGAATGCCTGGCTCTCATATAAACTGCTGAAAGCCACAGACAGGGCGCTGTTTGAAGTGGGATTACAGAACGGAGAAATAAGAACTTTGCGTCAGGTTACTGATGAAGATGCTGTGAAACAGAGGCTTGTTGTTGTTGTAGTAGAGGACAATGGGCAGCCCTCTCGGTCAGCTACAGTGAACGTGGCGGTGGTGGACAGCTTCCCTGAAGTGCTCTCGGAATTTACAGACTACTCACAGGACAAGGATTACAATGAACACCTGACCTTTTTATTTAGTCTTGTCTTTGGCTGTATTTAGCTTTTTTATTTCTATCATCGTAGTGTCAGAGAACTTCTACAGATGGATATATTCTCGGTTTTTTTCCCCATGCATCCCTGTTATTCCGAACGCGTGTCATCCCCCCAGTTACGCAGACATTTCAACAGCTGGAACATTTTAGCACTTGTACAATTATGAAGTGTGTTTAACTACTGATGCTGGAAAGAGCGAATTACAGTATGTCAGACAAAGTAATCAAAGTTCACAATTAATTTTATCGGTTACTCTGAAATACAGCTGCACGAACAGGAAGCTTACATAATAGATGGCTTTTAAAGCTTCCTTGGAGGGAGATACATTTTTTAAACATGTTTTATGATTCACATGGAAACCTGGGCTTGTTTTAGAGACAAGTGCCATGTCTACTCGTGAGGTTTTCGTGTAGATTAAAGACATCTACATTTCATAGAAAACCCATCTTATTTTCATAGTGCGGGTTTATCGAAACTTTCATTACATTAAAATTGAGAAATCAGTGGATTTCAAATCACAATACATTCGGCTTCCTTGTTTCAGCTGTTCTTTATTTGTACTCTAAGTGCCGCTGTTGATCAATGGAGCAATATTATCTAAGCAGAAAGCCAACAGGACCTCCCATATTATTGCGCTGTACTGGAGAGACAGATACAGAAAGACGCGCAGACTCGCTTTACAGCTCTGGGATGAAACAGATTCCGTCTACAACAATCTCCTATATTTTAATGCATTTATTCTATTTTCGAATCCTATCTGAGTGATAGGTAAAACCAATGAAGACTGAATTGAAATCGATTGGGGTGAACAGTTTGGAAACGATGGGATTTACTCGATCTGTACTGGCGGAAAGAAAAAATTGCAGGACCTTAAAATGGCAAGTACTGCTGTTGATTGTGTGTTTGTGCAAATCCGTGGTAGTTACTGGACAGATTCGGTACTCGATTCCAGAAGAATTGAAGAAAGGCTCGTTAGTAGGGAATATCGCACAAGACCTGGGAATAGTTCTGAACAGACTGAGAGCCGGCCGGGCTCGCATTGTGACTGAAGACAGCACCCAATATACCGAGCTAAAGACAGACAAAGGGCTTTTGGTTGTTAAAGAAAGGATAGACCGAGAGCAACTGTGCGGTGTAATATCTCCTTGCAGCTTTAGTTTTGAGGTGATTCTGGAGAACCCAATGGAGCTGCATCGTGTAACAGTTGAAATTTTGGATATTAATGATAATGCTCCAACGTTTCAAATGAAGGAAATTAAATTAGAAATTAGCGAATCAGCTCTTCCAGGAGCGCGTTTCTTATTGGGGAGCGCGGAGGACACTGATGTGGGAGTTAACACTCTTCAGAATTATATTTTAACTCCTCCTGACAATTTCGTTTTGAAACAACATGCGCGTCCGAATGGTGGAAAATATGCAGAAATGGTGCTTCAGAAGTCTTTGGACAGGGAAAAGCAGCCCAGACTCTCTTTAACATTAACTGCTGTGGATGGTGGAAATCCTCAGAGGTCTGGTACTGTTAATATAGATGTCATTGTTCTAGATGCAAACGATAATGCCCCCGTCTTTAATCAGTCAGTGTACAAAGCGATAGTCTTTGAAAATGCCTTAAAAAATACTTTAGTCACGACGGTTAACGCAAGTGACGCAGATACCGGTTTAAACGGACATGTAACTTACTCTATTTCAGACCTGAAAGATAATGTAAGAGAAGCATTTAATTTAGACGAAAACACTGGTGTGATTTACTTAGTTGGTCAGATAGATTTTGAAAAAGTAAAGATATATGAAATAAATGTAGAAGCAAAAGACAACGGGGGTCTTGCGGATTCCTGTAAAGTTGTAGTGGAGGTAATTGATGTCAATGATAATGCTCCAGTTATAACTGTCATGTCCTTCTCTAGTCCGGTGTCCGAGGACTCAGCCCCTGGAACTACAGTGGCTATAATCAACGTAAAAGATTTAGATTCGGGCGATAACGGCCGGGTCACGTGTTCCATTAATCAAAATCTTCCTTTTAAAATAAAATCATCGTTAACTAACTATTACACCTTGGTAACCGATGCAGTTTTAGACCGGGAAACGACTTCCGAATATAATATAACAGTAATTGCCAAAGACTCAGGATCTCCACCTCTTACGACCAGTAAAATCTTAACTCTGAAAGTCTCAGATGTGAACGACAATGCTCCTGTATTTGAACAGTCTGCATATACTGCTTATGTAGTTGAAAACAACTCTCCAGGTTTGTCTGTATTTTCTGTTAAAGCTAAAGACTCTGATTGGAATCAGAATGCTCGAATCTCCTACCTTTTAGAAGACACGCTAATCAGTGGAACACCGGTATCGTCTTTAATTTCTGTGAACTCTGACAGCGGAGTTGTCTATACTGTGCGCTCCTTTGATTATGAACAAATAAAGGAGTTACAAATCCACATTAAAGCACAAGATGGAGGCTCTCCGCCTTTAAGCTCCAAAGTTACGGTAAATATTTTTGTCCAAGACCAGAACGACAACTCTCCACAGGTCCTCTACCCAGTGCACACTGATGGCTCTCTGGTGGCTGAAATGGTGCCTCGTTCAGCAGATGTTGGCTATCTTGTCACTAAAGTTGTAGCTGTTGATGCTGATTCTGGACAGAACGCCTGGCTCTCATATAAACTGCTGAAAGCGACAGACAGGGCGCTGTTTGAAGTGGGATTACAGAACGGAGAAATAAGAACTTTACGTCAGGTCACTGATAAAGACGCTGTGAAACAGAGGCTTGTTGTTGTAGTGGAGGACAACGGGCAGCCCTCTCGTTCAGCGACAGTGAATGTGAACGTGGCGGTGGCGGACAGCTTCCCTGAAGTGCTCTCGGAATTCAATGACTTCTCTCAGGACAAGGATTACAACGACAACCTGACTTTTTATTTAGTCTTGTCCTTGGCAGTAGTTTCCTTTCTTTTCGTCGTTTCTATCATCGTTCTGTTGTCAGTGAAGATCTATCGATGGAGGCAATCTCGTTTGTTCTACGAATCCAATGGGAATCTCCCTGTTATTCCAAGCGCATATTATCCTCCTCGTTACGCTGACGTTGGAGGTACAGGAACTCTGCAGCACGTGTACAATTACGAGGTGTGTTTGACAACAGACTCTGGGAAAAGTGAATACAGATTCATCCGACCAAGCAGTCAAAATCTTAACGCGATTGCCAGCGGGTCAGCGACTCTGCCTCATGTGCAGAAGGAGAAGAATCTCATAGATGACACAGATTCAGTAGAGGTGGGTGTTGTCTGAAAGATTATTCAGCACAGCTAGCAACTTTTTAGCAATAACCTTAGTTGATAGCGTATTGTTTTTTTTATCTTTCAATTGTTATTGCTGTGTCCAGAAGGCAGAACAGCTTGGTGGTTAGCGCTGCCTCTTTATTTCCTTAATTAGGTACTTTTAGTGCCTGTTTTACCTGTGTCGTTGTGAATTATCTTTTGGGCACCGGTTTTCTTACCACATTTCAATATTGTGTCAGTTTGGTGTCTCAGAATGGTCCTAGACTGTTTGTATCTGTGTGTTCTGCTATGTTTTGACTATTGTTCCTACACGAATCTCATGCCTCCATTATAGAATCGGGAAACCAGGAAAGCCATTACAGGGCAGTAGTGGCCTTCTCTTAAGGACTTGTTGTGACTATTCATTTACGTTTGAAATAATATTTATCGACTTAGACTTTTATAACAGCGTACTATTCCAAAACGATTTGAATTTAAATATGCGTTTGATTGGTTTTCAGATCAAGATATTTTTAAATTACTTCTGTGATTACTTTTTCTAATAAACATACAGTACCCGGTATCTAAAATGCTGTATTTTTATTGGCTATGACATAATAATTTGAAAGTTATTTAGCGTTTGGCGTCTAACTTCATCGACTTAAATTCATTTTTATGCCCTTTAATTTTATTTAATTTTCTCCATTTTTGATTAGGTATTGCACTGAAGAAAGAAATCAAAGTAACGTTTTTGTGGTTTAGTTGCAGAGTTCGCATTACGTTTATAGTGTATTGTACTGTATCTGATTTTTATTTAAATATTTACTGCAATTGTGTTATCAGAAATGTTCTTACGTATCATTTAGAATTCATACGTAGGATTCTAATCATGTCTAAAGCATCAATAAAATGATAAGGTACTGCAGTTTCTGTTTATATCTCTAAGTGCCGCTGTATATCATGTTGGAGATATTATAGTAGAAATCCGTCAGTCCCTCGCATATACTGTATTCCATAACACAAGCGATGCAGACACCGGATCAAATGGATTGTAAATACATTCGTTTTCAAACCTTTTAGGTGATTTAACGATTGTTTCACGTAAATGAAATAACTGGTAAGATAGCAATTGTAAATCAATAAGAGTTTGAAGAGATATTATGAGATCGACGAAGAAAGCAAAGTTCTGAAAAGCCTCAACAACATAATTCAAGTTATCATTAATGTTTTGGATGTAAATCACGATGAACCTCTAATGATTGTAATGATTTTTAAGCACCCGGTGCCTGATGATTCCTCAACCGGAACAACAATAGCTGCAGTAAAAATACTGTAAACGATCTACAGTAGACTCGGAGGAAAGACTCTGGTGAGTCATTCTTCCTTTTAAAGTAAAATCGCTCTTAATCATGCTGTCACATGCTGGTACCTGCCACAGTTCTAGATAGGGAGAACACTCAGTCTAAACAGAGATAGAACATTACAATAATTGCTGCAGGGGGCAGGCTCACCGCCTCTCAAAAACTGAGTGTGAACCACAAGGTTATAGCTGGAGATGGTGGCTCTCCACCACTGAGCACTATAGCTACTATAAAAATATATGTCGACTACTGGGAATGGTGTCCCCGTCAGCAGATGTTGGCTATTTTGCCAAATGTAGTGAGTCAGTATCTGTTGATGCTGACTCATATATATATAGAGAGAGATCAAATCTGGTTGTGGAGTTTTCCACACAATGCACATTTTCGACTGAGCAGATGAAGTCCTTTCAAGTTCATGTTAAAGCTCAGGACGGAGGGTCCTCACCTCTAAGCAGCAACGTGACAGTTAATATCTTTGTCCAAGACCAGAACGACAATGATTCTTAGATTATCTACCCAGTGAACACTGGTGGCTCTCTGGTGGCTGAAATGGTGCCTCGTTCAGCAGATATTGGCTATCTTGTCACTAAAGTTGTAGCTGTTGATGCTGATTCTGGACAGAACGCCTGGCTCTCATATAAACTACTTAAAGCCACAGACAGGGCTCTGTTTGAAGTGGGATTACAGAACGGAGAAATAAGAACTTCACGTCAGGTCACTGATAAAGATGCTGTGAAACAGAGGCTTGTTGTTGTAGTGGAGGACAACGGGCAGCCCTCTCGTTCAGCGACATTGAATGTGAACGTGGCGGTGGCGGACAGCTTCCCTGAAGTGCTCTTGGAATTTACAGACTACTCACAGGACAAGGATTACAATGAACACCTGACCTTTTTATTTAGTCTTGTCTTTGGCTGTATTTAGCTTTTTTTTAATTCTATCATCGTAGTGTCAGAGAACTTCTACAGATGGATATATTCTAGGTTTTTTTCCCATGCATCCCTGTTATTCCGAACGCGTGTCATCCCCCCAGTTATGCAGACATTTCAACAGCTGGAACATTTTAGCACTTGTACAATTATGAAGTGGGTTTAACTACTGATGCTGGAAAGAGCGAATTACAGTATGTCAGACAAAGTAATCAAAGTTCACAATTAATTTTACCGGTTACTCGAAAATAGAGCTGCACGAACAGGAAGCTTACATAATAGATGGCTTTTAAAGCTTCCTTGGAGGGAGATACATTTTTTAAACATGTTTTATGATTCACATGGAAACCTGGGCTTGTTTTACTGACAAGTGCCATGTCTACTCGTGAGGTTTTCGTGCTGTCAGACTAATGTACGAGACTTTGCTCCACTGCAAACACCCAAGCCTGCTAAATAAAATATAAACATTATTTTTTATGTGAGTATGGAAAGTGTATATAACCAGGGCCTCTGAGAGTTCAGATGAGACCTAGGCCATTTCACGGTGTGATGCCCCCTCATGGTTTGGGAAAAGGGGTAAAACATACCTTAATGTAAAGAATGGCATGGTGGGAAGATTAAGGCAGGTGTTTTGAAACTTTTAAAGAATTGTAGATTCAGCACTGAAAGGGGAATGTTTTTTCACAGCCATGAACTTCAGTCGAGAATCACAGTATATGGATAAAGATCAAAATTCAACTCAAGTCGAGCCACACAGCCAAAGGGTTAAAATGGAGGACAATGCACCCAAGGCTTAGGTGAGGCACCCCTGTGAGCTGAGGCCTGTGCCAAATGGCCCTCCTGCCCCACTCGTAGGGCCTGTTTATAACTTTAATTTTTGCAGTATACTTTACATTTTCATTATTTCCATATGTTAAAATGATTTAACACCTGTAGTTCAGTCTGGCTTTTACAGTCTATCAGGATTACAGATATTTTTTTTAAAGTGTGCAGATTTTCTACTTATCTTTTCTGTACTGACAATTTAGATTGATCATTTTATTAAAGACATCTACATTTCATAGAAAACCCATCTTATTTTCATAGTGCGAGTTTATCGAAACTTTCATTACATTAAAATTGAGAAATCAGTGGATTTCAAATCACAATCTCATTCGGCTTCCTTGTTTCAGCTGTTCTTTATTTGTACTCTAAGTGCCGCTGTTGATCAATGGAGCAATATTATCGAAGCAGAAAGCCAGCAGGACCTCCCATATTATTGCGCTGTACTGGAGAGACAGATACAGAAAGACGCGCAGACTCGCTTTACAGCTCTGGGATGAAACAGATTCCGTCTACAACAATCTCCTATATTTTCATGCATTTATTCTATTTTCGAATCCTATCTGAGTGATAGGTAAAACCAATGAACACTGAATTGAAATCGATTGGGGTGAACAGTTTGGAAACGATGGGATTTACTCGATCTGCACTGGCGGAAAGAAAAGATTACAGGACCTTAAAATGGCAAGTACTGCTGTTGATTGTGTGTTTGTGCAAATCCGTGGTAGTTACTGGACAGATTCGGTACTCGATTCCAGAAGAATTGAAGAAAGGCTCGTTAGTAGGGAATATCGCACAAGACCTGGGAATAGATCTGAACAGACTGAGAGCCGGCCGGGCTCGCATTGTGACTGAAGACAGCACCCAATATACCGAGCTAAAGACAGACAAAGGGCTTTTGGTTGTTAAAGAAAGGATAGACCGAGAGGAACTGTGCGGTGTAATATCTCCTTGCAGCTTTAGTTTTGAGGTGATTCTGGAGAACCCAATGGAGCTGCATCGTGTAACAGTTGAAATTTTGGATATTAATGATAATGCTCCAACGTTTCAAATGAAGGAAATTAAATTAGAAATTAGCGAATCAGCTCTTCCAGGAGCGCGTTTCTTATTGGGGAGCGCGGAGGACACTGATGTGGGAGTTAACAGTCTTCAGAATTATATTTTAACTCCTCCTGACAATTTCGTTTTGAAACAACATGCGCGTCCGAATGGTGGAAAATATGCAGAAATGGTGCTTCAGAAGTCTTTGGACAGGGAAAAGCAGGATAGGCTCTCTTTAACATTAACTGCTGTGGATGGTGGAAATCCTCAAAGGTCTGGCACTGTTAATATAGATGTCATTGTTCTAGATGCAAACGACAATGCCCCCGTCTTTAATCAGTCAGTGTATAAAGCAATAGTCTTTGAAAATGCCTTAAAAAATACTTTAGTCACGACGGTTAACGCAAGTGACGCAGACACCGGTTCGTACGGACATGTAACTTATTCGTTTTCAGACCTGAAAGATAATGTAAGAGAAGCATTTAATTTAAATGAAAACACTGGTGCGATTTACTTAGTTGGTCAGATAGATTTTGAAAAAGTAAAGATATATGAAATAAATGTAGAAGCAAAAGACCACGGGGGTCTTGCGGATTCCAGTAAAGTTGTAGTGGAGGTAATTGATGTCAATGATAATGCTCCAGTTATAACTGTCATGTCCTTCTCTAGTCCGGTGTCCGAGGACTCAGCACCTGGAACTACAGTGGCTATAATCAACGTAAAAGATTTAGATTCTGGCGAAAACGGCCGGGTCAGTTGTTCCATTAATCGCAATCTTCCTTTTAAAATAACATCATCGTTAACTAACTATTACACCTTGGTAACTGATGCAGTTTTAGACCGGGAAACGACTTCCGAATATAATATAACAATAATTGCCACAGACTCAGGATCTCCACCTCTTACGACCAGTAAAATCTTAACTCTGAAAGTCTCAGATGTGAACGACAATGCTCCTGTATTTGAGCAGTCTGCATATACTGCTTATGTAGCTGAAAACAACTCTCCAGGTTTGTCTGTATTTTCTGTTAAAGCTAAAGACTCCGATTGGAATCAGAATGCCCGAATATCCTACCTTTTAGAAGACACGCTAATCAGTGGAACACCGGTATCCTCTTATATTTCTGTAAACTCTGACAGCGGAGTTGTCTATACTGTGCGCTCCTTTGATTATGAACAAATTAAGGAGTTACAAATCTGTGTAAAAGCACAAGATGGAGGCTCTCCGCCTTTAAGCTCCAATGTTACGGTAAATATTTTTGTCCAGGACCGGAACGACAATGCTCCTCAGATTTTGTATCCAGTGCACACTGATGGCTCTCTGGTGGCTGAAATGGTGCCTCGTTCAGCAGATGCTGGCTATCTTGTCACTAAAGTTGTAGCTGTTGATGCTGACTCTGGACAGAACGCCTGGCTCTCATATAAACTGCAGAAAGCGACAGACAGGGCGCTGTTTGAAGTGGGATTACAGAACGGAGAAATAAGAACTTTACGCCAGGTCACTGATAAAGACGCTGTGAAACAGAGGCTTGTTGTTGTAGTGGAGGACAACGGGCAGCCCTCTCGTTCAGCTACAGTGAATGTGAACGTGGCGGTGGCGGACAGCTTCCCTGAAGTGCTCTCGGAATTCACTGACTTCTCACAGGACAAGGATTACAACGACAACCTGACTTTTTATTTAGTCTTGTCCTTGGCTGTAGTTTCCTTTCTTTTCATTGTTTCTATCATCGTTCTGTTATCAGTGAAGATATATCGATGGAGACAATCTCGTTTGTTCTATCAATCCAATGGGAATCTCCCCGTTATTCCGAGCGCTTATTATCCTCCCCGTTACGCTGACGTTGGTGCTACAGGAACTCTGCAGCACGTGTACAATTACGAAGTATGTCTGACAACAGACTCTGGGAAAAGTGAATACAGATACATCCGACCATGTAGCCAAACTCTTCTTAACGCTGATGCCAGCGGGTCAGTGACTCTGCCTCATGTGCAGAAGGAGAAGAATCTCATAGATGACACAGATTCAGTAGAGGTGAGTGTTCACTGAAGCATTAATTGGCGAAACTGGTCTTTTCAGCAATTAGCTTAATTAATAGAGTATTGTTTTTAATGTTTCCGTGGTTGTTGTCATTCCTGAAGACAGGACAGGTTGTTAATTAGCGCTGCCTCTCCATTCGTTTCCTCAGTTTTGCACCTGCCTCCTTCAAGTGTATCGTCGTGAATTTTCTGTGGGGCCCTGGTTTCCTACTACATTCCAAATACCTCTCATTTGGTGTTTCAGATTTCTCCCAGTCTGTATGTCTGTCCTGCTGTGATTACTTTTTCTAATAGGGTTATCCGGTGTCTAAAATGGTGTATTTATATTTGCTATGACATAATTTGAAAAACAAAAATATGATTAGTGTCTAGCTTCATCGACTGAAATTCAGTTGTATACTCGTGAATTTTTGTTTTCTTTATATTTTAAAATTAAGTTTGTATTGTGTAGAAAAATGCAGAGAAGAATACTTGGTTTTGGTCTTAGATCCAGAGTTAGCATTACGTTTATAGTTTATTGAATAGGCCCTTTATATAATAACACAAATATATTAAATATTTCTAAATGTTATTAAGTATCAGTCGGAATAGAATCCGACGTATACAATATTGTCTCATGTATGTGTACAATGACAAGGTTTTGCGGTTTCTGTTTTGATCTCTCAGAGCCGCTGTTGATCAATTTGATTGCAGTAGAAATCCGTTGGTCTTTCCCATATAATCCATAACGCAAGCGACGCAGACACCCTATCGGCTGGATTGTTAATATTTTCTTTTACAAAGCTTTAAGATAATGTCAACGGTGTGTTTTATCTAGAATGATTTTGAAAAGGTCAGATATTATGAGATCGACGAAGAATGCAAAGTTCTGAAAAGCCTCCACAACACAAGTGAAGTTACCGTTGAAGTTTTTGATGTAAATGACAATGAACCAATTATAACTGCAATGTCTTTCACAAATCCCGTGATTCCTCACCCGGCAATACAAAAGCTATAATTAATGTAAAAGACATAGATTAGATTCAGGTGAGTTATTCCATTAATCTAAATCTTCCTTTTAAAATAAAATTGCCCTTAATCGTCCTATCACACTCTGGTAGCCTATACAATTTTAGATAGAGTTTATCGGAATAGAACATTACAATAATCGCTTCAAATTGAGACTAGCCCTCTCACTCCCGCCGCAAAAACTAAACCTTAAAGTATTAGATATGCATGTTGCTACCATCATTCATGAACACAGAAGATTGAATGATTTTGTTATAGAGAACAGCTCTCCAGGATTGTCCCTATTTTCGTTGAGAGCAACGTATTTGAACACCAACCATAAGGTTCACATTTCTTGCTCTATCGATGATAAATTGGTGAATGAGACTTCCACTTCTTCATCATCTCTTTTAATTATGATAGTGGTGTTATTTATGCAGTGCAGACTTTTTCCTTATGAACACATGAGAGACTGAGGATTTAAAGTTTTATCTCGAAATGGTGGATGTCCACCACTGAGCACTATGGCTACTTTAAATATGCATGTACAAGAGCAGAACGTGTTGGCTATCTTGTCACTAAAGTTGTAGCTGTTGATGCTGACTCTGGACAGAACGCCTGGCTCTCATATAAACTACTGAAAGCGACAGACAGGGCGCTGTTTGAAGTGGGATTACAGAACGGAGAAATAAGAACTTTACGTCAGGTCACTGATAAAGACGCTGTGAAACAGAGGCTTGTTGTTGTAGTGGAGGACAACGGGCAGCCCTCTCGTTCAGCTACAGTGAATGTGAACGTGGCGGTGGCGGACAGCTTCCCTGAAGTGCTCTCGGAATTCGGAGACTTCTCACAGGACAAGGATTACAACGACAACCTGACTTTTTATTTAGTCTTGTCTTTGGCGGTAGTCTCCTTTCTCTTTATAATTTTCCGTCGTAGTCCTGCTCTTAGTGAATTTGCACCGATGGTGACAATCGCGTTTGTTCTATTAATTACTGTAAATGGGATGTTAATTGTTTTTGCAAGCGCTTATTATCCTTCCCTTTATGCAGAAGCTGCAGCTACACGAACTCTTCAGCACGTGTACAGTTATGGATCTTAAGTATGTCAGACCCAATAGTCAAATGTTCTTAATTCATAATGCCAGTTCATCGGAATCCTTGCCGCATTATATATATAAAAAAGAACATAACACATAAACAGATCGCTTTGGTCCTACCTTACAAGTGAGCGACATTTAAAAATGTTTTTTAATTTACATTTGTAACAGCAGAATTTTTATTGTGACAGGTATCGTATCTACTCAGGTTTGAGTTGTCACATTATGTGTAAAGAATGATATTTTTATACAATGCAAACACAAAACGATACTGAATAAAAATACAACTAACTTTATTTTTACTACATAAAATGTAGTAGTTTTTTAAGTATTACTAAAGTGTGAAAAGTGCCCAGTGAAAAGTGTCCACTATATACTTTAGATTTGCATGGTTGATATATGTTAATATTATCTAAGACCAAATGTTCAGCCTTGCCTTTATAGTGCATTCATGTTTGCAGATCCTTTCTACTAATCTTTTCTGTACTGACAGTTAAAGTTGATAGTTTTATAACAGACATTTATGTTTCATATAATACCCTGCTTATTTTCATAATACGCGGTAAGCGGAAATGCATTACGTTAGAATACAAATATAATAGATTTCAACTTACATTCATATTCGGCTTCTTCAATATCTGTTGTTCTTTATTTGTACTCTAAGTGCCGCTGTTGATCAATGGAGCAATATTATCGAAGCAGAAAGCCAGCAGTACCTCCCATATTATTGCGCTGTACTGGAGAGACAGATACAGAAAGACGCGCAGACTCGCTTTACAGCTCTGGGATGAAACAGATTCAGTCTATAACACTCTCCAACATTTTCATTCATTTGATCATTTTCCGTATCATGTCTATATGATGGGCAAAATCCTTGAAGACGAATTTAAATCGATCGTGATGAACAGTTTGGAAACGATGGGATTTACTCGATCTGTACTGGCGGAAAGAAAAAATTGCAGGACCTTAAAATGGCAAGTACTGCTGTTGATTGTGTGTTTGTGCAAATCCGTGGTAGTTACTGGACAGATTCGGTACTCGATTCCAGAAGAATTGAAGAAAGGCTCGTTAGTAGGGAATATCGCTCAAGACCTGGGAATAGATCTGAACAGACTGAGAGCCGGTCGGGCTCGCATTGTGACTGAAGACAGCACCCAATATACCGAGCTAAAGACAGACAAAGGGCTTTTGGTTGTTAAAGAAAGGATAGACCGAGAGCAAATCTGCGGTGAAATATCTCCATGCAGCTTTAGTTTTGAGGTGATTCTGGAGAACCCAATGGAGCTGCATCGTGTAACAGTTGAAATCTTGGATATTAATGATAATGCCCCGTCGTTTCAAAAGAAAGAAATTAAATTAGAAATCAGCGAGTCGGTTGCTCCAGGAGCGCGTTTCTTATTGGGGAGCGCGGAGGACCCTGATGTGGGAGTTAACACTCTTCAGAATTATATTTTAACTCCTCTTGATGTTTTCGTTTTGAAGCAACATGCGCGTCCGGATGGTGTCAAGTATGCGGAAATGGTGCTTCAGAAGCCTTTGGACAGGGAAAAGCAGGATAGGCTCTCTTTAACATTAACTGCTGTGGATGGTGGAAATCCTCAGAGGTCTGGCACTGTTTATATAGATGTCATTGTTCTAGACACAAACGACAATGCCCCCGTATTTAATCAGTCAGTGTACAAAGCGATAGTCTTTGAAAATGCCTTAAAAAATACTTTAGTTACGACGGTTAACGCAAGTGACGCAGACACCGGTTCAAACGGGCAGGTAACTTTTTCGTTTTCCAACCTGAAAGGTCATGTGAGAGAAACTTTTAATTTAGACGAAAACACTGGTGCAATTTATGTAGTTGGTCAGATAGATTTTGAGAAAGTAAAGAAATATGAAATAAATGTAGAAGCAACGGACCCCGGCGGTCTTGCGGATTCCAGTAAAGTTGTAGTGGAGGTAATTGATGTCAATGATAATGCTCCAGTTATAACTGTCATGTCCTTCTCTAGTCCGGTGTCCGAGGACTCAGCACCTGGAACTACAGTGGCTATAATCAACGTAAAAGATTTAGATTCTGGTGATAACGGCCAGGTCAGTTGTTCCATTAATCGCAATCTTCCTTTTAAAATAACATCATCGTTAACTAACTATTACACCTTGGTAACTGATGCAGTTTTAGACCGGGAAACGACTTCCGAATATAATATAACAGTAATTGCCGCAGACTCAGGATCTCCATCTCTTACGACCAGTAAAATCTTAACTCTGAAAGTCTCAGATGTGAATGACAATGCTCCTGTATTTGAACAGTCTGCATATACTGCTTATGTTGCTGAAAACAACTCTCCAGGTTTGTCTGTATTTTCTGTTAAAGCTAAAGACTCCGATTGGAATCAGAATGCCCGAATCTCCTACCTTTTAGAAGACACGCTAATCAGTGGAGCATCGGTATCCTCTTATATTTCTGTAAACTCTGATAGCGGAGTTGTCTATACTGTGCGCTCCTTTGATTATGAACAAATTAAGGAGTTACAAATTTGTATAGAAGCACAAGATGGAGGCTCTCCGCCTTTAAGCTCCAAAGTTACGGTAAATATTTTTGTCCAAGACCAGAACGATAATGTTCCTCAGATTCTCTACCCAGTTCACACTGATGGCTCTCTAGTGGCTGAAATGGTGCCTCGTTCAGCAGATGTTGGCTATCTTGTCACTAAAGTTGTAGCTGTTGATGCTGATTCTGGACAGAACGCCTGGCTCTCATATAAACTGCAGAAAGCGACAGACAGGGCGCTGTTTGAAGTGGGATTACAGAACGGAGAAATAAGAACTTTACGTCAGGTCACTGATAAAGACGCTGTGAAACAGAGGCTTGTTGTTGTAGTGGAGGACAACGGGCAGCCCTCTCGTTCAGCGACAGTGAATGTGAACGTGGCGGTGGCGGACAGCTTCCCTGAAGTGCTCTCGGAATTCACTGACTTCTCCCAGGACAAGGATTACAACGACAACCTGACTTTTTATTTAGTCTTGTCTTTGGCTGTAGTTTCCTTTCTTTTCGTCGTTTCTATCATCGTTCTGTTATCAGTGAAAATCTATCGGTGGAGACAATCTCGTTTGTTCTACCAATCCAATGGGAATCTCCCAGTTATTCCAAGCGCTTATTATCCTCCCCGTTACGCTGACGTTGGTGCTACAGGAACTCTGCACCACGTGTACAATTACGAGGTGTGTTTGACAACAGACTCTGGGAAAAGTGAATACAGATACATCCGACCATGTAGCCAAACTCTTCTTAACGCTGATGCCAGCGGGTCAGTGACTCTGCCGCATGTGCAGAAGGAGAAGAATCTCATAGATGACACAGATTCAGTAGAGGTGAGTGTTCCCTGAAAGATTCAGGAAATCTACCGATTTCAGCAATTCATTTAATTGATTAAACTAAAGCTTTACATTATGTTTGTATTGATGATGTTATTCCAAAAGGCAAGACAGCACAGTAGTTTGCGCTGCCTCTTTGTTTTTGAGTTAGATTCCTGAATTTATCGCTTTTAAGTGCGTTTTTCCATGGGGTCCTATTGAATTTTCTTTGGGTCAGCAGTGTCCTGCCACATTCAAAGACATCTCCAATGCTGTTTCAGAATCGTCCCAGTTTTTTGTGTCTGTGTGTGTCCTACTATGGACTGGCTTCTCAGTTTGATGTTCAGCTATAAATCACTTACCTCCGAAAAAAGATCGGATCCACCCTTGCAAGCAAGCAGTGGCTTTCTCATAAGGGATTGTTGTTAATACTTTTTTTTAAGTAGAAGTAATATATTTTTACTTAAAGTTCTATAAAGTTGTACCATTTCAAATCGGTTTGAATTTAAGTTTGGTTTTAATTGGTTTTCAAAACAAGATATGTATAAATTCCTCCTGTGATGACTCTTTCTAATACAGTTATCCGATGGCTTAAATGGTCTATTTTTATTTGGTATGACATAATAATTTGAAACGTTTAGCGTCTAGTTCCATCGACTTCAGTTCAGGCATATACCCGTGAATATTATGTTCTTTTAGTGCGTATTGTTCTAAGGCAAAATGCACAGTAGGCTACGTCTTAATGTTTTACAGTAGATGCAGAGCTAGCAATATTAATGTAGCTTATTATATATTTCCTTTATAGAATAAAACAAATACAATAAAAATGCACACATGTTCTTACGTATCACTCTGAATACATTCCAATGATTCCAATAATATCTAAGGTATTAGTGAAATTAGAATATTTTGAACTTTCTGTTTTAACAATAATAATAATAATTAAAATAATAATAATAATTGCTTACACTTATATAGCGCTTTTCTGGACACTCCACTCAAAGCGCTTTACAGGTAATGGGGACTGCCCTCCACCACCACCAATGTGCAGCATCCACCGGGATGATGCGACGGCAGCCATAGTGCACCAGAACACTCACCACACACCAGCTCTCAGTGGGGAGGAGAGCAGAGTAATGAAGCCAATTCATAGATGGGGATTATTAGGAAGCCATGATTGGTGAGGGCCAATGGGAAATTTGGCCAGGATGCCGGGGTTACACCCCTACTTTTTTCGAGAAACGCCCTGGGATTTTTATCATGGTAGATCCGTCAGTCTCTCTCATATACAGTATTCCATGTCGCAAGCAACGCAGAGACCGCATCGAATGGATTGTTTATGTATTAGTTGTTAAACTTTTAATATGATGTTGCGTTTGTGTTTCACGTACAACGTAGGTAAAATCACCGGTAAGATAGCACTGGTCAGATATTATGAGATCGAAGAAGAAAGCAAAGTTTTGAAGGGCCTCAACAACATAAGTAAAGTTATCATTGAGGTTTGGGGTGTAAATGACAATGAGCCAGTAATGACTACAATGTCTTTTAAAAGTCCGGTGCTTGCTGATTACTCAACCGGAACAACAATAACTGCAGTGTTATTAAAGCAAAAGACCTACAGTAGTTTCCGCGGAAATAGCGAGGTGAGTTCTTTAATTAATCCAATTAATCGTCCTTAATTGTTTTGTCACATGCTGACAGCAGCCACAGTTTTAGATAGGGAGAATGTATTCTCTCTATGTAAATAGAGATGGGTCATTACAGTAATTGCTACAGGCGCAGGCTCGCTGCTTCTCTCCGGTAACAATAGGTTTAGTCTTAAAGTAACAGTACAGATGTGCCTGTTAATTCACTCAACTTTGAACATACTGTAGTAGATACAATTTTTTATTGCAGACAATAATACTCCAGTATTGTCTATATTTTCATTTAAAGCCACAAACGGAGATTCCAACCAGTATTTCTTACTTTATCGACGATTAGTTGAACACCGGCATTATTTTCAATTCTTCTTCCATCGTCTATGTTAACTCTAACAGTGGTATTATTTATGCTGTGCAGTCTTTTGATTGCAAAACAAAAAATGAAAGACTGTAAAGCTGAGCTTATAACTCGAGATGGTGGCTTTCCACCGATGAGAACTAAGGCTACTACGAAAATGTATGTCCCAGACCAAAACGACAACCCTTCTCAGATACACTACCCAGTGCACACCGGTGGCTCTCCTGTGGATGAAATGGTGCCTCGTTCAGCAGATGCTGGCTATCTTGTCACTAATGTTATAGCTGTTGATGCTGATTCTGGACAGAACGCCTGGCTCTCAATTACACAACTGAAAGCTACGGGCAGGTGACTGATTGAAGTGCGATAACAGAACGGAGAAAGAAGAACTTTACGCCAGGATATTGATTAAGATGCTGTGAAACAGAAGCTTATTGTTGAAACAGAGGAATAAGAGAATATTCCTGTTAATCAAGACCTTATTATCTTCCTGGTTGCGCAGACGCTGGAACAACTAAAGCATTTAAGCACGTGTACAATAACGAGGTTTGTTTAACTACTGGTGCTGAGAAGTATGTCAGACCAAGTAGTCAAAAGTTCATAATGAATTACGCCCGTTTCTTGGAATTGCTGTCGCATATTTAGATGTTAAAATTAATGTTTTAGTGAATTAAACATTGTACACTCGGGATAAGTTTGTACATTCAAATTAATTGTATTATACGATACTTTACGGCACTAAAAACATGAAAACCTGCTGTATTGAAAGCAAAATTATTTCAGACATCTTATTTTTATTATTTAGCTTTGGAAAATGTTTACAAATTGAATGTCTACAATATACTTTAGACTTCCATGACTAATGTTACAATAACTTAAGATCTATTTTTCACCCTTTCTTTTAAAGTTCTATGAGGTTTGCAGATAGTTTTTAAAGTGTAGTGAATTAGTACTAATCTTTCTGTATTGGATTTATATTATATATAAACCCCGACTTCTATTTATAATACAAGCTAATCGGAATTGAAATCACAATATTAAAACCATGTTCGGCATTTTCAAGTTTCTGTTGTACATTATTTGTACTCTAAGAGCCGCTGTTGATCAATGGAGCAATATTATCTAAGCAGAAAGCCAGCAGGACCTCCCATATTATTGCGCTGTACTGGAGAGACAGATACAGAAAGACGCGCAGACTCGCTTTACAGCTCTGGGATGAAACAGATTCCGTCTACAACAATCTCCTACATTTTCATGCATTTATTCTATCATTGTATCATTTCGGAGTGATGGGTAAAACCATTGAAGACTGAATTGAAATCGATCGGGGTGAAGAGTTTGGAAACGATGGGATTAACTCGATCTGCACTGGCGGAAAGAAAAAATTGCAGGACCTTAAAATGGCAAGTACTGCTGTTGATTGTGTGTTTGTGCAAATCCGTGGTAGTTATTGGACAGATTCGGTACTCAATTCCAGAAGAATTGAAGAAAGGCTCGTTAGTAGGGAATATCGCACAAGACCTGGGAATAGATCTGAACAGACTGAGAGCCGGCCGGGCTCGTATTGTGACTGAAGACAGCACTCAATATACCGAGCTAAAGACAGACAAAGGGCTTTTAGTTGTTAACGAAAGGATAGACCGAGAGCAACTGTGCGGTGTAATATCTCCTTGCAGCTTTAGTTTTGAGGTGATTCTGGAGAACCCAATGGAGCTGCATCGTGTAACAGTTGAAATTTTGGATATTAATGATAATGCTCCAAAATTTCCAAAAAATGAAATAAAATTAGAAATAAGCGAATCAGCTGTTCCGGGAGCGCGTTTCTTATTGGGAAGCGCGCAGGACCCAGATGTAGGAATTAACACTCTTCAGAATTATATTTTAACTCCTCTTGATATTTTCGTTTTGAAGCAACATGCGCGTCCGAATGGTGGAAAATATGCAGAAATGGTGCTTCAGAAGCCTTTGGACAGGGAAAAGCAGCCCAGACTCTCTTTAACATTAACTGCTGTGGATGGTGGAAATCCGCAACGGTCTGGCACTGTTAATATAGATGTCATTGTTCTAGATGCAAACGACAATGCCCCTGTCTTTAATCAGTCAGTGTACAAAGCTACTGTCTTGGAAAATGCCTTAAAAAATACTTTAGTTACGACGGTTAACGCAAGTGACGCAGACACCGGTTCAAACGGACATGTAACTTATTCGTTTTCAGACCTCGAGGGTAATGTAAGAGACATATTTAATTTAGATGAAAACACTGGTGCAATTTACTTAGTTGGTCAGATAGATTTTGAAAAAGTAAAGATATATGAAATAAATGTAGAAGCAAAAGACCACGGGGGTCTTGCGGATTCCAGTAAAGTTGTAGTGGAGGTAATTGATGTCAATGATAATGCTCCAGTTATAACTGTCATGTCCTTCTCTAGTCCGGTGTCCGAGGACTCAGCACCTGGAACTACAGTGGCTATAATCAACGTAAAAGATTTAGATTCGGGCGAAAACGGCCGGGTCAGTTGTTCCATTAATCGCAATCTTCCTTTTAAAATAATATCATCTTTGACTAACTATTACACCTTGGTAACTGATGCAGTTTTAGACCGGGAAACGACTTCCGAATATAATATAACAATAAATGCCACAGACTCAGGATCTCCATCTCTTACGACCAGTAAAATCTTAACTCTGAAAGTCTCAGATGTGAATGACAATGCTCCTGTATTTGAACAGTCTGCATATACTGCTTATGTTGCTGAAAACAACTCTCCAGGTTTGTCTGTATTTTCTGTTAAAGCTAAAGACTCCGATTGGAATCAGAATGCCCGAATATCCTACCTTTTAGAAGACACGCTAATCAGTGGAACACCGGTATCCTCTTATATTTCTGTAAACTCTGACAGCGGAGTTGTCTATACTGTGCGCTCCTTTGATTATGAACAAATTAAGGAGTTACAAATCTGTGTAAAAGCACAAGATGGAGGCTCTCCGCCTTTAAGCTCTAAAGTTACAATAAATATTTTTGTCCAAGACCAGAATGATAACGCTCCTCAGATTTTGTATCCAGTGCACACTGATGGCTCTCTGGTGGCTGAAATGGTGCCTCGTTCAGCAGATGTTGGCTATCTTGTCACTAAAGTTGTAGCTGTTGATGCTGACTCTGGACAGAACGCCTGGCTCTCATATAAACTACTGAAAGCGACAGACAGGGCGCTGTTTGAAGTGGGATTACAGAACGGAGAAATAAGAACTTTACGTCAGGTTACTGATAAAGACACTGTGAAACAGAGGCTTGTTGTTGTAGTGGAGGACAACGGGCAGCCCTCTCGTTCAGCTACAGTGAATGTGAACGTGGCGGTGGCGGACAGCTTCCCTGAAGTGCTCTCGGAATTCACTGACTTCTCTCAGGACAAGGATTACAATGACAACCTGACTTTTTATTTAGTTTTGTCTTTGGCTGCTGTTTCCTTTCTTTTTATTTCCTGTATCATAGTTCTGTTGTCAGTGAAGTTCTATAGATGGAGACAGTCTCGTTTTTTCTATGAATCCAAAGGGAATCTCCCTGTTATTCCTAGCGCATATTATCCTCCAAGTTACGCAGACGTTGGTGCCACAGGAACTCTGCAGCACGTGTACAATTACGAGGTGTGTTTGACAACAGACTCTGGGAAAAGTGAATACAGATTCATCCGACCCGTTAGTCAAAATCTTGCGAATGTTGAAGTCAGTGATTCAGAGACGATGCGGATGGCGCAAAGGAAGAACAGTGTAAAAGAAGACACCGACGGAAAATCAGAGGTGAGAATTAAGACATTTAACTGAGATTTCATTAACTACTTTCTATTTTTTAGGCAGTCATGTACGCTCTAAATTATTGTTTACCTGAAATGAAATATTATCTTTTTTTATTTTTTTCAGAACTTTTTACACGTATAACCGAGAAGAATATATTACCCAAACACGCTGAAATTTATTTTCTAAACATAATATTGTATTCCGTTTTGAACTCCTTAATGAAAAGTAAAAAAATACCTTTGTGTAGCAGAGAAATGTGTAATAATCACATTTTTGTATACCTATTGTCTTATTATTATTATTATTATTATTATTATTATTATTATTATTAATATACGTTACGAAATTGAATTTAAAGTGTAAAAAACAAGGAAATGATTGCGCAGTTCTGAACTTGAACTCAAAGTGCCGCTGTTGATCAGGAGGGCGGCTCTGTGTTAGTTTTGCCTTACCAGGACCTCCCCTGTTACAGTGCTGTGGAAAAGGCAGGCATAACAGCTCACAGCGAACACGGAGGCTGGAGTACATATGAAGGACTAAAAGAGAGAGGCGCTGCTTTTTTGGAAAGAAACGCATTTACTTCCGATATTTTCTCTGTATATTGAGTGCACAGGAATGATATAATAGAGAACACCGGGTATCATGATGCGCAATACGGCATATTGGCGCTTTCCTTTCGCAAGGAGAAAAATGAACTGGACAATGAAATGGCAAGTACGGTGTTTCTTTGTAAGTCTCTGTTGTATAGAGGCAGTTTTCAGCCATGTTACATATTCTATTCCGGAGGAAATGCAAAAGGGCTCCTTTGTGGGGAATATTGCTCATGATTTAGGACTGAGTATTAAAAGGATGATCAGTGGTAGAGCTCGTATTTTCACCGGAGATAGTAGCGAATACGTTGAGCTGAATCGAGATAAAGGCATATTGGTTGTGAAAGAAAGAATTGACAGAGAAGAGCTTTGTGAGACTATGACGCTTTGTAATCTTCAGTTTCAGATTGTTCTAGACAATCCAATAGAATTCTACCGTGTTACAGTGGAGATCGTAGATGTGAACGACAACGCTCCAGTTTTTCCAAAAGGCGAGGTGAAATTGGAAATAAGCGAGCAGGCTGTTGAGGGAGCGAGATTTGTGCTAGAGAGCGCCGTAGATCCTGATGTGGGTGTTAACACACTGCAGACCTATATGCTTAAACCATCTGATAATTTTCATTTAAATGTAAACACACGGCCTGATGGAAGTAAACACGTAGAAATGGTGCTACAGAAACCATTAGATCGAGAGAAAGAAGAGAAGATTTCGTTGTTGTTAACGGCAGCTGATGGCGGAGATCCACAAATGACAGGCACAATTAAAATATACATTGATGTGCTAGACGCTAATGACAACGCTCCTGTTTTTACTCAGAGAATGTACAAAGCCTCGGTGATGGAGAATGTCCTTAAAGGTACCGCAGTGACCAGAGTTAGCGCCTCTGACGCTGATAAAGGATCAAACGCGCAAATTACATATTCTATTTCACACACTAAAGAGGGTGTAAGTGAGATTTTTAGCATAAATCCAGCTACTGGAGAAGTGAGTGTGACGGGTCAGATAGATTTTGAGAAAAACAAACATTATGAATTGAATATCCAAGCCAAAGACGAAGGTGGCCTCATAGACTCTAGTAAAATCCTAATTCAGGTTATTGACATTAATGATAATACTCCTATAATATCGGTTATGTCGTTTTCTAATATTATACCTGAAGATACTTTACCCGGGACTGTTATAGCTGTTGTTAATGTACAAGACTCAGATTCTGGGAGCAATGGTCAGGTTCATTGCGTTATAGATGAAAACGTCCCATTTAAATTATTATCCTCCGCAACTAATTTCTATAGTTTAGTAACCGATGGCATGTTGGATCGTGAAGCACATTCAGCATATAACATTACTATTACTGCCAATGATGAAGGGTTGCCTCCTCTTTCAAACACTTTGACTTTGACTTTGAAAATATCAGATGTTAATGATAACTCCCCGGTCTTTGAAATGACCTCATATACGGCATATATCACGGAAAATAACATACCAGGCCTGTCTTTATTCTCCGTTAAAGCCAAAGACTCTGATTGGAATCAAAACGCTCGGGTGTCTTATATTCTTGAGGAATCAAACCTGAACGGAGCACCAGTATCTTCATATATATCGGTCAATTCTGATAGTGGAGTCCTCCACGCAATACGCACTTTCGACTATGAGCAGATTAAGTCCTTTCAAGTTCATGTTAAAGCTCAGGACGGGGGGTCTCCACCTCTTAGCAGCAACGTGACAGTTAATATCTTTGTCCAAGACCAGAACGACAACGATCCCCAGATTCTCTACCCAGTTCACATTGGTGGCTCTCTGGTGGCTGAAATGGTGCCTCGTTCAGCAGATGCTGGCTATCTTGTCACTAAAGTTGTAGCTGTTGATGCTGATTCTGGGCAAAACGCCTGGCTCTCATATAAACTGCTGAAAGCGACAGACAGGGCGCTGTTTGAAGTGGCATTACAGAACGGAGAAATAAGAACTTTACGTCAGGTCACTGATAAAGACGCTGTGAAACAGAGGCTTGTTGTTGTAGTGGAGGACAACGGGCAGCCCTCTCGTTCAGCTACAGTGAATGTGAACGTGGCGGTGGCGGACAGCTTCCCTGAAGTGCTCTCGGAATTTACTGACTTTTCACAGGACAAGGATTACAATGACAACCTGACTTTTTATTTAGTCTTGTCTTTGGCTGTAGTTTGCTTTCTGTTTATTGTTTCTATCATCGTTCTGTTATCGGTGAAGATATACCGATGGAGACAATCTCGTTTGTTCCATGAAGCCAATGGGAATCTTCCTGTTATTCCGGGAGCATATTACCCACCCTGTTACGCAGATGTTGGCGCTACAGGAACTTTACAGCACCTGTACAATTACGAGGTGTGTTTGACCACTGACTCTGGGAAAACTGAATATAGATACACGAGACCTAATAGTCAAAGTCTTGTGAACGTTGATGATAAAGGTACAGAGACAATTCGGCGCTTGCAGGCAGAACACACGCCTCAGAGTACGGACACTGCAATGGAGGTGAGCATTGGTTGCCTTATCAATTCATGAGTGATTTTGTTATAATACGCTCTTTTTACCTTTTAACTGTCTGAACCAAATGAAAGTGAAACTGCAATTAGACCAACATAATCGACTGTTAATCATTTGTAAATGACCGATATTGCGTATCCACGCCTTTTTGAGCACGGATTTTTCTATCATTCTCCAGTTTCTTAATATTACCTAGTTATTTATTACTTAACGCACATCAAAGGCTGTGGAATTAGCATTAAAAACTCACAATATCGTTCAGTTTCTGCAGCTACTGTAGTTTGAGTTGTGTTATTTTAATTATTGTTGGTGTTTTCATAATCCTCAGTGTTGTTTTTCTTGCAGTTTTATTTATTTAATAATTTTAAATACTCGCATGCTTCGCATATTCGTATTTTCATAATTAGATTATGTTCATTTTACCCATATATTTATATATAAATAAGTTTAACTTTTTTGGGTTTAGCCGAATAATTGTGAGAGGCATGCAAAAAAAGAGGAAAACAGACTAAAGTCACAGTTCGGCCTGTTATTCTTCTGAAGTATACTATACTCTTATATTCGGCTGGAAAGATTAAATCAGATATTCGGGACATCATGTGCCTCTGAAGATTCCATAATCACCCCCTGCCCAACACTGAGGGTTGCATTTTGCTCGTTGTTGCTGTGACTATCATAGATAGCATCGAGATGAAAGTACTGAGGAGACAGAAGACGTTGCAAAACCCGTGTTTCACAAATTATTTGATGACAAAAGCACGGAGATTTTTCTGAATTTGTAAAAAAGAGAGAAAAATAAATGTAGTTCGTCATATGGGCTCAGAGTGCCGCTGTTGATCGACAGGGAAATTGTGTTTTAACAATCTCAGAAGGCCCTCCCATATTGTAACAGAAAAAAAGCAGCTTACATTCTGTGCAGAACCTGCATTACAAAACGGAGATCAATGACACATAACCGCTGTGTTTTTATCACAACGAAACCACTCCTGCGTCATCTACGTGTAAAGATTCGGTGTTGGAATTAAATAGAAGAGTTGTTCATCTAGTTATACTGTATGCACAGTGGGATTAATGTTTTTTGGCAACACAAGGAGAAAGACGAACTGGACAATGAAATGGCAAGTACGATACTTCATTATAGGTCTCTGTTGCATTGAGGCGGTTTATACTCATGTCAGATATTCTATACCGGAGGAAATGGCAAGGGGTTCATTTGTTGGCAGCATTGCACAGGATTTAGGGTTAGATTTGAAAAGACTGGTTAGCGGCAAGGCTCGAATTTTCACCGGAGACAATAGTGAGTACATTGAGCTGATTCGAGATAAAGGAACATTGGTGATCAAAGAAATAATAGACAGAGAGCAGCTGTGTGGACAAGCGTCACCTTGTTCTATACATTTTCAACTTGTTCTTGATAACCCGATAGAGTTCCATCGTGTTACCGTCGAAATTATCGATGTGAATGATAATGCTCCGGTTTTTCCTCATACCGAATTAAGATTACAAATAAGTGAGTTGTCTCTGCCGGGAACGCGATTTGTGCTAGAAAGCGCGGTGGATCCTGACGTGGGAGTTAATACTCTCCAGACCTATACCCTTAAACCCTCAGATCATTTTAATTTAAACCTGCATTCACAGCCGAATGGTAATAAATATGTAGAGATGGTTCTTCAGACGCAGCTAGATCGTGAAAGCCAAGAAGAGATTTCTCTGTTATTAACAGCTATTGATGGAGGGGAACCGCAAATGTCTGGTACAGTTAAAATACACATTACAGTGGTTGATGCTAATGACAACGCTCCTGTTTTTACACAGAGAAATTATAAATGTTCTGTCGCAGAGAATGCTCTTAAAGGCACCTTGGTGACTACTGTAAGTGCCACTGATGCTGATGAGGGATCAAACGCGCTAGTAGAATATTTGATATCGCACAGCACAGATAGTGTCAGTGAAATGTTTAAATTAGACCCAACATCCGGTGAGGTAAAAGTAATTGACCAACTGGATTTTGAGAAAACGAAGCACTATCAACTAAACATTCAGGCTAAGGACGGAGGCAGCCTTATTGACTCCAGCAAAATAATAATTGAAGTTACTGATATAAATGATAACAGTCCGGTTATATCTGTCATGTCATTTTCAAATTCAGTACCCGAAGACGCGTTGCCAGGGACTGTCATAGCTGTTATTAATGTGCAGGACTTCGATTCTGGAAATAACGGTCTCCTACATTGTTCTATACTTGAAAACGTGCCATTTAAAATAATATCTTCTTCAAACACATTCTATAGCTTGGTGACCGATACGTTATTAGATCGTGAAACAGAACCTAATTATAACATCACTGTTATTGCAACTGATGAAGGGGTGCCTCCTCTGTCGAGTAATATAACGTTATTCTTAAAAATATCAGATGTTAATGACAATACCCCTGTTTTCGAAATGGCATCTTATACGGCATATGTAATGGAAAATAACATGCCGGGTATGTCTCTTTTATCCTTAAATGCGAAAGATGCTGATTGGAACCAAAATGCTCGTGTTTCCTATTTTCTCCAAGAGTCGGAAATTAACGGGGTGCCCGTTTCTTCATATATATCCATAAACTCTGACAGTGGAGTCATCCATGCAGTACGCACTTTAGACTACGAGCAGATAAAAGGTTTTCAGATTTGCGTTAAGGCTCAAGACGGGGGCTCTCCTCCACTTTCTAGTAACGTGACTGTAAACATTCTTGTCCAAGATCAGAACGACAACAATCCTCAGATTCTCTACCCAATCCACACTGATGGCTCTCTGGTGGCTGAAATGGTGCCTCGTTCAGCAGATGTTGGCTATCTTGTCACTAAAGTTGTAGCGGTTGATGCTGACTCTGGGCAGAACGCTTGGCTCTCCTATAAACTGCAGAAAGCGACAGACAGGGCGCTGTTTGAGGTGGGATTACAGAACGGAGAAATAAGAACTTTACGTCAGGTTACTGATAAAGACACTGTGAAACAGAGGCTTGTTGTTGTAGTCGAGGACAACGGGCAGCCCTCCCGTTCAGCGACAGTGAATGTGAACGTGGCGGTGGCAGACAGCTTCCCTGAAGTGCTCTCGGAATTCACTGACTTCTCTCAGGACAAGGATTACAACGACAACCTGACTTTTTATTTAGTCTTGTCTTTGGCTGTAGTTTCCTTTCTTTTTATTTTTTCTATCATCGTTCTGTTATCGATGAAGTTCTACCGATGGAGACAATCTCGTTTTTTCTATGATTCCAAAGGGAATCTTCCTGTTATTCCCGGAGCATATTACCCACCCTGTTACGCAGACGTTGGTGCCACAGGAACTCTGCAGCACGTGTACAATTACGAGGTGTGTTTGACAACAGACTCTGGGAAAAGTGAATACAGATACATCCGACCCGTTAGTCAAACTCTTGTCAACTGTGGCACAGAGACAATGCCTCGGGAACAAAATGAGAAGACCCCGTTAGACACCACTGACATTTCAACTGAGGTGAGATGAGACCTTTTTGCTGAAAACTTGCTTCGTCTATTTGGATATTGTAATCTTTTATCTCTGTATTTTCCTTTCGAATTGTTTTGAGTGCATCAGTAATTGTCAATTTGCAATTGTGGTTATCGGACTTAACATTTAATGCAGAAAGTAGTTCTGAATATTATTATTATTATTATTATTATTATTATTATTATTATTATTATTATTGTTATTATTAATAATAATAATAATAACCCTCCTCTATTAGTATTATTATAGTTGCTGTTGCTACTGTAATATGCTTTTATTTTACTCCTTCCGCGCTTTCTTGAAGTGCTTTATCTCATACTTCCTATGTTACAGCGTTTGAGGCTTATTTTCGTTCTCCGTGGCAAGTCAGGCATACTTCTATGATTCTTAATAACCATATGTTTATTACTGTTTAGAATCTACTACTTCTAATCCTGTAGTTTTTTTTTTTACTTTTATTATAAATATATATTATAAAAGTATTATTTGATTATTAGTGTTGGAATAAAATATGGAAAGATTAAGAAGATCAAACGGGGAAAAAAGATAGTGAAGTATTTGCAATTCTTAATATGGACTCAAAGTGCCGCTGTTGATCAGTGGGGTGACAGACTCAGGGGGGACCTCCCATAATATTGCGTAGCTGTGGAGGAGCAGAAAGAACAGCTCACAGTTAATACTGAGGATGTACTGTGAAAAGAGACTGGAATAACACAACCACTTCGGTTTTAGACAGAGTAAAGCCACTAATATCTGTGGGGAGAATCGACACTGGAATGCTTTGACACACAGCGCAATATTTACTTCAGCGCATAATATGGGATTGGTTTACTTCAGTTTCGCAAGGAGAATGATATACTGGACAATGAAATGGCAAGTACGGTGTTTCATTTTAAGTCTCTGCTCTATTGAGGCCATTTCCAGCCATGTTAGATATTCAGTGCCCGAGGAAACGTCGAAGGGTTCGTTTGTAGGCAATATTGCACAAGATTTAGGTTTAGATATTAAAAGGCTGGTCAGCGGTCGAGCCCGTGTCTTCACCGGAGACAGCGGCGAGTACATTGAGCTGATTCGAGATAAAGGAATTTTAGCAGTCAAAGAAAGAATAGACAGGGAAGAGCTCTGTGGAAAGACGTCTCTGTGTAATGTAAATTTTCAGATTGTCCTAGATAATCCGATAGAATTTTATCGTGTCACTATAGAAATCGTAGATGTAAACGATAACGCTCCTACATTTCCTCGAAATGAAATTAATTTAGAAATTCCAGAGTTAGCTGTTCCAGGAGCGAGATTTGGGCTCGAAAGCGCCGTGGATCCTGATGTAGGAATGAATGCGCTCCAAAGCTATAGCCTTAAACCATCGGATAATTTTAATTTAAAGTTGCATTCACAGCCAGATGGTACAAAATATGTAGAGATGCTGCTACAAAAGCAGTTAGACCGCGAAAAGCAAGAGGAGATTTACTTAACATTAACAGCATTTGATGGTGGAGACCCGCAGATGTCCGGCACTGTTAAAATACACATTACAGTACTTGACGCCAACGACAACGCTCCTGTGTTTACGCAGAGAATTTACAAAGCGTCAATAACAGAGAATTCGCCTGAAGGCACTTTAGTGACAACAGTAAGTGCTTCAGATGCAGACAAAGGGTCGAATGCGCATGTCACATATTCATTATCACATGGTGCAGATAGTTTAGGTGAAATATTTGATATTAATCCAAGCACTGGTGAAGTGAAAGTGACTGGTCATATCGACTTCGAGAAAGACAGACAATTTCAGTTCAATATTCAAGCTAAAGATGAAGGCGGGCTCACAGATTCTGGTAAAATACTAATTGAGATTATTGATATAAATGATAACAGCCCGATTATATCCATTATGTCATTTTCAAGTTCAGTTCCCGAAGATGCGTTGCCTGGTACAGTTATAGCCGTTATTAATGTACAGGACATAGATTCAGGGATTAACGGACAAATTCAGTGCTCTATAAATGACAACATCCCGTTCAAAATTACACAATCTTCAAATAACTTCTATAGTCTTGTTACTGAAAACACATTGGATCGAGAAACAAGCCCAGAATATAATATAACTATTACAGCTACTGATGAAGGTGTACCTCCATTGTCGAGCGAATTGAGCTTGACTGTAAAAATTACAGACATTAATGATAACGTCCCTGTCTTTGAGAAGAGCTTCTATACAGCTTATGTCAATGAAAATAACACGCCAGGGCTCTCTATATTTACTTTAAAAGCCAGGGATGCTGACTGGAACCAGAATGCGCGCATTTCTTATATACTTGAAGACACAAAGATTGACGGAGCACTTGTTTCTTCATATATATCTGTTAACTCAGACAGTGGAGTCCTCCACACAGTGCGTTCCTTTGATTATGAACAAATAAAAACCTTTCAGTTTCGTGTTAGAGCCCAGGATGGGGGCTCTCCACCTCTAAGCAGCAACGTTACTGTTCAAATACTCGTTCAAGACCAGAACGACAACTCTCCACAGGTCCTCTACCCAGTGCACACTGATGGCTCTCTGGTGGCTGAAATGGTGCCTCGTTCAGCAGATGTTGGCTATCTTGTCACTAAAGTTGTAGCTGTTGATGCTGACTCTGGACAGAACGCCTGGCTTTCATATAAACTGCTGAAAGCGACAGACAGGGCGCTGTTTGAAGTGGGATTACAGAACGGAGAAATAAGAACTTTACGTCAGGTCACTGATAAAGACGCTGTGAAACAGAGGCTTGTTGTTGTAGTGGAGGACAACGGGCAGCCCTCTCGTTCAGCTACAGTGAATGTGAACGTGGCGGTGGCGGACAGCTTCCCTGAAGTGCTCTCGGAATTCGGAGACTTTTCGCAGGACAAGGATTACAATGACAGCCTGACTTTTTATTTAGTCTTGTCTTTGGCTGTAGTTTCCTTTCTTTTTATTATTTCTATCATTGTTCTGTTATCAGTGAAGATCTATCGATGGAGACAATCGCGTTTGTTCTATGAGTCCAGTGGGAATCTCCCTGTTATTCCCAGTGCATATTATCCTCCTCGTTACGCAGACGTTGGTGCAACCGGAACTCTGCAGCACGTGTACAATTATGAAGTCTGTTTGACCACTGATTCTGGGAAAAGTGAATACAGATACATCCGACCTGTTAGCCAAAACCTTGTGAGTGTTGATGCCACAGAGACATTACCACATGTGGACAGGAAGAGCCCCGCAGAGAAAACAGAGTCTTCAGCGGAGGTGAGCATTAGTTGTGCTGTACATATTCCACTGAACTTATTCAGTCATAGTTGATGTGATGCATATTGCCCTCTCACTGGTAGTTCTCTCTGTTTGTGTGAATGGTGGCCTGTGGGTTCATGTGTGGATGTGAGTGACTTTTTTTTCTAGATTCTTTCTTTTCCCTTTTTCTATGGTGTAGGGTTTTGAAATGATAAAACTTTTCTTTTGAGGAGGCTTGTTACATGATTTGGCTGACTTTTTGTCCACTATGACTGCATGAAATGGAGCTCAGTTAAGAGTTAAGCTGCAGTTATCTGAATTCCTTAGTTCCTGGTGGAAACATGTGCTGGTGAGGTAGGTAAAATTGGGATGCAGGGGTTTAACGTATAGTCTGTTTTTTTCATTTTTAAATAAAGAAATATGCAGAACAGGCTGGTGTTTTAATTGCTGGGGCTCTTGTTTGCCATTTGCAGTACTGGCAAAGAAAATGATTGTGTTGAAAACCCTGCTGTTTCTTCAGAATGAGCTGCTTGTGAGAGTACACAGTGGACACAGATGGATAGATCATGTTAGGAGCTCAATGATCGCTTTAGATCTCTAGAATTGAAACATGTTGTTTCATTCAGGAGACAGCTGTGTAGGATTCTATAACACAGAATGACTTAATTTAATGTGATAGTATTGTTTTTGTCACTTTGGAACAAATGAAATGTACATTTCATTTAGAATGTGGTTATGAAAGGCATAAAGCTAGAAATTGTAAGCTGTAACAGGGAAAACACAGTTCTGTAGTAGAAACACCCTCAAAAGAGGCGATGTCTGCTGAGCAAACAGTGAAGCATGGGCTGGGAGTGAGGCAGCTGGGGTCTCAGATTGAGGAAAGAATCGCTGACAGTCTGGAGGAGTGATAAATTTAGTCTAAGGAGTTGGAGAGGGAGAGTAACATGGTAAATACTGAGATGGAATGGTGAGAAGGGGAAGGGAATGAGTTTTTTGTATTATGAAGCAACTCCATTGGGAAAGTGTTGGTAACACTGTGATATTGTTTCCTCTTTTCTTGAGCTTTGTCCTGTTTAGGTCTTGTGAGGAGAGTACAGCATGGAGTTTATCCTTTTGTAAAAACATTTACATGTTTTGATTGGGCTTTTTTCCATCACATTCTTTGTTTTCTTTTTTTCCATGAAGTTATCTGTATTGTGTCTGTATTGTGTACTTATCTGAACCAAACTAATGCATAACCTTAAACAGGGGAATCTAAATATAAATGGTTAGAGAGAGATACATTCAAGAGAGCAGCTCTCTTTCTGTACAGTACCTTGTACTTCTGTACAGTACCTTCTGTACAGAAAAGAGTAAGTCACTCTCTGTAGGAAATTCACACTGATTCACAGTTACTGTTTAGACAGACTAGGCTAGTGAGTAGGAGGGCACAGCAATCATAAATCATTGATCACTTTAATTTTAGACTAGATATATGTATTATATTTGTTCAAAAAGTTATTCCAATTATTTTTAATATGGTTGTAGTGTTTTAAAGATAGTTACTACTGTAGGTCAGATATGAGCAGGGATGAAGACATGGGTGTTAATTAATGTATATGCTTAAAATGATGGGGAGAGTAGTATAAATATTGGTATTGGAAATCCCTTTCAAAAAGAGCAGAATAAGCTGATTGAGGAAGAACTGAGCTTTCATAAATTCATGTCTGCTATGAATGTGTTTGTCAGTGCTAAAGTGCAAGGTACTGAAGTGTTGTCTGTTGAGTTCTACAAGGCTTCTGAATGGGAGATTCCTGTGTGAGGTTTTTGAGGAGAGCATTCTAAATAATTAACTGCCAGCCTGCAGTTTGGACTCTGTTGCAGAAAAGGCAAGAATCATGTTACATTAAAATGGTTTAATGGAGGTCACTTGTGCTCAGATTACAGTGCACTGTCCAAGGTACTGATTTATGGACTGAAGACCATGTTAGCCTTTATTCTGCATCCTAATCACTGATCTATGTTGATACAGTAATAAATTTAATACAGTATATGATCCGATTGCAGTTTCTTAGCTCTTTTTTAGTACTAGTTTTAAACCATGCTATATTTTCTGTGATCAGGGGAATTATTTAACTGCGTACATCTTACTTACATGGTTTGTCTATTTCAAATTTCTTAGTCATTAAAACTGGTGGATTGTGCAGATGATGTAACTGTGCTCACCTGTAAAAGCCAGGATTTTACAGACTCAGGTTTGAACCAGGATACTGTATGTCTGAGAAAGTGTCATCTGTTTGAAATGGGGTAAGAGAAATACTTTTCTGTTGAGAGATTTGCCCAGGATCACACCTGCACAGTTCCTGGGGGGACTGTAGCTTCTTAACTGTAGTGGTTGTAGTGATACAGAACTGGGAGGGTCAGTTTCTATGGAAGTCCTTAGTACACAGTTTTGTTCTGAACTGTCACATTCTACAGTTGTCTAGTTTTTCTGGTATTTTAGTAAGGAAGGGCAGGACCACTCTCCCCCATCCCTTAGTCTGATCATAAACACATCTAGTGGGAAGGTAGGTCTCAAAGGTTGGCCGTTTATTGCATACAGACGTTAAGAACTGGAATACTGCTATATTATTACTGATATATTATTACTGCAGTATTAATGCTAAAACATCTGTAGCTTCTTCTGATCTGGTAGCCTGGTCAGTGTAGCTTATAAGCCTGTTTTTATTGAGATCGTGGGCAGAAATGGTGGTCACAGGCTTGAGGAAGCTCACTCAGGTTTACCCAAAGTGACTATAGAAGAAGAATCTTCTCTTCTTGGATTGTAGGCACAGCCACTTGTTAATTAAATTCATAATCGGTCAGAGATGTTACTGAGATCTGAGTTCTGTAATTTCTAAAACCAATTCAGTATTTCATTTTGTGTGAATTTTAATACTGAGATTTGTCTTCTTTCTGATCCTCGTCTAAGTGTTGAGAATGATAAAATATTATCTGTTACAGTTTTTAGAACTTAAAACAGAGAAAGGAGGCCAATATGTTTTCAAAACACTACTAATTGCATGGGTGTATATTAACGGAATCAATAATTTTAAAATAAATGTACTCTGCAAGGTTTTTACTGAAACACTGCACCACATCCTTTTTTAATATGTATGTTTAGTTCATTCATCGACTAAATATTTATTTTGTCAATAATAAAATAATAATAGCTCATAAGTGTAAAATGAGGTTTGCTTAAATAAAGAATGTGTGATTGAAATGTATGACATTGGCACAGATATTTCTTACCTTTAGACAGCAAAGAAACATGTGTTCTGCTGTAACTGTATCCAGAAATGTATTCATCAAGGTTACAGGGGAAGTGAGAGAAGTTTAAACTACACGTGGGTGCATTCATTTGCAGTCATAATTCTCATGGAAATAAGGTAATTTACTGTACATTAAAAAACTATTTTAGTGTTTTCCATCACCCTCAAACTCTCTGTTGAGAAACTCCATTTTACTGCTTTAACTTTCCAGTGAGCTCACCTTACTTAGATTGACTTTAGCGTTCTTTTGTGTTGCATTATTTTGTTAAAAAAGAGAAGTATGTTCTATAATGTGATCATCATTTTGTTGGGATTAAAACATAATCGATACCCGTAGCATAAACAGAAGAAAAGTATGTGCAGTTCTGTACTTGGACTCAGAGAGCCGCTGTTGATTAGTGAGGTGATGGTGTGTTCGAGTAAAATCTGGAGGACCTCCCATCTTACTGCGCTGTACAGGAGAGATCGGGGCAGTTTCCAGTGTACAACAGAAAAAGGATCACAAACGAGCGATTGTGGACATAGAACCTCTTGGATTCTGACATATCAAATCCACACCTGACTAAGGATTATATTCAGTTGGATTTTGGTATTTGCGATTTGAAAAAGACTTCATTTCTATTTGCATTGAAATCATGGAAATAATAAGCTTTAAAACCGGGCGAAAAGCGAAATGGACAAAGAAATGGCAAGTACGGTGCTTTATTGTAAGTCTTTGTTGTATTGAAACAGTTTTCAGCCAGCTTAGATATTCTATACCAGAGGAGCAGGCAAAGGGGTCGTTTGTGGGTAATATTGCTCAGAATTTAGGATTAGATATTAAGAGACTGGTCAGTGGGAGAGCTCGGATCTTCACCGGAGACAGCGGAGAATATTTTGAGCTGATCCGAGATAAAGGAATTTTGGCAGTCAAAGAAAGAATAGACAGGGAAATGCTGTGTAAGAAAACATCTCCTTGCTCTATAGATTTCGAGATTGTTCTTGATAATCCAATTGAGTTTCATCGTGTAACGGTGGAAATTACAGATGTAAACGACAATGCTCCAGCTTTTCCCAATAATGAGTTAACTTTAGAAATAAGCGAGTCATCTTTGCCAGGAGCGAGGTTTGTGTTAGATAGCGCAATGGATCTTGATGTAGGTATTAACACGCTTCAGAGCTATAATCTTAAACCCTCGGATAATTTCAATTTAAAATTACATTCACAGCCGGATGGTACAAAATATGTAGAAATGGTGCTTCAGTCACAACTAGACCGTGAAAAACAAGAAGAAGTTTATCTAGTCTTAACGGCTGTCGATGGTGGAGATCCGCAAATGTCCGGCACAGTTAAAATACGCATAATTGTGCTCGATGCCAATGACAACGCTCCTGTTTTTACGCAGAGAATCTATAAAGCTTCGGTTGTAGAAAATGCACTTAAGAATACCTTAATAACAACAGTATCTGCGTCTGATGCCGATAATGGTTCATATGGACATGTAACCTATACAGTAACACACAATATGGATGGTGTAGGTGACATATTTGATATAAATGCAACAACGGGTGAACTGAGGGTAATTGGACAATTAGATTTTGAAAAAAATAAACAGTATCAACTAAATATCCAAGCCAAAGACGGAGGTGGCCTTATAGACTCCAGTAAATTAATAATCGACATTTTGGATATTAATGACAATACACCCACAATATCTGTCATGTCCTTCTCGAACTCTGTACCTGAAGATGCCTTACCTGGTACTGTTATAGCTGTTGTTAAGGTACAAGATGCGGATTCTGGTAACAACGGTCATGTCCATTCCTCTATTAACGAAAATGTCCCGTTTAAAATAACGTCTTCAAATAATTTCTATAGCTTAGTGACTGACAACGTACTGGATCGTGAAACAGACCCAGAGTATAATATAACTATTACTGTGAGCGACGAAGGAGTGCCTCCTTTATCAAATCACTTGATCTTAAATTTGAAAATTTTAGATGTTAACGATAATGCTCCAGTTTTCGAGAAGAGCGCTTATAAGGCACACGTCACAGAAAATAACACACCCGGGCTCTCAATATTCTCAGTAAAAGCCAAAGACGCTGACTGGAACCAGAACGCTCGTATTTCGTATATTCTTGAAGAAGGGAAGGTCAATGCGGAGTTCTTGTCGTCTTACATATCTGTAAATTCTGACAGTGGAGTCATCAGTGCAGTGCGCTCTTTCGACTACGAACAAATCAGAAACTTCCAGATTCACGTCAGAGCTCAGGACGGGGGATCTCCACCTCTTAGCAGTAACGTGACTGTAAACATTTTTGTCCAAGACCAGAACGACAACACTCCTCAGATTCTATATCCTATGCAGACAAATGGATATCTTGTGGCTGAAATGGTGCCTCGTTCAGCAGATGTTGGCTATCTTGTCACTAAAGTTGTAGCTGTTGATGCTGATTCTGGACAGAACGCCTGGCTCTCATATAAACTGCTGAAAGCGACAGACAGGGCGCTATTTGAAGTGGGATTACAGAACGGAGAAATAAGAACTTTACGTCAGGTTACTGATAAAGACGCTGTGAAACAGAGGCTTGTTGTTGTAGTGGAGGACAACGGGCAGCCCTCTCGTTCAGCGACAGTGAATGTGAACGTGGCGGTGGCGGACAGCTTCCCTGAAGTGCTCTCGGAATTCAGTGACTCTTCACAGAATAAGGATTACAACGACAATTTAACTTTTTATTTAGTGTTGTCTTTGGCTTTAGTTTCTTTCTTTTTTATTATGTCAATCATTGTGGTTGTGTCAGTGAAGCTGTATAGATGGAGACAAACGAGGCTGTTTTATGAATCCAATAGGCATCTCCCCATTATTCCCAGTGCGTATTATCCGCCCCATTACGCAGACGTTGGTGGTACAGGAACTCTACAGCACGTGTACAATTACGAGGTGTGTTTGACAACAGACTCTGGGAAAAGTGAATACAGATACATCCGACCCGTTAGCCAAAGCCTTGTGCATGCAGACACAAGTGGTAATGAAACAATGCAGCACTCACAGAAGGAGAGGACTCCGAAAGACTCAGCAGATCATTCAGAGGTGAGCACTTACGTTCTTCGCACCTGGTTGAATGTGAAGACATCATAACGGCAACTGTTTTTTATTGTTGTCCTCATTGTTTTTGTTTTTAATTATTTTTAACTTGGCTTCCTTTTATTCTTTTTTCTATGTCTCCGGTGTTTTTTTCTTACCGTCAGCACATTCTTAAAACTTCTGTTCTAATACCTCTTTAAACGTTTTTCGGTTATGCAGAAAGCAATTAAAATTAGTTTTATTCATTTATTTTCGTGAAGGTAATTGAACTCTGGATCTCACTTGATCAGCCAAGTACTAAAAAATAGTTAATTGATGCATAAAATCAAATGACGCAATTGTTGCATTGTTTCATTTCAAACGCGCCTTGTAATGATAGAAGGTCACTGAAGCTACGGGAAGCAGCGGTCGTTAAGGTTGTATTTTAATGAATATTGGGACTTATTCAGGCAGGTTTTAGAATATTGTACACATAAGAAATAATATATACAGTATATATAATTGCCGCAAGTGCTTGTGGTGGAATATATTCTGAAAAGCTTGTTGGGGTTTACAGCAATCCTCACATATTACTGTTTAATGTATTTTTGTTCTGAATTAAATATTTTTGCAGTTCTCTTTTTCAACTCAAAGTGCCGCTGTTGATCGTGGGGTTTGAATTGCTTTCAAGATCGTTTCCAACAGGACCTCCCATTTAATTTCTTTGTGTAAGAAAGAGCAGCTCGCAGTACTGGGAGCTTGGATTATAGAGCGGAAAACCGTGGATACGAGCCATATGAAACATCGTAACTTTGAGGTGTAAATCGGAGCGACCACCACATCATTTGCTGCTACCGGGGTTTTTTCCTGTATGGTGTAAAATACTGGACTCCGTTGCTCCACAATTTAGCAAGAGAGGATGTCAAGCAAGGAAATTCAATGGCAAGTAGAGCTCTTTATTTGTCTGTTCTCAATTTCGGCAGTGTACGGGCAGGTTCGATACTCTATACCTGAGGAAATGACAAAAGGATCTTATGTTGGCAATGTTTTACAAGATTTAGGATTGAATCTCAAAAGACTAAAATCAGGAAGAGCTCGTCTATTTTCCACAGAGAACAGCGAGTATATTGAGCTGAATACAGAGAAAGGGGTGCTGCTTATGAAAGAGAGAATAGACAGGGAACAGTTATGTGAACAGAAATCTCAGTGCACCTTAACATATCAGATTATTCTGGACAATCCAATGGAGTTGTATCGTGTGATTGTGGAAGTCACAGATGTTAATGATAATGCGCCGACATTTCCATCTGATGAGGTGAGGTTAGAGATTAGCGAACTTGCCTTTCCTGGCGCCAGGTTTGTTCTGGAGAGCGCCGTGGACCCTGATGTGGGTGTTAACACACTCCAAAGCTACACGCTTATACCCACGGATAATTTTGTTTTAAATTTGCTTTCACAGCCCGACGGCAGTAAACACGTAGAAATGGTGTTAGATAAGCAATTGGATCGAGAAAAACAAGAGGAGATATCTTTATTATTAACGGCCATTGACGGTGGAGATCCGCAGATGTCTGGTACCGTTAAGATTATTATTACAGTGCTGGATGCAAACGACAACGCTCCGGTTTTCAGTCAGTCCGTTTACAAAGCCACTGTAGTAGAGAATGCCCCCAAAAATACATTAATAACAACAGTAAGTGCATCTGATATCGATAAGGGCGCTAACGGGCATGTGAGTTATTCTATTTCACACTTGGCCAATGCCATTAGTGAAATGTTTAAACTGGATCCAGACACCGGAGAGCTCAAAGTCACTGGGAAAATAGATTTTGAAAAAGTTAAAAAATATCAGCTCAACATACAAGCAAAAGACGATGGTGGCCTTATAGATTCCAGCAAAATAATGATTGAAGTTATCGACGTCAACGACAATCACCCCGTATTAACTCTGATGTCTTTCTCAAGCTCAGTTCTTGAAAATGCCCAGCCTGGAACTGTGGTAGCCATTATAAATGTACAAGATCAAGACTCCGGGAACAACGGCATTTTCCATTGTAAAATTAATGAAAATATTCCCTTTAAATTAATAATGTCTAATACCTTTTATACACTGGTGACTGACAGCGTATTAGATCGTGAAACAGTACAAGAATATAATATCACTATTACGGCCACCGATGAAGGACTGCCAGCTCTCTCCAACAATATGACATTAGTTGTAAAAATATCAGACGTTAATGACAATGCGCCAGTTTTTGAAAAGAGCTCGTATATGACGTATGTAACTGAAAATAATACTCCTGGACTATCCATATTCTCCTTAAAAGCCAGCGACGCTGACTGCAACCAGAATGCACGCATTTCTTATATTCTTGAAGGAACAATGATCAACGGGGCGCCTGTTTCATCTTATGTCTCTGTCAGTTTTGACAGTGGAATTATCCACGCGGTGCGCTCTTTCGACTATGAACAAGTCAAAAGCTTTCAGATTCACGTAACAGCTCAGGATGGGGGTTCTCCACCTCTTAGCAGCAACGTTACTGTTCAAATACTCGTTCAAGACCAGAACGACAACTCTCCACAGGTCCTCTACCCAGTGCACACTGATGGCTCTCTGGTGGCTGAAATGGTGCCTCGTTCAGCAGATGTTGGCTATCTTGTCACTAAAGTTGTAGCTGTTGATGCTGATTCTGGACAGAACGCCTGGCTCTCATATAAACTGCTGAAAGCGACAGACAGGGCGCTGTTTGAAGTGGGATTACAGAACGGAGAAATAAGAACTTTACGTCAGGTCACTGATAAAGACGCTGTGAAACAGAGGCTTGTTGTTGTAGTGGAGGACAACGGGCAGCCCTCTCGTTCAGCGACAGTGAATGTGAACGTGGCGGTGGCGGACAGCTTCCCTGAAGTGCTCTCGGAATTCGGAGACTTCTCACAGGACAAGGATTACAATGACAGCCTGACTTTTTATTTAGTCTTGTCTTTGGCGGTAGTTTCCTTTCTTTTTATTGTCTCAGTGATTTCCTTGTTAGCAGTAAAGATTTATAGATGGAAACGGTCTCGTTCTTTCTATGAATCCAAAGGGAATCTCCCTGTTATTCCGAGCGCATATTATCCTCCCAGTTACGCAGATGTTGGGGCCACAGGAACTCTGCAGCACGTGTACAATTACGAGGTGTGTTTGACAACAGACTCTGGGAAAAGTGAATACAGATACATCCGACCCGTTAGTCAAAATCTTGTGAGCGTGGAAACCAGTGAAACCGAGAGAATGCCTCACGTGCAAGACAGTCCTCCCACAGGAAGCGCATTTTCTTCAGCTGAGGTGAGAGCGTGTCAGTCTCCTGACTTGTTTCATAGGAAGCTGCTGTCAGAGCGTTTGACTCTCTGTGCATCCGTCTCTTTAAATACGTTTAATAAATTATGCTTTATTTACTTAGTATTACAAATGAATACGAATTGTTCCTCCCAGTGTTTCTCAAATTCGAATGCAGGCTTTCTGCTTCAGGATTCAGAACGCATACAGACGTATAGACATGTAGACTATATAGACAGTTCCACAACCGAAACGTTGTTTTCTTTCTTCTCTTTTCAGCATTGAATAAACCTATTACTTTTTCCTTTGCAGCCTGCGCTAGCTGATGCAGCTACCCACCTGAACTAGATATATACTGTAGATACTATATAGATATTATAACCTATATGCAGTATATACTGTACAGATGTCTGTATATACAGAATAGAGAGACGTAATACACATTTTTAAATAAAATGTTGCACTCCTGACTAAAAAGTGGACTAATATTACACGTATACAGAAACGTCAGTAGTTCTTACATTGTTTTATTATTCATGTACTGTATTACTTTTCATTATCATATTATCATATTTATGTAATTGAAACTGGCATGCATTTGTTTCTCAGATTTGATTTTGATTTGTTTAGTTCGCTTGCCAGTAGCATTTGAACAGCATACGAATTCGTGTAGTGAAGACCAGTAACACTTCTTTAAGATTAACTTTGCTATGAAAATCGGTAAAATCTTGAAAAAAATGTTTGCAGTTCTGAATTTGGACTCAATGTGCCGCTGTTGGTTAGTGACTGTGTGTTGGGGTGACTGTGCATACAGGCTCCACAGTACCTCCCATGTTATTACGCTGCAAAAGCGCAGCTTACACTGTACTCTGTGCAGAGCCTGGATTGCCAAACAGATATCGGCGAAACAGAACAGCTTCGGACTGAATACTGAAACAATTGATGTTTTTACTGGTGTGGAGAACGTTAATGTTTCAAGGGCACGAGAGAGCGCATCGTCTATTATTTTCAAAATATTGGATTAATTTGGTTTGAAATCGCAATGAAAAAGATGAGCTGGACAATGAAATGGCAAGTACGGTGCTTCATTATAAGTCTGTGTTCTGTTCAGGCAGTTTTCAGCCAGGTAAGGTTTTCTATACCGGAGGAAATGACAAGGGGTTCGTTTGTAGGCAATATCGCTCAGGATTTGGGAATAGATGTTAAAAGGCTGATCAGCGGTCGAGCTCGTATCTTTACCGGAGACAGTGGCGAGTACATTGAGCTTATCCGCGAAAAAGGAATATTGGCAGTCAAAGAGAGGATAGACAGGGAAGAGCTGTGTGGGCAAACATCACCTTGCGCTATCAATTTTCAGATTGTTCTTGATAATCCAATCGAGTTTCATCGTGTTACAGTTGAAATTGTAGATATAAACGATAATGCCCCCCTTTTTCCAATAGATAAAATAAGACTAGAAATCAGCGAATCTGCGCTGGTCGGTGCGAGGTTTGTGCTAGAGAGCGCTGTGGATCCTGATGTAGGAGTAAACACACTCCAAACCTATGCTCTTAAGCCAAGTGATAATTTCAGTGTAAAACTACATTCACAGACCGATGGCACAAAGCATGTAGAGATGGTGCTTCAAACGTCGTTAGATCGAGAAAAACAGGAAGAGATTTCTTTACTCTTAACGGCTATAGATGGTGGGGAGCCGCAAATGTCAGGTACTGTTGAAATACTTATCACTGTGCTCGATGCTAATGACAACACTCCTGTTTTCACGCAAGAAATTTACAAAGCTTCTGTCATAGAACATACACCTAAAGGTACCTTAGTGACTACTGTAAGTGCCTCTGACGCCGACGAAGGAATAAATGGACATATAACATATTCAATATCACAGAGTGCTGAGAGCTTAGGTGAAATATTCGAATTACATCCAACCACTGGTGAAATAAGAGTAATTGGGCAAATAGATTTCGAGAAAACTAAACACTATCAGCTGAATGTCCAAGCCAAAGACGGGGGTGGTCTTATAGACTCTAGTAAAATAATAATCGAGGTTACGGACATTAATGACAACACTCCGATTATATCCATGATGTCATATTCCAGTTCTGTACCTGAAGATTCCTTACCTGGTACTGTCATAGGTGTTATTAATGTACAGGACTCGGACTCGGGGAATAATGGCCATGTCCATTGTTCCATAAACGAAAACATACCACTTAAAGTAATATCATCTTCAAATAATTTCTTTAGCTTGGTAATTGAAAGCTTATTGGATCGAGAAACAGACGCTGAGTACAACATCACCATTACTGCCAGTGATGATGGAGTGCCTCCTCTCATGAGCCATTTGAACTTAACTTTGAAAATATCAGATGTGAATGATAACTCTCCCGTTTTTCAAAAGACCTCGTTTACGACATATGTAAGAGAAAATAACACACCGGGGCTCTCTATATTTAAATTATCGGCAAGTGATGCTGATTGGAACCAGAACGCCCGTATTTCTTATATTCTTGAAGAAACAAAAATTAACGGAGCGCCTATTTCTGCATACATATCCGTCAACTCTGACAGTGGAATTATTCACGCAGTGCGCTCTTTTGACTATGAACAAGTTAAAAACTTTCGGATCCTCGTCAGAGCTCAGGATGGAGGCTCTCCGCTTCTTAGTAGCAACGTGACTGTTCATATTTTTGTCCAAGACCAGAACGACAATGCTCCTCAGATTCTATATCCAGTACACACTGGTGGCTCTCTGGTGGCTGAAATGGTGCCTCGTTCAGCAGATTCTGGCTATCTTGTCACTAAAGTTGTAGCTGTTGATGCTGATTCTGGGCAGAACGCCTGGCTCTCATATAAACTGCTGAAAGCGACAGACAGGGCGCTGTTTGAGGTGGGATTACAGAACGGAGAAATAAGAACTTTACGTCAGGTCACTGATAAAGACGCTGTGAAACAAAGGCTTGTTGTTGTAGTGGAGGACAACGGGCAGCCCTCTCGTTCAGCTACAGTGAATGTGAACGTGGCGGTGGCGGACAGCTTCCCTGAAGTGCTCTCGGAATTCACTGACTTCTCTCAGGACAAGGATTACAACGACAACCTGACTTTTTATTTAGTTGTGTCTTTAGCTATAGTTTCTTTTCTTTTTATTTCGTCAGTTGTAGTTATCCTCTCAGTCAAGTTCTACAGATGGAGACAAACTCGTTTGTTCTATGAATCCAAAGGGAATCTCCCTGTTATTCCAAGCGCATATTATCCTCCCCGTTACGCGGACGTTGGAGGTACAGGAACTCTGCAGCACGTGTACAATTACGAGGTGTGTTTGACAACAGACTCTGGGAAAAGTGAATACAGATACATTCGGCCCTTTAGTCAAAATCTTGATTGTGTTGACGCCAGCGGTAGAGAAACATTGCCACACGCGCAAAATGAGGAGACCGTAACAAAGAGCCCAGACGCTTCAGTGGAGGTGAGCTCTGAATGCTTCTAAATGTTCTCTAATCTGTATTCTTTTATGACACACGATCTTACACAAACAGTTGTCCTTTCTATTTTCCTCCAGAACAAGTTCAATTGCATTATGCGTTTTCCCCATACGTATGAAACAATTTATCCTTACCTCTTTGTATTGATTTTTTGCATATTTTAACACGATTTTCACTCCTTTCCTTAGTTCCTTAGTGCCTTTTACTCTTCTTGTGTATCATATTTTTTATTTGCCTGCCTGTCAATATTAATGTACTGTATGTATTTATGTTGAACATTGATTGTGTATTGGAGTTTCTTTTCTTTTTTGTTGTTATTTTTTTGTGGCAGAGATTCTAGTACGCATGTGAATTCAAATGCCAGTATTAAGTAGAAATTTTCCAGTATTCCCACACTATCTCTTTTTCGCGGTGTATTTTCTAGAACTGTTTTCCCAGTGCATGGTTCAGGCATTGTATATTTAACGTTAGGAATGTCTGAATATTATTATTTTCTAGGGTGGTTAAAATAAAATTTGAAAAATTATAAACTCTTATTAAATTAAAAACAAAAATGGAGAATGAGGAGATGTAATAAATAAAAGAATACGGTACTTTGTAAATGATACCTGTAGATCTTTTAGATAAGATGTGTAGTATTAATAGAAGTATTGGGGCGGCATTGGGCGTCGTGAGTATCATTGCTTGCAGTTCTGGGGCCCTGGGATGCAATCTGTGTGTAGTTTGTATGTTCTCCTCGTGTTTACATGGGTTTCCTTTGGGTTCTCCGATTTCCTCCCACAGTTCACATACAGTACACGATGGTCCAGTAGGTTAAATCACTTCTGTAAAATTGGTCCTGATGTTCGTGTCCTGCGATGGATTGACAAACCATCCCGGGTGCATCCTGCTTTGCGCCCGTTATTAATTGTGCTTGGCTAAGGCTCCCCCTGTAACGCTATACTGGTTAAAGCAATCTTAGAAAATGACTGGATTATCATCTTGAGTGATTATTATTATTATTATTAGTAGTAGTAGTAGTAGTAGTAGTGTTACTACGATCACCACTCCGGCCAAATATAATATATATTTTTAAGAAAACCCTTGTTTTATATTAATTTCTTAATTATTATATCATTCATTATCTCCTGTTAAAAATGTTAAAACCATAAACAAGATTTCAAATCCATCTCTTTAGAACGTGAAATTGCGCAGAGCAGTCGAATGTCACGATTTCGCGAGTATTTGAATGGTAATCTGTGTACATGTCAGCAAATTTGTTTCTGAACTGCAAAAGTTACTGTATGCTTTTGTATTAATGGTTTTTGCAGTTCATAGTTTTAACTCGAAGTGCCGCTGTTGATCAGTATGGTGGGTTTTTCTTTTTTGCTATGAGGTTTAGACGGTTTTCGGGACCTCCCATATTTCTGCGAGTCAGGGATAAAGGCAGCGATATACCGTATGAGCTCAGGTCTGGGATTACAAAGCAGAAACGGCGGATACAAAACCTTGCCTTTTTGGAAAGATATTGGAATGGTTTTGCAATTATCATAGCAGAGTTTCTTTTTTTTCTACCACGGTTTACATAGTTCGATCTATGATTAAAAAACAAAAGGATTTGTCTGTTATCAAAGCGACCGGAGAATGTCAAGCACAGTAATGAAATGGCAAGTACACTTCTTTATTTTGTGTCTGTTTTCCGTAGAGTCGGCGGTGGGGCAAGTACAGTACTCTATAGCAGAAGAAATGGCAAAGGGGTCGTTTGTAGGTAACGTTGTGCAAGATTTGGGATTAGATCTCAAAAGGCTGAAATCGGGGAGGGCTCGTGTATTTACCAGAGACAACCGCGAGTACATAGGGCTGAATATAGAGAAGGGAGTACTGGTTATAAAAGAAAGACTAGACAGAGAGCAGCTGTGCGCAAAAACATCCCCTTGCACTCTGGCGTTTCAGATTATTTTGGAAAATCCAATGGAATTATATCGTGTCACCATTGAAATTACCGATGTTAATGATAATGCTCCTTCCTTCACTAGAGAAGATATTTCATTACAAATCAGCGAGTCTGTTCAGCCAGGAGCAAAATTTGTCCTAGAGAGCGCTGTGGATCCTGATGTGGGTGTTAACACACTGCAAAACTATATGCTAAAACCCACCGATAATTTCGTTTTACAATTACATTCACAGCCGGATGACAGTAAGCAAGTAGAAATGGTGCTTAATAAGCCGTTAGATAGAGAAAAGCAAGACAAAATCACTTTATTATTAACAGCTGTAGATGGTGGGGATCCGCAAATGTCTGGCACGCTTAAAATTCACATTACTGTGCTTGATGCCAATGACAACGCTCCTGTTTTTACACAGGCAGTTTACAAAGCGGTTGTCGTTGAGAATGCAATGAAAGGCACCTTGGTGACAACAGTGAGTGCCACCGATATTGATGAGGGTTCAAATGGTATAGTCACATACTCAATGTCACACATGGCAGATGGAATAGATAAATTATTCCAAATTGACCCGCATAGCGGGGAAGTAAAAGTGACTGGGCAAATAGATTTTGAAAAATCGAAATATTATCAGATCAACATCCAAGCAAAAGACGACGGCAGTCTTACGGATTCAAGTAAAATACTACTCGAAGTTGTCGACGTAAACGACAACTCCCCGGAGATTACGCTCATGTCTTTTTCGAATGCAGTACCTGAAAATGCGTTGCCTGGCACTGTTATAGCAATGCTCAATATTCAAGACCAAGACTCTGGGAATAACGGAATCGTCCATTGTATTATTAACGAAAACATTCCGTTTAAGATCACATTATCTTCAAACACCTTTTATAACTTGGTGACTGATAAAATCTTGGACCGAGAAACAAACTCTGAATATAATATTACTATTATTGCTACGGATGAAGGTGTGCCTCCTCTGTCAAGCAATATAACCTTAACACTGAAAATATTAGACATTAACGATAATGCTCCCGTTTTTGAGAAAAGCTCATTTATAACATCTATAACAGAAAATAACACACCAGGCCTGTCTGTTCTAACTTTGAAATCGTACGACGCTGATTGGAACCAGAATGCTCGTATTTCTTATATTCTTGAAGAAACAAAGATTAACGGAGAACCTGTTTCTTCATATATATCCGTCAACCCTGACAGCGGAGTCATCCGTGCAGTGCGCTCTTTTGACTATGAACAACTCAAAAGCTTTGATCTTCGCGTGAGAGCCCAGGACGGAGGGTCTCCACCTCTTAGCAGCAACGTGACAGTTAGCATTTTCGTGCAAGATCAGAACGACAACTCTCCACAGGTTCTCTACCCAGTCCATACTGATGGCTCTCTGGTGGCTGAAATGGTGCCTCGTTCAGCAGACTCTGGCTATCTTGTCACTAAAGTTGTAGCTGTTGATGCTGACTCTGGGCAAAACGCTTGGCTCTCCTATAAACTGCTGAAAGCCACAGACAGGACTCTGTTTGAAGTGGGATTACAGAACGGAGAAATAAGAACTTTACGTCAGGTCACTGATAAAGACGCTGTGAAACAGAGGCTTGTTGTTGTAGTGGAGGACAACGGGCAGCCCTCCCGTTCAGCTACAGTGAATGTGAACGTGGCGGTGGCGGACAGCTTCCCTGAAGTGCTCTCGGAATTCAGTGACTTCTCACAGGACAAGGATTACAACGACAACCTGACTTTTTATTTAGTTGTGTCTTTGGCTGTAGTTTCTTTTCTTTTTATTTCGTCACTTGTAGTTATTCTCTCAGTAAAGTTCTACAAATGGAGACAATCTCATTTTTTCTCTGATTCCAACGGACGTTTCCCAGTTATTCCAAGCGCGTATTATCCTCCTCATTACGCAGACGTTGGCGCTACGGGAACTCTACAGCGCGTGTATAATTACGAGGTGTGTTTGACAACAGACTCTGGGAAAAGCGAATACAAATATATCAGACCGGTTAGTCAAAGTATTGTAAACGCTGATGTCACTGGTCCAGAGATTGTGCTGCAGGACTCATCACAGGAGGTGAGTCCGCAGTTCTAAAATCCTTAAAACGTTCATTTTTATCAGGTTGTGCAAAAACATATTTTTTACTCCAATTAACAATGCTGTGGTGTTACACTGTATGTTTCATGTGTTTTACATTGCAAGTATATGGGTGCATTTATTTTTTGTGTTTTTAAAGAATGAAAAAATAGTTCAGAAAATGTCTCTCTCCGTTATGCCGTGTGTTTCTCATCTCAGATATTTTAACATTGAAATAAAGGAGTAAGGACAATTCATTTATATTGAAGGTGGTGTAATATATATACAGTATATATATTTATTCAATTGCTTATTGTGCGTAATAGTAATGGTGATAATAGCAATCGTATGCATCAAAGAAAAATACTAAAATGTCCCTCTCTGATATTACAGTAAAGCAGGAGATGCTCACTTGTCTATAGATATAAGATGCACATGTTATACATACTGTACTGTACAGTAGGTAGGTGTGTGGAAAGAAATTGCTTGGAGTTCTCTACTTGAACTCAAAGTGCCGCTGTTGATCAATGGGATGATATTTTGCTAGCTGTTTTCCAGCAGGACCTCCCATTCAATCTCTGCGTGTAGGAGACAGACCACCTCTCAGTGCGCACTGCTTGGATTACAAAACAGAAACCGTGGATTCTAACCTCTGTTTCTTTATCAAGAGAAACTCCTTCGAAAATATCTCCCGGTCCTTTCAGTCAAACCTAAATAATACACACGGTGTTGGACAGTAACGGTTTTGCGTGCTTTCAGATCGCCAGGAGCATCTGGGAAAGAACAATGATATGGCAAGTACAGTTCTGTCTGTTTGTCCTTTTTACCGCAGCAGTGTGCGGGGAGGTGAGATACTCTATACCGGAGGAAATGACAAAAGGATCGCTTGTAGGTAATATTGCCCAAGATTTGGGATTAGATCTAAAAAGACTGAAAACTGGTAAAGCTCGTATATATACCAGGGACGGCAACGATTTCATTGAGCTAAATAAGGAGAAAGGGATACTTGTCATAAAAGAGAGAATAGACAGGGAGCGGCTTTGTGGAAAGACTTCACCGTGCTCTTTACAATTCCAGATCATTCTTGAAAATCCGATGGAATTCTATCGCATTACAGTAGAAATTACAGATGTAAATGACAATGCTCCCGCTTTTCCAAAAAACGAAGTGAGGCTGGAAATAAGTGAGTCTGCTTTAACTGGCGCTAGATTCGTGCTCGAGAGAGCCATGGACCCAGACGTTGGCGTTAATAGTCTTCAAAGTTACTCGCTAAAACCAACCGATCATTTTCACCTAAAATTACAAAATCAGCCCGATGGCAGTAAAAATGTGGAAATGGTGCTGCAGAAAGCTCTCGACCGCGAAAAGCAAGACGAGTTGTCTTTATTACTAACAGCCATGGACGGTGGGGACCCTCACATGTCTGGCACTGTTCAAATACATGTTACTGTCCTGGATGCCAATGACAATACACCTGTTTTTAGCCAGGCAGTATATAAGACAACTGTTATAGAGAATGCTTTAAAGGGTACATTAGTGACTACAGTGAGCGCATCAGACGCAGATAAAGGTTCTTACGGGCTTGTGACATATTCAATTTCGAACATTGTAGACGGTGTGACGGATTTTTTTGAAATCGATAGAAACACCGGTGAGGTAGTGATAACTGGTGAAATTGATTATGAAAAGGCTAAAGTGTATCAAATTGATATACAGGCAAAAGATCACGGGGGTCTTTCTGATTCTAGTAAGATAATCGTCAGCGTTATTGATGTAAATGATAATAGTCCTGTCATAAATCTCATGTCGATGTCAGGTTCAATACAAGAAGACGCGCCGCCCGGAACTGTTATTGCTATGATCAATGTTCAGGACCCTGATTCGGAAAATAATGGACATGTCACATGTTCCATCAACGAAGACGTACCCTTTAAGATCACATCGTCTTCAAATGGTTTCTATAGCTTAGTAACTGAAAATACTTTAGACCGCGAAAAAGATCCAGAATATAATATTACAATTGTTGCAAAGGATGATGGGGTTCCCTTTCACTCCAGCAACCTGACAATTACGTTAAAAATATCAGATGTTAATGACAATGCGCCGGTTTTTGAAAAGAGCTCATTTATGGCATATATCACGGAAAATAATACACCAGGCATCTCTATATTCACCTTGAAAGCCAGAGACGCTGACTGGAATCAAAACGCTAAAATTTCTTATGTTCTCGAAGAAACACAAATTAATGGAGCGCCTGTTTCTTCATATATATCAGTCAGCGCTGACAGTGGAGTTGTTCATGTAGTGCGCTCTTTAGATTACGAACAAATCAAAACCTTTGACATTAATGTCAGAGCTCAGGATGGAGGCTCTCCACCACTTAGCAGCAACGTGACTGTTCAAATAGTTGTTCAAGACCAGAACGACAACTCTCCACAGGTCCTCTACCCAGTGCACACTGATGGCTCTCTGGTGGCTGAAATGGTGCCTCGTTCAGCAGATGTTGGCTATCTTGTCACTAAAGTTGTAGCTGTTGATGCTGACTCTGGACAGAACGCCTGGCTCTCATATAAACTGCTGAAAGCCACAGACAGGGCGCTGTTTGAAGTGGGATTACAGAACGGAGAAATAAGAACTTCACGTCAGGTTACTGATAAAGATGCTGTGAAACAGAGGCTTGTTGTTGTAGTGGAGGACAACGGGCAGCCCTCTCGTTCAGCTACAGTGAATGTGAACGTGGCGGTGGCGGACAGCTTCCCTGAAGTGCTCTCGGAATTCAGTGACTTTTCACAGGACAAGGATTACAATGACAACCTGACTTTTTATTTAGTCTTGTCTCTCGCTGTAGTTTCCTTTCTTTTCATCGCCTCAATAATACTAATTCTGGCTGTGACTTTTTATAGATGGAGGCAAAGGAGACTGTTTTACAGGTCCAGCGTAAATCTCCCTGTTATTCCAAGCGCCTTTTACCCTCCCCGTTATGCAGACGCTGGAGCTACAGGAACCTTACAGCACGTGTATAACTATGAAGTGTGCATGACGACTGACTCTAGAAAGAGTGATTACAAATATATCAGACCGTGTAGCCAGAGTCATTGGCCAGAGCCGGAGATCTTAAATCCTGATCCTGCCGGAACTCAAACAATACCTCACGCACAGAAGGAGAAGGACCCTGACGAGGATACCCAGGTCCAGGTGAGCTCTAGAGAGGGCAGCTTCTTGTTATAGATTCCCGGTGTTTTTATTTGCATGTGGGAGTGTACACTGTATCCGAACATTAGGTGAATGGTCTATGAGCCTGGTTGTATGCGTAATTTGTTTGTCAACTTGTGAAAGAGTCATACAAAAGTAATAAAAATACAAAGAAAACCTACAAAACGTATTTTTTACAAAAAGCATTTGTACAGTAGGTAGGTACTGGGTACACCCCGTGTTCCATAGTGACAGGGAGAGGCAGGAGCAATCTTTACCTGCGATTTAATTAAGTTAAAAAATAACTTACCTTCTGATTCCTTCTTGATTTCCCTGTATTCCTTACAATGTATTCGCGTATATCGTGCGATACAAAGATGATGATTAATAATCACTTTATTATTATATGACTAATAGTCATACTGTGTGTCTAAGAGTTGCTGTTCTGTTACGCATTTGTACATTAATTGCAATATTTCCAGTATAACATTGAGAAACGCATTGCAATTTTCTCTCGGAGCTCCAAGTGCCGCTGTTGATCAATATGAGGATATTCTTCCCTCGGCCCTCCCTAACAGAGCACAGTAAAGCATACCCAGAAAGGGAAGCTAACCGTCGTCTGCGCTTAGAATACAAAAGAGGAGCTGCTAACCAGAAATTCGCCACCTTCCAGGAGAACAATATTTTACTAATTTTATTTGAATTGTAACAGGCAATACAAGGGCCACTCAGCGTGGATTTATTTTTTTTCATCCGAATTAATAGAGGAAAGGCATGGAATTACTTTACTTTCAAACCGCTATCGCAAAAATAGCATGGATATCGGAATGGAGATTACAGATACTTATGTTTTTTGCGTGTGCGATACAAGCTTCATACGGGCAGGTTCAATATTCTATACCAGAAGAGATGACGAAAGGTTCCTTTGTGGGGAATATCATACAGGACTTGGGACTGGATATTAAACGATTAAAATCGGGTAGAGCTCGGATCTTTACCGAAGATAGCCGTGAGTATATTGGGCTGAATACTGACAAAGGGGCACTGATAGTGAAAGACAGAATTGATAGGGAAGAATTATGTGGCAGTACGTCTCCATGTACATTAAATTTTCAGATTATCTTTGAAAACCCAATGGAGCTGTACCGTATTAATGTGGAAATACTAGATATTAATGACAATCCTCCCGTTTTTCCAAACAAAGAAATTAATTTGGAAATAAGTGAGTCGTCTTTTCCCGGGACGCGATTCTTATTACAGAGCGCAGTCGATCCTGATGTAGGACTAAATTCTCTCCAGAGTTACTCACTGAAACCTACTGACCATTTTATATTAAAGCTGCACTCTCGCTCTGACGGCAGCAAATACATAGAAATGATGCTCCAGACTGCTCTGGATAGAGAAAAACAAAGAGAGCACAAACTAGTCTTAACCGCAGTAGATGGTGGAAGCCCCCAGAAGTCTGGTACAGTTCAGATAAATATATTTGTATTAGACGCAAATGATAATGCCCCTGTTTTCAGTCAGGGTATTTACAAAGCAGCCGTGAAGGAAAACGCAGAGATCGGTACAGTGGTGTTGAAGGTCAGTGCGTCTGATGCTGATTATGGAACTAACGGAGAAGTGACTTACATAGTTTCTCACAGCAAAGACAGTACTTCTGAACTGTTTGAGTTAAATCCCATTACTGGTGAGGTGAAAGTGTATGGGAAGCTGGATTTTGAGAAATCTAAAAATTACGAAATCAATGTAGAGGCAAGAGACGAAGGAGGCTTAACAGACTCCAGTAAAGTGTTAATTGAAATTCTAGACGTGAACGACAATGTTCCTGTGATAACGCTAATGTCATTTTCCAACCCTATCCGGGAAGATTCTTTGCCGGACACTGTCATAGCAATGCTAAATATCAAAGACTTAGATTCAGGAAAAAACGGAGAGCTTCGATGTTCCATTAGCGAGAATGAACCTTTTCAAATTAAATCTTCTTCTTCTAATTTTTTCAGTTTGGTCACAAATCAGGTTTTGGATCGCGAAAAAATCTCAGAATATAATATTACGATTATTGCCACAGACGGGGGGTCGCCTCCTTTTTCTAGTAACAAAACCCTGACTCTCAGAATATCGGATGTTAACGATAATGCTCCTGTGTTCGAGAAAAAAATATACAGTGCACATATTATGGAAAACAACTCACCCGGGGTATCTATATTTTCAATTAAAGCTGTGGACGCGGACTCCGGGCCTAATGCCCATATCTCATACTTCCTGCAGGATACAATAATTAGTGGAATTTCGGTTTCGTCATATTTTTCAGTGAATTCGGAGAGCGGCTCCATTCATGCGGTGCGCTCTTTTGATTATGAGAGAATTAAAGAGTTACAATTTCAAGTCAAAGCGCAGGATGGAGGTTCTCCGCCAATGAGTAGTACTGTGGATGTAATTATCTTCATTAAGGACCAGAACGACAACGTTCCACAGGTCCTCTACCCAGTCCACACTGATGGCTCTCTGGTGGCTGAAATGGTGCCTCGTTCAGCAGACTCTGGCTATCTTGTCACTAAAGTTGTAGCTGTTGATGCTGACTCTGGACAGAACGCCTGGCTCTCATTTAAACTACTGAAAGCCACAGACAGGGCGCTGTTTGAAGTGGGATTACAGAACGGAGAAATAAGAACTTTACGTCAGGTCACTGATAAAGACGCTGTGAAACAGAGGCTTGTTGTTGTAGTGGAGGACAACGGGCAGCCCTCCCGTTCAGCTACAGTGAATGTGAACGTGGCGGTGGCGGACAGCTTCCCTGAAGTGCTCTCGGAATTCAGTGACTTCTCACAAGACAAGGATTACAATGACAGCCTGACTTTTTATTTAGTTATGTCTTTAGCTATTGTCTCCTTTCTTTTTATTGTCTCCGTCATAATTTTGATATCAATAAGGATCTACAAATGGAGACAGTCTCTCATCCTGTATAAATCCAACCGGAATCTTCCCGTGTTTCCAACTGCGTATTATCCACCTTCTTACGCAGATGTTGGTGCAACCGGAACGCTGCAGCACGTGTACAATTACGAGGTGTGTTTGACCACTGACTCGAGAAAGAGTGATTCCAAGAGCACCAGACCCTGTCGTCAAAGTATCGTTAGTCTTGTTACGCAAACGCTCCCGCATATGCAAAAGGAGAGAGACTCTAATGAAGACACAGCTCTTAACCAAGAGGTGAGCGCTGTGCTTATTAAATATATAATTTAAATGTATTGAACTGGATTTAATTGTATTCTGTTGTAACTGTAGGGTTCATGCGATGGTGGTTATACACTCTGACCGTATGAATGGGAACTAGAAGGAGATGGATATTCTTTTAACAGTTCGTTGCTGATCACCTACAGCCTTCTCACTCTCTCTCTTCCTGATCTCTTGATCCCATTTCCCAATCACGTTCTTCCTGTAACCAATCAGGAAACACGGGAAGTTATATTAACGTTAATCTATCTAGAAATTGAAATAGACGATTCTACATAACTCAAAACTATTTAATTCATTTTAAACTGCTTAACTGAATAAAACAACAATAATAGGACCTAAGCTTACACTATTATTATTGTTGTTGTTTTGAGAATGTCATATTAATGAATTTATTTCACTGAGCCGTGAGTTCCATTAGCAAATTAATATTATTATAAATATAAAAGCAGCATCAAAATATAACGTTTTCGTATTACGGCAGTTTAACTTTTAAAAAGTGTAGGACAAGATCATGTTGTACGCCTATTCATTAAAAATCCGTGCTATTTATGGAGCAAATTGTTTTTACGCATTGAGTTTTGAATCAGAAAATGTGATACATTCATCTCTTGAAGATGAAGGATTATACAGCATGTATGTAAGTGGCACGTAGTAAATGTGTACCCTTCATTAAAATAAGTATGACGAAATTAGGCTCAAAAGTTCTTAGACAGTTGTGGTGTAATTTCAGTTGGGTTTAACTGTATTATTAAGTTTATGTGTGATTCGTTGTGAATTAAGGAGTTTTGTCTTTCGTTGATTTCCTTCTCAGTGAATATACAGTATGGTATTTTGAAATTAAAATGCGCTCACTGGTGTTGTTTCTAAGAGCTGTTAACTGCAACGTGCGCTTGCATTTATTTCCTTCTCTTCAATTTGTGTTTCTGTTCCATTAACAGAAGCCTGTGCCAGCTTTTCTATTTCAATATTTACAGTATTTCACACTTTTTAAGCGCTTGATTGCAATTTTGTATTAGAACTCTAAGTGCCGCTGTTGAATAGTGGTGGTAGCTCATTGCATGTAGCGATCCTGCAGGACCTCCCAGTATTGCACTCTATAACACAGACTGAAAAGGGAATTCAACGTTTAGACCGCTTGGATTACAAAACAGAAACCGCGTTTGCAGAATATCAAAACCATTTCGGATAATCTGCTTCTTAGAAGTGCGTTCAAGGAAAATGTATCATTAATTATTCTATCTCGCGATATTGCACAGATTTCAATAATTTGTGTGTCAAATACTGGATTTTCTGGAGGTGAAATCGTCAGCAACAATATGCCCTGGACAATGAAATGGCAAGTACGATTGTTTGTTTCCTGCTTCTTTATTGCGAATGTAGTCTTTGGTCAGGTCAGATATTCTATTCCAGAGGAAATGACAAAGGGATCGTTTGTAGGAAATATCGCGCAAGACTTGGGCGTTGATATTAAAAGACTGAAATCTGGCAAAGCTCGGGTTTTTACTGGTGGCAGCACGGAATATATTGAGCTGAACCTCGATAAAGGAATATTGGTTGTCAAAGACAGAATAGACCGAGAGCAGATATGCCGACAAACAATTCCTTGTAGTATACATTTTCAGATTGTGTTAGAAAGCCCAATGGAGCTACACCGAGTGATTGTGGAAATACTAGATGTAAACGACAATGCGCCCACCTTTCCTAAAAAAGAAATTAGGCTGGAAATGACTGAGTTAGCTGTGCCTGGAGCTCGTTTCCTATTAGAGAGTGCTGTGGATCTGGACGTGGGAGTAAATACATTACAAAGCTATACTCTTGAACCGAGTGATCATTTTGCTTTAAAGTTACACGCCCGTGCAGATGGAAGTAAATACGTGGAGATGATGCTTCAGGCACCTCTAGACCGAGAGAAACAAGAAGAGCACAATCTGATTTTAACAGCCAAAGACGGCGGGGACCCACAGAGATCCGGTAGAATGAAAATACACATTATTGTACTGGATGCCAATGACAATGCCCCGGTATTTTTACAAGCCTTGTATAAAGCAACTGTCTCCGAAAATGCTGCAAAGGGCACCGTTGTTCTAACAGTTAGCGCTTCAGATGCAGACGCGGATTCAAACGGTGAAGTAACCTATTCCTTTTCGCACACCACTGACAGCGTTTCAGAGCTTTTCAGTATACACCCACATAGTGGTGAAATACTGGTTGTAGGCGACATCGACTATGAAACTGTTAAATCTTGTGAAATAAATATCCAAGCACGGGACCACGGAGGTCTAACAGACTCCAGTAAGGTAATAATTGAAATCAAAGATGTGAATGACAATGCTCCCACAATTACGCTAATGTCGTTCTCCAGTCCCATTCCAGAAGACTCCTTGCCTGGCACTGTCTTAGCCATGCTTAATGTTGAAGACAGTGATTCAGGAAACAATGGGAAGCTTCGGTGTTCCATCAATCAGGATATTCCGTTCGAAATTAAATCGTCTTCTCTTAACTTTTACACTATTGTGACAGACCGTGTTTTGGACCGAGAAACGATTTCTGAATATAATATCACAGTCATTGCCAGAGATGAAGGTTCTCCGCCTTTGTCGAGTAATAAGACAATCAGTTTGAAACTATCCGATGTGAATGATAATGCACCAGTTTTCAAGAGAAATGTATACACTTCTTATGTGATGGAAAACAACTCCCCTGGTTTATCGGTATTTTCAGTCAACGCAGATGATGCTGACTGGGGGCATAATGCTAAAATCTCTTACTTTCTAGAAGAAACTAAATATAATGGAATTCCGGTATCCTCGTATATTTCCGTGAACGCAGAAAGTGGCACGGTCTATGCTGTCCGCTCTCTTGACTATGAGCAAATTAAGGAGTTTAAAATTAACATTAGAGCTCAAGACGGGGGCTCTCCACCCCTCAGCAACAACGTAACTGTTCATATATTTGTCCAAGATCAGAACGACAACTCTCCACAGGTCCTCTACCCAGTGCACACTGATGGCTCTCTAGTGGCTGAAATGGTGCCTCGTTCAGCAGATGCTGGCTATCTTGTCACTAAAGTTGTAGCTGTTGATGCTGACTCTGGACAGAACGCCTGGCTCTCATATAAACTGCAGAAAGCGACAGACAGGGCGCTGTTTGAAGTGGGATTACAGAACGGAGAAATAAGAACTTTACGTCAGGTCACTGATAAAGACGCTGTGAAACAGAGGCTTGTTGTTGTAGTGGAGGACAACGGGCAGCCCTCCCGTTCAGCTACAGTGAATGTGAACGTGGCGGTGGCGGACAGCTTCCCTGAAGTGCTCTCGGAATTCGGAGACTATTCACAGGACAAGGATTACAATGACAACCTGACTTTTTATTTAGTCTTGTCCTTGGCTGTCGTTTCCTTTCTTTTTATAGTTTCAATCATAGTCTTGTTGTCAGTAAAGTTTTATAAATGGAGACATACTAAGCTGTTCTATCACTCCAATGCGAATCTTCCCGTTTTTCCAAGCGCGCACTATCCACCGCATTACGCAGACGTTGGTGCAACCGGAACTCTGCAGCACGTTTACAATTACGAGGTTTGCTTGACCACTGACTCGAGAAAAAGCGATTCCAAATACGTCAGACCTTGTCATGACAGTACAGTTAATGTTGAACCCAGTGGCACAGGGACACTACAGAAGGAACAAAACATGAAGCAGGACATACAGCTAAGTTCAGAGGTGAGCTTTCTCCACTTAATTATTAAACAAATATTATTCAGCAGTTCTTTACAAATTGTTAGTATTAAAGTATCTAACTAATCTAAATATTAAAGTTAGTATTAGATCGTATCTTACCTGATCTGTTTACTGTATATCGTTTGTTAATAGTGTTCTGTGTTAGATTTCCACGTCTTTTCTCTTTCTCTAGCACTACACCATATCATTGTCGAGCCAGACATTCATGCAAATTAAAGATAGGTTTGATTAAATCAGTAATGTTAAATAAGCCAGTTCTTTGAATCATTCGCGGTATTTGGTATTTTACAAGTTGCATTCATTTGCATCTTTAATTGCAATAAACATAAATTCGTTTTTTCTTTCATGATACCTGTTTTTCATAATGTTATGTGTTCTTAGGGTTATCTAAAACAGAGAACGTTAGATACTGTACACACAAAAACATACAAAACCATGTTTGAGTCTAACAAGGTGTGCAGTTCTATATTTGTACCCTAAGTGCCGCTGTTCATCAGTGGTGATATTCTGCAAACTAATAGGACAGGACCTCCCATCTTCCTGCGCTGTGTACGGCAGACATACAGACATCTTGCATTATGCTTTGTGCTTCAATTACAGAACAGAAACTGTGTGACGAAAATAGGTTTTAGACTGCACAGAAAACGTGATAATCATTTCAAGACCTTTATCCGGGTTTCGTGTTTTTATTGTGGATTTTAGTGTTACACGACTTCGCTTTTCGCAGTATACTCAACTTGGTATTTAGTCGACGTGATATCGCCATGAGAAAGAAAAGCTGGACCTTAAAATTGCAAGTATCTCTCATTTTTGTCTGTGCGTTTTTGGCTGACATGATATGTGGGCAGGTTCGATATTCCATACCAGAAGAAATGGTGGTGGGTTCTTTCGTCGGTGATATTGCAAAAGATTTGGGACTGGATCTTAAAAGGCTAACGGACAGAAGAGCTCGGATATTTACCGCGGGCAGCAGTGAGTATGTGGAACTGGACAAGCAAAGCGGGCATTTGATTGTTAAAGAGAGAATAGACAGGGAACAGTTATGCGGAAAAATATCTGTATGCAGTTTTAGTTTCGAGATTATTCTGGAAAATCCGATGGAGCTCCATCGTATTACTGTCGAAATACTGGATGTTAATGACAATGCTCCTCTATTTCCGGAGAGTAAAATAGAACTGGAAATAAGCGAATCCGCATCACCAGGAGCACGATTTTCACTAGAAAGTGCCGTAGACCCAGATGTGGGGACTAATTCTCTCCAAAGCTATTCCCTTGTACCCACTGACCATTTCAATTTGAAGATTCACAGTCGTTCGGGTAGTAGTAAAAACGTAGAAATGGTGCTCCAAACTGCTCTGGACAGAGAAAAGCATGAAGACCATTATTTGACATTGACTGCAACCGATGGCGGAAATCCTCAGAGATCTGGCACGGTTAAAATCCATATAAGAGTTCTAGATGCCAACGATAATGCTCCTTTGTTTAGCCAGTCTGTTTACAAAGCGTCAGTGCCAGAAGACGCAGTAAAGGGTACAGTGGTAACTACAGTAAGTGCTACAGACGCTGATGAAGAATACCATGGGTATGTGCAGTACTATTTTGAGCACGTTTCACCCAGTATCAAAGAAGTCTTCGAAATAGATCCCGGTACTGGTGAAATAAGAGTGGTGGGGCAATTAGACTTCGAGAAATGTAAACTTTATGAGATAAAAATTAAAGCAAAAGATCAGGGCGGTTTAACGGACTCCACTGAGGTAGTAATTGATATTATTGATATTAACGATAATATGCCTAAAATAACGCTAATGTCATTCTCAAGCACCATAGCTGAAGATTCAGTGCCTGGTACAGTAATAGCCATGATTAATGTCCAGGATCTTGACACGGGAAAGAACGGTCAAGTTACCTGTTCCATTGATAGAAATCTGCCATTCAAAATAGAATCGTCTTTGACGAACTATTACAGTTTGGTGACTGACACAAGTCTGGATAGGGAGCAGACCTCCCAATATAACATTACAATCACTGCTGCTGACGAGGGTGTTCCATCACTAACAAGTAAACAGACATTAACCATAACAATTTCTGACGTCAATGACAATGCACCTGAATTCGATCAGGAAGTATTTAGCGCATATGTGATGGAAAACAATTCGCCTTCATTATCTTTATTTTCTTTAAAAGCCAAAGATGCAGATCTGGGACCCAATGCTCGTATTTCATACTTTATTGTAGAAAACAATTTAAGTGACATGCCACTGTCGTCTTATATTTCAATAAACATAGACAGTGGAACACTCTATGCCGTGAGACCTTTTGATTATGAAAAGGTCAGGGATTTCAAAATTGTTGTTAAAGCTCAAGACGGTGGCTCTCCACCTCTTATCAGCAACGTGACTGTTAATATTTTTGTCCAAGACCAGAATGACAACTCTCCACAGGTCCTCTACCCAGTGCACACTGATGGCTCTCTGGTGGCTGAAATGGTGCCTCGTTCAGCAGATGTTGGCTATCTTGTCACTAAAGTTGTAGCTGTTGATGCTGATTCTGGACAGAACGCCTGGCTCTCATATAAACTGCTGAAAGCCACAGACAGGACTCTGTTTGAAGTGGGATTACAGAATGGAGAAATAAGAACTTCACGTCAGGTTACTGATAAAGATGCTGTGAAACAGAGGCTTGTTGTTGTAGTGGAGGACAACGGGCAGCCCTCTCGTTCAGCGACAGTGAATGTGAACGTGGCGGTGGCGGACAGCTTCCCTGAAGTGCTCTCGGAATTCACTGACTTCTCCCAGGACAAGGATTACAATGACAACCTGACTTTTTATTTAGTCCTGTCTTTGGCAGTAGTGTCCTTTCTTTTCATTGTTTCCATCATAGTCTTCTTGTCTGTGAAGTTTTACAGATGGAAACATACTAGGCTGTTCTATCAATCCAATGGGAATCTCCCTGTTATTCCAACTGCATATTGCCCACCTTATTATGCAGATATTGGTGGTACCGGAACTCTGCAGCGCATGTATAATTACGAGGTGTGTTTGACAACTGACTCCAGAAAGAGTGATTTCAAGTGTGTCCGGCCATGTAGTGACAGTACTGTTAATGTTGCCCCCAGTGGCATGGAAACAGTACAGAGGGAAAACAATCTGAAGGAAGACTCAGGCCTTAGCACAGAGGTGAGTCATTTCTAATTGTTCAGTGCACCAAATATTCTCATTTCAGGAAAGCTAAGAAAACGTTTATTTGTTCTGTATATTGATATCCTGATGTACTCTTGTTGTTCCTTTTCTTTTGTTTCTTTCACTTTTATTTCATTTCTAAAAATTTAGTTTAAAACATTCTAAACCTTGAACAATAACTCAGTTGAAGATAGTGGATACAGATTTAGGTGGAATTAGATTCCAAGTTTTGGTGATTTATGTTATGAGAATTTTCTTCATTTTTGCCCAATTTTAATTGTGGAGCGCAGGTGTGAGTGTGTGAAAGATAGTTAATAGAGCTCTTAACTGTCTTAACCAGCTGGGTACTCTCTTGATGTGACATGTTTAACAGATTCTCCTGACTCTTCATGGGCAATTTTAAAGAGACATGCTATAGAAAACCTGTAGACACACAGGCCACCCAGGACCTGTGTAGGCCTCCTTTGTGTGATCATCATATATTCACATTTAACATAGATATAGATAGTACAAATTCATTATTTATGTATATAGAACATGTACTTTAACTACCTCAATTATAAAGTCAGTGAAGTTCATATAGTTAAAGTACATTACATATAAATTGTTATTTTGAAAGACAGTCAATGAAGACATTTTTACTTTGACAGTTAGACAGTCATTCAGTATGCATATACAGCTTCTTTGTACAAACAGTATTTGAACGTCAGACCTTATGATTTTTATTCATCTTTTATTTTAACTGTGTAAATTTGATATAAATTTTGAAAATCACCACTATATCCCACTATATATGCCTTTAGTACAGACGCATGAATAAGCACATCAGGGGGCATACAGTGAAATTCATGAATTATGCACAACATTCAGGGCAAAATTCAAGTGATCACAAGTTTATTTCGGAACTGAAAGGAGTATAAAATAAATACACTGCTCCCAAACTACTGCCTTAAAATACACTTACCTCCACTTTTATACAAGCCTGTTGTCACTATTATACAGTATATTCATCTACAGTATGTGCATGTAAATCTACACAGACTAATGTAAAGACAGTCACACTTAACACTGTGAAAGTGTGCATTTAAAGTGTATTATATTGTAGGTGATTATGTTGTGCAATTGGTTTCGTGTCATTTATAATGTGAGTTTTTTCCAATGTTGGTTGACAGGTTGTTAATTGCAGAACTTTAAAATTAAAGCCCTTGTTTCCAAATAGAGTTTGCTAATAAACAGTATACTACGGAATATATTCTCAATGTATGTTCTATCTCCTTTATCAGTACAGAATCAGGCACAGACGGTGTGAATTGGATGTAATGCTAAAATTATGATACTGTATGCATGATTAAATCGGTTTTCAAAAGTTAGTTTGTAAAATAGATTGCAGTAAAAATGTGTTTCATAGCTTTCTTCTCCTCGGGTAAATATAATTCTTGATGAATCTCCTGTACAAATTACTACAATACTTATACTGTTGTGCATGTCATTCTGTGTTGCATCTACAGTAGTCATCACACAGACAAGTGGTTTGGTCAGGAAAATAGCTTCTGAAATGCAATACAAATTGTGTTGAGGAAAGCAAGTCAGCATTGGTTCAAAATAGTACAGGTTCAATATGTTGGTCACTTTACAACTATATACAGTATATCCTAAATACAGTCACTGCCATTTGGTTTTGGACCATGTCAGAAGCCACATTCTGTTAAATCAGATAAATCTTTATGGTATATTTAACCCACAAACCAATTAATAAGTTCATTAGAATAATTTGGTAAATATTTAGATATTTGTATTCTGTGTAGTTTATATTTTTAGGCAAAACCTAATTTAGGCCAAATGTCGCTAAAAAGTAAAGCTTTAAAAGAGGCTGGTAGGTTTGCTGTAGTTTTGTTTGGTTTTGGTCCAATTTCTTTATTTATTATTTATTCTAGTGAAGAAAAGGATTAATTAATGTGTAGGGAAAGTGTTTAAGAAAATGTTGGTAATGCACCAATTTAAAATTGGAGATACAGTACTGTTATAAAGAAAACCAACTCCATCCATCCATTTTCTAACCTCTTCCTTCAAATTAGGGTCAATGGGGAGCCAAGGCCTATCATGGCCAGCAGTTGGTGCAAGGTGGGGTACACCATGGACAGGGCACCAGTCCATCACAGGGCACACACAGACACAAACATACACACACTCACACTACAGCCAATTTTGCCAGAAGCAAATGAACCTGTGAGAATGTATTTGGACTGTAGGAGGAAACCAGAGAGCCTGGAGGAGACCCGGAGTAACACAGGCAGAACTTGATAACTCCAGGCAGGTCACATCCCAGGTCACAGTTGAATGTAGGGCCCCAGCGCTGTGAGGCAGTAATGCTAACCCCTCTGCTACCATGCCATCGGCGAAGCAAGTCACACTAAACTCTTTTCTCTGGTTTTCACAATTGGCAATAACTTGCATCCTATATTTATTGACTGCAATAAAGAACACTGAAGTGCAGCAAACTGGGATTTAATTTAATAGCCACATTCACCAGCATTTTCTTCCAGTATGCCACAGAGCAGCTGGAACATCAGAAAATGTTAGTGATTTGGGGTTTCACTTGATATTTTGCAAAGAACATACATTTTTCACCACAGCTAGCACAATGGCTTACGTAATGCTCACACTATGAACATGGATACATAATTCAACACGTCCTTTGCAAAGATAATACTTCCTTTAGCACAGTGCCCTTTGGCACTATGCTAAGGGATTGGACTGAATTGTATGTCTCATTGAGAATAATGCCACCTCCTGGTCCACTGGCAGCAATTCCACAAGTAAACTGAACTCCCTGAGAGGCCTGCTATCCAGAAACTGATATCAATGCATGTGTAGGTTCTGAGGTCAGGGCTCAGAAAGGTATCAACCATTGTGGAACTGATTTTCTGTTTTTTGCTGATTTAAAGTTTCAAATTCGAACCAAAAACAAAAAACACAAAAAATCCTCCCTCCCCCATACATTATTCCAATTGTTGGATGTAAATATACAGTTTGTTGCAGATTTTGTAGCGGTTTACCCACTATTACAAATTGAATAGCAAAACCATTACACAGTGGAAAGAAAAAACATTTTTAGAATTGCATTTCAGCTAGAAGTGCTAAGTTCCAGTATAATAAAAAAAAGCAGGTCATTCTGTCTCAGTAGTGAATAGTTGTTAGGATTAACACAGAAATTTCCTTTGAGGCTGTGATTGAAAATTGACTAAATAGTGTAATTGAGGGCTGGTTCCGTTTGTAAGTGTTACAATACATTAATGTACACTCTGCAGATAGAAAAGCAGAATCAATTTGAAACATGCATCAGTATATCAATATCTTAGCTTAACATCTACTTCTAAAAAAGCACTGCTATTGCAGTCCTGTCTGTGTTGCATTGTTGATCAGATTTACAATACAATGCAACATGAACAGGACTGCAACAGAGATAGTAGGGGGTGTTTATTGCCATATGTACACATACATTGGAATTCTTAATCGCTCTGATCTCTCGGGACATACACAGAACAACAGACAACACTACACAATGTAGACAACAGGAACAATAAATATACAGTGGAAAAATAAATAAATATGTAGTAGTGAGACAGAAACAAAAGTGTAAACTATGTAAAAAATGCAGAGTGCAGATGTGGGTTGAGTCTGAGGCCCTGCAGTTAGCTGTTGTTGAGGATGCGCACTGCAGTGGGATAGAAGCTGTTCTTAAGTGTAGTGGCCCTTGCTTTAACAGTGCGGTACCACTTGCCAGAGGGTAGGGGGAGAACAGTTTGTGGCAGGGATGGTTGGGATCCTGAATGATGGATTGGGGTTTTTGATGGTACAGTAAATCACATCCTTTGATCCTCTGTGCTGTTACCATAACCCTTTGTAGTGCATAGCCGTGCTTTTCTAGCCTTCATCATTTAGCTGTTGAGTGTGCCTTCTGTTACTTATTAATAGTAAAATTCCAGCAATAGACTCTGTGGTTGTCACATTATAGCAAGCATGTGGGGGGAGGGGGAAGGGAGCAGATGTTTCACCCAGAGATTCTACAAATGTAGTGAACTAACTGTGATTTAGGACCCACTGTAGACTGATTTTTTCTTGCATTTATAGAAACTAGGTGTTGTACTAGCTTACTCCAAAAAAGATGGCACACTGGTTTGTTGTTTCACCTTTGCAAATAATTTCTTAAGTTTTTTATAGATGAGTGCTAGGGAGAGTTAATTTCCAGTTTTTCAAGCATCTTGAAATGTGTTTAAATGTTTGTTTGCTAAACATTCAGTAATGGCATGTAACTGAAGCTTTTAAAAGTTAACCATAGCTTTATTGTTTGAGTGACAAAGAGAACTGTATACAGTATATAATGTGTTGGTACTGTATATTATCTTAATGTACTTGCAATGACTTGTGTACTATTGGTGTCATGTTTGTACAGTAATTTTTCAATTCAATTTCATTTATAGAATCTATATTATTGAAAGAGATTTTCTATTACTTGGTGTTCAAATGGCCCTGTTAGATACTTCCTTGCAGTGATTTCAATAAACTTTGCTTATAAACAACCTTCAGAAAGGTTCAGCTATTTCTATATACTTAATTAAAAGCTTGCAGAATGTAATGTTGAATGCCAGTTGAAAATAACATACTGTAGGTGCAAAAAGTTTAATAGGAGAATAAAATTAATACACTGCTTCTAAACTACCACCTTAAAATACACGTACCTGTACATTCACTCTGATACAAGCTTGTTGTCACTAATATACAGTATATTACCATAGTACCATATGTGCATGAAATTTACACAGATTAATGTAAAGACAGTCACACTTAACATTGTAAAAGTGTGCATTTAAAGTGCATTATATTGTAGGTGATTATGCTGTGCAATTGGTTTCACGTCATTTATAATGTGAGTTTTTACCAATGTTGTTTGACAGGTTGCGAATTGCAGAATTAAACCCCTTGTTTCCAAATATGAATGAACTGTATAAAGAACCAATCTTGGTTTATATCTTAAAAGCATTATTAAAGCTGACATAGGCTGAACATTTTGGCATTTAGGCAATATAAGAAATATAGAAGGAATAATTTCCTTCTCTGGCATGTGTGGTAACCTCTGCAGCACAGTACCTAGATTGCAAATTTCGTAGTTGTATTTTCTGCAAGACAATTTTTGAAATCTAATCCTTTTGGTGCAGCATTGTGGTGCAGTGGTTAGTATTACTGTCTTGCAGCACTGAGGAGCTGGGTTAAACTCCTGGGGTGATATCTGCGTGGAGTTTGTATAGTCTATGTTCCTGGTTCTCTGGTTTCCACACACAGTGCAAAGACACACTGGTAGGTTAACTGGCTTCTGGGAAATTTGTCCCCAGTGTGAGTGTGTGTCTGCCTTGTGCCTGTTGCTTCCCAGAATAGGCCCCAGCCCTTCTGTGACCTTGTATTTAATACAGCAGTTAGGAAGTGGTGGATGGAAAATCATTTTGATACTACATTTGTGAATTATAAAACGTATCTATGTGCTTTAGTATACATTTGTGACAATAATTTTACAAGATTATAACTTTAAATTATGTGAAGAACCAAAAAGAAAAGGCTTTTTTTCATCCCAATGTACTGCTATGCCTCAGAACACTGCTCTTTGTATTTGTGTTCCATTCCTCAGTCAAGTGAACTACAATATCAGGATGTGGGGGATTATTCTGGAATGATGTGTACATTCTCGTTAATTAAATCTGGAAGCAATAATTCACAAGTTTACAGCAAAAAGTAGTCTGTAGCCAGTGGAGTCTGAGCTCACGGTACTGTATATGCAGGCCTAGCTATGGTGAGCTACTGAATGTTGTTGTTTTTAATGCAATCTCAGCATCATGCATCAGCCTATAGAATACAATGGATTTTTGTTTGCATCATATTCATCATGACAGATTACTTCATTTTTAGCCTCTTAGGATGAATTAGCTCAAGTACGGCTTTTTTTCAGCTTTTTTTAATACCTTTTTCAAAGTATAAGGAACACTCTCTTTTTATCCTTTTATTTTTAAACGTCTGCTCCATGTGCACCTTCCCCCTGCAATGCTCATGGAGCAGAAGCAGCTTTCTTCAGCTTCAGACCCCTCCCCCATCCCCTCACTGCAGTCTTGTTGGAATAATGCTCATTGACTGCAAACTGCACACACTGCTGTCTCACCTTTTATGCTGGCTTCAGCAATGACAGGAGTTTTTTGTTTTCTAAACTGTGTAAAATTTTATATTTTAAATAAGTGAAGGTTTTTGTCTCTGATTTGTGCTGGAAAAGGTGTATTATATTATTGCTGGTGGGCATGCTATTTTCTGTACTAACATTTAAATGAAAAGGGCAAACTTTGTGGTATGGCATTTTCATTTACTTTGCAAGATGTTAAGAATGCCTTTCTGCGGAGGACATAATTGTGGCGTAAAAATATAATGTAGAAATATTTTATTTTACTAGACACCTTGTAAAATTGCTGTTTAGACCATCTTAATTATATTCTAATCCACGTGCCATAGGTTTTAGGCACTTGGAGGGATATTATTAAGTTTGATTTGTATAAATCTTTATGTAGATCTATATTTATGGCATGATCTGTTTTTCTAGAATGTGTGTTGCAGACAGCTAGTGCTGTCTTTTCCTTAGCAAGCCCTCAGAACAGGAGGTGGGATGTGTTGCCATGGAAACAGGCTGACTCATGTTGAAGGCTATACCATCTAACTATAACAGGGGGATGCAGAAAAGTGCGTGCTTCAGTGCCGTAACCAGAAAGCAAGTAACCAGGGTGAAACATCCCCCTTATGAGCTGTGATATTGTAGCCTTCCTTAGGACAGCGTTTCAACAAAAGGAAGCCCTTGGGGTTTTATCTCTGTGTGTTGGTAATGCTTAACTAAATTGTTAGACAAAAAAAAAACAATGGTAAATATTGTACTGTTTTATACACACAAAAGAGTTTAGGAATTCCTAGAATATAGTGCATATTCATTATCATAGGATCAAGACTATTTATAGTTGCTAAATGACATGTGTAAAATGTTGATAAAAATGCAAGATTTACTCACATACAACACACATTTATTTGTAAAATGTACTTTTAAATGCATTAACTTTGTCTTGAAGAACATCTACTGTACATTCATTTTTTAATTATTTAACATTTTCAAGAAATTTCAGGGAGCTCCATTCTAATTGTTCTGATGTGGAGATAATTAGTTAAACAGTTGTGAAAACTAAATAAAAGAATACCTGTATTTCTCCATTTGATTGGACTTCATTGTTGCTTTTTTAAAAAAAAAAAAATTATCAACACATCAAGTGTTTTTCTCTTTTTGTTCAAATTTGAAAAGACTAGTTCCTGTATATCCCTTTTCTCACATGTAGGAGCAGGTGAATGATGTTACTACTGAGTGTTAACATACAGGAAACCTCAGAAATTGCCACCATCACTTTAAAATTATATTCCTGTTTGGTATTTGTGCCTTAATTTTAGATAATTGTGCTTTTAATATGTACATGTAATTGAATTTCTGTAGCATAGGGTGCATGAGGAGTATACAGAGGTGAGGAAAATGAATGAGCCACTATTTTAATTACTCATATTAAGCTCTATGAACATTTCATTCAGCGGCACGCTGTAAAGTTATCATCCAGGTGTTTTCACAACTGCATGCCATTTACTCAAGCACTGTAGTATGAAATACTATACGATAGACATTTTGTTTCCAAATTTAGAGGATCTGCATTCTAAGTTTTTCACTAAGCTACTTCTAGATGTGTGCAAAAGCATCTAACTGGTCTTTTCAAATGTGAACAATAAGAAGCACACTTGAAACAACTGCGAAATTGGGGTGGGGAATTAGAAAAAAGCAACAGTGAAGTCCAATTAAACAGATAAATGCAGGCTTTCTGTACTGCTAAACATGGTTTAGTGTCTGCATCTGTATCTTATCTGTGTATTTCATCTCAATGTCCTAAGAAATAATCAGATGCAGGGATCTATCCGTAGGTCTGTGTGCTTGCTGTGTATATAACTTTATATATGTGCCAATGTGAGCCTTGTTTAATGTTTTGTTATTCGGCAGTCAAGTATCCGAAAGGTTAAAAGACTTATTTGAGGTGGGGGGGAGATGTAAAAAGCGTTTAAGACTAAGCTTATAGAAGAGACTGGGGGATTGCAAGAAAGAAAATGAAGTGATGTTACAATATTCATTTTGTGAACGAACACTAAAAACGTGCATCTCTTGCGTATTCCCTGGGACTACCGCTTGGTATACAGTATCACACCCCATCTGTTTATTTACTAGTGCAGCATGTAGCCGCACCCGCTGAATTCGTCGCCTGTGTGGCGCTGTTCACCATGTTGGTGCTGAAACAGCTCTGCTTGCTTCTGCTGGGCGGAATCACTGTACTAGTTTGCCAGAAATAGCACAGATTTAATAAGCCGTGATTCATTGCGCGACAGACATTAGGATTTATTTACTTATCTAAGTGACTTGTATCGATTGAAATATATATATATTACAGATAAGTGAAAGAAATATCAATTGTAAACTGTAATCTATAAGAACATATTCAGTTTTAGGCTCGTTATATACTTGCTGTATTGTTGTTCCTAAATAGCGGTCTCCGACAATATGACTGTAATCTTCCTTTCTTTATTCATGCAATCACAAGCAATCTCTTTTGCTACAATAAGATAAGAATACTGACATTTATTTAGCCCTGCAGATATATTTGTTATGAAGAAATGGCCAAATGCAGCCTATCGTCTTAATACGACTAAATTCAGTTTTATGTAGCCAAAGGAGCTGGAAAATGTTCATTAAATTAATTTCAGTAAATAAGCTTTTACAATCACATTTCTGAAATGATGCATGCATATTTATATGCGAGTGTACACATGCATATACTCAGATGTGAATGGAAAAGTACATTTTGTGTAAATTATTAAAAATATGGCTGCTGATTTGTTAAACTTCAGTTAAAATTCAGTTAAATTTCGTGTATGCTTTGAATGGTTAAATCATTATACTGTAGAATTAACAAATCACATATACATTAGTACGTGCTGCAGCAATTGTAAAACCTTCTATATTAAATGCATAATTTAGAGATAAATTTAATTCCTGCTTGTTCGATCTCACTCTCTGTCTTCAACACTGAAAGAGAGTTGTGGCTATTTATAGCAGATTAATGAGAGAGAATAATTACACCCTTAGCCTAGTGAGGCGCTATGATAACACGCACAGAAGCTAAGCTTCCGTTTATAATGTCTGAACTTACAGTAAACTGGGCACAAAACTTCAGTGAATGATGTTTCTAGCACATCAGCTTGTTTTTTTTCTGGCTTCTGTATTTCACTTGATAAACCAAACATACCATTTAATTTATTATATTTATGTTAGCGTATTAAAAAATGTGTCTTAAATTGAAGCTGCACTGTTCCTTTCAGAACATTACCACCAGGAAGCCAATACCATAAGGGAATTGTCTGATATATAAAACATCTAATTAGCCAGACATCACCATAATGACTAATGACCAGGCTAAATCTAAGTGGAATATAAAATACTGCGCTTTATGATATGTCTCTTCTTTCTATTCAGATAACAGTGTGCGCTTATTGATGAAAAAGGAGAAGGTGGCTTTAAAAGGTGCATGCAGAACTAGCATTTAACAGACCTGGTTAATCTATTTGTTCAAAAAATTTGATAATATTATAAATTGTTTAATGTGCAAAGTGTTCAGAAAAGTGTATTTGCTGGCACAAAGGGAACAACGTGTTAATATGTTTATTAGTAAGAGAAAGTAGAATAAAATAGCAAAACGTTGATAGAAATTGCTGCAAATGCTAATGCACAAACAATGCTACCAAACACAAATGATATTCAAAACAAAATGTAATGTGGGCACGGCAGGAAAAAAAGTCAGTAGCAATTGCATGCATATACTGTATACTGTATGTCGTGTGGGTACATACCTTTAGAGTGAAGTGGAACTGTGCCTTTAAGGCACTGTACATTGCCGATTGGATGAACCAGCCCGATGTGCACACCAATAAACTTGTGCACTATACAAAGAGATCTACTCCCTCCCCCCGTGTACTGCACTGTAACCCTTGCAAAGCTCATAACTGAAGGAGCAAGGGCTGTGCACACAATTACTGTGAGAAAAAATTGCTTTTAGAATAATCGGCAAGTGTTGATTTAAACGGACAAGCTTCATTTAGACATATTTGGTTTTGGAATGGATTTAAGGCAAACACGTGGGTAAAAGAAAAATATTTTTGTTGCAACTGGGCGATGAAACGCGGGACATGGAATCGAATCTTCAAATGGCAAGCTCTGTGGTTGTGTCACTTTTTTCTTTTGTGGGATACAATAGACGGACAGATTCGTTACACGATCCCAGAGGAGCTAAATAAAGATTCAGTTGTTGGAAATATTGCGAAAGATTTGGGATTGGGAATTGCAGAAATTTCTAATCGCAGACTGCGGATAGCTTCTGAAGGTGGTAAGCAGTATTTTAGTGTGAATTTCGAAAAAGGCGAATTGGTCGTAAGCGAGAGGATAGACAGGGAAGATCTATGTGGACAAAGCGTCCCTTGTTTGCTACCCTTAAAAGTTATTATTGAAACACCACTGCAGCTGTTCCATGTGGATGTTGAAATCCAGGACATTAATGACAATTCTCCTAGTTTTGTTACTAATGAGCGTGTGTTAAAGATTGCGGAGTCAATAACCCCCGGCGCTAGGTTTCTTCTAGAAAGTGCTGTGGATCCGGATGTAGACAGAAACACATTGCGTTCCTATAATATTAACCAGAACGACAATTTTATTTTGAATGTTAAAACTCACAGGGATGGTACCAAAATCCCTGAGTTGGTTCTTGAAAAATCACTGGACAGAGAGAAGCAGGCTGTTCACCAGCTTGTGCTGACAGCTGTAGATGGAGGGAATCCAGCTAGATCGGGGACATCACAAATTACTGTGATGGTACTTGATAATAACGATAACGCGCCCCACTTTGAAAAAACGTTTTATGAAGCCGGTTTAGTTGAAAATACACCCCCGGGCACGGTGTTTTTAAAAGTCAAGGCCACTGACTCAGACGAAGGTCTTAACGGAGAAATACATTATAACTTTGGAGACCAGACACCTGCTGTCGTTCGCAGGTTATTTGAGGTAAATTCACAAACTGGTGAAATTATAGTAACGGGGCAACTGGATTATGAAGAAACAAATTTGTATAAATTTGATATAATTGCGAAAGATAAGGGTAATCCAGAAATGGAGAGTCACTGTAGTATTCAAGTAGAAGTTACTGATGTGAATGACAATTCTCCAGAAATCATTCTGACCTCATTAACTACGCCAGTCCCGGAAGACTCCGTAATAGGGACAGTAATAGCATTAATTAGTGCAAAAGACGCAGATTCGGGAGAAAATGGAAAGGTTGCTATAGAAGTTGACCCGTTTTCACCATTTAAAATAACGTCTTCGTTTTCAAATCACTATACATTGATAACAAATGCCCCGTTAGACCGCGAGTCTCACTCAGAATACAACATTGAACTAAAAGCAAGTGACTCGGGTTCACCTCCCCTGTCTACAAAGAAAACTGTAACAGTGAACATTTCTGATGTCAATGATAACCCACCTCGCTTCTCAAAATCTCATTATTCAGTATATGTAAACGAAAACGCCACCCCGGGCACAATACTGTATTCGGTGTCTGCTTCTGATTTAGATCTTGGGGACAATGCCAAGATATCCTACACAATTTTGGATTGCAAAGTGCAAGAGATAGCAGTGTCCTCATACGTTTACATTAACAGTGATAATGGCAGCATTTACAGCATGCATTCTTTCGACTATGAGAAATTAAAAGTATTTCAAATTCAAGTGCAGGCAAAAGACCAAGGTTCTCCTCCTCTGAGCAGCAACGTGACTGTTCATGTCTTTATTCTGGATCAGAACGACAATGTCCCCGCTGTCATTTACCCGTCTGCAGATATGGGATCTCTTCCTCATCAGAAGATGCCCCGGTCTGCTAAAGCGGGACATCTCGTTACCAAGGTGACGGCAGTGGACGCTGACTCTGGTCACAACGCCTGGATTTCTTATAAGCTTGTTGAGGCTACAGACGACACTCTGTTCAGTGTGAATCTCCATACTGGAGAGGTCAGGACTAAACGTGGTGTTTCTGAACAGGATGACTCCATTCAGAGACTTGTTATAGAAATGAAGGACAACGGAGAGCCGGTACAGTCCGCTACAGTCACAATTGATATTTCATTAGAGGATGGTGTCCATGAACCTATTTTGGATTTCCGACAGAAATCGAAAGAACCCAGTAACAAATCTAGCAAAATTACTTTTTATTTAATACTTGCTCTTGCCTCTGTGTCTGTAATTTCTTTTCTGACGTTTGTCATATTAGCAGTGAAGTGCGTTAGGAACAGCAGAGGTGCTGCGTGTTGTTGTGTCAAACGTGCCGACAAGAATCCACAGAGAAACTTGCAGTTACAGCTGAACACTGACGGGCCTATAAAGTACATAGAGGTCCTGGGAGGTGACATGTTATCTCAAAGCCAGTCCTTTAGATCCTGCTTTTCTCCCATTTCCGAGATCAGTGATTTCACCTTCGTGAAACCCAGCAGCACTACAGACTTTAAAGAGATAATAAACGTCCTTGACGCGTCTTTACCTGACAACTCTTGGAGTTTTGAAAGTCAACAGGTGAGCACTGTGTAATGCACGTATTTAGCTTCATACAAAATATCATATTTGCAATGATTTACAAAAGACAGTTCTTTCTTTTACCTTTTGCTAACTTGATAATAAATAAACTTGTTGCAATATTTCTTAAAATGCGAGAGGTGTAAAGGAAGAACAATTGGTATGCAACATCGATTGAATTGTGGTTGACATTCAATATTACATGTATACAAAAAACAGTTATAGACACCTGTTTTGAATTAAGGTTTTGGTTTTGAAGGTGATCTTTGATCTGTGATATTATGAGATGTAATGATGTGTGACTCGTTTAAGAAGTAATGCATATAATATACCCAATTACTAGTGGATTTGTGGCGGAAAATGAAGCCACTATACTGTTATTATGGAATGACTTTAAAGTTTCCTGCTAAAGTGAACTATTGGCTGTTACAATCCAGTACATATTGATACCGTCTAGTCCGCTGTTCGTCGAGTTTAAATTTAGTCATAATGTAAAAAAATACTTTAAAAATAATATCCAATTACAGGAAGCGAGTACGAAAAAAAGGTGCTGGAATATTTATTGAAATAGGCGGCTTTTGTAAAATATAAACCCAGTGTTTATATGACTTCATTATATTCGTACGAAAGCATCAGTATTACGTTTCTGCGCTGCTGTTTAGAAAATTACAATATCATGTCTCAAGAATTTAGAATTATGTTGATCAGTGTGTTTCAAAATGGTATTATATTGTGAAATCCAAAACGACGTGTCCTCAAATAGAGCATACAGCAAGCACTTTCTTCTATCTGTAAAGATACTGTTGCTTTAAAACGTAGAATGTATCTTATTGGGTGAGCCTGTGTGGTGTTGTCCTCCAATCACATTTTGAACTGTACAAAGAGATCTACTCCCCCCTCACCACCAGCAGCACCGTAACCCTTACAATGCTCAGAGCAAGATGAAGAAGGGTTGTATGCATGGCGTCTGGTTTAAAAAGATAGAAATGTTATTAATTGATATGAAAAAAATAATTATTTGTATGTAATACATCAGAGTGATGTCCATCTCTCTTGGACATGCATCGGCAATTTACTATGCTTTATAAAAACAGCGTTGGTGCAGGATTTTAAACGAGGGGTTCGGAGAGATGAATAATCGAACGAAGAAAATATTTTTGGAATCGCAGGCACTGTGGTTGTTTCACTTCTTTCTCTTGTGGATAACAGCAGACGGACAGCTCAGGTACACAGTTCCAGAGGAATTAAACGAGGGCTCACTTGTCGGGAATATAGCAAAGGATTTGGGCTTGAGTGCTGCTGAAATTTCGGACCGTAAGATGCGGATAGCTTCTGAAGCTGGAAAACAGTATTTCAATGTGGATTTGAGCAAAGGCGAATTGGTTGTGATCGAGAAAATCGACAGGGAATATCTTTGTGGGCAGAAGGCAAGTTGCCTTTTACCGCTGGAAATTATCATTGAAACGCCACTGCAGTTATACCGTGTGGAGGTTGAAATCCAGGATATCAATGACAATGCACCGGGTTTTCAAACAATGGAGCACGTTTTAAACATCGGTGAGCATGTAGCTCCTGGAGCGCGATTTCCATTGGAGAGCGCACAGGACCCCGATGTTGGTAGTAACGCATTGAGTTCGTATCTTTTGAACCCTAACGATTTTTTTTCTTTGAATATAAAGAGTCATGACGACGGTACGAAGGTCCCTGAGCTAATTTTGAAAAAAGCTCTAGACAGGGAGACACAAGCTGCTCTCCACTTGACTTTGACTGCGGTGGACGGAGGCAAACCGGCTAGGTCAGGGACAACAGAGATCATTGTCCAGGTGTTAGACATCAATGACAATGCTCCACGATTTGAAAAGCCTGTGTACAAAATTGCGTTGAGTGAAAACACCAGTAAAGGCACAGTCGCTGTTGAAGTCAAAGCGAAAGACTTAGACGAAGGTCCTAACGGGGACATTCAATACTCATTCGGGGATCACACACAGGAAACTGTGCAAAAGCTTTTTGAGGTAAATTCCCTCACGGGTGAAATTGTCGTAAAAGGCCAGATAGATTATGAATTATCTAAGTCGTACAAATTTGATGTTCGCGCAATAGACAATGGTAATCCCAAAATGGAAGAACACTGTACAGTGCATGTAGAAATTACTGACATAAACGATAACGCTCCAGAAATAGTTTTTACTTCCTTACCAAGTCCCGTTTTGGAGAACGCTACCATTGGAACAGTAGTTGCTTTAATCAGTACAAAAGATTTAGATTCTGGGGAAAACGGCAACGTTAATTTGCAGCTACATTCAGGTAATCCATTTAAACTTAAATCGTCATTTTCTAACCATTATGCTTTGGTTACTGACGCTTCGTTAGATCGAGAAATGTTTCCGGAGTATAATATTGAAATATTTGCAATAGACTCCGGCTCTCCGCCTCTTTCAACTAAGAAAACCGTGACTGTCAGTGTTGTGGATGTCAATGACAACCCGCCTCGTTTTTCACAACCCTCTTATTCAGTGTATGTGAAGGAAAACAGTGCCCCTGGAGCAGTTCTGTGCTCAGTGTCCGCTTCTGATCCCGATCTGGGGGAGAATGCAAAGGTTTCCTACACTATTTTAGATTCAAAGGTGCAAGATGTTTCTATTTCTTCGTATGTATATATCAATTCCGACAATGGCAGCATTTTCAGTATGCAATCATTTGACTATGAGAAATTAAAAGTATTTCAGATTCAGGTAAAGGCAACCGACAACGGGTCACCGTCAGAAAGCAGCAACGTGACTGTTCATGTCTTTATTCTGGATCAGAACGACAATGTCCCCGCTGTCATTTACCCGTCTGCAGATATGGGATCTCTTCCTCATCAGAAGATGCCCCGGTCTGCGAAAGCGGGACATCTCGTTACCAAGGTGACAGCAGTGGACGCTGACTCTGGTCACAACGCCTGGATTTCTTATAAGCTTGTTGAGGCTACAGACGACTCTCTGTTCAGTGTGAATCTCCATACTGGAGAGGTCAGGACTAAACGTAGAGTTTCTGAACAGGATGACTCCACTCAGAGACTTGTTATAGAAATGAAGGACAACGGAGAGCCAGTACAGTCCGCTACAGTCACAATTGATATTTCATTAGAAGATGGTGTCCATGAACCTACTTTGGATTTCCGACAGAAATCGAAAGAACCTGATAAAAAATCGAGCAAAATTACTTTTTATTTAATACTTGCTCTTGCCTCTGTGTCTGCAGTTTCTTTTCTGACGTTTGTCATATTAGCAGTGAAGTGCGTTAGGAACAGCAGAGGTGCTGCGTGTTGTTGTGTCAAACGTGCCGACAAGAATCCACAGAGAAACTTGCAGTTACAGCTGAACACTGACGGGCCTATAAAGTACATAGAGGTCCTGGGAGGTGACATGTTATCTCAAAGCCAGTCCTTTAGATCCTGCTTTTCTCCCATGTCCGAGATCAGTGATTTCACCTTCGTGAAACCCAGCAGCACTACAGACTTTAAAGAGATAATAAACGTGCTTGACGCCTCGCTGCCTGACAACTCCTGGAGTTTTGAAAGTCAACAGGTGAGCACTAGGTACAGTAAATGATTTAGAGGAACATGCCAAAGTAGCTGTTTATACTGTTTACAGTTCCATTGTAAAAAATATAAATGAATCAGTGCTCGTTTTTCATTTGTATCTACAGTATGCACTTTTGTTTGTGTTGCCTTGTTGTGATGCATTGAATATGGGTGAAGTAATAACTGTTTTTATTGTTCTAATATACGACGACAATGTCAGTTTGCGCATTTTACTGTAAATATGCTGTTGGGCTTGAGGGAAAGCTTTTACTGTATACACAAACTTTTATTTATATCTTGTCTGTTGGCATGCTTCGTGAAAAGGGGTTGGTGCTCTCTATGCATATTTTAATCGATTGCGTTCTCACTTGGCTTCTTTGGTCATGACCTTAGTATCATGACTTTTGTGTACAGTATATATACTGTAGAAAGAGAAAATATGTTTACACCAACCTACAGTACCATAGCCCACTTTTCTTACCATCCTGTTTCACAATTGGTAAACTATATTTTAGCACGTTTATAATTTGTGAGTCGCTGATTACCGGAATGGTAAGCAATACAAATGCAGTACCAGATTTAGAATACCCTTTGTTTATAACTCACAGCTACAGTACATCATTACGCGATTTCTTCCACTTCTTTTTTTTTGTTAGTCCTCTTTAAAGCTGATAATTAGATTTATGGAAAACTTAAAAATCACTACACTTTATTAAACTGAAGAATTAATTAATCTATTAGTACAGGCTATATAATAAGCTTTTAGCAAAAACATGATTACTTCCATTATTGAATTAGGTGGTTCAATCTAAGTACAGTATGTGGTGTGAGCTAATAACTCCGTTGTTATTTCTCCCTCTCGTTTATTTAAAACAAGTTTACATAGATGGTATATGCTTCTTCATTTAGCTCTGTAGAGAATGATTATTATTTTTTTATTTACTAAAACAAGTGAACTTTTAGGAACAGCAGTGCTTAGTGTAAGCACCTGTATTAGGCGAATGCTGTTGGTTGTGTCATATACAGTAGAATACCTGTTGTAGTGAGCAAAGGAAAAGACTGTTTCTTTAAAACAAAGCATAGCTGCTATTGGAGGAGCCTAGTGCAGCGCTCTGCACCAATAAACGATAAGAACTGTACAAAGAGATCTATTCCCTTCCCCCAGCCGCCTCACCGTAACCCTTACAATGCTTTTGCTGGGAGACGGAGAGCTGCATTCGCCTTCGCGGATACCGAGATGATTTTTAACTACAATCCAGCTTGACGCAACATAAATTAATAACGTTACGTTCCTTTTGTTATTTAGGACTTGGCTGTTTTAAGAAAACGGTTTATTAAAGGATTATAAAACAGAGAAATGAAGAGTCGGACTAGGAAAAAGATTTTCAAATGGCAGGCGCGATTCTTGTTTCTTTCCTGTCTGTTGTGGAATACGACATACGGACAGATTCGATACGCAATTCCCGAGGAATTAAAAGAGGGTTCAACTGTTGGGAATATAGCTAACGATTTGGGATTGAGCGTTGGCGAAATGTCAGATCGCAAGCTGCGGATAGCTTCTGAGGATGGTAAGCAATATTTCAGTGTGGATATGGAAAAGGGGGAATTAGTGGTGAGTGAGAACATCGACAGGGAGAGTCTGTGTGGGCAAAGCAGTTGCCTGTTACCTTTGGAAATTATTATTGAAGAACCATTGCAGCTGTACCGAGTTGAGGTTGAAATCCAAGATATTAATGACAATTCTCCGAAATTCTCTAAAAGTGAGAACGTTCTTAATGTCGCCGAATCCACTATGCCTGGCGTAACATTTCCTTTGGAAACTGCACAAGACCCCGATGCTGGCACAAATTCCCTACGTTCCTATAATTTAAATAAAAACCCAAACTTTGCTTTGAACGTTAAAACTAACAAAGACGGAACAAAGGTCCCAGAGCTGATATTGCAAAAAGCCCTAGACAGAGAGAAGCAGCCTATTCATCAGCTCGTACTGACAGCAGTAGATGGGGGGAATCCAGCGAAATCTGGGACTACACTGATTACAGTTAAAGTTCTAGACATCAATGATAATGCACCCGTGTTTGACAATGCTTTGTATGAAACTCAGCTGAAGGAAGACACGCCAAATGGTACTGTAGTAGTGACTGTTAAAGCCATTGATTTGGATGAGGGTCAGAACGGTGAAATTGTGTATTCTTTTGGTACACATACTTCAGAGGCAGTGCGAAATCTTTTTCATATAAATCCGCATACGGGTGAGATAACTGTAAATGACCAGTTAGATTATGAAACGCGTACTTCCTACAAATTTGATGTTCGCGCCACAGACAAGGGTGTCCCCGCAATTGAAGGACACAGCAGCGTACAGGTGGACGTTTTAGATGTGAATGACAATGCACCGGAGATCATAATTACGTCTTTTCCTAAACCTATTCGAGAAGATGCGCCTATTGGTACTGTAGTTGCATTAATAAGTGTCAAAGACATAGATTCTGAAGACAATGCTAAAGTCACATTAACGTTGCCTTCGGAATGTCCTTTCAAACTAAAACCCTCCTTTTCCAATCATTACACATTGGTAACTGATTCTCAGTTAGATCGTGAGGAATTTCCAGAATACAATATAAAGATAGAAGCGTCGGATTCGGGCTCGCCTCCTCTCTCGTCGAGCAAAGTGATTACAGTCCGTATTTTAGATGTAAATGACAACCCGCCGCGCTTCTCACAATCTTCTTATACGGTTTATGTGAAGGAAAATGATCCCCCTGGCTTAATACTGTGCTCAGTATCTGCTTCTGACCCAGACATAGGAGAGAATTCCGAGATCTCCTATTCCATTTTGGACACCAAAGTTCAGGACGTTTCAGTAACCTCATATATTTATATAAACTCTGCTAACGGCAGTATCTACAGCATGCATTCTTTCGACTATGAGAAAATAAAAATGTTTCAGATTCAGGTGCAGGCAAATGACAAAGGCTCTCCATCAAAAAGCAGCAACGTGACTGTTCATGTCTTTATTCTGGATCAGAACGACAATGTCCCCGCTGTCATTTACCCGTCTGCAGATATGGGATCTCTTCCACATCAGAAGATGCCCCGGTCTGCGAAAGCGGGACATCTCGTTACCAAGGTGACAGCAGTGGACGCTGACTCTGGTCACAACGCCTGGATTTCTTATAAGCTTGTTGAGGCTACAGACGACACTCTGTTCAGTGTGAATCTCCATACTGGAGAGGTCAGGACTAAACGTGGTGTTTCTGAACAGGATGACTCCATTCAGAGACTTGTTATAGAAATGAAGGACAACGGAGAGCCGGTACAGACCGCTACAGTCACAATTGATATTTCATTAGAAGATGGTGTCCATGAACCCATTTTGGATTTCCGACAGAAATCGAAAGAACCTGATAAAAAATCGAGCAAAATTACTTTTTATTTAATACTTGCTCTTGCCTCTGTGTCTGCAGTTTCTTTTCTGACGTTTGTCATATTAGCAGTGAAGTGCTTTAGGAACAGCAGAGGTGCTGCGTGTTGTTGTGTCAAACGTGCCGACAAGAATCCACAGAGAAACTTGCAGTTACAGCTGAACACTGACGGGCCTATAAAGTACATAGAGGTCCTGGGAGGTGACATGTTATCTCAAAGCCAGTCCTTTAGATCCTGCTTTTCTCCCATGTCCGAGATCAGTGATTTCACCTTCGTGAAACCCAGCAGCACTACAGACTTTAAAGAGATAATAAACGTGCTTGACGCGTCTTTACCTGACAACTCCTGGAGTTTTGAAAGCCAACAGGTGAGCATTGCTAATGAAACTATTGCGCTTTTCTTAATGCAATGAATTGTATTTATTCATAGAAGAGCTTTTATTCTCTTTTACTAATACAATGGTTTTGAACGCTTTAATCATTCATTTTAAAAAACGTTTCGGATTTTAGCTTCAGAATAGTTAATTAAAGCAGAAAGGCAATCAAAGGGAAGTATCTTCTAATATACTGTAGTAACTCAGGACAGCGAATGTCGACGTAATGTAAATTGCCTTTTTTATAACAAATGGTATCTTAAATCTTAATGTGCCAAAATATTCTGGTTTTATATTCGTTGCGTGTGAATTTTCATTTTGGTGGACTACACCAAGAACAATAGAACGTCTGTGCTCACTAAAACAGGACTGTATGAGAGAGAATGGTTCATTTGTATCTGTTTTGATAAAGATTTCTAATTTGTTTCATTTTAGCGTCAAATGCCATTCATGTATATAATTTGGATGTAATTTCTCTGGTTTATACAATTAAATGTTTTATATATATATAGTTCGGCCTTCAAATTTAAATCAATTTCAAATTAAATCACCCTTTTGTCTTAGTTCGACAATTTAATGAATTGCACAAGTAAATTAATCACATTGCTTTGTAATTGTATGATTAACCTCATTCCCTGTGTTGATTGACACACGAGCTCTTAGATTATAGTGCCTACACGGACGCTTGGAGGATCACAGCTGAACTACAGGTTAGGATGCGCAAAGATCCTAGCTTGAAGGAGTCTCTCACCAGATCTTAAATAGACATAAAGACATACAAGCTCTCTGTCTTAATAGTTAGAGAGAACGTTACAGTATTTGGACATTTCTAAAGGGTTGACTTTTTTAATGTAATTGTTTAATCAGACAAAAATGTCAGTTGGGCAACTTGCTTCATATTACAAATTGTTTGAAATGAATGAGATTACATTGCTCTTTACTATAACTTTGGGCATTTCAGCGTCATATCTCGTGTTCCTTCAAAGGAAAGACTGTTTCTTTAAGGTACTGCTCAACTCCTATTGGATAAGCTAGTGAGGCAGTGTGCGCCAATAAAATGCTGAGTTGTCCAAAGAGATCTACTCCCTCCCCCGAGTCGCAGCACCGTAACCCTTACAATGCACACATATGGGAGAAAGAAGGCTATACACGCATTCAAGGATATTCAGAATAGATTCTGTGCTTATACTGGAAATATGTTGTTTTTATTATGGTTTGTTGCATGATTTGTTTGAATACTCTGTTGTCTTTTTGAAGAAAAAAAAGCTTATTAATGGCAATGCAATTCATCAGTTTATACAGAAACGGGACGAGGATTTGGAGTTTGGAATGGCGGTGGCTATGGTCGCTTTGTTTCTTTCTCTTGTGGAATACAATATACGGACAGATTCGATACACGATTCCAGAGGAATTAAATGAGGGTTCCATTGTCGGAAATATAGCTAAAGACTTGGGGCTGCAGATTGCAGAAATTTCGGATCGCAAACTGCGGATAGCTTCCGAGGCTGGTAAGCAGTATTTCAGTGTGGATTGGGGAAAGGGCGAATTGGTTGTGAGCGAAACAATCGACAGGGAGAATCTGTGTGGACAAAGCGCCAGTTGCTTGATACCGCTGGAAGTTATTATTGAATCGCCATTGCAGTTGTATCGTGTTGAGGTTGAAATCCAAGATATTAATGACAACACTCCTTCTTTTGTTACGACCGAGCAAGTCTTAAACATCGCAGAATCAACTGCGCCTGGAGCGCGTTTTCCACTTAAAAACGCAAGAGATCCCGACGTCGGTACGAATGCAATGAGTTCTTACAGGATAAATAAAAATGGCAATTTTGTTTTAAATGTTAAAACTAACAAGGATGGGGCGAAGGTTCCAGAATTGATTTTAGAAAAGGCTCTGGATAGAGAAAACGAGCCTGTTATTCAGCTTGTGCTCATGGCTATAGACGGTGGAAATCCGGCCAGATCAGGGACAACAGAGATAACTATTCACGTTCTAGATAACAATGATAATGCGCCTCATTTTGAGAAAGGTCTATATGAAATACCAGTGCAGGAAAACTCGCCTAAAGGTACAGTGATCACAGCATTTAAAGCCGTTGATTTAGATGAAGGATCTAACGGAGATGTTCTGTATTCATTTGCTGATCATACTTCGGACAAAATTCTCAATACATTTAATATTAATGCCGAGACGGGGGAGTTAGTCATAATTGATCAGATAGATTATGAGGAATCCAGCTCGTTTGAATTTGATGTCCGTGCTACAGACAAAGGAACTCCAGCAATGGAAACTCACTGTAGTGTGCACGTCGAAATTCTGGACGTGAATGATAATGCACCGGAGATAGTTCTCACATCGTTACCCAGCCCGGTTCGGGAAGACGCCTCAGTCGGAACTGTAGTTGCTTTAATCACCGCCAAAGATTTAGACTCCGGAGACAATGGGAAAGTAAACGTATTAGTGTCTCCGGGTTATCCTTTTAAATTAAAACCTTCCTTTGCTAATCATTATGCACTGGTTACAGATTATAGTTTAGATCGTGAAAAGTTTCCAGAATATAACATAGAAATACAAGCATCTGACTCGGGTTCACCTTCTCTTAGGACGCAAAAAATAATAACTGTTAATATTTTAGATGTTAACGATAATGCCCCGGTGTTTTCGAAGGCTTCTTACACAGCGTATGTAAAAGAAAACGCCACTCCAGGTAAAATACTCTGTTCAGTTTCAGCTTCTGATTCAGATTTGGGGGAGAATGCCAAAGTCTCGTATTCTATTTTGGACACTAAGGTGCAAGACATATCTCTTTCTTCGTATATTTACATTAACTCCGATAATGGCAGTATCTACAGCATGCATTCTTTCGACTATGAGAAATTAAAAGTATTTCAAATTCAAGTGCAGGCAAAAGACCAAGGTTCTCCTCCTCTGAGCAGCAACGCGACTGTTCATGTCTTTATTCTGGATCAGAACGACAATGTCCCCGCTGTCATTTACCCGTCTGCAGATATGGGATCTCTTCCTCATCAGAAGATGCCCCGGTCTGCTAAAGCGGGACATCTCGTTACCAAGGTGACAGCAGTGGACGCTGACTCTGGTCACAACGCCTGGATTTCTTATAAACTTGTTGAGGCTACAGACGACTCTCTGTTCACTGTGAATCTCCATACTGGAGAGGTCAGGACTAAACGTGGTGTTTCTGAACAGGATGACTCCATTCAGAGACTTGTTATAGAAATGAAGGACAACGGAGAGCCGGTACAGTCCGCTACAGTCACAATAGATATTTCATTAGAGGATGGTGTCCATGAACCTATTTTGGATTTCCGACAGAAATCGGAAGAACCTGATAAAAAATCGAGCAAAATTACTTTTTATTTAATACTTGCTCTTGCCTCTGTGTCTGCAGTTTCTTTTCTGACGTTTGTCATATTAGCAGTGAAGTGCGTTAGGAACAGCAGAGGTGCTGCGTGTTGTTGTGTCAAACGTGCCGACAAGAATCCACAGAGAAACTTGCAGTTACAGCTGAACACTGACGGGCCTATAAAGTACATAGAGGTCCTGGGAGGTGACATGTTATCTCAAAGCCAGTCCTTTAGATCCTGCTTTTCTCCCATGTCCGAGATCAGTGATTTCACCTTCGTGAAACCCAGCAGCACTACAGACTTTAAAGAGATAATAAACGTGCTTGACGCGTCCTTACCAGACAATGCCTGGACTTTTGAAAGTCAACAGGTAAGAATTCTGTAAATAGCCAAGTTTGTTTCTGAACAGATGAGAAAATGAATCAGTATTTCTTATTTTGGTAATTCTGTAATAATATCATAATGATTGTTTTCTTTTTTCCCTTCAGAGATTAAATAAGGACTACAGGGAAAATATCTCTCTCTGTGTGGGCAATTGTTTTGAGTGTCCATAGTTAAATAATTATGATTAATATCAGTCTTATTATTTGAACCCCCGTCTGTAATAAGCTTCACTAATTTACGTGTTAATGGTTGTTAATATGAAATAATTCTTCTGTATTTTGTTTTATTCTGGGTGGTTAAAGTTAATCAATGTTCAAATTCTTGATGTCTTTTTAAACCAAAAATTATATCCTAATGATTTTTAAAATAAGTAATGATTTTACAGCATAACGAATAAGTATTTTTGGGGAAAAAACGGATATGAAATTAAAGTGGTTATGTTAGAAATTGGGAATGGGTCATTATCAGTGTGAGGTTGTACAATTGGAAGGGGCCTGCTGCACCTCCCAGACGACTGAGTGGTTCAGCCAGTACCAGCCAGCTGGTACCACCTGTACCATCGGGCCCATTCGTTGTCGTTTGCTTGTGCAGAAGGTACCACACTCCTCCATTCCATGGTCTGATCACAAACAGATCGGGTGTTTTTCACCCCACATTTGTTGGTCTCAATGTTTTTGAACTTTAAAATGAGCAGAAGCTGAGAAAAATAATTTCTGAAACTAAGTTTTAAAAACTGCGAGTTTTATCATATCATCATTAGTACCATTGCAACAGGAAACCAATATATGTATATGCCTTTTTTAAAAGAAATATGTCGTGTCTGAAATTGTTTTTTATATATTTGATAATGTAGTGATTATATTATTTGAAGCTTTTCATTAAGTCGATTAATTCAAAGATATCACATGCAGTTTCTATACTCTGTTAATTGAACCTCGTTGCTTTCAGTGTAACTGGTAACTGGTGCTGTTTACAATTTGGTAGAAAGAAAATAGTTTTATATGTTAACACTACTAAACTTCAAGTTTTCGTTTCACGTGCCAGCAACAACTCACGCAACAAGGGCTTAAAGGAGGGAATTACAGAGCTCAGGTGTCCACTGCACTAATTTGTTTCATGGATGTGTTCCCGAATTTCAGCACCATTGAGATGGACAGCTCCACACAGGGACTCATCTGACAGTGCTGTGGTTTGCAGGACAGAGAATCTTTCTGACAAAAAAAAACCCTGTTGTTATTAAGCGATGTGTAGGCTTACGTCCAGTCAACCTGTGTTTAGAGATTCAATATCTAAAGGAGAGTTATTTAGTTTATCATTTAATCACAATACCAATTAAATGGATCCCTCTGTGGATTTGTATCAGAAATATTTTACACGTTTTGTTTTCTTATGTCTGAAAACAGCAGTAGAAATTTCACAGGGAGCACTTAATGCGTTTATGAAGCAAAGAAACGTGATTTTTTTATTTTAGTCTATTTTAATGAACTATTTTTATGAACAAATACTTGTGTTAACTTGTTCTTCAATCTTTGTCACTGTCCACTGAATTAACATTTGACTGTAACCCGTAAATGCTAATCATAGCTCGCTTATAGGTAGTCATGAATAATGTCAGCGAAATGTGACTTTAAGACGTTTTAGCATTTCTATTGGATAGACATGTACTGCGTTCTGCACCAATCAAATGGTGAGTTGTACAAAGAGATCGACTCCCTTCCCCCACCTCCAGCTGCAGTACTATAACCCCTTACAATGCTCATTGCTGCTTATGTAGAGGCTGTGCTCACATCAATGGATATAATACTTAAATATCGGGATTTTTTAAGTACTCCTTTTTTATTTTCAGCAATGTCCTTTTCATAACATCTTGGGGGAAGGATTTTGTTGTGGGTTTAAAAAGGATGCTTTGATAGAAATGCAATTTATTTGCCCTGGGAAATGAAAAGCGGGACAAGGAATCCGATCTCGGAATGGCAGGCGCTGTGGTTTCTCTGTTTTTTTGTGTCGTGGAGTACAATAGACGGACAGATTCGCTACACGATTCCCGAGGAATTAAAAGAGGGTTCTGTTGTCGGGAATATAGCCAAAGACTTGGGCTTGAGCGTTGCCGAAATTTCGGACCGCAAGCTTCGTATAGCTTCTGAGACTGGTAAGCAGTATTTCAGTGTGGATTTGGGAAAGGGCGAACTGGTCGTGAGCGAGATAATAGACAGGGAGTATATCTGTGGACAAAATACTATCTGCTTATTACCTCTGCAAGTTATTACTGAATCGCCCTTGCAGCTGCACCGCGTTGAGATTGAAATCCAGGACGTTAATGACAATGCTCCGAATTTCCTTACAAAAGAGCACATTTTAAAAATTGCAGAATCTATGACACCAGGGGCGCGATTTCCGTTGGAAAGCGCACAGGACCCTGATGTTGGTACCAATAGCCTGCGTTCTTATTCTATAAATGCTAATGAATATTTTCGGTTAAATGTTAAAAGTCTCGAAGATGGCAGAATTTCCCCGGAATTGATTTTGGAGAAATCCTTAGACAGAGAAAAACAGGCTTTTCACCATCTCGTATTAACAGCTTTAGATGGAGGAAATCCCGTCAAATCTGGTACCACTTTGATTCAGGTTGTCGTCCAAGATAGTAATGACAACGCGCCACAGTTTGATCAAACAGTTTACAAAGCATCTATTAGTGAAAATACTGCGCCGGGGACTGTCATTGTTACACTTAAAACCACCGACTTAGATGAAGGACCAAATGGACAAATACAGTACTCTTTCGGTACTCACACGTCTGATGTGGTACAGAAACTGTTTGCTATAAACCCTTACACGGGTGAGATTAGCGTCATAGGAGACCTGGATTACGAAGAGAGTAAATTTTATACTTTTGATGTTCGAGGTAAAGATAGAGGTATCCCAGAGCTGGAAGGTCACTGTACTGTTCAAGTCAATGTTTTAGACGTGAATGATAACCCACCAGAAGTCATTCTCACTTCATTGCCGAACCCAGTCCTCGAAAATGCTCCAGTAGGTACCGTGTTAGCTTTAATTAACGCGAGAGATCTGGATTCTGGGGAAAATGGAAAGGTGGATCTACAGGTATCCCCGGGCTACCCTTTCAAACTGAAGCCCTCTTTCGAAAACCATTATTCCTTGGTAACCGATTCGCAATTAGATCGCGAAACCACATCCGACTATGACATAGAAATAGTTGCGACGGACTCCGGGACACCTCGCCTTCAGACGAAGAAACTCATCCACGTCGAAGTTTTAGATGTAAATGACAATTCTCCGTTATTCTCACGGCCTTCCTACGACGTGTACATGAAAGAAAACAGCCCAGCGGGTGAGTCGCTGTGTTGTGTGTCCGCCTCCGATAAAGACTCGGGAAAGAACTCTTTAATCTCTTATTCGATCGTGGATTCTGTGGTAAATGGGATTCATGTTTCGTCGTATTTTTATATTAATTCGGAGAACGGGACTATATATAGCTTGAATTCCTTTGACTATGAAAAATTAAAAGTCTTCCAGATTACTGTACGCGCTGCGGATCAAGGTTCCCCTTCTCTACAAAGCAACGCGACTGTTCATGTCTTTATTCTGGATCAGAACGACAATGTCCCCGCTGTCATTTACCCGTCTGCAGATATGGGATCTCTTCCTCATCAGAAGATGCCCCGGTCTGCGAAAGCGGGACATCTCGTTACCAAGGTGACAGCAGTGGACGCTGACTCTGGTCACAACGCCTGGATTTCTTATAAGCTTCTTGAGGCTACAGACGACACTCTGTTCAGTGTGAATCTCCATACTGGAGAGGTCAGGACTAAACGTGGTGTTTCTGAACAGGATGACTCCATTCAGAGACTTGTTATAGAAATGAAGGACAACGGAGAGCCAGTACAGTCCGCTACAGTCACAATAGATATTTCATTAGAAGATGGTGTCCATGAACCTATTTTGGATTTCCGACAGAAATCGAAAGAACCTGATAAAAAATCGAGCAAAATTACTTTTTATTTAATACTTGCTCTTGCCTCTGTGTCTGCAGTTTCTTTTCTGACGTTTGTCATATTAGCAGTGAAGTGCGTTAGGAACAGCAGAGGTGCTGCGTGTTGTTGTGTCAAACGTGCCGACAAGAATCCACAGAGAAACTTGCAGTTACAGCTGAACACTGACGGGCCTATAAAGTACATAGAGGTCCTGGGAGGTGACATGTTATCTCAAAGCCAGTCCTTTAGATCCTGCTTTTCTCCCATGTCCGAGATCAGTGATTTCACCTTCGTGAAACCCAGCAGCACTACAGACTTTAAAGAGATAATAAACGTGCTTGACGCCTCGCTGCCTGACAACTCCTGGAGTTTTGAAAGCCAACAGGTGAGCACTAGATGGAAACTGATGGTTCTCATTCAGTTACTCAGGCAATTATGTGACTAAACAATCTGAAGCCAGAGATAAACCTTTAAACAGAATATGCAGAAATACTTTATTACTGTATTTCTTACAGTTAGAGAAAATATTTAGTCAAAGATGGAAGTGAGATATTAATCAGGTTCACTGTACACATTGTGTATATTTTTATATTGCTTAATCTAATATGGAATATTGTGTATAAGGTATATTGTAACTGTACTGAAATGCGTAATCTCATTTCCAGCTATTTCTTTCCTTATACTGTATACTCCCTCTTTTGCCTTTTCTTTTTCTGGCGCACATACAGTACACTTTTATAAGCGCTTATGCCTTAACCGAAATCAAATGAATATAAATACAGGAGACTGACCTGCTACTGTATGTCCTAATAAACCAGTCCAAAAGGAAATTACTTTTTCACACGTTTTTTACAACTAAACCTATTGTAAAAGTCCTTTAGCTGTTTAGACGAGCATGTTTTTATTCAATTGTAATCACTAAACTTTTATGACTACATAAAAAAATATTTCTCAGTTACATATACACAAATGTGCCTCCTGGCGTTTGAAACAAAGTGTGGTACAGGCTACCAATATTATAACTTAAACGTTGAAAAGTTTTTTATTAGCCGTGAAAAAAGTGTACTTCGCCAGGAACGTCAAACATAATTAATTTGCAATTAAATGCCAGAGATAAAGTCTCAACTGTGGATTATTTCAATGATTACAATGTCTACTTCTTGCATTTGCTGAGTGGAACTGATGTATTGACTTGAAACGAAGTATGTTATTTTAAAAGATTGAAACAGTTACAGTTCTTTGAAAGTTTATAATACAAGCACACCCAAATCCTATTTAAGCACGTTCATAACCATCTGTCGTTAATTTATCATTCCATGTGCCTTCTTGCAACGAAATACACAACCCCAAAACCTGAGAACAGTTTTTGAGATCCCTACAATGTCACACAGCTAGCTTGTGATGTTTTTGTACAGTCCTGATACACGTGTAAGCACCGTATATATACATATACGATTATTTCTATTTTACATAGTTTCCATGGGTATCTTCGGAACATTTTACACACAACAAATATCAAGCTTGAAGCGGGAGAGAAACTGTTTCTTTAAGATACAGCACGCCTCCCATTGGATAATCCAGTTCGCGCAACGCGCCAATGAGGCGCACTAGCTGTACAAAGAGATCTACTGCTTCCCCCAGCTACAGCACCGTAACCCTTACGGAGCTTATGCATGAGAAAGAGGAGGCTGTACATACAGTACATTTACGCACACAAAACAGAAGCTTAATGCACAGTTTAGATCCATGTGATAGTCGTGCTCTTCCGTTGGATTGCGTGATTCGACTGCAATAATTAACCCCCATTGTTTGATGGAAAACAAATATTAAACGGACCGGGAATGAAAAGCCGGACTGGAGAGAGCTTCTGCGGGCGGCAGGTGCTGTGGTCGCTGCTTTTCTGTCTTCTTTGGAGTACAATAGACGGGCAGATCCGTTACACGGTTCAAGAGGAATTAAAAGTGGGTTCTGATGTCGGAAACATAGCTAAAGACCTGGGGCTGGATGTCGCAGAAATTTTGGGACGCAAACTGCGGATAGCTTCTGAGGCTGGTAAGCAGTATTTCAGTGTGGATTTGGGAGAGGGCAAACTGGTAGTGAGTGAGAGACTCGACAGAGAGGATCTGTGTGGACAAAGCTCCACTTGCTTGTTGCCTTTGGAGATTATTATTGAAATGCCTTTACAGCTGTACCGCGTCGAGATTGAAGTCCAGGATATCAATGACAACTCGCCCCTGTTTCTTACAAACGAACGTACTTTAAAAATCGCCGAGTCTACAGCTCCAGGTGTACGCTTTCCTTTGGAAAGTGCACAAGATCCCGATGTAGGCAGCAATTCGTTAAAGTCTTATTCGATAAGCAACAATGACTGTTTTACGTTGAAGGTTAAGAATCTCGATGACGGAAGAAAAGTTCCTGAACTGGTATTAGAAAAGACACTTGACAGAGAGAAGCAGTCTGTTCATAATCTGCTGTTGACGGCTGTAGATGGAGGCAATCCAGCAAGATCTGGCACCTCGCAAATCACAGTTGTTGTTCTTGATATTAATGACAACATCCCCGTATTTGAAAAAAGCACATATAAGCTAAATCTCAGTGAGGACACTCTTCTGGGATCCCTCGTTATTGAAATCACTGCCACGGATTCGGATGAAGGTCCAAACGGTGAAATAGATTACTCATTTGTTGAGCACACTCCAGAATCGGTGCGTAACAAGTTTGATATCAAACCAAAAACGGGGGAAATATTTCTGAAAGGGGACCTGGATTACGAAGGCACTAGTGCTTACAGAATCGACGTGAGAGCCAGAGACAAAGGGAATCCTGAAATGGAAGGTCACTGTAGCGTGCACATAGATATTGTGGATGTTAATGACAATTCTCCGGAAATCGTCCTTAAGTCTCAGCCAAATCCTGTTCGTGAAGATGCTCCGGTTGGGACAGTTGTCGCTTTAATAACTGTAAGGGATTTAGATTCTGGCGAGAATGGGAAGGTGATTTTGCAGTTGCCCCCCGGTTATCCTTTCAAACTAAATCCTTCCTTTGCCCACCATTACGCGTTGGTTACTAACGGAGTCTTAGACAGAGAAAGGTTCAGAGAGTATAACATAGAAGTGACTGCCATCGATTCAGGTTCCCCATCTCTCGCCACGAAAAAAATAATACCAGTTAATATTGTGGACGTCAACGACAACCCCCCGAGCTTCTCGGAGTCCTCCTATAACGCATATGTGATAGAAAATAATCCTTTGGGTACTCTGCTCTGTTCAGTGACAGCGTCGGACCCCGACTTTGGAGAGAATGCAAAAATATCATATTCCATTTTAGACAGCCAGCTAAATGATATATCTATTTCGTCCTACGTTTACATTAACTCCGACAATGGCAGTATCTACAGCATGCATTCCTTTGACTATGAGAAACTTAAAGTATTTCAGATTCAAGTGCAAGCAAAAGACCAAGGTTCTCCTCCTCTGAGTGGCAACGCGACTGTTCATGTCTTTATTCTGGATCAGAACGACAATGTCCCCGCTGTCATTTACCCGTCTGCAGATATGGGATCTCTTCCTCATCAGAAGATGCCCCGGTCTGCTAAGGCGGGACATCTCGTTACCAAGGTGACAGCAGTGGACGCTGACTCTGGTCACAACGCCTGGATTTCTTATAAGCTTGTTGAGGCTACAGACGACACTCTCTTCAGTGTGAATCTCCATACTGGAGAGGTCAGGACTAAACGTGGTGTTTCTGAACAGGATGACTCCATTCAGAGACTTGTTATAGAAATGAAGGACAACGGGGAGCCGGTACAGTCCTCCACAGTAACAGCTGATATTTCATTAGAGGATGGTGTCCATGAAGCCATTTTAGATTTTCGACAGAAATCTAAAGAATCAAATACCAAATCCAGCAAATTGACATTTTATTTAACAATTTCTCTTGCATCGGTTTCTGTTGTATCTTTTCTGACTTTTGTTATATTAGGAGTAAAGTGCATTAGAAACTGGAAATGCAGCTCGTTTTCCTGTGTCAGAGGGCATGATTCTGGAAATAAGAATCAAAGCAGAAACTTGCAGTTACAGCTGAACACTGACGGGCCTATAAAGTACATAGAGGTCCTGGGAGGTGACATGTTATCTCAAAGCCAGTCCTTTAGATCCTGCTTTTCTCCCGTGTCCGAGATCAGTGATTTCACCTTCGTGAAACCCAGCAGCACTACAGACTTTAAAGAGATAATAAACGTGCTTGATGCCTCGCTGCCTGACAACTCCTGGAGTTTTGAAAGTCAGCAGGTGAGCTTTGACTAATATGAATCAGTGGTTAACGTGTTTCAGTTTGTTAGACAATTGACGATGGCTTCTTAAGTTCAGCTTGTCGAACTTCATGTTAAAATGTAAATCTGAATTTTAGTCTTTTTTTCTTTTTCTCCTCAGAATGTTTATTGAGTGTCTTTTTGTTTTTATTTCTTACCAATCAGAAGGTTTATGAGGTGTGTTTTTGTTGCAAGCATGGAACTGTTACACAAAACGCCTTAAGGTATGGGAGAACAATATGGTAGGTAATGCACATTACAAAAGTCTGAAATATTCGTAATGTAGTTTTGGAACATTTCAGCTTGTTGGTGGTTTTAATGAAACCTCACCTGAAGGAGAAAGGAAAGGAAACCACCAGACGAATCAGTACACGTGCGCCCTGAAACGTTTGGCATAATCACTGATATTGAAATCCATTGTTTATATAGAAATCATAGAAGTTGAGGAAGATTGCTTTTTATGATATGTATGTCAACCCTGGATGGAACTAGGTTTTCCCAATATTAAGAATATTCTCTTTTTTGCATCCTATTTGCCTGTATTCTCTTGTGTGTGTTTTAATTGACTGAACAAGCTGTATCTTTAAGGCACAGTTAAGCTCTCATTGGTTGAGAACGTGCGGCGCTGCACTCCAATGAAAATGCTGAATTGTACAAAGAGATCTACTCTCTTCCCACAGCCACAGCACCGTAACCCTTCTGAAGCTTAATGCAGGGGATGAACACCGATGAACGCACATCTACAGATACAAACAATGGGCATAGATATGCGTTACGATATTGTGTTATTTTATTTTGAAATTTATTTCAGTTATTTCATTTTCCGTAAGTGACATCAGATGAAAGTTTATGTAAAACGCATTGAAAAGAAATGGAAAGCTGTGCCAGAAAAGGGATCGTGAAATGGCCGATACTGCGGTCGTTTTATTTCTTTGTCTTGTGGAGTACAGTCAAAGGACAGATTCGTTACACCATTCCAGAAGAATTAGCTAAAGGTTCCCTTGTTGGAAATATAGCTAACGATTTGGGCTTGGATATTGCAAAAATTGCGGATCGCAAGCTCCGAGTTGCATCTGAGTCTGGTAAGCAGTATTTCAGTGTGGATTTGGGAAAGGGAGAATTGATTGTGAGTGAAAGAATCGACAGGGAAAATCTGTGTGGACAAAGCGCCACTTGCTTATTGGTATTGGAGATAATTATTGAATCGCCATTGCAGCTTCATCGCGTTGAGGTGGAAATCCAAGATATTAATGACAATTCTCCCAATTTCATTACAAAGGAGCATGTGCTAAAGGTAGCGGAGCATGTAACTCCTGGAGCCCGCTTTCCACTAGAAAGCGCACAGGACCCTGATGTTGGTAGCAATTCTTTGCGCTCCTATGTACTGAAGAGCAACGATCATTTCACCCTGAATGTGAAAACTCTGCAGGATGGCAGGAAAGTACCCGAATTAACGTTGGCAAAATCTTTGGATAGAGAGAAACAGCCGTCTCATGAGCTGTTGGTGATAGCTGTTGATGGGGGCAATCCAGTGAAATCTGGGACAGCGCGGATTAAGATCCACGTTTTAGACGTAAATGACAACGCGCCACAGTTCGATCAACAATTTTACAAAACATCACTTCATGAAAATGTTCTTCCTGGAACTGTTGTTATTAAGCTTAACGCTTCAGACTTAGACGAGGGACTGAATGGAGAAATTCAATACGCCTTCAGTGATCACGCTTCAGTTATGGTGCTTAATGCTTTTAGTGTGAATTCGCAAACAGGTGAAATACTGGTAAAGGGGCGACTGGATTTCGAGCAGACCAGTTTCTATGCACTTGACATGGTGGCTAAAGACAAAGGCAGCCCCCAAATGGAGGGTCATTGCAGTGTTCAAGTTAACATTATTGACGATAACGATAATACCCCGGAGATAATACTGAAATCTTTGACAAGTCCTGTTCCTGAAAATGCTGCAATTGGGACAGTAATCGGCTTATTAAATGTTAGAGACTTAGATTCTCACGAAAACGGGAAAGTCACTGTACATATTCCCCCAGATTGTCCTTTTAAATTGACCCCCTCCATAGAAAACCATTACGCCTTGGTGACTAACTCGCACCTTGACCGCGAATCCCTCTCTGAGTATAACATTGAAATAAATGCTGTTGACTCGGGTTCCCCAGCGCTTTCAACAAAGAAAACCGTGACTGTCAGCGTTGAGGACGTCAATGACAACGCTCCGCAGTTTTCTCGTCATTCGTATGCTGTGTATATAAATGAAAACAGCGCTCCAGGTACAATTCTGTGTACAGTATCTGCTTCCGATCCAGATCTTGGGGACAATGCCAAGATCACTTATAACATCTTAGATACAAAGGTGCAAGACGTGTCTGTCTCCTCCTATATTTACATTAACCCTGATAATGGCAGCCTCTATAGCATGCATTCTTTCGACTATGAGAAACTTAAAGTATTCCAGTTTCAGGTACAGGCAAAGGATAAAGGCTCTCCATTTCTAAAAAGCAACGCGACTGTTCATGTCTTTATTCTGGATCAGAACGACAATGTCCCCGCTGTCATTTACCCGTCTGCAGATATGGGATCTCTTCCTCATCAGAAGATGCCCCGGTCTGCTAAGGCGGGACATCTCGTTACCAAGGTGACAGCAGTGGACGCTGACTCTGGTCACAACGCCTGGATTTCTTATAAGCTTGTTGAGGCTACAGACGACACTCTCTTCAGTGTGAATCTCCATACTGGAGAGGTCAGGACTAAACGTGGTGTTTCTGAACAGGATGACTCCATTCAGAGACTTGTTATAGAAATGAAGGACAACGGAGAGCCAGTACAGTCCGCTACAGTCACAATAGATATTTCATTAGAAGATGGTGTCCATGAACCCATTTTGGATTTCCGACAGAAATCGAAAGAACCTGATAAAAAATCGAGCAAAATTACTTTTTATTTAATACTTGCTCTTGCCTCTGTGTCTGTAATTTCTTTTCTGACGTTTGTCATATTAGCAGTGAAGTGCGTTAGGAACAGCAGAGGTGCTGCGTGTTGTTGTGTCAAACGTGCCGACAAGAATCCACAGAGAAACTTGCAGTTACAGCTGAACACTGACGGGCCTATAAAGTACATAGAGGTCCTGGGAGGTGACATGTTATCTCAAAGCCAGTCCTTTAGATCCTGCTTTTCTCCCATGTCCGAGATCAGTGATTTCACCTTCGTGAAACCCAGCAGCACTACAGACTTTAAAGAGATAATAAACGTGCTTGACGCGTCCTTACCAGACAATGCCTGGACTTTTGAAAGTCAACAGGTGAGCAAGAATGGTGAATTAATAGAATTTCTAACCTTTGTCCTGCTTTTTAACTTGCTTAACTTTACACATCATACTCTCACGGCGTTTACATTGTGTTGTTTCTTTCAAATGGTGTATTTCAGTAATTACAAAAGTAAAGCAAACGTTCACCTGGAACCAAATACTGAACTGTACCTGTATTAGTATTCTTCACTTCTGCTGAAATAATATTGAAAATATAACAAAACTTAAGATTGAAACTAATCGAAAATAATAATATTTATATACGGGTAGCCTTTTTTTCTTTTGTATTTGTTTTAATTCTTGTGAGAAATTAAACAAACGTTTGCTGTCCAATTGAACCAAATAACAAACGTTTGAAATACTAAACGGAGACATTTCTCATAGATGTTGGAGATCTGCCAGCTTCTTTCTATGGGTATATTTTAAATTAGGAAAATAACAGAATGAATATTATGATTGTGTTGTTACAACGTTTCTGGGGTTGAATGTTACATAAGTTATTACTATAGTGGTGTCTTTTTTTCCCTCAGCTGGTGCTTTAGATGTCTTAGTATGCATTCTTTTGAATACGTATTATGTAATTACATGCTATTTACTGGGAATAACTGTAGGTATGTGGGACAAAATCCAAATTTAACACCTATTCTAATAACAAAATATAGAACCAGGGCCCCAGAGTATTTTACAAACGCAGTTCATAAATCCAGTGAAAGTAATACAATCACTACGACCCCTTGTGGTGCGTTGAATTATGACAGAAAAACCATAAGCACATAGTTCACGTTCTCTTGTGATTTACCTAAACATGTGTATCAAATAATTAATACTCTTACCTATTTTGCTAATAATTGTATGTATGTTAAAATAAGTGTAGCTTCTGTTATATGTACCATGAATATCAAGGGGAGCAGCTGCAGATCATTAATTCGCTCTTCCACACAAATTCCCATTATTACGGGCCGTTTCCTCTGCAGCGTTTAATGCGGTTTCATGTTCAGTTCACTGCGACCAGAACAGCTTGAGCGCAGTCTGGTTTTGGTATATGTTTAACAGGATGCCTGTAAGTCCTGACCCAGCCGTGTGTAGGACTGCAGTCTCTTTTTTAACTTTTTTGGGAAGTCCTTTGGAGGAAAAATACGCTACGTGGTCCACCAATAGGGTGCTGGCCTCTGTGACGCGTCCAAGTCCCCTCCGCCCATTGCCAAAGCAGAGCAGCTCTTCAGTGTTGGAAACTACATGCAAAGAGAGATGGAGTTTTGTTTTATTGCTTTTTTTTAGTATCGCTTCCTAAAGTAAGGCGTCATGAGGTCGTTTAATCTGTCTTTTCGGTGTGATTGGGTTTTTCTAAGAATGGCTAGGTGGTGTCTTTTAATCACTTCGATGGATTTATTACCATAAAGTTATTTTGTCTTTGCGAGTACGGGGTTTTCACAATGGAATGCAGAAAAAAGAAACGGGCTTTGGACTGGCACACGCTGTGTCTGTCTTTTTCTTTTACTTGGATTTTTGCGTCGGCTGAGCTTACGTATTCTGTCACTGAAGAACTAAAACCAGGGGCATTCGTTGGGAATATAATGAAAGATCTGGGACTCGACGTACTGAAAATTGCTGGAAGAAACTTGCGGGTGGTTTCAGATTCTAGTGCTCAGTATTTTGAAGTGAACACGGTAAGCGGAATGTTAGTTATTAAAGAGAAAATGGACAGAGAACGCTTATGTGGATTAAGTGTAACATGTTCAGTGCACCTTCAACTAGTGCTTGAAAACCCCTTGGACATACACCGTGTTGCAGTGGAAATACTGGATGTAAACGACAACGCACCTCAGTTTCCTACCAAAAATATAACTCTGGAGATTTCCGAAGCTGCAGCGCCTGGAACTAAATTCCGCCTCGAAAGTGCGCACGACCCAGATGTTGGCTCGAATTCTTTGCGAACCTATGTTCTAAGTCCAAACCATTGTTTTGTTTTAAGTGTAGAAACAAAAAGCGATGGTACGAAATTCCCCGAGTTGGTACTGGAAAAGGCTCTTGACAGGGAGAGGCAAGCGGTATACCGCCTGCTGCTCACTGCAGTTGATGGAGGGGTTCCGGAGAAATCTGGAACTACAACTGTCTTTATTAAAATACTTGATGTGAATGACAACGCGCCGGTGTTTGATCAGCAGGTGAAAAGGGTAAGCTTGTTAGAAAACTCCCCTCCTGGGACTTTAGTGACGAAACTCAACGCTACTGACGTGGATTATGGCCTGAATGGCGAAATCTTCTTTTTGTTTAGCAAGTACACGTCAGCCGCAGTTTTGCAGCTTTTTAGTATAGATTCCCAGACTGGCGAAATCCGTGTGAATGGTGTGGTCGATTATGAAATGACCAGCGTTTTTGATATTACTGTACAAGCTAGAGACAAAGGAACTCCTGCCATGGAAGGGTCTTGTAACATTAAAGTTGAAATCACTGATGTGAATGATAATGCCCCAGACGTCATAATAACATCTCTCCATACTCCAGTTAAGGAGGATGCAGTGTCTGGCACTGTCATTGCCCTGATTAGTGTCAGGGATCTGGACTCTGGGCAGAATGGGGAAGTGCTGTTACAGATCCCTCAGGGTCTGCCATTCAAATTGAATTCAGCTTTTAAAGAACACTATACCTTAATAACTGATGGTCAACTTGATAGGGAGGAAGTTCCCGAGTACAATATTGTCCTTAAAGCCACTGACATGGGCTCACCTCCCCTCTCCTCTGAGACAGTCATCCATGTCAGTCTTTCAGATGTCAATGACAATGCTCCAGTGTTTTCACAGCTGTCCTACACTGTGGACATTGCAGAAAACAATGCCCCTGGCACCCCTATTGTGACAGTTTCTGCGTTTGATCCCGACATGGGCAAGAACTCTCAGCTGTCTTTTTCGATTTTGGAGAGCCAAGTCCAGGGTACATCTGTGTCGTCTTACGTCTACATTAACGCAGAGAACGGAAACATTTACACCATGCGGTCTTTGGACTATGAGCAAATGAACGTGTTCCAGATTGAAGTGCAGGTGAAAGATGCGGGAAGCCCACCACTGAGGTCCAACGTGACCGTGCACGTGTTTGTCGTGGATGAAAATGACAACGCCCCTGTAGTCGTTTACCCTGTGTTTCCCAGAGAGACTTCTCTGCAGCTGAAAGTGCCCCGGTCTGCTGGTGCAGGCTACCTCATCAATAAGATAGTGGGTGTTGATGCAGACAGTGGTCACAATGCTTGGCTGTCCTACAACATCCACCCAAGCCATGACACAGGGCTGTTTCAAATTGCTACCCACACGGGGGAATTAAGGACTACCCGTAAATTACAGGAGGAGGAAGGGTTTGTGCACAATCTTGTGGTTGTAGTGAAGGACAACGGGAAGCCTGCGCTCTCGGCCACAGTGGCTGTCACCATAACTGTGGAGGAAAAGGGCTCACAGATGTCCTCTGAGATAAGGGACGTATCTGCAAAGAAAGGTGGCATGTCTGACATTACTCTTTATTTAATTATTTCTCTTGCCTGCATTTCTGCCATTTCCTTTCTGACATTTGTGATTCTCATGGTTAAGTGCCTTAAACAGAAAGATGATTACAGCAGTTGTCTGGAGAGCTGCTGCTGCTATAGCAGGCACTCGCTGCGGTCCAGGCACACCTACCAGAGGTCCCACAAAAACCTCCACTTGCAGTTAAACTCTGATGGGCCTATCAAATACCTGGAGGTAGTAGGGGGCCCTCCCGAGACTCATATGCAAGGCTATAGGCCCTGCTACTCCACTCTGTCAAACAGAAGTGACTTTGTGTTCATCAAAAGCCCTGCCACGCCCATGATGAGCAAAACCAACACCTTGAACATGTCTTTATCTAGAAAACACTTAATTAATACAGCTAATGAGGTGAGAACCCTATCTGTCCCTGTGCAACTGTGATGTGCATTCCTGATGGTTTTACGTGTCCGACAACACTTTGCTCATTGAAGTTCAAAAGTGGCTACAAAATGCTTTGTATTATATATATGTGTGTGTGTACAGATATACAAAAGCTGTTTTTTGTATGCCGTTGATAGAAATAATGAGTGTTCCCTTTAAGATTACTTATTAGCTTCATGTTTGTGTAATTTTGAGATAACCAGTAGTACATTGCAAGTATAGTTTTGTTCAAAATATGTTTTTTTTTGATAGTCCATGTAGAGCAATACGTGGGTTTATTGAGTTTAAAGTAAATAAAAATCTACTCACGTTTGTTACCTCAGTCTTAATTGAATCATTCATTCAGTCCTACAATGTAGCAACTATTAAACTTTACATCTCTTTTCACTGTTATCTAAGTGGTTTGAAAAAAAGCATACTTTATATTTTAGGTAAATCTATTGATTTTACCTCTGAAACATCTTTTGCGTGCATAAAAGAGTGTATTGTGCTTCACAGGGAAGTCAGCCATATGTTCCATATATAAAGGCAAGAGGGTGTCCTAATAACAGGATTTGAAGGTTCAGCAGTTGACCTTTGACTTCCTGTTTTCTTCTGAAGCTCAGTAATGCATTGCATTTGTCACCTTGAGCTAGCTATACATGCAGCATTCGTAGTTCCTTCTCTGTAGAACACACCTGATAATGAATTTGGGATATATATAGATATATTTTCATCTGGGTTTTAAAAACAGTGCAGAGAAGTGCATCATAAGCACTTATAATGAAAGATATCCCATGCCGATTAAAATAAGTGCATTACAAAATAGGATTGGGTTTTAATGTGAACCACTGACTTCTTTTCACACATTTGGCCTATTTCAATTTGCTAACATTTAAAACCTCACAAACAGATCTTTCTGTTGCTACATATCTGTTGTTTGTGGCAGATGGATCTGCAGTCTGCTGCTGTTGTGAAACTTGACTGTCTTTTGAGATAGTTCTCAGGTTGTTGTGCTTTGTATGGAAGCTTGGATCACAGTAACTTGATCTCATTCAATTGAACCTTTATCGGGGGAATACATTGTGATGTCTCAGATTCTTCCAGTTTTTTTAATATTGAGATAAAATGTAAACAGTGTGTGAGTGAGATTTTTAATTCTATATTGCAGTGGCTTGAGTAGTAAAACATGCTACATTCTTGATCTGAACACTGAGTCATTTTCATTAGTAACTGGTAGGATTGTTACCATCGGTTTTAGCATGAAACGAGGATCTGATTCACTTTCAAAAAATCCTCTAACAAAGTCAGCCCAATGGATGTCTCCAGAATGGACAATGAAATTCCCGAGGACACAAGTAGAAACAATGGGAAACTGCATGTAAAACAGTGAACAGGCAGTCGTCATTTTATGGGAGTCTGGAATAAGATATCCAGCCATGTTGTTAATGTTGATAATCTGACCCTTTTCAGAAATTCTAGGATCGATTAGCCACGACCAACCAAATGAGCCAGATGGACTGAATGGCCTCTTCTCAGTTGTAAGGTTCAATTGTCTTCTTCATAGTTTAAAATCTATAACCAGATTTTTCAACCTGGTCAGCATTCAGTAACTATTGCTGAAATGTCCAAAAATCTTTGTTGCTGTGTATTTCTTCCCAAAAATGTACCTGAAAATAGCATGCGGAGCTGTGCATTGATCTCTGAGTTTGTGACCACTTCTTCCATCGGATTAATTAAATATACAGTTCAAATGAACTGTGTTCTTGTGAGAAAAATGTGGAGCATTCATTTCTCTTCTAGTGAACTGTTGCCTGTGGAGGTTTTGCATAGTGAACTGAATTTTAATAGTTAAAAATGCTAAAAGTATAAATAACCTGGTAACTGGTTTCAGGACTCTGGTCTTAACAGACATGACACATAAGGGGTTAACCGTACTGATTCCGAGGATAGAATGGAAATCTGCTTCAGTCAGTCACAGATGGGAGACTTGCAATCCAGATGTGGATTTCAATCTTCCACAGTGATTAGTGCCTTTCTTATGTCAAAAGCTGTGTACACTGAGCTACTTGTTTATGGACACTTGTATACTAAAAGACCTTGCTGGTGCTGATAACTGAGATATTTTGAGTAACAGCTAGTACATCACAGTGCTTAAGTGTAAATATAATCACATCTTCAGGGTTTCAGTGTATATCCCAGAGGCTAAAGTCTGGCCAAACAGTACATGTGTTGTACTGATTCTCCATTAACAATATAATTTTCTTAGCAGTCATGTCAGTAACAGGGTCATCACTGTTATATACATATTAGCTATAAATATGTTGTTAAAGTGTAGATGAAAAGGATATACTTTTGTAATTTCACCAAAAAGACAACTTGACATTTTTGTGTTTTGAAGTAGTAGCACTGTGGGAATGCTTATATCCCTACAGCTGTGTACTGTACTGTATTAAAAAAAAGTATCACCGTTACTAGTATTAAAATATTAGTTTATCTACAAAATAGATCTGTTTTATCTAGGAAGGCAGTGGATTCAGATTTTAACACTTTGATATACAGAGCATACTTTTTTTGTCTGGAAAATCGCTTAGCATTGAGTTAGATGAAATTAAAAAATGGGTGGAGATATCCCTGACATTAAGACAAATATGATTTATAGGGTTGGAAGAATAACATTAATATTATCAGGTAGTTTGTTACCTGAAGCTGTAATGCAAGTCTGTAATTTTTTTTTCACAGAAAGCTTTTTCAATAATCTGTTGTTAAGTAGGATAGGGCTATAAAGACCTATTCACTGGATGATCAGTCTTTCATATTTAGCATGAAATGCATACATAAAGGTAGTGTGCTGATGGTAGAGAAATGAACTTTAATATCATTGCATTTAATATTTTAATTCAGTCTGTTTTTGTATGGCTCTCAAACATAAAAATGCTTAATGCACGTATAGTGTATGTACTTTATATGTACAGTATGTGCATCTGCTCCTGGGGTGGACTGGTGTCCACTCCAAGATATATCCTAAATTGGACCCATTGCTTGCTGGGATAGGCTCCAGCTACCCTGTGACCCTGAACTCGAAAAAGCAGTAGAAAATGGAATGTTGTACAGTATGTAGACATTATAACCAGAGCCAGTTTCTTGGTTTGTCAGACACTGATGCGCATGGCATTTTGCTGCAGGTGCTTTCTCTTGTCAAGGGTGTCATGGGTGCTTACAGTATGTGTATATTACTGAACTCTCTGTGTATTTGTGTATATAAGTCTTGATAGTGTTAATTCTCCTCCATGTTTGTCCAGGTCCTAATTTGTAAGAAAAACTTCAGTGTTTCACAGAGACTGCTGGAGGTAAATTATAAATGCTAATTGGGGCCTTCATTTGGATGTACTAAGAGCGAAGACTTAGTATGGCTCTTCAAATCTGTAGGTGGCTTATATTATTAAGGCAGACATATTTAAATCTCAAATTAAAGAGCTTTGGCAAGCTGTCCACTGGCTTCTGTGAAACAGAAGCTCACAAGCTGTTGTAGTTGTTTTAATTTTGTGTACAATTCTGTCACTATGGATGTACCATTTTTAGATCAGATATTTTTCTTCATGGTTTTATTCCTTACAACTGTTTTCATTTTGTTCTGAACCAGGCTATATGTAAAAGTTTGCCGATGTAGTCTGTTACTTTATATCTTGCTGAATGTTTTCAACTGCATGTTCATTTACAAATGTTATCTTGCCAATTGTGACAATATAACCTTGTTTAAGAACTAAGGGGCACAAACATTACATTTTAGAACCACTGTAATGTGTTATTGTCAGGCAATTTGAATTTTTATACTCTGATTTAATGATGAATCCGATTGTAAAATGGATATTTCAGTTCCATGTGTGGGATGTGACTATTCTGCAAAACAACTTAAACTAGCTAGTGGAGGAACTAAAGTAGAACTATTCTTCATTAAAAAAGTGTTGCTTTGTAAGTGTAAATGCACATGGAAACATTATTTAATTGTCACTACATTTGTTCATTCATTCCAGTGAAAATTTTATTTTTCAACCTCTCAGTGTACTTTTGGTTGATGTTTTTTTTCTTAATTTGATTGTAACCAAGAAACATGAATCATGTAAGCAGTACGTACTGTCATTTCTTTTCAATGTGACAGGAAAACAAAGCTCCACATTCTTACATGAACCAGCATGGTTTAAAGGACATAATGTAGTGAAATGGTGGCAAAATAGTTGAATATAGGTTTATTATTTAAGGCTGGTAAAAATACAAATGTTCTGTCTTCCCATATAACACACATACTGTAACTGCTTTTGTTTATCTGTTATATTTGTCTTTAGAGTGGGAAAGAACAATGTGCATTATTCTGCTGAGGCTCTTGGTATTATTTGACCTACATCTTCTCTCTAGGAAGATTTTCCTTCCATTTTAGAACGAAGACTGAAGATCCGGAATCTTCTCTACACTCAGAGAAAGCCTGGAAAATATTAGTACACGGACTGGGGATGTGCACTGTCCCTGCATTCCCTCTGTCTACTCACACTTCAAATGATTCTTCTGTTTTATTTGCAGCAAAAGCCTCCAAACACTGACTGGCGTTTCTCCCAAGGACAGAGACCAGGACCTAGTGGGTAAGTTCCTTTGTTTGCTCAGTCATATAAGGATTTACAATTTGTTGTGCATTTCCTGCAGCTGGTGTCTGTAACAAACAATGGCCATGAATACATATATAGGTGCAGCTGTTTGGAAATACTGTACATTCAATTTACCAAAATAACCTTTATTGCAAAAGGCAGTCTCACTGCCCACAAAGCAGCAGGTGGACATACTAATTGTCTTTAAAGCTTCATTAAATCTATCTTTTTTCGAAAACAATTACATGAGATACAGTACATTTGATAATGTCATTCAACTTCATGTACAAAAATATTAAAGCACTTTGAAGGGCGTCTTCACTTTGCTTCTAATTTTCTAAATCTTTCAACAAAATTGTATTGTTTGAAATGAAAATGGATTGGTGGAGTAACAGAAAACTGTATTAAACATCTTTATGATTTGTTCTTTATTCTGTATATTTCTTTATAACATAATGCTTAAAGAATGTAACATTTTTAAAACAATTTAATACTACCTGTGAATATATGTGTTTGATCCAAGATGGCTTTATGTCCATAATAAGAATATTAAATCTGAAAACTTATACAGCACTGAACGATGTGGCTTAAATATATACAGTTAGTAAATTAATAAGTGAAGAATTAACTTTGCAATAATGAGTTGTATACAGGGATGTTTTATCTGGGGGGATAAACATGAGCCTTGTAGTGAGTAAAATATCACTTATTCAATAACACATGACCAGGTATACCTTGATCAAATATTTTTTTCGTTAAATTATTCACTTTTACTTTTTTGTTCGTTTACACTGTTCTATATTTTCAGATTTTTCTGTAAAATGCTAAATGATTCCTAACCTTACAATGTATTCATGCGTTGTTAGAGATTTATGTCAGGGACAGACTGTAGTGTCCGAGAGTTAAATTCTCTTTTCTGTCTAATCTTTTAAATTTTAATTAAAACTTAATGGCCCTTGGAGATGATAACTTAAGACTGGTAAGACAGCCCTACAGCTCTTACATCAGCTCAGACAGGTTACACACAGATTAGAAAGGAAGTCTGTTCAGGCTGTTTCCATATGGGAAAATGAGTGACAGTCTTTAAAACACAATAGTGAAACGTGGATTAGTTTCTACCTAATGTGCACAAGATGCAGGAGGTTTCCTGAGCTGTATGAATAATTCTCTTTCCCCAGATGTAGGCTATGACACTTGATTGTTTCTTTTGGATCTTGATGTATGGCATGATGAGAATTTCTGAAATGTTTTTCTTGATTTATTAGAACATTAAATATCATAAAAATGTTATAATTATAAAATATTAACAAGAAACTTGAACTTTTTACCCAATTGGTGGAACCATACAGTATATGGGATGTTACTGTATGTACTATCAAATGTACAGTACTAAAGTATTCAATTTGTGTAGTGGTTGGATCTAAGTAATATATTTTGTCTTCGGAATTTTGAAGAATCTAGCAATTCATTCTCAGATGGTGTTATAGTCCCTTTGGTGATTGTCTTTTTTACTTTTCTTTATGAGGGTGTAAAGACTCTTGGACAAAATAGATTTCTCTACAACTAATGGATGAGCCAGGATGACTATTCTACTGATGTCCAGCAGGGGTCTCATGGGGGAATTGTTTTTTTTTAGAAGTAGAGGAAATCTCTAAAATGATAAAAGCACTCTAAAGTTTTTGTTTGAACAAATTATTAAACTATTTATTCATCGGTAAATATAAGGATTAATTTTGTATTCCTAATTTTCATTTGATTGATCAAACATGATTGCTTGGCACATTCTGCCACAGACCGCAATAAATTTGGTTTTATGGCAACCGTGGTGGTACCATTTGAGCAGCACACTTTGTAGAGTTGGAGCGGAATCTAAATGCTCCAAAAAGATGGATACAAAGGCTATAAAAGACCATAAAAGATAAGTGTATAGTTATTTTGAACAAATGATTTATTAAATGTTTCTGAAGATTTGAAAATATAAAATAGTTGGAGCATACAAGACAACATATTTTGTGGAAAATGCACACAAAGGAAACTCACAAAATTACTAAATTGCAATTAATTAATAAATTGCAAAGCTGTCAAAGCAAACAGTGGACACGTTGGGCTCTTGTTGTAGTTGAAAAATAGCTACCTCATCAATTTCTGCAGCGTTTTATATTTGTGAAAAGGAGGTCGTTATCTGGTCAGGAAAAAAGAGATATGTAGTCAGCCAGGGATTTAAGCTGGGGGTGATGAGGAGTACATGCCCTTCCCCCAGTCCGTTTTCTAAACCATTTGCTAAAGCAATCCAGAGCTTTTGACCACAGTGTGTTTGTTGCATTTTGATCTTGTCTTGTGTTATTGTCACAGATTAGAACCATATATTCATGGGTTTAGTTTGTCTTTTCTTTTGCGTTTCCATTCCTTTTGGATTTGGCTTTCGTTCAGGTGCATTTGGCAGCTCTGCATATTCCCTCCTGGTTTTTCTTATTCTTCCTCCAGCTCTCTGTGAGTGAGAGCCCATGTTCTAGACTGTCCCGAGCCATTCAGGCCCCATGTTAATTAACTTCAAAAACCCAACACCAAAGGAAGGAGTTTACTGCGCCTCATATAAGGCAGGAAACAGACCTGTCTACAATATCCCCATAACCCTGCATGTGATCCTCATCAGATTCTTCCCTCACCCTTTTTATACACAGCAGAGAAGTTCCTTAGAAACGAAGGGGTTAACTGAGGAAATTAGCTGCTTCTTGTGGAAACGGGCATCAAATAACACCCTGGGAGTTCCTCAGTATGAACTGAACATATTTCTTTCCATAGTCCAATAAGTGCTGTACTTCTCAAAGAAAACGAGACAGATGATAATAGAAAACAGTGCTGGTTCTCCACTTGAATGCAAATATGGATGCAGTTAAACACATCCCTTTGAAGGGAGGTAGATGCTTTGCAGTTTAAATGATATGTGATTTGCCATTAACAATTATTCAATGGAAGAATGGCCTTCGTTTTTAACTTCTTAATATTTCATAACAGTAAGGAACATAGTCACAAGAAGGTTAGCAGCCCTATTCATCTTGTAAGGATAAACATAAAATAGCAACAATGCTTTAGAAACATGGGTCTTCTGACAATGCAAAGCAACTCTGGAAGCTTCTTTTAGGTAACTAAAAGTAGCCTTTAATCAAATCTAAAGCATGTGCATTAACATTATTTAATTATCCAAGCTGAAGGCCAGAAAGGAATCAAGCTGAAAAAAACCAACACACATGGACTTGTTTAATTGTTTATGATTACATGGTATGTACACATCAAAATATATGAGAAGACAGAAAGGGAGGGAGAAAGAGGAACCTTTATTTTACAAAATAGAAGACGGTTTTGTCAAATTCGAAATGTAATTTGTAGACCTTGTTCCTTATTTCAGTATTCCTCTTATGGAGCATCTCTGAATATTTTGCCAATACAACATTTATTCAATGTGGAAACATGAAATTAGCACTTTGAACTGGAGAATGGAACTGTTTCGCTTCCAATAAATTTAATAGACATTCATTGTACATATATCTTATACCCCAAAAGCACTAAACTTTATTGTCATTTAGTTCAAGTAGGTAGCTGTGTCAGCATGTGTAGGCTGCAAAGGAACAAGTAAAGGTTAATTCCATGCTGAAAAGAGAAGAAAAGAAACACACATGAAGAAAGCTCCACAGCCAAAACGTTGTTTCTCTTTTCTTCTCTTTTCTGCATGGAATCAACCTCTACTTATTTATTGTCGTTTTGTGTGTATTCAGTTTGGTGTCTTTGTAATCTTTCGAAAAAATAATTGCTTCTTTTTTGTTAGTTTTTGTATACCAGCCACCTGTTTCAATGTGTTACTGTGCCAGTTAAAACACTATAATACATTAAACACATAAAAGCACTATAATCCTGAGGCTAGATATATTCTTGAGTATCAGTAACTGGCATTTAACAATGAAGGTCACCAGGGGCTGATAAAGACAATAATTGTTGGCTGGAACAAAAAATGAATGCTCTGTAAAACTCTATTCCACAGGCTAGAATATGTAGCTTTTCTTTTTCTATTTTAACAGAACTTTAATAACAAATGCTAGATCTAAACCCCAATGTACCCCACTTTAATTTCATTTTTAAATTGTAGTTAATGAGTGCAGAATAGGTGTCAGTGTTTTCTACCTTTGAGGTGAAATCCCTTCTCGTACTACAAATGTGGGGAGACTCCTCCACAGTGTTGTACTGTATGTTGCTGTATCTAATGGGAGATTTCCGTACTTCATCTTGCTTTTGCTGAAACCATGTCTGGTGTTGTCTCTTAAGGGCTCCACAGCGGCCAGAAGAAGCAGGACCATGGCCCAACCCTCCAACAGAAGCAGAGCAACTCCAGGCCCTTATGGCAGCTGCCAATGGTAAGAGGCTTCTTTGCATAACTCTAGCAAGATGTCCAGGTCTATGTTTCAGAGTTCAGGACATATAGAGGCTGAAAAAACCCAGAAATTAAAGGACTGGGAAGAAAATTTCCAAACAGGTTAAATGGCCACTCATTTCTAACCTTTCCTATCTTCGCTCTCTGAGCACACAGTGAGTTCCACAATGCAAGTGTCTAGTTTGATTGGGTGGGCAGGGTTCCTCAGTGAAAATCCCTGCAACTTTCTGGACACCTGCAGGTGTCTGGTGATGTCAATGTAGAATATCCTGTAAGTCACTGCAGAGCTTGTAGTGTGTAAAAGGATGGGCAGTTGGGTGGGCAGTTCAAAGATGCCTGTCTGCTCTTGCTCATTTTTGCAGTGTGGGTAAGGGAGTTATTGGTAGTAGTAAACATATACTGTAGTGTGACTTTAAACTGGGTTGGAATATAGAAAAACAACTGCTGATTTTAAATTTTAGATTTCTTTATATTTCTCAGTTAACTCGTTTGGAAAATTTTGCACTCTATACCTTGCACTCTAACAAAACCTGTGTTTTGTTTGGGTTACCTACAACAGGCATAAAATATTGTTGTCACTCAAAAGATAAAATACTTCCATATCCTTCTTCTCTGCTTCTACCTTGAGTGAGGCAGGCCTGCTGTGGTCAATCTGTTGTCACAGAGAAGGTGTATTTAGTTTTGAGATCTTGACAGAGCACAGTGGAAGCTACATTTCTCAGTCTTGTAATACACTGCAGGAGGGAACAGACAGATAATTTGCAAACAACCTTTTCTGCCAGCAGTTTTGCAGACTGCTGATCAGAAGCAGACACCTCTCAATTCTCATTATACTTCTGTCTATAGAAACAATCATTGGCTATTATGTGAAATTATATGAGGGGGTGGGGAGAACATGAAGCACTCTGTCTCACACAATACTGGACATCTGCCTAAAATAATTAAACCTCATAAACAAACAGCTCTCTTTAGCCTTTTGTTTCGACATCTCTCCATTTTCTTCGGTGGAAAAACATACATTTTATAAGAGGCCCCGTGTAGGTAACCTTGAAAACATGGAAGGCATAAGACGAAGCAGACTTCTGTCTAGTAATGCTGTTATTTAAGCAATAAGGCATGAGAGGCCGTGCTATATTGTGGATATAGTCACAGTTAAAAGGTGCCCAACGCGAAACTATCCATTTTATAAAAATGGTCATAAATCACAGTGTCGAACATTCCATTTTAAGAGCAGCTTATTTGCTATTTCTGCTAAAGACTCCAAACTTTGTATTGTTGGTCTCTTGTTCTTTTTTATTTTAAGATCACCATTCACTTTTATTTTTTTCCCCAGTATGCTCTATGATTTATAGAATTACTTCAGAAATGTGAAATAAATAAAAGTGCCATAGTAGGACATATGCATGCACAAATCCATTTACTGTACTTAAACCAACTGGCTTTAGAGCAAATCTCCAAATATATAATACCCTTTACAGGCATAGTGTCAAGGTGTTTGATATTTTCTTTAATATACCTTATCTACCTTGGTTGTATCAATTTTTTAAAACCGATAGAGTAATTTAAAAACACTCTGCTATATAATTTCTATGTTTTTTTTAAATAGCCTATCGTATTTTTTCAGCACAACACTTACACTCTGGAACCTACTTAACATGGGTGATGCTCTATATCTCCATTCATTTTATTTTTCTGCAGTAAGCAGAATGTTAATCAGAGTCTTCTGTAGTGGTGAAGGTGGTCCCAGCCTCAGAATAACATCTCTTGCTGGGCAGTAGTAACACACTGTACATGTGGGGGAGGGGAGAGGTGGAGGAGGGGCTCCTGCTAGCTGTAGTTCATACATGAGCTGTTCAGTTTACAGCACAATAAACAGCCATAGCTGCATTGCAGTGGCTTGGCCCAAGTTGTGAGTGCAATACCACAAAAAACAGCTTTATTACAGTTCTCCTGCTTACAGCACGGGACTGTATGAACAGCCACAAAACCAGGGTTCTGTAATTATGGTGATCACTTATAATTCACTAGTCCAGATCTTCTACAATAAAATCTGAGCTAATAAAACGGTATTGGATTATTGATAGATTTAACATAAGGAAGAGAAAGTTACAACATGCCTTTTCCAAAGCTTAGTGACTGATCTCTAACCTGAAAGCCTTTAAGCTTGGCTCAGAGTGGTAAGACCTGATGTGAAGGTGTAGGGCCAGTGGCTGAAAAAAGTCAAGGGGTTGCATGAAATATGTGTGTTTGTGGTAAGGATGGAGGGAATCTATAATGGAATCTTATGTTTACATTTTGAATCTCCTGTTTATCTCTACAATGACACTAACTCTTGTACAAGGCTGAAAACAAATGGAGAGAAAGATGTCTGCTAAGTATTAACATACTCACCACTCTGATCAAATTAATTTTTTACTGAAAGTACAACAATTTCTAAATTAAAGAATTTAAAAGACTGTCCCTTCACCCCATTTGCCAGCATTTTTAGGTTCCAATTGCTAAGTTTCAACCGTCATTTTTTGCACAGCATAGTAAAACAATGCTGGAGGAAACTTTTGACCACATTCTTTATTTATTCACTGACTGCCTTCCTGATTAATTCCTCAAAATATACCCACCTCTCTTACAAAACCTTCAGGCATATTTAAGGAAACTTTTACTCTCATTGTGGAGGAAACATCAAAATATAGAACTACAAATGGATAAAACTGCAAAAGTGTAACTGATTGTCTGTTTCTCCTGTTTTTTTATTTATTTTTGTCTGATGCCATTTTCCTTGGCTTGTTTTTTTCTTGCTCAGAGGTGAGTGAAGCCACAAACACTCTGGGAGCAAGTACCCTGGGACCCGGCACCATGGGCCTGAGCACACGATACAGCCCCCAGTTCACCCTCCAGCACGTTCCAGACTACCGGCAGAACATCTATATCCCAGGCAGCACCGCAACACTGACCGGCAACAATCCACAGGCCCAGACCCAGGCGCAGGTTCAAGTTCAGGCCTTGCCTCAGCCACAGCCCGCAGCGGTAGAGGCGCCTAAACCTGCCCAGACCCCGGCCAACAAGAAGAAGTCTGGAAAGAAGGAGAAGAAGTGAAGAGCCGCCGACACAGAGCTTAGGTCACAAAAGATCTCTTTCAATCGGATACACACAAACACACACACGCAAAAGACTACACCTTCATTTTTTGTTGTATTTTTCGCTCTTTAACCTGAATGTTACACAGTTGTTATTAGTGGCTTGGAGCTTAGTAAGCCGTGGGTTTTTAGTCCGTTTTATTTGTAGGACTCCCTGTAGTGTGCGTTCATCGTTATTTGAGTATAACATGAAGTTCTTTAAAAGTAGAGGTATTATTCCTGGAATAAAAAAAAAAGTGATTCATGAATCCAGATGGATTTAAAGGTATGAAGTTAACAGTAAATAAAATCAAAATGGGAACTTCAGGGCTTTGCCCTATATTGTAGTATTAGTATAAATATGAGTCATTTACAAAGTATATGCCACATTATGGATTTTGTTTGACTGTGACAAAATGCAAAGTACATGCTTCTAGTGAGAAAGGAGTGGCTTTATTTTGAACTGAATTTAGGTTTTTCAGAAAAGAATCAGTTTTAAGCAGTAGCTCCTAGAAATAAAATACAGTAGATGCTTGCATGATCCATTTCTTGACTACAGAATTAAACTACAGAAGTTAAACTATGCATTAAATAAAAAAAACAGTGTTTGACAGGTAAGAAGAGATGTCCTAAACCAGCAGCAGAAACTGCTGTATCTTCTCAAAAATGCATTAGTAGTATTAACTATAGATAATGTTGCTTAAAATAATATAGCTTATAAAGAAAAATATGGGTTTGTTTTAGACCTCCTTATGTTGTTTAACAGAATCTTCAAATTTCAAGTTCTTTTGAAAACTAATTTTGCTGCAGATACCAGATGAAGTGTTGAATGCCATATAAAACTGTCCTAGCGGAGCTGTTTCAAAATTACATGGCAAGAGTAATTTTGGTAATCAGTGCCATGCCATGGGATTTTCATACACAACAGTGGTACTGCATATATATATATAGCACATGTCAATCAAAATTGAAATTTACCACTGGCACGGCCAGTGTTGACATTGATAATCTCCTAGCAGAAACCTTTGAGATGTAAGTTGCATTGACCTTTCGTTGGAATCATTACAGTATATAACAATATAAAGCTTTGCATTTCCAGCAGTTTATTGCATGCATCACATTCATGTCACATTTTACACGCACTGTAACACAGCTTCGCTTTACTAAGACTCGGCAATGTGTTGCATGAGACAAGTACGCTGCATGAGATGGCCACGCCCATGTTTAAACCAAGCTGCAAGAGCCTACAGGTTGATTTCAGTAGACAGCATGAAGAAGAAGGACTCAATGGGATGTTATGAAGGCTGAGATATTGTAGATACACAAATTAACACTAGGGACCCAAGCAACTACTTAGTCCAAAACACTGCTTGCTGAATGTATCTTGTTTTGGTTTAGGGATTGGGCTAGAAGTTTAATAATTAAAGACTATGAGGAGTAGGAAGTGTGGGAAAAGTAAATTCTGTGTACTGGGGCTGTTGCATCTCTTAACACAAAACACAGGTGCTGCCCAATCCTAAAGAGTATTGCAAAGAAGTGACAAGATGTTTTCATTGTTCTGTATTGTGATTTCAAAACCAGAAAGCTAGAAGAGGCCAAACGTGGACTGCCAAGGATATAATAATATCAGGCCTTATTAGACAGCCCTGTGCTCCCCAAAAAAGTCCATGTTAACTGCTTTTGAATAACTCTTCTAGACTTTTGTACAGAGTTGTACAGAGATTGAAGTCTTCAATGCATAGGCTCATTTGTGGTAATTAAGTCCATAATTCATTTAACCTAATAAATGTAGAACGTGGCACTATTTAGCAGTTTGCTTTATTGCTTGTGATTCTGACTACAGTATACTGGGTGTATGCCACTGACATGATGTCAAAGGTAAAGAATTGGTTTTTATAAAGCAACATACTGGATCAGAAATGTAAGGGCAGTTTAGATGACGTGCACGTGGAAGGATAGAGAAGAGCTTGTCTGACAGTTGCAAATGTGGTGATCAGATACTGACCTGAAAGAGGTGAGACGTGATATTTGTGGCTTAACAGTCAATGCCTTACAGCTCTGCCGAACACACATTTTGCCAGGGCTAGTAGAAAAAACACTGGGGGCCTCTGTAGATGCCTTTCTTTTTAGGAGTCTTTAGAAATCAAATATCTTGTGGGGAAAAAAAGACGAGGGTGTACAGTGTTTCATTCCCTTTACATTTCACCTCCTGACATAGGCATGTGAATGCCCGCCCCTCACCACTCCCACTTTAGGCCAGATGAGTTTACCATAGCCTGTACAGTGATTCCAGTCACTCTTGCTGCACCTGATGTGGATTAAATATAAGAGCACTGTCTTGTTTGACTGGTCATCAGAGTGCAGATGCAAGAGGCCCGCAAAGCCACTGTGTTTGCATTGCAAATTCAGGGAAGAAGGCAGAGCAGCCTATTTTGGGCTAAATTATAGAGGTATCTTTCACGCACAAACCAGTCAAAGCACCAGTAACGGAGACAGCAAGTTTGTAACAGCAAGACTACAATGGAAAATACCTTCACAGGCTGTATCTGTATCTAACCCGATTTACATTTCATTTGCCACTTTGTATTGCATCAATTTGTCTCCATTCCTTATTTTTCTGTGTAAATAATGCCAGATTGTCATTGGAGGACCAGCTGTCTGTATGGACCACTTAAAAGAAAATAATCAAAAGGAAAGAGAAAAGCCCCCAGATGTGGCTACTACTGGAATGTTTTACATATTTTTCAGAAAAAAAAGAAAATGAAAAAAAAAACAGAAATGTCTTCAAGTGTAGTTGTATAGCAACTGAGCATTAAGATCACCGATTAATAACAAGTGTACATAAAATTTAAATAACACACAAGTAGAGTAGAAATGTGATTGATGATGTGCATATTTTAGTGTTTTTTCTCTGTTTTACCACCCAATACTAAAAAAAACATAAAAGGTTAAAATGTTAAAAAAACATTTTGTGTTTCTATTCAGCTGTAACTTTTTATATGTGTTTGTGATTAATAAGTGTTTGTGCTGATGGAATGCCTTTCTGTCCCATATAAATATATATACGTCTGCTGATGAACTAAACTTCTATATTATACCTAAATATCTTTCTTATAAATGCATAGATCAGTGCTATTCTGTGTTACACCCATATTTTATATGCTAATATTTATATTGCTGCTTTATTTTCTCTTTGAACACTGACATTTCAAATAAAAGTTTCTTCTGAACTCATGACCTTCTCTTGCTTGTGATTTATGTAATCTTTAGTGCTGTGCAAAATTTGCAAATCTGCAGCATCCACATAAAATTCTCACTGGCGAAACACATACTGTTACTTAAGTTAGTAACTTATTCAATTACTGTAGGTTACTGAGACCTTTACTGAAACAAAATACACCAGATATTAGTAACGCAATAAAGTATTTTTTTAATGTAAATGTGTAAATCTAGGACAGGAAAGTCATGAGCCCACCGGTTTTCATTTCAACTTTCATTCCATCTTCCTTTATGAACTAGAAATTTGGACTACATGTCACATCACCAGTTTTGTTTTAGGTCTTAATCAGATGCGAATAGAGTATCTTTAAAAGCTGCTGAAACCCAGGCCTCAAGTACTGCTGTTAAATATGGATCCCGAACCTTGGTTCCAGACCAATATAGGGTTTCCTAGTTTTTAGTCTAAGATCTAAGATACAGTATATACTGTATGCCAAAGCTGAACATGAACCTGAAAAGCCAAAGTGGATGGGAATCTCGAGAGACCAGGGACACCAGTACAATAACAAGGGGGACTATAAACATGTCATTATCATACACTACTATGGGACAGTACTGAAGATTACAAACAAGAGTTCAGTAGGTTTAAGCTCAAGTTACATAGTAGCATTTTTCTTCAATTTTCAGAATAAGGAAATATTTTATTCTGTTGATGCTGTTATATGAAAAATAAGTGCTGCACAAATTCAAGAAAGCCCCTCAACACCTTTCCAGTCCTTTGTAGTTCTGTAATAGATCTAGCAGCTTATTTGCTGTACTGGTAATGGTAATGATTATGAAATAATTCAGTGTTGAGGGTGGCTTGAAAAGAAAAGCACCAGTCCAAGCAATTGAAATGGTTCAAAGAGACAGGTGATTTCAATTACAAAGGTGATAGCAGTTCAGTGGTGACTGCTGTCGGCTGACACATACTGTATGTAATATCTGACCTGTAATGATGGAGTCTTATAGAAAGAAATTTCATTTTTTCTACTCTATCCTGAGTACGTTAGGGTGACACTGCAGAACACTATGCCCTTTCAAATTGATTCCTGTTTTTCCATCACAGTGTAAATTGGTCCTCACCAAAATCATTACAAAGCCCCAAACACACAGGCTTTTACCAATGAATGAAAGCATAAACTGCGAACAATTGATGCTGTCTGGACTAGAATACATTTTGTCAATGTTATAGACAAGCTTTTGAAATGATCTCTAAAATCACAAAGAGTGGTTCAGTTTTACATTCATTTCTCTTGAAAGTTTCCAAATTCCCCTAGACACACACAGTCGAAAAATAAAATAATTTAGATGAAACATGCCCATTGCTACAGTATATAATTGTAATTTTTTTTTCTCCTCAAACTGATTATAATCATGACCAAGTGAAGTTTGGAAACAAAGTAAATAGAGAAAATATGTCGAATAGCATTTAAATAAATCATACCCCCATCCCTCCTTAAAATACAATTAAAACTATCAAAAAGGATATTGTTCACAGCTCTTGAGTCCTGTGCTTGATTCTGGCCTGTGTGGAGTTTGAATGTTCTTCCTTCATGTACATGGCTTAGCACCTACAGTATTTTATTGTCTGTCTACTCTCACCTCACAATCTGCATTTGTATGTCTCTGGTCTTCTGTGTCCCCCAAACTCATTGACATTCTATGGGTGACAGGGCCTTCTGCTACAGTCCAAAGCTCTGGAATTGCATCCACAAGGACATCAGAAAGTGACCTACCCTGAGTGCATTTACATTTTATTTTCAAAAGAGCTTTTAGTTAGTGCCCATGTCTGCTCCATTTTCTAATGACCTTATATCTCCCCCTGCACCTCTAACCAATGGAGTTTCTTATTTTCTTATACTGTATGTAATTGTTTTCTAACTGATTTTTTTTAATCTACTGTAAAGCTCTTTTAAATGCTACATTTCAAAGTTCTACATAAAATAAAATGTAATGACATCAATGTGTGTGGGTTTTTTTTTCCAGGTGATCTAGTTTTCTATTAATGATGTGGTCTGGATTAATTTGTGTCACCAAATTGTGCCTGTGAGTGTACCAGCAATGGAATAACATTCTGTGTATAGTGTTGTCTTGCCTTGTTTATTGTGTTTCTGGGTGCCTAATGGATTAAAGAAATTAGGTTCTAATTGTAATATTCATTTGATAGGAAAGGCCAACGAAGATGTATGCTACAACAGCAAGCAGAACATATTGACAGAAAATAAAACAGAAATCATTCCTGCCTATGAAAAATAGAAGTTTTATGTACCGTTGACTTCTAAATCCATACCATTTTAATTCTGGAATGACCTACTTTTTTCTGCATTAATCTCAAGCAAGCTCAACGGCGTTCAGAAAGAAATTGAAATGCTGGAACATAAAAAGGAAATCAGAGGCGCCTCTGAGCTTTGCAAAAATAGGGCATTAACCCCTTTTGTGCCTGGCATACTGAACACATTTCTGAAGCACATGAACACCAAAAGTGATGTAAATATAATTATTGTAATTATAACATTTTCACCTTTCTATGCACAAAATGAATTTTCAACCCAAAACAAGCAATTGCATGTTTTAGAAATATGGCAAAAACCTATTTGATTCTGATACAGTGTTTCCACACTGACATACAAATATGTACTGTATCAAGCACGTTTCTGGCATATTAAAAATAAACATCTACGCAATGGGATACATACAGTACTGTACTTTAAATGCAGGTTGTCCGATGACTCACTTTAGAATGACATAGAGAGCTGAAATCTCCAGCTAAAAAAAAGCCCTCGAACACTTTTCCCTTGAATCAAAGGTTGATAAAGCACGAAAGGAAGGAAAGTCACTTAAGGAACGTACAGTAATGCATGTTTTCAGTGGGAATATTGTATGCCATTTCAATGTGTCTGAATTGGACACAAATACGTTTTTGTGTTTCTTCTTTGCCCTCCAGTTCAGCAGAAAAGAACTGCCAATGAATCATTGAGTTTCTGTGGTTTATAGTCACAGTGCTCTCTCTTTGCTTGGTTTCCTATACTCTCTGAACAGAAGAAACATACAGTAGAATAACTTTGTATTTTGTTATAATTTTTCTAAAAAGTTTTCCAATTTTAAATTCATTCATAATCAGGGGTGAAGAAATGATCATTTGGATTGATAAGAGATGCGCTAAAGTATTTCAAATGTATGATATGGAAGGCAACGGAAAGTTATCATATAAAATGATTGGTACCACAGAAGCCTTTAAGGGTAGTGCAGCACAAGAAGTGGTCATACAGTATACGCACAAGGAAATGTAAGGGTCTTAAATAACTACAACACCAATGAGATGCTGATCACAGATAATGCTTTTATCTTTAGTTATCAACTGGGAACCAATTATTTGGTTCAAAGAAAAATTGGCGTTACGACTTACATCTTAGTTAAAAATAATTATTTTAGAAATAGTCTGGGTATTCAAAACCGGGTTGTATCTTTCAATATTTAGGAATAACTTTATTTTTCCAGGTATGAAGCACTTAATAATAATTGACTCCTCCTTTGATAGTCGTGAAAAAAACCAAACAGCAAAAATATATGCACCACATTGACTAGGAAAATTCAATCATCTGACTTGACTGCTGATTTTAGTGGAGTCCTGTATTAGGATATAGTGTACCTGTGCTGATTACTGCTCTTGTGAAGCATAACAGCACAAGCCCACTCAAATGAAAATGCAGATACTATTACAATTCCATGCTTGTACAGCTATTTTGAGGAAAAAATGAAAAATGCTTTGTTACACTAGTGTGTAATTCTAATCCCTAAGCAATTAATTTCAGCACTCCATTTTGTAGATACTGTATCTCCTAATTATTATTAAGTGCTTCATACCTGGAAAAATAAAGTTATTAGAGTGATCATTTATTGGATTAACATACCGTAGAAACATGGAAACGTATTAAAGAAAGACTTAAGTATTCCTGGAAAATTTGAAGATGGTGAAGTTGGGACAAACTTTAAAATGGAAACTGTACATCCTTGTTATCAAGACAATACAAGTTTTTAGTGATACTTTCAGTGCTTTGAACGATAGTCAGAAACTTTATTTTGCAAACCGTTCCTATAGCAGCAGCACCGTGAGCCCATGCTTTTTTTTCTTTTAGGGGCAACTTTCCAAACGGATGACAGAAAAGTATTTTTTGTCACTTACCAGACATCTGGTATGGAGATGGGAGATGGCCAAAAACATTATGTACATCCTGTGTGGGAGGAAAATAGAAAAACCTATAAAGAGGCCAACTTTACTAAAGAATTAACTTTCTGAATAGTCTTTTGGGGGAAAGTATTCTTTTGCTTAGTGTCATATCTATGGCAGATCATAGATTGAAATTCGTAACGCTCAGCTTTTATTGATTGGGAGTCTCTGCAACAACCGGAATAAAATCCGAATGTGATTATCTGTGGTTTATTTTAATCCTTTTTTTAAGCAAACCAATCTGCAGTTGTAAGGATGTTTCAGGCCCTCCTGTATAAGCAGTGCTGTTGATGTAAGAAGAAAAACAGATGAGGAAACAGTGATGAACTAATAGTTGGAAGCTAATTCAATCCAATAATGTGAGAAAAAAAGAACAGTGCTCCTGCTGCACAAATCCAAGCAGTCTAGCAGTTGAACGCATCATATGATCCTGCCAGTGCAATTATAATGAGCTGGTGAGCAGCTGCTACTGTTAGAATGGAAAGATTAAAGTTTCATTTGACCCCCTGGGGACATGGGGCAAAGTTAGTGTACCACATTAAAGTTGCACCAGATCAAAATTAAAAAAGATGTTATTATCTTCATACCACTTTGAGGCCTGATTGCGCTGTTGTCCCATGCATGTAGAGAATTCAGTCTACTATGCTTGGGTGATGAAGCTCAGAATGCTTGACTGAAGCCTGAAGCAGTTGTGGACTGTGAATCAAACTAACTTTTAAAATTATTTCCTGCATTCATGAGGACAAACTATTCCGGCAATATTATCCAGGACTCTAACTCTCAAGAGCTATCTGAATTGGGAAAAAAAAAGATGTAAGTTACAAATATGGCCAGATATTACCCAGTTACATACATTTGTTTCCCAGACATCTTCTGAGTCTTATCTTAATATTGCTTATTCCATTGAGAAATAAAATAATTGTTTTAGTATTAATTGATAAGTTATACAAATAGGTGAAACCATATAGGAATATAAAGGAAAATTCATATTATTATTGGTTTAATTCATTCTAAATTATATTTGGATTAAATTCTATAGGAAACCAGAAAAATAAATTGTACACAAATCTCCATTTTCCCCTTGCAGGTCCCCATGTTTCTAAACTGAGGTGTTGTGGAGTCTGCTGATGTAAAATGGCTGACAATTTTCTCTTCAGAGCAGTCTGCACTGCAGCAGTTGCCAAGGTGATTTGTTGCTCAGGATATGTGGAAGTCCTTGGGATCTTTCATTGATTAACGTCATGATATAAAAGCAATTCCCATTCACTTATTAATTTAGTCTAGCATAACATAAATTTAAAACCACTGAAAATAATCAGAAACCACAGAGTAGAGTGAGGAATTTTAAAAGAAATCTCAATATCATTTGATATACACAAGATAACATTTCTTTATTAAGTTTAAAAAGAACAGAAGAAAAAAAAATAATACCAGTTTTGAAAATGAATAGAATAGTATCACTTACAGTATCTGAGGACATTTGCTATAAGAGCTGTGAGAGGAATGAAACTTACATTTAATTGAAAGACTAGCATTCATGTACTGTAATGTATATGAAACCTTAGATATTCTTGTTAGTTATATTTAACGAGAATTAATTTTCTCATTATTTGGCCTGATGTACCTAAATCAGGAGCAAGTAACTGAGTTCATTTTTAGTTTTTGTGACGTATAACCAAACATTTACAGTAAAAAATAGCCCCTTTACATTTGTATCCTAAAAAAAAAACAAGCATTGAATACAGATAAAACTGGCATCCTTGTTCCCTCAATAATCTTATGAAAAAGAACACAAAGATATCATGACTTAAAAAGAGGTGACGAAAGAGAAAGTGATCATATTGCTGATAGTTTTTTTTGTTCCAAGTCAGTGTTTGAAAGGAAGCTGCACATGAACCTCAGACTGAAAAGACCACTTGGATTTTACTGCCATGACAAAACCCCAGCCTTGTGTCAAACCACGAGAGTCACCAGTCACTCTCGATTAATGGTGCACAGCCCAATTGCAGGATGTGGGGCATAGCTGCAGGGCTGGGGAGGGGGGGAGGCACTGTGCTTCACATCTTTTAAAAGGGGGGATTGTTTTGTAGTTAAAGCCATTTGCCCTCATTTTAACTTGACACAATTAAACATGGTTTAGTTCCTCAATTAGGCAGTCACTGAACTAGGCTTCAGGGAGAGCATATGTTAACCACACACATGAAAAACAAAAAGAAACACCACTGGAAACAATATGTGAATCAACGGAGATCTTTTTTTATTAACTAGAGTAGACAAGTAAAATAGAATCAATCGACTTACTGGAGGTAGTCGCAAAACTGTGACAGGAAAGCTGAACAGAAAAACAAAAAAAAGTGAAAATATGGCTGTATTAACTCAATTCTTTGAATATGTCTTTTTCGAAATAGGAAAAACAGTACAAACTGATTTGTATGCCTTGGTATATCGTAGTTTGGTATATCTTAATTAATGTGATAGAGTACAGTGTGTGTGGTCTGACATTGTTGGATTGTGGTATTATACCAGAAGTATAATATTCATTTCTTCCATATTTCTTAGGCAACACTTCACTGGCAAAAATTAAATCCTACAGTCTCCCCCCAAAAAATCTAAATTTCACATCAACAGACACTTAAAACCAGAATAACAAGGAAATTATTGTATCCAGATTTCAAGTGGTTTTATGAAAGAACAAATGAGGTCTTTTGACTGTAGTTTTGGTCCATGTACAGTACAGGTTCAAGGGGAGAAGCCAGGAAGGATGCAATGGTGTCTGCAATGGTGACTGGGGGAATGAGGTTCAGTGCTCTGTTGCTGAGGGTTTTGAGATTAGCAGTGGAGTGTTCAGTCTTTATTCATGGTCATCATCTGCGGCACAGTAGCTGTTTATTATGGACTGTTTCAGCAGATGTTTCTTTAGACACAGTGACTATGTGTCATTGTCCTAAGGGTGGCCACATTCCAAAAGACAAACAGGCGTCTTCTTTCAGACTCATAGCCCCATCTGCTTTCTGGCCCTGGTCTACCAGATGGGGATATTTAACCTCCCTAAAAGAGGTGGGAAGCAAAGTTCACAGAGTCTTAGAGGGTCGTCTGCTTCCTATACAGCTATAAAATAACAGGCCCTCAATCTAATGCTGCACGCTAAGCTAAAAAGGCCTGATTTCAATTATACATAGTCAAATCAAACCTTTTTGATCTTATTTCAGCCGTTCCACATTTTCATTTCACTGAACATCCACAACATGTTGGGGGAAAGAGCAGCATACACTTCAGAAAGACTTCTAGGTCTTGCAGATAGAATGTTCTACTTGTACTAAACACTTCGAAACAATTGTCAGTTCATGCTGAAATCAGAGCATTTGGTAAATTAACAACAAGCAGATCCTGAAGGCAAACACATTACGCAAGATGTACTGTAGCTCATATTTATCTGCCTTTGAAATTTTCCAGCTCAAACTCGATTTCACACACAATTTGATTGTTGTAGGAAGTTTGTTAAAACTATTAACTCCATATTAAAATGCAAAAACATTAGCCTCAGCACTGTGAGCTACATTATTCAGAAAAATAAGATTTTTCAGTGAACTACAGTATATACACTTCCTTCCACTTTAATGCAAAAACTCATTGAGTGTTGGTTATTTTTTTACAAATGACTGCTTGTCACTTTTGACCTGCTGATGTATGTGGTACTGTAAGTGAAATTGCATTGTGTGACTTGGCAAAATGAGGTCCCAGCAAAAACCTTCACTGTGTTAAATTTCTTTTGTATGCACCTACTTATTCCACATTGGACTAAACCTTAGGCATATTAGCAGTTAAAAATCATTTTATAAAATGTTTATACAAGAAAATTCCAAAATCTTGAGAAATGAGTCACAGGTATTTTAATTTCTCAACAAAAATATGATTTTTCATTTTTTTTTTCCAAGGAATTCGATTATCCACTTGGCCAAAAGAGATATATTTATTTCTAGGAACTGTTTCAGACCTTGTCAGAATCAGCTTAATTAAAATTAGATATGCTGAATATCACTCAACCCAGCCATTCTTGTGGAATAAAATATCCATCTGGTACTTGTATTTACAAAGCTCCAGGGGACAGAGCCCAAGTCCTGTGGTAAATAGGGATTCAGCACAGTCTAGGAGATCGACTTTGCCTTTGGTTTAGGTTGCCATAGAAACTGAGAGCCTATGATACAAAACTCTGGCTTCTTACAAATATCCTAGCAATAATTACTGCTCCTGTTTCTTTTAACAAAATGAAAATAGAAAAAAAAGTTTTTTTCAGAGTGAATTAAAGATCAAATTTGAATGGTGCAAATCTTTTTTTTTCTGAATTAGAAGAGCAGATTAAAGACATTTTTGTTTGTTTGTTTGATTTAATTTAAGGTAGTAAGGCAAGCAAAGGTTTGATTGCTTTGTGGCAAATCAAACTTTGACCTTTCTCAAAGCTTCCAATATATATTTGATATTAGGATATCACTATTAAGAGCACTATGAAAAGACACACCAGAGCAAACCGTAGCTTTTGTTTTGCTTTCTGGAGAGAGGGGTAGCTCCCTGTCTTTTCCGGCTTCTGCTTCGATGAGGGGGTGCATTGCTACTTTTCATCTTTCTGGGAAAACCACAATGACTTTCAAAGGAAACAATTCTTAAAAATATGAAGTTCAAATGCATGGTGTGTTTCTTTTTAAATGTATTCTCTCAGTTTGCTCTACCTCTATTTACTTTTTGCAATTTTTTTCCCACATCATATTTTTGTGGCTTGTAGAGCAAAATGTCTTTCCTGTCTCAGTAATTCATCTAGTCCTCAGTCAATCCAGAAACATGAAGCATGTTTTACATTTGATACTTTTAAATTATTTTCTGAAATAAAACAATACCATTCTTAATACTGTATACTTGTCATCGTTTTGTAACTCCATACTATTGTACTGCTCAACTCAGCTGAAAACCAGTTCATAGTAGGTAAATGCAATTAGAATACAGTCTATTGTGCATCTAGATTGGCAGTTTGTTGTGTTTGAGGGAATCTGAAATATTTCACTATTTATCGCCTTCAGGAAACCATCACTATTCCCTCTGATACTATTCCTTCTACATTTCCCACCAGAAAAATGTTTACCTAAGCACCAGCCCAGGAAAAACAACCCTAGACTGGATTCACGAAATGTGTAGAGAGAGTTCAAAAACATTAAGCAAATAAATGACTTTGATCACTATTTTCTTTCTTGAGGTGATTAAACCTCTGTCATACTATGTATCCCAAAGAGGTCAGTCTGCCTGGAACCTCTGATCCATATGTGAAGAAAAACATATACAAGCCAAATTCCTGCCTAGGATGGCCATCGTGGGAAATATGAGGGATCTCACTGAGTCCCACACTAGAGTAGAATTGAGAGCTCCACTGTGTGCGAAGGCCTTCTGCTTAAATAGGGTTACAGAATTCTGGAACCATTGGAGACAGCAGAAATAATGCAACATTTTACATCTTTGGGGAGTAACGTTGTGCAAGATTACAATGTTGTTTGGAAGTCTCCAAAAATTCAAAATAATGAAATAAAAAAATGTGACAAAGCACTTAATTGGGAAAAGCCTTCGGTGCGAAATGGACAAGGCATTGCAAGATAATTTGGATTTTTAATTTCGTCCCATACCATTGTGGTCTGTTACCAGCAGATACTTCAATGGATTCATTTTTTTTCCTGGAAATGCAAAAACAGAACCATAAAATGAGCTGTTCAAGTCAAGGTCAGATCATGGCTACAGTATAACCTATGTTTAATATATATCTGGTATGGATTTTTTTATTGTTGTATAAAACCTTTAATGAAGGTTTTAATGGCATAGAAAAATACGAATACTTAAGTATAAAAGTAATGCATTAATTTCAGACTGCAGATGACAGTAGCTGAAAGTCACGACTCATTAATGCAATTCTAACTTTATTGCTAAAAAAGGAACAGCTTGACAACAACAACCCTAAAGATCTGAATGGATTTGGAAAAAGAAAAACATGATATTTATAATACAAAATCATTATACTTTCCTCCAAGCAAAGAAATGATCTGTTGTGACAGCACTAAACCCACACAGTCTCCTCCAGAATAAGATGTCCCAGTTTTTTTCTCTTTTTGTTATGCTTTAGCGATCCCAATGAAATGAATGTGTAACAGTTTCGAGTTTGGTTCATCCTGCTCAAATATTTATGGTGCAGACGCTCTCTGGAATGTGAAATAGTTCATCACTTTCCGAGGAGATGTGTTCATGTCCCAGTATTCCCTTGGCCCCTGTTGCTATAGAAACAGTCTTCAGCCTACTTTATTTCTTGGTTGAATTGCCTGAAATCATTTTCCTCAGTAAAAGCGAAGGTGATGATGATCAGTACTGTAGTGGACAGGCATGTTTGAATACAAGTAATTTGCTGTTTATAGGCTGTCACAAATAGGATTTACTGACTTGCTCAGTGGGGGAGTACAATGCAAACAACAAAATGGATATTTGCTTTTTTTTCTAGCTGTTTAATTTTGTTGTCTTGCATATTGTGATCAACCAATCATTAGTTAATGTGCATCAATTCTTTCATTTCTTTGTTTCTCCCAATAACAAAGTGAGTCAATAATCACCTAACATGCACCAACCATCTAGCAATGCAAGTTTGTGCCACAGCAGACTATAAAATCTGCTTATATCTTAAAAGAGATTGGGCAACTCATTTTGGTAGATTACATTGTTTCGATGCCTTTCTTTCTTCCTTTTTTTGCGGACACAGTACAAATGAAAAAGTATAATTCACTAAACCATTGACTGCTTTATTGATCGGAATCAGTCCACCCTAATCAGTCTAACTGCCCTCCTCCCACCCACTAGATGTAGTAGCCTGATGAATTTTTAATTTCACCATGTAAAATTCCAAAGATCAAACAGAATATTTAAAGAAATTCTAAAATATTGCAATCACCAAGACCGACAGCATCGCATAACCAGAAATCACAGAAGAACAACAATAATAATAATAATAATAATAATAATAATAATAATAATAATAATAATAATAATTGCTTACACTTATATAGCGCTTTTCTGGACACTCCACTCAAAGCGCTTTACAAGTAATGGGGACTCCCCTCCACCACCACCAATGTGCAGCATCCACCTGGATGCCCTATGTATATACAAAGCCCTAATAACTTGAATAACCTGAATACTGAATTAACTGTGATGCAGCCCTTGCAAAAACACTCCACGCATACAAAATAAAAGTTATTCTTCCTCTGTCAAGTTTGTGTTTTGAAAGTTTAAAACCACTGGAACAACATGCAGTGTGTCCTTATTGTCTGTTTCATTAATTAAAAAGTAAAAAGAAAAATACAATGGCTGCGTGCAGAGTGTATGAGAATCCGGATTCCCCTTTTAGCTGTTGAGACATGAATGAAACAGATCTGATGACAGCTGAATACTCAACACTTTATAAAGCAGCAAACTTCATTGAATAGTGTGGTGAATAATGTCTAACAGCAATACTCTTTCTTATTTCATATGCTATGCTTGGGGATAGGCAGGATCACAGTCCTGCAAGTCTTACAAGTACTTTCAGTTAGCAATGAATTAGCAAAGCATAAAAAGGTGGTTAGACTTCTTATTCATATAATGACTTCAACCAAGCGATTAAGATCAGAGGCGGAAGGAACATCAAAGGTCCTCTTGGTTATCTTTCTGTTCTGTGTGGTGGGTTTTGCACGAATGAGCATATACAGCTGGTGAAAACACTCTCAGATATTTTCCCCATGATCCTTTACAGAACAATACTGCAGATGCTGCATTTCAAACTAAACGGTAACAGAAACTAAAACTCACTCTGTGCAATGGGATTTCTTCCATAGTATAATGGTTAAGATATAAAGGCAGTATGGTGGCCTGTATGAATATCAAGGGTATTTTTTCCCCTGCATTTTCCATCTCGTTTTGGTTTGGAATGAGGACCACTGCTGCAGATTTCCAGGCTCAGTCTTTTCTGCTTTTGGGCTGTATTTTCCTGCACAAGCTAATCCAAGCTCTGCTACCCCCATAACCACCATATATTAAGCTGACTGCAGAATGATGCTCATCACCAGTTAAAAGCAGTGGTTGCTATGGAAACAGACACAAAGTGGAGATTTTGTCAATCACCTAATAAACCATTTTGCTGAGGTTCTGCAGCAGCAGTGGGGATGGGGGGGGGGTTGAGGATGGGAGGGGTTGACATCCGTGATTAAATCATCATTACAATTATATATTAAATCTCTGAGCACTCCCTCTCCTGCCCTGCAAAACCAAAATGAATAGAGAAAGGTGTGTTTTGCATTGCAAAGGAATGAAGCTGGAATTAATCTTTCAGTTTGGTCTATCTGCTTATTTATCAGTCCTTGAAACTTTGGCTTTGAAGTCACTAAGCTTTTAATCACAGGTTTAAAACATTCAGGTACATATATTTCCATACATATTCATTGCCACCCACAATATTCCGGAGTTCTGCTATTCAGCGTCTGAGGAAGCTGACTTGAAGGTAAATGAAGGTTAATCCCTGACATAAATAGAAATGTCAGAAGAATACAACCCAATAGAGCAAATCCAGAAAAATCTTAACAAGGCTTTCAAACATGTCCCCATGCAGATCAATCTTCAACTGTATTATACAATTAAAACTCAAATAACTCAAATCCAAAAACGGAACTGGTATTCCTGATGTGAAGTTGCTTCACAAACTATGTATTCTGAGATTGCATTTCAGAACACTTCATTATCTATTAAATATTTCCCATTATCAAAACCGGACAGACAGCTTCTAAAAAAAAGGAAGTCAGTGTTCAAAGTAGACCTTTAGAGAGTCATGCATTGAAAGGGCCTGTTTTATATCCTTAAATCTATTCTGAAAGCACTGTTTATCTAAGTCTTGACTTGGATCTTCCCAATCCTTGACACATACTAATCCTTAATGTAAAAGAACTTTTACATTAGCAGCAGCTTTGATGAAGTAAAATGAAGTCCATTCTGTAATCAAAGAAGCTAAAACAGTATTTGAGTTTATTTAATGGCATAACCAGGAAGAAAACAATTACAGGTAATGGGGGGGCGCTTTACAGGTAATGGGGTCTCCCCTCCACCACCACCAATGTGCAGCATCCACCTGGATGATGCGACGGCAGCCATAGTGCGCCAGAACGCTCACCACACATCAGCTATTAGTGGGGAGGAGAGCAGAGAGTAATGAAGCCAATTCATAGATGGGGATTATTAGGAGGCCATGATTGGTTAAGGCCAATGGGCCTTACACCCCTACTCTTTTCGAGAAATGCCCTGGGATTTTTAATGACCACAGAGAGTCAGGACCTCGATTTTACGTCTCATCCAAAGGACGGCACCTGTTTACAGTATAGTGTCCCCATCACTATACTGGGGCATTAGGACCCACGTGGACCACAGGGTGAGCGCCCCCTGCTGGCCCCACTAACACCTCTTCCAGCAGCAACCTTAGTTTTTCCCAGGAGGTCTCCCATCCAGGTACTGACCAGGCTCACACCTGCTTAGCTTCAGTGGGTTGCCAGTTGTGAGTTGCAGGGTGATATGGCTGCTGGCCATCTTAGTTCAACATCTTGTTCAAATATCAAGTAGTAAGGTAAAACGGACATATGAAGTACTGTACTTTGCACACTGCAAACTATAAGAAACCGAGAATTATAACAATAATTAATAAGAATGAATGTACAGTCCTTATACTTTTGAGGGAAAATAAGTATAACGTAACTTTCAGTCAAGTTGAAATTGACATTCCAAGATGTAGTTCAATCTCTAGGAAGCTTATGAACATAAAATTTAAACTTGTTCTGTTTATGTTAACTGTTTTAAAATGAGTTTAACTGGAGTAAACTGTGGATGCATACATAAATGAGCAGTCAGCAATTTCAAAGTTTATAGAACTGTTGGGGAAGGGTGTACTGTTTGCTGTTATTTGAACTACAACTATGAATAGTTCAGAATTATACAATGGATGATAGTATGCAGATATTATGCTAATATCTAGAACCCATCTGCAAGTATGCATTTGAGGTTGATTAGAAAGTCATCACACAAGTATAATTGTCAGCAATTTTTGTTTTTCTAGACATCTGAGGAAGATGCATGGTTATGTTTACACATTTAAACTAATAATTCAATTAACTACTCATACAGATACAACTACTTCAATCAAATAATTTGGGATTTTGCCATCTTATATGGGTGCGATGAAAATATGGACCACACTGAAAGTGACATGGGGTGGTCTCAATGCTGATTCTATCGTAAGAACATACCACTAAACCAAACCCAAACCAAAAAGAGCAAGAAGCCACAAATACAAAAAAAAAAGACTGGGAAGCAAACAAACACCCCTTAAGCCACCAGGCAGATCTACATTACACAATGGCATGTGTTTGTTGCCTGAACATTTCAGTTATAACGAGCAATGAGCAATCGCTGGCAAGAAGCAGAAACTTTTCTTATCTTAATCAGCTGCAACTCACAACAGATGGAAATGGTCCTGAGCAAACTGCCACATGCTAACTTTTCACATGAGTGTCGGATTTCACCCAGAGTGTGCATGTCTCCAAAACATTTGCATAGGGGAAAAGAGGAATGTCCGATCATTTGTATGCTGTACACTTCCTTCAGACATTCTGCAGTCATAGAAATATCTCAAAACATGTAGTTCCTTCAAGTGACAATTCAGTCACCTGTCTCAGGCCAAGAGGAAGAGATCAATATGTGAATAACAAAGCACATACAGTACAGTATCCTCACAGTGGTAAGGGAACTATCTGTATAATGGACAGTGCATTTAGAATCCAGATGTGTAAATGTCTGGAAGGAAGTGTGGAAGGAAGCCACTATATCTGTACTATCCACACAGGAAAAATGCCTTAGAGATTAAAGCAATAAAGACAAAACAAAAACCAAACTGCATTTCAGAATTATGCTGAGCTACATGGTATATTTGAGCTGAGGAAATAGCTGGATCAGATCCAGGCACATTTTCCGTGAATATAGCTGAAATGCTTCCTTCAGTAAAAACAATGCAGAGGCTCAAAATTAAATAGAACCCAGCGAAATATTGTCACTAGCCCTACTCACACTATCCACGCCATCTGTATACCCTTGTTAGGGCAGTAGGAAGTACGAAATTCTGAGTCATTGCTGGTCACTTTCATGATGAGGCTCCGAAGCATTTCTTTTATATTTAGAAGCGGCATATTTAGAAAAAAAAGATGGGGGATTTCTCAGGCGAGGAAGAAAGTCATTGGTATTCTACACATGTTCCTACTTCCTTAGCTGATCAGTGAGCACTCTTTATCTAGAGAGCCACCTAATTTACAATCCTTTTCCAGCAGCTCAAATACACTGCATGCTATGCAAAACAATCACATTTATCATGTCTGAAGTCCAAAGCGAAAAAATAAAATATATGTGGTTGTGCCACTCCTTGCTTAATGCAACACGCCTGTCAAGGACAAAAAATAATTCAGCTGACATTTGGAGGGCTTTCTTCATTCCCTCTTAACTCTCCAGAATTAGTGGCATGGTGGTTCAATTTCAGATTAATATTCCATTTCAATGTTAGTCCAAAGCATAGAAATGTATTAAAGGATCTTTTGCAGTCTTCTGTTGTACACAATGGGAGGATTGTCAAGTCTGGGTAATGCACAAGCAACTCCTTTAAACACAGTCTTCAGACTGTATAGAAAGAAAGAATGAAAGGTTTACTCATCGATGTCACCTGCTTCTGCTGCAGAAAAGATTTATTCATAAATAAAGCAATCCGATAATAGGGCACTACTCCTTCACTTGTCAGTTCATTTATAGACAGCCAAGTGAAAGAAGGTTGTGGTGCAATGAAAATGACTCATTTACTATTTGCAATCAGTCACCTAGTTTGTGGATGAAATGAAACCCATTGTACATACAAAATTATAACTGAACAGTGTAGCTGTCTACAACAAAATCTTTGTTTTTCTACATTTTCTTTAAAGAAAGAAAAAAAACTCTTTTAAAGATGTTGGATTTTCTGTAAGCCAGAGAAGCACTAGCAGATACATTTAATTCAATTGTTAATTTAAAACTACATCAGTCTAATCAGTCAACCTGTTGGTCAAAATGCAATTGAACAGATAATATTTCATGTGGATAACACCAGTATTCCAAAGTCTTCAATTACATTATGCTCCACATTGCCATATGATAAGCAGTTCTCAGCTTACTTTTTAAATACTTTCTGATTCTCTTCTACTAGCAACAATAGAGGAAATGCCTCTTTCCTTTCTTTATTGCATATATAATTAAAAAAAAACATCTGAAACGTTGTGAGGACCTAATTCCAAACATTCTGTGTATCAAAGTGTTTGATCTATCCTGTAATTGTATACAGTTTTTTTTGTGCTTTGATTAACATCTGAAATAGCTCAAGTTGGAATGAAATCTAGGCCAAGTTCAGTTCACTTCCAGCAAAGTGGTTTTATGATAAAGCTCTAATTGGAAGTCACAGTGAAATTCATTTTATGCTATTCTCCTTTAGCATCCAGTTCAGAGGAGCTCTCTTCTTAAAGCACCATTGCATTTCATTAGTGTCACACGCTTTGTTAATCACCATGACAATCATAAACCGTTTATCAAAATATTCATGTGAAGGGGAACATTTCTTAACTTTGCTAAAACAGGACTACTGTTTAACAGAGAAAATAGATCTAAGGCAGCTCTCTAAATAAAAAAATCTCGTTTTTAAAGATTAAGTACACAAAAGTCTTACATCTTTACATCTGTGCTGTACTTTATGACTCCCCTTCTCTCAGTTACCGAATTTGTCTCATATACTGTGACTCCCTTACTGGGTGTTGAATAGGGTGAATAACATGAAGCTAATATACCTACCAAATACAACAATTAAAGACACAACAGTACAACTCTTTCAATAAGACCTGACATAAATACTTAGAAGACTAGAATTTATGGAAATGTAAAAATGAATTCAGGAATTACATAAATGTCTTCCACTATCCACTTCTGCTAAGCTATTCCACTTATTAGCTGTTCTATTCATTAGTACAATACTATATGTTTTCTCTAAGTTGGTTTGGCCCTCTTTGGCTGTTTTGACATTAGCTTGACATGAGTAAGATGTCATTTTGTTTGCCTGATGATACGGTGGCAAATCAGTTCACTTGACCTCATCCTGTGCTAATCACCCTTGAGTCAAGATTTTCTGCAGTATTTGTTACACATGTTGGTACATAATTATTTTGGATAAGCATCTTAGGAAACCACAATTCTTATTGCTTAAATGATCATCAACTCAGCCTTTAATAAGCTCAGAGATTCAGCAGCAACAAATGCTTTGCAGATATTTTTGCCATTAGATAAGCAGAACACCATGATTGTCTGATCTCCAACAGAAAAACTCAGTTTCATTCATAATTTTACAACCTTCACTTGAAGTCACTTCATTTATTTAGACCTTCTCCCACACAGGTGGCCGTCCTGGGGACTCTCAGATTTCTGTCTGAGCTAAAAGATGTGGTTCCGGACACAATAAAGTGTAAATGACAGTTTTGCCTAAAACAATATATACTTTTATAGAGAAGGGATGATTGAAAACAGATCTGTTACTTTATCCCTATTCCTAGAATTTTTTTCTCAACCATTGGCCGATAATGAGCCACTAAAATCTAAAGGAAAGAGAGTTAATTCCTAGTCTGGTCTCCCTCGACACAAAGAATGTCACAAAGAATGATTGTGCAATAGTGAGACAAAAAAAGCTAATTCTATTGGCCATAAACCTAAATAATATTTAAGTCACTATGGGGCTCCAATTTAATGCTCATCTTGTACTAGCAATTCTGAAGCCAGCCCTCTGTGCCTGCTTCATGTCATCCATCAGTTTACTAAGCTAAAGCACTGAGGAACTCCCTGAAAAGGAAACTGTTAGTGCTTCAAAATAGGAAGCAACTCAGACACAACCCAGGTCAATGACATGAACACTGAGATTTGCTTAATTACAGCCAACAGTATTTACATCAACTTTTTGACAGAACTGAGAAAAAAAACAATTTAACACAACCAGTGCCAAGACGAAACAGAGAATTATCCACCTTCTTAATATTAGCAAAAAAATCAGATTTAAAATGTTTAAAATGTACGATACTGTGGATCTATTTATGGAGAATTTCCTACTGCTTTCTTCTCAGTAGGGTACACAATGGACAGTTCACAGTGGAAATATTCGCTGTCGACAAGCCTGCTACCTGGAGACCACAGAAGCACATGCTTGCCAAGCTGATCCTGAGAAAACAGCCTGCTTTAATTATTTCTCCTTTCAACTAGTCAGTTCATTACTTTATAAATTTGGGGCCCATTGTGTTGTCTGGGCATGATTAGGCTGGCAATTATGTGCAGCTTCTTTGCTGACTGATAGGGGGAAGAAAAATAAAAGTAAAGTGGGAGGACTAGTCCTCCAGCTATTCCACAAACAGGAGCTTAATAACACAAGGTCTTGTTTTTAAAATATCCTGCTACAGTATTTATTTCCATTAAGAAGAAACAATCATGCAAGCTTGCTACAGTATAGCTAACTGTGTTTTGAATCTGAAGCCCGATTATATTTTTTTTCTTGGGCTGGAGTCTGTAAGGCATTCAAGTGTGGGTAGTATTGTTCAAACCTGAATTACGAAGCTGTTAATTAGATCCTGATGAAAATATTTATCATTGCAAATTACATCTTTGATAAACTTGAAAATTAAGCTTTATTTATACGTATTCACATGAGAAACTCACAAAGCTGACCAAGAACAAGTCTTTCACAAAGCCTTTTTGCAAATATTTTTACCACCTCAAATATCTCACAAATCTGTTTTCCTAGATTTTCATCTTATTTATATGACAAAGCAAATAAACAAGTGGCATGAGCTGGCAATGTTATCCAATTTATGTTTTCTGCGAGAAGGTCAAACCTCTAATAAAGTTAAGGAAACAGAAGAACACTAATACAGAGTTGAATATTTCAGTCCATCCAATCAAGAGATATTAACGTTTAACCTTACAGATTGTATACACTGAGCTACAATAACTTTGTTATTCATTTCAAAATTCATTTTGTTCCCAGTCTGATAGTTTTACACGGAGTGCTAAAAACACATTTTTCACACAGGATTTTCCCTTTTGAATTTTTGGTCGCAATTTAGATCCATAAGTCACTTCCACTTGGCATCTCCCTGCTGCTTTACAAGCAATGTGATTCTGATGAGTTCCCTTGAGCGGATGGTTTGATCAAGGTGTCTCAGTAGGAAATAAGATTAACACACCCTTTAATCTTCACATGACTTTTCCATATGCAATTTAATTGCTTCATTATGGATACTCCCTGTTTGTTTTGGGGGAGGGAGAAAAACCATATTTATTGTGAGGTAAGTATGTGACGCACTCCTACAGTCCTAAATATCCAAGCAGGAAGATTAATATAAGGCTATTATTTTACTAATTAAAAATTCCTCTCTTGTGGCAATGAGGGATAATTGAAAGGAGACAAAACTGAATGCGTGTGTGCTTTTCACTTTAAGAATGTAAGACAATACTTACGAATGGAAGTGTGTTATCTTGGTGTCATGGGACATTGTTGGTTCACATCTGAAGCAGAAAAAATGCCCTGCCTAAAAGATTCCATTGTAACTCTGTTACTTATATAGGTATTTTTTTAATTTACATTACCATATGTCTGCTATTAGGATTGTGTAGAAATAAAATAGGCATTCATCTACAATATTGGAAAAAAAAATTCTGTAGTGAAAATGGTTGAATGATAAATAGAGTGGTTTTTCGATGTATTTATTTGTTTTCCAACTGCCACGATATGATTAATATCAGATGAAACATGCTGGGGAACTAAAATGCATTTCCATATGTTTTTAAATCTGGACTGAAAAGGAAAAAATACTCTCTGCCAAACTCTACTTATAGCTGGGCCAGTGACAAGAAAAGCAAAATGTTATGGTGAATTATATAGATTCCATGTGACAGTGAGATCATGCAGTCTTAAACACGGACAGCATGCACATGTTGCATTGCTTCATCTGTTGAACCATTCTGAAGAGCTCTATAATAACTTTTAGGGAACATAAAAACCCCAACCCAGAGATATACCAACACATTTTTAAATACAAGATTTAATGAAAATAGGGGTGTACACTTGAATGTTTAACAACACAGTTTTCCACTTCTGGAGACTGTGATCAGCCTTTCAGAACTCCACACTACACTTAAGATTCACTGCCATAATCAAATGCATACGAAGGGAAGCAATCAACAATGGACATTTTTGGTTTAATATCAAGCGGCGACAAAGCATAATTTATATAGCAGCAGTTTAACTTATTTTTATAACTGGGAACAAGAAAGCAGCCAATTTTCTGGCTAATTCTGGATTTCCCAGTGGATTGAGATCGTAAAATCAAATTGGCAACAACAAATAAAAAGAGGACATGCAGGTAGCATAAACATAAACTATAAAGTGAAGGTTAAAACTATTTACTGTAAGCATAATTATGGTACAGTATAGGAACACTTTCACTTGATCTAAAACATTGCTGTGGAATATTTTATCTGACGTAAGTATTGTTTTTTTTGGGTACTGTGTGATCATGCTGCTTGGCCCATTTTATGCACTGGCTGCAAAGATCTTTATAAAAATATATACAAATTTCATCCATCTTTTTTTAAGGTATGGACCTTTTCCTTGGAGCATTATTTAGAAGTATCCAAAAACCAGGTCTTTGAACACTTTTGAAAGCATAAACTCTATGGAAATGGTTAAAGTTCTCCTTGGCCTACAGAGACTTGATTCTATTCATGAGAATCTACATTGAGTCATCCCTTAGACCTACAGCATGTCAAGAAATAGTTTTGATGGTTTATTTAGGGCAAGGGTTCAGCCATTCTAAGGTAAAAATAGTGAATACAAAATAACATTTACTAAAGAAGTTTCCATAAATAGTTGATGCAGTTTGTTTGAAAAGGTCTCAATCTCCCTCTTACTCTCTTCTCTGCAGGTCAGCAAGAAGGTTTCCAGATGATTCTTTTCTCTTTTTGCTGGTTTACAATAAAAAAAAAAACCAAACACATTTGAACCGTTTTCTTCTTTTACAGGGACATGTGACCCCTAAAATATAGCTCATCTCCCTTCAAATGTTTGGAACTAACAGAGCATATATGGGGTTGATAATCCACTCACATAATGTAGTTTGCTGTTTTAGACATCTGAAAGACTAAAAGTTTATTATTACTTAAAAAAAAGAACTTCTTTCTTAGTATAGTTGTAATCCTTACACAGTGACATATAATACGTACCGTAGGTTAATTTCTATTGATCTATTCATATTGTTCAGTAACTTACTGTAGGGATAACTACTAAGCTGTTTCATACCATAGAAAGGCTGCCTTGCCTTAGCCACTAGAAAACAATCATTCCCTTGACTGGGTTGAGATCTGGTGACTCAGAGTATTGTGACGTGTGGATAACAACAGTGTGGGGTTGATGACATCATGATCCTGGAGTACGAGCGGCCTCCCACAATCCCCCACTGGTTTTTTTTGACAATGTCTTTCCCTCTGCCTTCCATACTGACATCACCTTAGACACTTGAAAGTGAAGAGCAGAGCTGTCTTGGTTACTGGTTTTCCCCTGCCAAAAAACTATTCATAGAGTCAGATTTCAACAAATGAAAAGCCCGGAAAATTAAACTCCCACTACTACAATAAACATTCCAACTGCAATCTGATGCAACAGCATTCGTGATCAAAGTGCACACCATATTCAAAGGTAATCCCAGACAACATATGCTTTAAAAGGACAAAGTGTTCATGTAATTACAGTATTTTATGGCCACATGTCATCCCAATATATATATCCTGGGACTGAGAAAGACCCAAAAAAATCAAAAGCATCATAAGAATTGTGAACAAAGAACAAAGCCAAAGTCGGAATGTCTTACGAAACAGCAAATTGAACAACATGAAAACATGACATTCCAAAAACAGCATGAAAATACTTCTTACACAGTAAAACAAACAAAATAAAAGCATTCTAAAATGTAAAACCACATCTGTTTAATAAATGTTAACATAACGCAAGATCCCTACAACAGTAACTTGTGTTCCAAGACTAAATGATATATGTATCCTGACTGATGTTAAATTCAAAGTACTTAACACACCATGGAAACTGATGCAGTTGGCAGAAGACTTACAACAGTCTTTATTGCACTTCAATATTATAATGTAGCACACACCTATGTTCTGTAACACAATGAAACTGCACACCTGTCATCTTCTGCAGGTAATATGGTGCTATTTTACCAAATAAGTATGATCATGGTTGAAATGCTCTGTATATATACTGTATATATAAAAGCTATTATACAGGATTACTTACAATCTAAAGCATAAACATATTTCAAAGTATTGAATGGTAAACCTTGTGCCAGACTGGTTATACAGTATGCACAGTATGCATGTTCCACTGAATATCAGTCGTAAATGAATCAGAAAATCCCCCATACCTAGCAGTAAGAAATTAGGCGTCTATATACTATATAAAGAATAATATACTGTACATTTTCAAAAGGCGTGGTTGAAGACAAGCTTCAAAGCCCTACAACAAACTGAGTGTGCGACATCAGGGAAGAACCCAACTGTGAACCCAACATGATGATGTTCTCTTGCAATTCCATTGACTGTTGTATTTTCAGAAGCAACATTAATATCCCATTCCACATATTTACAACAGGCCAGTCTCCTAAACATGTTACAATGCTAAGCCTGTTGATGACTGAAAAATATTGGCTTGAGTTGTTCATTAACATGGATTAAAAAAACATCTGATCGGAGATTTACATCCTGAGTTGTCCTCGCAGAGAGTTTGTGACACTTTTGTTGACGCACTACCAGGGCAGAGGTCACTGGAAGAGAAAACTTTCATTCATGGTCTTACAGCGCCACCTATTCACTTCCTGTTCTGCACAAATCCTTCCGCTTGCCAATTCCTCCCCAACAAATAAACAGGAATTGAAGAGAGGACTGGTTTTGAAATAACTTCTGTGTCTTGGAGAAAAACTTTGCTGGTCTTATTTTGGGCCTCATGCCCAGGTGCTTCCTGAATGAATCACAACACACACAGCCAAAACTGTGAAGGAAACATTTCCTGTCACCCCCCCCTCCCATATTACACCTACACCTTCATCATAACCCATTACTTGGCCTTTCCTCACTGGATCTACGTTCTTGATTATTTAAACTTTTATTCACAGTGCAACTAGTCTCCAAAAGTATCAACATTTTTGTTAATGTGGCATTTCATAAAGAGAAAAGGCGAAACATCTATACCAGGTGAAAACCAAGCAAAATGTATGGTCTAAAATGCAATAGTCAAGAAGGAGGAAGTCTTAACATTTCTACATTTCAAACACAAGTACATTTAATACCGTTTTTGTCCTGCATTTGTACTGGTTACAAATGAAATGAGTCCCTTTGGTCTGCTTATTTGGTTACTAATAGGTCAGTAGTCTGAGGAACTGTATTGTCTCCTGCACAGTCTCTAATAAAAATGACCACAGAGAGTCTGGACCTCAGTTCTACATCTCATCCGAAGAACGGGTACTTTTTTACCGTATAGTGTCCCCCATCACTATCGGGGCCCAGACCTCTGTGTGAGCGCCCCCTACTATACCCACTAACACCTCTTCCAGCACCAACCTTAGCATTCCTAGGAGGTCTCCCATCCAGGTACTGGCCAGGCTCACACCTGCTGAGCTTCAGTGGGTTCCTCACTCCCTGAGGAAGCCATTTCTGTAAGTGATTCAAATTCATACCTCAGATGGTCAAATTCAGATGGTCTTTTGTCCACTTCTGGTTTTCAGATAGCAAACACAAGGGGCAATAACTGGAGATGTAGAGATAGTGCACAAAGATTTAACACATTGTGAAAGCCCGCTGAAAGCTTTTATCACCATTTAACATAAATTAAATAAATTACACAGGGAGAAGAACAGTAAATAGTATCACTGTAGCCTGGTGATATGACAGGTAAACTTAAGAGTAGAAAAAGAAAAACAGCCTATGTGTATGTGTACATATCACAGATCCTGCATCAGGACAAGACTTCACAGAAATGGCTAATCATCTTTGTCTGATTTTAAATAGTCAAAAATCAGTATTCTCTAAGTGATATACACAACACAGGTGCTAGACAGGGTTTTTCAGCGGAAAAATCAATTGTGAAAACGTCTGGATAACTCATTAAAAAACAAAATCTCACTGACAAGAACATATTCAATACATTTTTAATCTTCTGGGCTTCAATACTTTAACAGCTGCAAAGAATACCTACTGTAAATACTGTTCAATATAGAAGTAACATCCCACTAAAGAGGAGACAAATAGCATGAAAAAAGGTAATTGATTCTGTATCACTTATATTAAAACATTATTCAAAATTAAAAAAATGAACATAAAATTAAGCTATAGCGGAACACTGGCTTAAAATTTTACCCTGATGTGAATCCCATTATTAGTATTCACTTTTTCAAATTTCATTGATATCACAATGTTAAAAAAAAACAGTACTTTCTCTAAATGAGTTGTTTTCATTCTTTTCTGTGACATGGGGTCCTACAAGGAAAACAGAATGAATCAAACTGTACAAGAAATAAAATTCAGTATTGCAAAAAATAAATCAATAATTAACTGATTATTTTCTTATTAATATGCGTCCTGGGAAAATGTCTCTTTTTGGATTTAATTGATCCTAATTAAGCACACACCTCAGCGGAACTTCACAGATACCATCAGAACAAACGTTCATGACCTTATGATATGTGACTGATACTTAAACATGTTAAAATAGAACACGTCAAACAGCAGCCTCCTCCAGGGGCTAAAACACAAAGGTACACACACTTTCAGAACTGCATCATGACGAGAAGGAAGAATGTTTAAGAAAAATAGTTTTCTCCAGCAATAATACTGGAGATTACTCAGCATTCTGTTCGGTCAGATTCCATCCCAGCAGTATTTTGGAAGAGAAAATGTTGTCAGTGCTGCAAGATAATCATTTCTAGACACCCACCAGCATGACGCAGAAGCTGATGACCACCAGCTGAACATTACAGAAGGCTTTACAAATGACCCATTATTAACCTCATGGACGTCAATTGATGACATGCCTGATGAAGCTACTGTACCTACAGTAGGTACATTCTTGTTTTTGAATACGTAAGCACTACATTGAATACAGAAGAGACCAGAAGATGATGTCGTGGCATATGTCATTTAATTTGCCCTTAATTTATAATTCTAGAACCTGAAACTCCCTTAAATGCTGTAAATCCAATAAAAAAAGATCTAACACTTATGCATACCACCTCTTATGGCTGGAGCTGACTAAAAGTGACACCGCAAGACTTACCGAGTAATTCTAAATTTCACGTGCTTTTAAAATTTTGAATTTTACACTCAGGGCATTTTCAGAGATACTGTATATCTAAATAAACCATTATACAAAAAGATGTTTAAATGCAGACATCAAGAACACTAAAAAAACATACATCTCCTTAAATACACAACAAAAAGGTGGTGAGGTACCAGATTGACAGAAAGGGAACTGGCAGGAAATCATGTGGTGACGCTTTCTACATTAGCCTTTTCATCTGAAACGACTTTTTATCTGAAGCGTGCTCACATTTAAATTATATTGGCACTTTTATACAGGTAACTGCAGTTAGGAATTTTATTTTTTTTTAAGATGCACCGCATACATAAGATGTATCTGTAAAACGTTCTCAAGTTACATTTTAGTCAATTCCAGCCACTGCCAGGAACGTTCTGGTGTAGAAGACCAATAGCTTGCACAAACAAGTCCGACTCCAAAACCCAAGTCCCCCTTGCTATTGTGTGTAAAATTTGTCCTTATCTAACTGGTAATAAATAATTATGAGCTCATTGCCTTCGCCATGAACATTACACTGAAATATAGTTAAGAAATAGTGAATTTATAGCTGACCAAATCGTCCCCTAACAATCTTGGGCTTTCACTTGAAGATTTCAGTGCTAAGACATTATGTTTCATGCACATGCATGTTAAGAGATCCTTAGTTTATACATTCTAACAGACTGATCCAGTGTAAATAGGTGCCTACAGCAACCATACCAGTGTTAAAAGTAAACGTAGAATAACAATTAAAAAAAAAGTCTTTCAACAAACACAAAGACAGGCATCCTCCTCTCCATCTCACACTTTTTAGTGCCTGTCAGGCTGTCTTGTTTAAGGAAGGCATGATCTGAACTCTGAAACAGGAGTGGCTGTGTGCTCTCTTTTCGATTGCGGCAACCTCGAGTCTTGTGGTCATTTTTCTTTTAACTGGATCTCGCTGGTGGGGCTTCTAAGATGTCTTCTAGGGCTTCTGCCTCATCTGTTTCCACTGCGTTTTCCTGCATCTCCTGCTTCTCGACTTTAGTCTTTTTCTTGGGCGTGGTAGCAACAGCATCGTCCTGCATCAGCTCTTTGGCCAGGATTGAGGTGACAGCGTTGCCAGCTCTTCGATTGGCTAGAATTACAAAAAGAAAGGTATCAGAGTTGCACAAGCGAACCTTATTTATGTTTTAACTTGCAGATTCAGTTCTAATACATGGAGGACTCCCGATGTGAATGAAAACAGAGCAATTACCAGAGCCTGGTTTGGTTGGGTTACCAATTTCTGAAGCCCATAACAAAAGAATAAAATGAAGCCTACGAAAACTGTAGAGAGAGCAATATGTTCTAGCTCTTTAAAGGTTGTAAAACAAAGGAAAATCAAGAAATGGAAAAAAAGTGGTCCTTGCCAAGGCTGGCAGCTGCTGCCTTCTGTTCTCTGAAATGAGGGTCTGCGGGTGATTAGCCTGCGAGCTACAGGCCAAGTATGAGACGCACTTGGAGGAAGGAAAGTGACAAACTGTCTCCATAGGGTCCCGCGCACACTTACATAAGCGAACATCTATGCCACAGTCAGAAAAATAAGTTAATCATCCAATCTGTTCATGAATGTGCTGGAAAACACCAAACGTATTTATTGTTCAGTTTGGGCTGCCTTTCAGTGGAGCCATAAAAGCTGGCCTTTGGTCCAGACCAGATAAAATGGGAGAAAGAAACATGCATCGATCCAGTGCCATTCTGGGCCATGCTGTTATTCATGGTGATGAATACTGATGACATGGAGGAGTGTCCTGGGCAGCATCTTGAAATAAGCAAAATCAGGAATGACGCACACGGCTTTAAATAGTAAACAAATCAATATTCTCTTTCATGCTGTAGGAGCAATGCAGAGTTCTTGTGTGTTTTTGAGCGGCATGTCAAAATAGAGGCTGCTGTGTGTAATTCTACGGACCTTATTAAATGACCTCTAATTTAAAGCTTTTATCCTAAACATATGCATTTTTTGGCAAGTAAAACATCTTCAAAATACGCATTATACTATTTAAAGGGATTACTAAAAAGTTTTAGAGATGAAAGCTATTACTTTCTGAATAATAGACATACACTGGCAGTACTGAGAGTCTTTTAACTCTCCTCCTAAATTGTTTAGCACTGAACACAAGGAGTAAACTACTGAAAACAAGCAGGTTGTGATGATGTTTTTATGGAAACATGTCTTTATCTCTTTACATTAACAATTTATATGCAAACTTAGGTATGTTTTGGATTTTTTCACAAAACTCAGTCACAAAAAAAAAAGATGTGAAATAACAGCACATTTAATTGCCACGTACCCCTGAAATATAATGGATACTGACAGGCTTGGCAGGAAAGAAACATGTCTGATCTGCAATCTGGACGCCTCTCTCAAACTTTCCACTGCTGTGTGTTTATACTGGAGCAAGAGTAAGAACTTACTGAGAAAGACAAAGGTTACAGCTTGTGGGGCTCAGAAGGATGCAATATCCGGTACTTTTGGCAGGGAGGGATAATGTAGAGTTGTATGCTAGCCCCCAAGTCATTTCCCTGGTTGTTAAGCCTGCTACACAGAGAGGGCTTTTAAATGTGATTTTTACTGCAGGTTTTATCATTGAGCAAACCTCATTCATGCCACTGAATAAGGTTAAATGAAAGCACAGCACACACGTAGTCTAATAAATCAACAAACAGTGCCCTCCAAAAGTACTGGGACTGCAAATAGCATATACTGTATAGAATATCAAGGGGAAGCAAATATTGACTTTTACACTCTGAAAAGTACTTAATTTTATAGTGACTTATTTCAAGTAACCATGATTGAGTTGAACACAATACATTTCTGTTGTAATATGATCAAATGTTAGCATTGAAATACTCAAAAATAAATTGCATGTTATATTGTACATATTGTACATGTCATTTGAATTAATCAAAATATCCCAAATTGACTATAAAGTAAAAATAGCATTTTTATACTTTGTTGTCCTAATACTTTTGGAGGACATTGTACAAGAAAAAACAGCTAGCATGATGTTTTTGGTACGAATCATGAAATGTTCTGGAACCTGCATACTGCATCCTGTCTTTTTAAAAACAGTTTTAATATTTTTTTTCTGTTGTATTAAACTGTATATTTGACTACTTATTCTACTGATGAAATCCTGTATCTAATGACAACTAGAATTGCCAATGCAAGCAAATTCAGAATTCAGCCAGAAAACCAGGTTTATAAAATGCTTTAAGAATTGCAGCATTCTTGCCAGACATTGAAACATCACATGATGAATTAAATCGAGTTACTCTCCATTTATTTCAACTCTGCATTCCTTGCAACAGGAAGTATATTTATATTTATCTTATTAACTGCTGTGTTTCACTGTTAAAAGGCTACTGTTCTTAGCAATGCCAACCTAGACTGAGTTGATGCTAGAAAGATCAATACACTCTAGAATGAAAACAATTTTATATACTGTGTATAATGACATCAAGGGCCTCTATTTGGTTTGTGTATGTGCATGGCCTGCGATTGACTGGCATCCTGTCCAGTGTATATTCTACCTTGTGCCCATTGCTTGCTCCAGCTCCCCTGTGACCCTGTACTGGATAAATAGATTATAAAATGGAAGGATCTTTATATCAAATAAATTATCTTGAAAATGGTTTACCACAAGGTGAGTTCTGTCACAGCAGTTTTGACTTGCCTTTTAAAGGATTTGAGTAAGATTTAAGTAGTTGGATGAGAATTCCGGCCTGTCAGAAAATCTTCTTTATGAAAAGAAGACTAAATTTACAATCTGACTTCTAACCCATTCTCTGTGAGGAATACTTTTTGAGAAAGTTTCTGCTTACAGTCAGCTAAACAGTAGAAAAGTGTTCTGTGCTGAGGTTTCTTTGCAAAAACATACTTATAGTAATGACAAGAAATGTGAAATAAAACAATGGTGAAAATGTTAGGGGCCAGGAGAGCGACAGCAGGCATGCGACCTCCACTGAGGCAACACAAAGTCCCAGCTTCACAGGACTGGAGAGGAGGACGACATCTAACAAAACGCATTATGCTTCACTGCCCCTGAATGCGCCATCCTCTCCTTCCTGCAAAGTAAAATAGTGTTTAACAGATTTGTGGATCTCCCTCATTTGCAAAGCATGCAATTATTGCTATGGAGTGAATTTGAAACTGTTAAATTGGAACTGTTAAGTGTTACGATTCAGAGATAATTCAAACATTAATGTCTCTTATCATTCATCCTATGCACTTGCACTGGGGGGGTGTATTTTGTTAAAATACTGCTTCATATGTTCTACTGACTGTGATATTTCATGGAGCAGGACCAAAGGTGTCTATGGAACAGTACAGGTACACCAGTGCTGTGTGCACTGAGAGTGCAGCCGGCAACAGAACACAGCTAAGCTTCTTTGTCTGCTTTCACCATCCCCACCCTTGAGAGAGAAAAAAACCGCACACAGCCTTGCGTGTCAGAGTACATATGGGCTGTGACAATTTTCTGCATGGAGGAAGTAAGCCAAATTAAATAAATGACAAGCAGGGGCAAGGAGAAATCTATCCTATGAAGGGTAAATTGCCGCATCCTGCCCTTTTGTTTGTTTTTCTTTTACTGACTAGAACTCAGATCCCTTTTGTTCTTTTGTTCCACGCCGCCTCTGTGCTTTCATAAAATAGCTCCTATACGGTATAATCGTCTGCACTTACACCAAAACCAGAGCATTTCTACAGAGGCAAAGACAGACAACCTCTCTTCCTGTGTGGGAAGGCGGCATTGGATCTAAACCGGGGAGCTCATTGAGACCCTGAGGATATGAAGCTGTCTTATTTAGGTCAGGGGGAGAAGCAAGCAAGCAAGCAGCACTCTCCATCTTAACCCTCTCATGACGGTGGGGAGCCTCCATCTCAACAGAAAACCATTTGATTGCAAAATTAATTACATTGATAATGTAATGCAAATAAAAATAAATCGGTGGCTTCATCCCTTTCAGTTAATTCACTCCGATTAATAATTCCAAGGTTTGGTTTTCACTAAAGCCTAATTTATTATCATACTTTTAAATGCATAGTTCATTTTCAACTCCCTGCCTTTGTCATTAATGAAAGCATATAAGACAAAGGAAGAACTTTTTGAGAATACACTTATGCAATATATGATGCACAAAACCCCAATTATGTCTGCATCTTTCTACTGTAGTGTACTGTATTAGCACTAATGCCTGAAGTTGTATTTTACAGTTAAGACCTATCTCAGTACCTTCTAATTGAATAGGAAAGTTAATATTTTTAGAAATGAGAAAACATTAGGTTTCACTTTGAGATCTCAGGTACAGCCGAGAACTGCCTTATACCATGACAAAATTCTTCAGTCATTTCTTTTTTTGTCAGACTTCCCAACCCCCCAGGAGAATACAAATTCCCTTTGTCTTTTGTATCAATGATCATTCAGAGTTTTCAGGCCTCTATTAATCTAAAAAATTAAATCCGGAAAAAAAAAATTGTACCACAAACGATGCTGTTACAATGCCATATCTGAAATGATTATAGTCTTTATGCGTTACCAACCATGGAACTGCAGAAAAGCACACTGAACTGTTCCTTTTGTAGCCGTATTTCTTTAAGAAGATATGTATTTTTTTTAAAGAATAAGTCCAGCTATCAATTTCAGTTTTATCAAGCAAGCTGATTTTCAAAATCATAATAAATCAGAGGTTTGTGAAGTTGTTTTCCAGTCAGCAGCTTGATTCCCACAGGATCTGAGAAAGCAGAGAAAGGACCGAAGAGGGTGGCAGAGAGTGGCCACAGGAAGTGGCCTGATCTTATGATAACCTTATAATGAACACATTGGCTTTTAATAAACTGCACCATTGCAAAAGTTCCCAAATCAGACACTGTTAAGTTTTACATTGAAAGCTTTAATTGTCATTTACACACTGCTGAACCCTGCTCCTGGGAAGCTTAATGAGGCTATGCTTTACATAAATAGCAGCAAACTTACAAAATAAAAAGGCCTCAAACCCTCCATTTGAAGAGGTGGTACTGTAGGATATGTTTGTTAACGCAGAGGAGCACTACCAATTACAACTTGTTTCTACAAACAGCACTATTCATTACCAGTGAGAAGTGCTATATATATTTTCCCCCCTTCCTTTCTCAATGAATGTGTATACAAATAAAACATACTCTGAAAACAATGAGAAGGAACAAAAGCAGATGTGTGCTTGTTCTTAATCTATGGCTACTTCCTCACAAGTTTCATATAGTAAAGAGGGGATATCTGGGCATATTTTTAGATCTTTTGTGCCTGCAGAACACAGCTAAGTAAATCTGAGGAAAGGGAAGACAATAGTTAATTTAATGGTTTAATTAAACTAGATATTAATCCCATCATTATTACCCCCAGGTTTCCACAGGGGCAGGGATCACTTGCTATGAAGGGTTTACTACCGCAGACAGAAAATTAAAATTACCACAGTGAAATGAGTGCAAACGGGCAGAACAACTGTAATGGAGCACTTACTCAAGACTTCCACTAGGGGGAATTGCAAACAATCCAGTGACAGACGAAAGCACTCAAATGACATTACTACAAAATAGATTAATTGAACGTCCAATTAGTCCAGTAAGTTATTTACTAGACTATCCTCCAAAAAATGTTCTTTTTCAAAATGCTTTCTAAATTTTTCACATGGAATTATCTCTCTCATTTACTTTCTTTGAAGAAATGTACTGACTGTTCTATAAAGTGGTCATTTTCTAAGCACGCAACTCCATCAGACAATGTGCAGATCCATAAATGGTCAGTGCTTATTCTAGGGCTAACTTCACGAAATCAATAAACTATACATCAGTAATATTCATAAATATATTGTTTAAATGGAAAGGCATTGATTAAATTATTTATGTGCGTGATTAGATCTGATTAACTCTCTGAGGATCATTACTTGTAATGAGGAGCTTGTTACTGTCGATGAACCCAGCAGCTATGCTGTTCTTTTCCAGTGGGTTCAAGTACCCAGTGGCCTTTTGAAGCTGCCTACAGAATAGGCACAGCACCTGTAGCATCCTGTCCATGATGATGAAACGCACATGAACCTCTTGATTCACAAAATGATACACACTCCTATCCTCACCTACAGTCCTGAACTTTGTCTAATCATCGAGCTGTTGGGCTTACAATCTACGACAGGTCGAGAATCATGGCTGTGTGGGAGAGGCTTCGATCAGATTTTCTATTTCTACAGATTGAGAGGAGCCAGTTGGGAAAGGTCTGGAAGCTGGTAAGGAAGCTCCCAGGAGTTCTACATGCCCCTACGTGTTCTACATGCACGAGGACTGGATGGCCCTACAGGGGGAGCCATCAAGGCTGACACCAGAGCCACTGGAGGGGCTACCCTTCCCGGCTGGCCTGGGAACACTTGGGAATCCTCCAAAAGGAGCTGGAATGTAGTCTTAGATTCTCTCTAACTGACATGCTGTGGCAGCTTTTGCAGCGGACAAGCTAGTGAGCAACTAGAAGTGAAAGTGGATATACAGTATATGGGATGGCATGATTCTGAGTATTGTATTAAACAAGATAGGAAACCTGCGGGGACACCAAACTACTCAAACAAATAAAAGCCTCTCTCCCACAGGCTCCGTTCAGGTGAGGCTGATGCTTCGCTCACTGTACCTCGGACTAAATCTGGGACTTTTGCTCATCATGCTTTTTTTTTTGTCACTGCCCCTTTGTCATGGGATGCCCTTCCTTCAGCTCCTTGAGACCCAAATTGCTTGATTCTCTTCAAATCAGAATTCAAAACTCACTTACTGGAGCCTGTGTCTGACTTCCCTGCATTCTGTTCAGTTTGTTTTTATTTTTTGTTTTACTTTAGAAATGTACCTTTTTCTCTTTCTTTATCACTATTATGGGTATGGAAACGCACATTAAAATCAAGAGTTATTTTGTTGATGTCATATACTTGGACAATGGGAATTCTGGTCAATAATCGTTGCTTCAACAATAAACCTCTTTCAGCAAGAGATTAGCTACTTCTACACACAACATTTCAACTGGGGAGAAGTGCAACTTTGTACAAGTTCGCGTTACTGAAGTGTAGCACGTAGGGACAATGCAATATGGTCGAAAGAAATCGGAAAAGGAGATACACATTGAACGTTTTCACTAATTTGAAGAACTGCATTTAAATTTAAATAAAAACAAGAGGCATTTTTCACAGCTCTGGAGGGAAGCTTCACAACATTAAAAGATTTAAGAAGTGCGTGGGATTACATTACAGCAGCACCATGAAGGAGGCCCATTTACTGCGTATTTGTAGAACCACTGCATTCATTTTAAACCACATGACATTCTCTTCTGAATATTTGTGAATCAGCTTTGATCTGTTTCCTTCTGTTACACTATGAAGAGAATGAATCATCGCCACCAGACTTTAATGTCTCTCAGTGGAGACCAACAAAGAGAGAGTTATTTTTAACCCGTCTTGCACACTGCAGCTGAAATGGTTCATGTTCTGATGACATAGTATACTGCCGACATGTGGTGGTTGTGGAAATAGCCTACTTCTGTACAAGTGCTGATGACACATGAGCATGGTTTGGTTTTACTGTCTAGATTGAATGCCTTTCTAAATCCCCTCCATAAAACCAAGGATATTTGCCACCGGAGCAGATCTGCTTTCAAGGCATTCAAAAAAAGAAATAAAAAACGAAAAATAGTGGCTGCAAAAGTCTGAGGTACTGAAATATAAAGGAAACAAATTAAAACACCAAACAAGCATGCATCAGAAAACAGTTAAACATACGTTAGCCATGTTACAAAAGGAACAAAAAACAGCAAATCGTGACTGCATCTAATCTACTGTGTTAAGTTACAAGTGAGTGAGACCAATGGTTACTTCCATTCATAGAGTAGTTAAAGACCAAATACCAAAAGCAAATACTAAATCATCTTTTTAATACTTCTCTCCATATTATAAATGGATTTCTCATTCTAGGTTCTAAAACTCCAGAATGCATATTGCTAGTGTTTAGCTTTCAGACATTTTTTGACCAAAAAATTAAATTTCTTTCTTACAGCACAAAATCTAAGGCTTATGCCAACCACTATCATCAATTCTATCACAGGTAAAAGCAGCTCCTGAAATTGTCCAATGACAGCTCGGACATTATTTCCCACATGCAGTGACCTGTTTAACTACATTGTCTAATTGATTTCTCAATGCCTTAGGAGGTATCCAGGCTGGGTGTTAGTCACACAAAATCACAATGGCACACTCAAACACACTCCAAACGTTTACCAGGCTGGTTTCCGAACTGTACTCTGACAGGGAGAGCATGGAGTCTACAGAGGGAGAAAAGGAATGATTAGACAAGGTCTGTTTCCATCCCAAATTTCCCAAAAAAAGTGACAAAAGGTGAGAAAAACCTCTGACACCTCTTAGGAGAACATATCAATAGGACCTATTAAAACAAGTTTGTAAAACCTACAGTGATTTAATAGATATTAAAACAGGTTGAATCCTTGATTATTAAAGATTGTGAGCCCATTTCAACAGCTTTAAATAGACCGAATTTGAAGTGAGATGTGTAAACCCGGAGTGAACTTACAAAGTCAACCCCCCAAAAAAAACTACTACCAACTCAATGAAAGAGAGAATTACATGTATGACAACAGGACAAAAACAGAAAGAAGGAACATTAAGAGGAAACATTTCTACCTAACCATGTGGGAAACGACAAGATGAAAATCTCTTAAATTATTAATTGAAAACAAAAGCTTTGTTTGTAAAGCTCTTTATATTGCTAAATCTTGACCTTTGTAATTTGCCCAACTTAAAAACAGTAGTAGTTTTGTATAATAATAAAAAAACTAATAGAACATTTATACCCAAAGGCACAGAAAATTACATTAGAATTAAATTAAAACAGAGGCACAGTTCCCAGATTTTAGATGAGGATATTTATACGCTTCTAACAAGTAATGTGGTAGCTGTAAAACTAAATTAACACCCTTTTAATGCCCTGGGAGAAAAACCATGCAGAGATGATGCACTTTCTAAACTAATTAAAGATTATGTAAATGACCCTACAAACGTCAGCGATGGAATCATCTTCTAGAAACAGAAAATTAAAAAACAATTAGATTTCATGTTCATTTACAATATTTACAATAAACATACAGGCTTGAATTAAAGATATTCCAGAATCTTTTTGGACTGTTATCTACTGTAAGTACTACAGAGTTAATGCAACTTTGCTCCATTTATGTGAGGATACTAAATATAATGAATTTGTCCAGAATTTTACAACACTAAATTAGGATTTGTGAGTTTTCCTATCTTAGTAAACAGACCATCTACAGCCCAGGAAATCTTTAGTCTAGACAAACATTTCTAAAGAATATAAAAGAAATACAAAAATTCTGAGTGGGTGCCACAGGAATCTGAAAATTACAACAGTTTTAGACTGGGTTTGGTCACTTTCAGGAATCTGACTGCTCGTATATAATAAATTAAAGCCCAAAGTACACAAAAATAAAATGAAAAGGCTTTCATAAATTCAGTTCATGGCTTGGTAATTATATAGTTAAGAAACTAACAATAGAGCTTCTGAAATTCTATAATTTGGGAAGAAATAAAAAAAATCATCTCACATGTTAACACAAAATATTGAAAGTAATCTCTGCCTTTTCTAGAATATAGTCCTTCAGAAACTTATGCAAGCAATTTCATTGCTTTCCATCAACTTTATCCTATTTATCAATATTTCCCTTCAGCTGTTCCAGTTCAAACAATCAAATGAACTGTTTTTGTCTAGAGTCATTTGTAATTCTGCAGATGGATGTATTGTTGTAAGTGGTCAAGACCAGAGAAAAAGAAAAATACTCATTGTCTCGGCAGTGCTGGGTCCCTCCATTTTGTCAAGTGGTTGCTTTAAAAATGCTCTGCTTACAGCATGCACACTGGCCTATTGTCAGGCTGTACAAAAACTAGAATGGCAGATTAGGAGTGAAGCCCTCAGAGACAGACTGTGGGTTTAAGGTAGAACAATGTCTGTTTTCGGGGGGAAGAGTATATCCCCCACAATAAGGAGCCTGTTGCTCCATTGACGGCCCTTTGCTTCATTTCTTTGGAAAAAACAACACAAAAATACCTCAGAATGAAGCCATCTGCTGTAGCTGTAAATAGAAGTCAAAGATCAAATAGGCAACACGTTTCATGCTTGCCTATCTCCCAGCCTACCTCCTAGGGTTCTTTCTTTAAGGCAGGGTGGGGGAATAGAAACAGGAGTAAAGGGGCAGGGGGTGGGGGTCATTTCAGTACTGTCTGGTGTACTAACTTTGTTTAGCTTATGAAGAAAAAAGAGGCTTGTGCTGAGAGTTTTGTGCGGGACATGTCATATTGTCATACAGGCGCTGAACCAGTTTAGAGAGCCAATAAAAAACAAGGAGACAAGCAGCTGTAAAGAAGGGTCCAGCTATATGTTTGAAATATTCATCAAATAAAGCTCAATACCAAAGACCGTTGGACAAACTGGACACTAAAGCGATGTGTGAACTTTCTATATTTACTACCATGGAGTGGAAGTTATGTTTTTCCTGAGACAACTACAAAGTTACTAAGATAACTATAATTGTAATAATTGCTTCAACACACTAGGTGAATGGGGGTTTCTAATTGTTGGCAAAAAAAAGAATAATATCATATGAAATATGTAGTAAGGAGTAATCCAAAGATGCTGAATTTTAAAGATTTAAACAAATTTTTCCAATCCAATTTAACTACTGAAAATCTAGACACAGCAAAAACAATGATTTGCCCTTGAATCATCCCATATAGGGATGCTGAGAGTCTTTTATGCTGACATTTGCCAATGCATAAAATCAGTACTGATGTATTCAGCAAGGCTTAGATTACAGACAAAAACATCTAGCAAAAGAGACAAAAGGTGACTAATCTTAGCCTACTTACTGTAGACAATCCTAGCCTTAGTCTTAGACAATCTTACCTAAACTAAGATTATAAAGTGACAAAAACACCTTACAATCTTAGTTTAGGCTGTTTATTGTCAATCCCATGTTTAAAAGTACACATTGTTGTTCAATTTCTTTTATGTTACTCTAACGTTCTTTCAACACATTCTTTGATAATGGAACATATGCAGTTTTTATCAACACTGCTGTGCAATTAGGCATCAAAAAACATTCAGAAATCTTGGATGGAACACCAGCTAAGCAAAACATGATTCTACCAAGTCACTTTTATAAAAACAATTCTAGAACCATCTACGTGCTCATTATGTTTGATAGTCCAGTAGTCTGCAAAAACTGTTCCCTGCTTGGTGTACTAAGCCTAAAAGTGCAGAATCAGGGAATTCTAGCTCTCATTAAAGTTCAGCCAAGGGGACCACACACTGAATGTGGAGGCTAATTTACATGAACTTATGACATATTCATAATGATGTAAACATTACCCACGCTGGAATAACACACAGTTTAATGAGGCACAGCATGGTTTCAATGGATATTTTGTTTTAGTAAAAAACATTGGCTATTTGAACTTCTAATTTTCATATGAATCAATGTTACTAAAATTACTAAATGAATGTTAATTTAGCTAAACCATTTACCACAACTTTCAATAAATCACAATCGATTTTCTAAAAACATAAATGTAATTTTTCTATGATTGTCTCTAATGTATGATGGAACAACCTACATAAGAAAGCAACTGAAGTTAAGTCTTCATCTTGCTCCTCTTCTCGCATGGGAACTTGAAAGATTGAAAGATCAACAAGGATAATATGGAAGAATGTTTTTAACAAATTATTTCAAAAACAAAACCAGATGCAAATGCTAAAATTAAATGTAAGAGAACAGCATGACTAAAATTCAGATGTACAGTTATATTCTACACCCAAGCTATACTGCTGTCCCTTTCGGAAAACTGTGGAATGAAAAAAGGAATGTTGGAGTTCTAGTTAAAGAGATGGTTTAGAAGCTATGGAATTGAAAAACCATGTGGTCCGTTTGTTCTCTGTGAACCACAGTCCTCCTTGTTCGTTTTTTCTCTAGAGACAAGCCAAAAGAATTTCTAACTCATAGCTGGTAATTTGTTTTCACATGTGCCAGAAAACTATATACTGTACCACCTGAAGAAGAGCCATTAAAAAACATTCTTGCACAGTCTTAAACCAACCCCAGTAACACAGTACTCTGCAGCTGTCTTCGGTTTCTATGAAGTTTACCATTACTTGAGGTGAAGCTGTAAAACTGTGGTAGATTAACTGCAAATAAAGTTTGGAGTTTATGAGTTGCATTTCAATGTCAGATAAATTATTCCCCCGATAATTCATTCTTTATAGACATGACACGTGATCCAAAATGAGCCTTTGGGAACAAAGAAAGAACACATTGAAGCAGTTTACCCTCTTCTGTCCTGGCATTAACCTATTTAAACTATCTCTATGGGAGCGCACATCTCTCAAAGGCATCTGCTAGCTAGACTCTGAGAATCTGATTACAAATACTTTCCATTTTCTTTCCTTTACTGTATCATCACCATCACTATAATGTTTAGGGAGTTAATGCAGCTTTTAATAAAAAAAAACAATGCTTGGGTGTATTTCTGTTTTAATTGATCAAAAATAATTCTACTTGAGTGCAACACAGACCTAGATCACCACACAGCATGACATAAACAGGCTTTTGTGTGTTCTTTTCTTAAACACCCAGAAACAAAATCAAAGCCATGATAAAAAAGCATCATTTAAAAAAGAGGTCAGCATGTACTATTTTCAGACTATTCTGATAGAGGATGGCTCAGCCCACAGTATCCATTCTAATGACCTTGAAAAAACAGAAGAATACGTGATATTGGTACCAAGGTTATATCCCTGAATTCTTGGGTTGTACAAAACAAACTTCAGACTAGAGATTTGTAGCAAACATCTGCTCTTTCCTGCTTTCCAGTTCAAATAGTATGTTGCAGTTTCCATCTGATTCCACCCTAAAGCAGCAGGCTGGGGTATCTCACATATTTGTCTTACCCTGTCTTTTATCATGTTTAAGAATGTATTTCAAAATTCTAAAAAACTAGAGACTAAAAAATTCCACATAAAGAGTGGTTAGGTAATATGAACTGTTAGCGATCCTTTCAGTTTCAGAGGCTAAGATCCAAAGCAACTTAAATTATATGGTGTATAAAAAACGTATATGGTGTATGTAAGAACTGTTGTACATACTGTAATACAACAAACCTTTCCCCCAACACATTTTTCAACAATGCTGGTAGCAAAATGGATGGATATATATATATATTGGCAGTCTGTGTAGTGTTTGCTCTGTGGATTAACACAGAATCTTCACACCTATTTTTTCAAGCATGAAAAAATAATGTTCACGGAAAAGGCAACAAAAAATAAAGAGCCAAAGACATAAACACATCTGTCATGGTTTTTCAATCAGTGTGTTTTGCTTATTAAAGCCACAGTAGCAGTTTGGGCTTAAAGGACTTAGCTGAAGGATAATTCAAAGTACTATTAAAACTGATAGGATTAGAAATATAACTCCTAATAATAACAGATTCAAGCAATTCTAAATTCATTTTAGAATTTAGAATCATCACAAAATTTGATGATAACAGTAACCTCAGTTTACTTCTGTGGAAAAACACTGACCAATTTAATAGTAATTTTAAAGGCATATTATAGCCTGAAAATCTTATGTCTCTATATTGTCCTATAATGATAAGTGCAAAGGGAACTGTTCAACGCTTCTCTAAAGGCAGTAGTATGTCAAAAAGTATGTCAAAGTCCAATCACTTTATAGATGCACAAATGTCAGTCACAATTTCGGTAAGGCTCCACCTGAACTCCCCAGTGGGAAATTCAAGTAAATATAAGGCACTGATGCTAAGAATACCCCCTCAGCCAGGAAAAGACTTGCTCGTAAATTATGGCCTGCTGCAGTCTTTCATTGTCCCAGTGAATTAGTAGCCAGCAACTACCATGAATTATCCATAGCTAGCCCAGCTGGCAGGCATTCTCACAGAGCTGGCACAGCTTAGAGTTTAAAAGGTATTAAAAATTCTGCAGCAAAGCATTTCATCAGTCAGGGGCAAGGTAACAAGCACAAGGAGAGAGAGTAAAGGTGGAAGAAAGACTCAGTTAGCTTTACTTGCATTTCCCTCTGGGGCTTTTGCTATCTTGTCAATATGTCTGTTTGGATTGATAAAAATGCAGAATCGATCTTGGCAGAAGTGTTATTCACACTAGTCCGGCTTAAAGAGCACAGGCTAGCCATGACTTATGAATAACACAACAAAATCTAATTGTGTTGAAGAAAGGAGAAGCTCTAATTGCAACTAGGATTAGGATTTTAATTCTTAATACATAAAGCACCTAACATAGATCCACACTCTTCTCAAATTCTCCTCTCCGCCTCTACTAAAAGTGTACCCCTTGATGGAAAGGAAGAGGTGGAAGGGAGGTCAGTGTCCTGCCATAACAGCACACAGCCAGATCCTCTGCTGACCTGCCGCATGGAGCTGCTGGTTTCTGCAGAGGCATTCTGTCCTTCATGAGTGGACTCAATAGGCCTCTTGCTCAGAAAGCAGACTGCAGCGGAATGGGGTCAGTCAATCTTCCCTCTCTGCCCTCTCCGAGGGAGCGAAAGATAACCTTGCCCTCCCTTCCAGGACCCGATTGAACTGTAAGTTTTGGTATTTAAACAATTTGTTTTCAAAAAGTCAACATTTCTAAGGTGGTAAGCACAAACAAAAAATATTTTGAGTGAACTTTGTGTTGAAGGAATGTTTTCAACAGCACCGGGTTTAGGGAGGAAAAACTTCTTCCCCTGAGAATCATAGGAGAGAAAGGCAATGTAAATATATACATGTTCAGGTGGGTAGCTGCGTCAGCATGCGTAGGCTGCAAAGGAACAAGTAATAGGTTTATTCCATGCTGAAAAGAAAGAAAACACAACGTTTCGGCTGTGGAGCCTTCTTCTGGTGTCACCGAAACGTTGTGTTTTCGTCTTTTTTTCAGCATGGAATAAACCTATTACTTGTTCCTTTGCAGTACATATATACATGTACATCTAAAATGCAATATAACTAATATACATTGAAACTTGATGTCACCCCTCAGTCTTAAAAAAATTGTAAAAGAAAAAATGATGGGTGTACCGAATAGTACTGCTGCCTGACAGACTGGAAATTCCTTCATGGTAAGAATAAATACCCATGGAGATTACAGTTATCCAATTGCTAACACTGAGGCTGCTGGAGAAATGTTTAGCCATGCCAGCAGTGCTCATCTCTAGGGATTAAAGTCCATGCTGCTGTGCCATATGGGAACACAGACAATAGATGCACATTTTGTTGTAGGCAAGCTGGCATTCTGGTTAAAGAAAAACATTGACAACTGCAGACTGCTCTCAATATCCAGGGCTCAAAGTGGGAGTTGCTCTAATCGACTCTTAACCTTGAAAAATGATCGACTGTCTCTAAATCAATACTCTTTGCTTCCACAACAGACTACCCGCAGAGGGTCCCGAGATTGGACGGAGGGATTAGTCTGAGATCCAAGAGATCGACGGACTTAATCTTCTTTTAAAAGCGGATGTCTACGGATTGGAGTACAGTACGCACTCCAGCAGGGTGAGGCGTAGTGCCATCTCAATGTGCCAGACGGCAGAAGGTATCCGGGCAAGAAGTCCGCCACTGGAACTCGAGGAGATCATGTGAAGGAACAGATGCTGCCTAAGCTGTGAAAATCTGCAGGAAATAGTGAGTGTGACAGAACCAGATGAGAGAGGTGCAGAATGAAAGCTAATTTCACAACAATTGGTGACAAACTTCAGGAAAAGTGCCAAACCTATGCAGAGTAGATTAAGGAGATTAAGAGGACAAGAGCAAATGATTTCTCTATTAAGATAAAAGATCACCATAATGTATAATACAATGTAAGCAAGTTTCACAATTACATCATTGATTTCAATTGATTAAATAATGAGATTCTGATGTCACTTACAGAAGAGAACCGAAGGTTTACATTACTATTACTTCAACATCACACTAAAGAGCCTGAATTAGCATCCACCGCCAATTTCCTGTATCAGATATCCATCTCTAAGGTTCACAAAATGCATTTTCCACTCTGAGAATTGCTATTGTTATAAGCAACTACCTACATTAATTAGTGCTGCTTATAAATAAGGGATGCAATGGCAAATCAACATGAATGTCAAAGAGAATAATGGTTTGGTAAAATGGGCTTATGTATTTTTAAAAATATTTTATAGTTAATATACATAAGGTACTGAAGATCTACCTAAATGTATGGAGTCTCTGAAGCCTTTCAAGTAAATGGTTAAAAGAGTTAAAGTTAAGGTGCTTGCAGCTGGATCTGCATTATAGCTAAACATAAATCTCATCTAAGCCACCAGCCTCTATCTTGCAGAATGACAGAGTAGACAGATTCATAAACACCCAAAATATTCAATCAGCAGTAACCCAGCCAAGATCTCCACTCTTGTTCGTGACTAGAGTACTAGGCATCCAGGTTAGAGGTCATTATTTAACAGAGGTTACAGACAGAAGTCACCTAGTATTCAGTCAAGACAACAATTGACATGCCAATCTTTTAGATGACAAAAGTCCTGAACTCTTAAATTGATAAGAAACAAAGGTTTCGAGACTCCAATATTTACACATCCTTTACACTTGATATTTTTGCTGTAGAAAAGGCTCTACAAGTAACTACTTCTAACACTGTACATTCTCCATGACAAGACATTACTCAAAGCTGGAATTGTATGAGGCTGCCAATAGCTCCCCTGCTGTTAGAAATAAATGGAAATGAGGATTTATTGATTCCACATGCTGCTCAATTAATATTTAATTATTCTTGCAACAGGAATTTACGTTAAACATGCAAGCTCTTTTTTACTGTAAATTTGGAATTTTTTTTACAGTACATCTTGCAAAGTATGTTTATTTTAACACTTTAACTGAAAATAACTTAAAAATGACTTCACTGTTCTGCTCCTTTAATATTGTAACAGATGGGGGCTTACGAAAATGTAGATGATAACATTAATAATAATAATTATAATAATAATAATAATAATAATAATAATAATAATAATAAAACACAACCATCAAGATACAAGTTACACTATTACAAATTTACAAATAATGCCTCCCAGAGGCCTTACATCCTAACCAGACAGAAAAAAATAGTTTGCTTACCAAAAGGCCAAAAGAAGAGATAATCTTCCATCTCAACCAAACAGAATACAATCTATAGTTAAATATTTCTCTCTATTGACCTGGATGCCACAAAATGGACAGGAATCTATCCCACTTTCCTAAAAATGCACTCAATATCTAGGAGAGGGCATTTTTAACCAAGTGATTCTTTACACAAGTTCCTTACAACAAGAAAATAGCAAGTTTAGATACAGTGTTTTTCTCCTATGATGCGAGCTTACGTTGTGCAAGTTGGATATAGCATGACTTTTAAAGAAGAGAAAAGTATTTATACTGTGCAAATGTCGGTTGGATAGAGAGCAGTTGTGTGCCTTACTGGATTATTTCATTATTTTGTGCTTTTTAAAACTATTTTTATACAGATTCTATACAGATGGAAGAAACTGAGTTACTTTTCTCCTCCTTTCTGTTCCAGGCTGCATTGCATTGTTTTTGAATTCCTACAGACCAACTAATACTTATCTTTCATCTTTATATAAGTTCTAATCAAACCCAACAGGAATGAAGTCTGCTTAGAAGTGCAAAGAGAGGGGAATATTTGGGGCAGCAGTTATGGGTGTAACTCAGGACTGTGGAGTTGATAACACACTTTGTTGGTCAACTGGAGAGATGCGTGTACATCTGTTTCCTCAGGATCAAAATTGATCTCAGAAATGCTTCACTGGAACGTGACTAGGGCTACAAAGTGAGGCAGATCAATAGTCAGTTGCTACCAGAGTCCATCATGTGATAAACCAGATACTGTGGTGTTCTGGCACTTCAAAGGTTACACTTTATCTATCCCAGATGTGAGAAGGAATCCTGCAGTTATATAAAGCACCATTCTCTTATTTACACTTTGAATATATTAGCCAAACTTTCGAATAATTAAAAAAGTTATTGAAGGACCAAGGGCAAGGAAGAAACTTAAACCAACTTAACTGATCCTTGCTTTAATATTATTACATTGTCATTTCGGGATAGATGATCATTATCTTTCTTTTAGATACTGAAAACAAACTTTATTATTAAGAATTGAAAAAAATGCACCTATTTCTTTAACAGGAACTTATTCATTCCCAATTCTGAATTAATGCACAATGTTGTTAATTGTTTATTGTCACCAGTTTGCATCATAAACTGCGCCATTAAAAAAACAACACTAACAGTGTGAACATTTCAGACACATCCTTCTTAGTTCTTCAGCCTTACTGAAAAGCAGAGGGATCTACTGAACTCCTGCTACCAATTCTTCAATGAACAGACATTCATGATCTTCATTCATTTTTATGGAGTAGACAATCATCAGTTTAAAGATGCCAAGACATTAGTAAGAATGAAGAAAGAGCCACATTGTTCTCATCCTGAGCAATTCACTACACATACACTATAGAGCAAACATCAGTTGGCTGATTGTGATTCTGCCAGGAATAAAAAGCAGTTCATTTGCTCAGCTGAATGTGCTTACTTGATTTTGCAAGTTTCTAAGAAAGCTATTTGGAATTACTTTTCAATATATACTGTAATTGTCTCATAATGGGCAGCACTGTTACAATCATTGGAATAAGAAGCTTTCCAAGGCTTTTATTGTCAGCAAAAGCAAAACTTTCTAATATTTCACAAGCTACAGTAACACTGCAGCAGATGAAAAGTGGTCACTTAGGACTAATGCAAAGCCATGCAACATGAGAACGGATACAGTGCTACATGATGTAACTAATATCGCCTTTTTCTAAAAAAGAAAGGACAAATATAAAATGGTGTTAAGGATGTCACAGAGTGAAAGTGTCAAAAGTGCTGAATCCAGAGCTATCAAATTCAGCCTTAACAAGCAAAATGCCTTAAATACTATACATTAAAGAATACTGTATGTCTGAGAATTTTACAATTTTCTTCCATGAAGTTTTTTTTTCAGTTTCAGTTAAAGGTCCAGTACTGATTCCTAGACACCACTTAACAGGTCACTTACCAGCCTGTCTCGGACCTCTCTTTCTCCTGAAGGCAGCACCTGATTGCAGCGCTTCTAATAGGCCATCCATAATTCCAGTCTCGTCGCCCGCTGCAACAAAAGAAAAACACAGTCAAGACATCATAACATTAAGTAAAGGATTGTAAGTTTACCGCTTCTTGTTCATCAAGGCTGTTTTCAATAAAGTTACCACAGTTCAAAATTCCTGTGTCTCAGTTTCTATGACAACCAGAATAGCTCTTCCACTCATTCAGAATGAATTTCAGCTGAGTCACAGTAGAAAGGCTCAAAGAACTTTGGGGAAACTTGGTATTTACAGGACATTAAGATGATTCATTTCTCCAGGTCTGGTGAAACACTGCATTTCCAAAATAAGAAGTTAATTAGGATTTTATGCAACAACTTTTAGCAAACCCAAAACAAGATGTCCGTTGTTATAACTGTTTCGGCTGGAATTTAAGGCCTACAAAATACAGTATTGAACATTCTGCTTTTTATAATCAGAAAAATAAAGTTTAAATAATTAATCCCTTTTGTCCAGTGTTTGACATGAGGTATACCTGAAAATATAGCCTGTACAAGGGCATTTTTAAAGATGCTCTATTTCTACATCAACGCCTTCAGGAGATTACGGTTTCAAAAAGACAAAGTCACTACCTGGAAGATTAAATACTATTTCACATTGAAAGTACAATTAATAAATTACATGCAAAAACAAGTATATCGCTATATCATTTACATTTCTTTAGAACCAATAATAAAACAGGCTACAAAAGGCTGGAAATAACTGTTCCCCATCCATACTTCCACCCTTCACACACTGTGGAGAGGGGACAGGACTGTGGACTACAGTCCTGAAGGTCACGCGATCAAATACTGTGTGGGGACACTTCTGCGGGACCCCTGAGCAAAATTCCTCACTAGATGTGTTGCAGTAAATACCCTGCTGTATCAACGGGTCTCTGGGTCATCACTGTAAATAAGAGCACGTTTTCAATTGACTTATCTTGTTAAATAAAGCAGAATCCAGGATTTATATGAAACAGGACAGCACCTCCCTTCAGACAGATGAAAGGATTACTCATTAGCTGCTGTTTATGGATTAAGGGGAAAAAAATAAAGCAAACATCCTTGTTCTACTTTCCACAGTAACCCACCTTGCTCCCTTCTTCCTGGACGTACAGTACAAGTATTTGAGTGCGATTCAACCTGGCTGCCTTCCTGCTGGTGGTGCGTGGACGCAGGTCCACAAGCACCTCGATTCTTAACTCAACACTGCGCTTAAGCACTGAAAATGACAACACTGCGACTCTGAACATGGGGGGGTGGGGGTATTGCAAACTACATACTGGTGTAAAAAACAATCACAAAATCAAAGCCATTGCACCAACTATCGCAAACAAAATGCAAAATCACCAATAAAATGGTATGCCTTCGCTGCTCTCACAGTCTAGAGGCTTACATTAACCCAGATGAGCACTGACCCACTTTAAAATGGGACTCGACTCACTCACACTACTGGTGCTGGAGGGGAATAGTAAGGCGGGGGAGGGGAGAGGCAGGCAGACTGTGCGGCACACACAGACCTGATTGAATGCTAAGAGATTAGGATTAATAGTAGAAAACAGCTCACTCTCCAAGTAAACACACTGTCCTTGTGGCACGATGAGGGTAGACGGCCAGGATGTAAACAGACATGCTAATATAGTCTTCTAGTAAAAAAAAAAACATCACAAGCAGATGGGAGCTACAGTAAATATATCGTACATTTAAAAAAATGAATTTATGACTGGTAAATAAAAAAAAAAATCAAAGTAGATGGCTAGGGACATCTGGAGGCAGTGGCTCTAAGTGCATTTTTCCCCTGAAGAGATTGCAGGTCACTCGTGATTCAGGTCAGAGCATATAATCCCTTTTTATTCTAAGCTAAAATCTGCCCCCCCCCCGTCCCTGGAGTGAATCCTCAGTCTGACAAAGACACTGTGCAGAGACAAAAGCAGATCAGGGGAAAATAATCTCTACAATAAGCAAGCAGTTTTACTATCCATCCTGGGCTAGCAGCATCTCCAGGGTAGTGATGTAAGGATAAATCACACCTGGCTAATAGAGTAGAGGCTATATTTCAATTAAAAAAAAAACCTGACAGACTGATGTGGTGAGCTAATGAAAACAACATTTTCTCAATTAAACCTTTGTATTGCAGTAGCTTCTCTACGTTTTCTACGTATAAAAATGCTCTAGAAAGCAACAGAAAAAGAAAGATGTAAACACAAACACAGCGGCAGGTGGCTTTAATTATTTCCATTCTGAATGGAAAAGGTTAAAGGTTTTAGGTCATCATACCGTCTCAAGAGATTAGCTAATACGCAGCTCTCTGCTGCCACCCCCTCCCCCCCGACACGCACACTTATTCCAGGCCAGTTAACACGTGCCAGATGGGACACGTGCGCGCCTCCCACGTCACTGAGGTAAACAGAAGGGAGGAAATCGCTGCGTGGCTCGAATGCTCCACACTGTGGGTATCTATGTGAACTGCAATGCTGGCGTTTATACAGGTCTCGACAAGACAAAGTACATGACTGTTGTTCCCCTTAGGATTTAGGAAATTACATTTAAAAAAATCTAAAAAGATGCCTTTTACTTCCATCACATACTAAGAAATGAATAAAAACTGCAAATGGGGAATTATGTCTAGTAGGAGAAAATAGCACTTTTCAAAGAAAAATATTTAACCTAGTCTTCATAGTTCCAGCAATAATTGTAGATGTTATAAGTGATAAAACCTATGATGTATAATTATATACACTTATTACACCTATATAAATATACATATTTAAATGCATGGTAAAGGTAGAGCGATGATTTTAATCTGACTGGGATACCAATGAACTGACACCTTGGCAATTAAATATTCCACAGCACTGTCTGTAAGAGCACAGGCATTAACCCAAGGGCACCTGCTATATTCCCATTTGGTACTGTAGTACCTTTCCAATGTGTGTTTCAACCTTAATTCAGCTGAAGTGATTTCTCAATTTTCCACCTGATCTGCTGTATAGATGGACTGCTGGATAATCGCAGTTACATATCAAACATGTGAACGTTTCATACAAAACAGCAGTGGGTGAGGTTGGCCTCTATATACAGTAAGCAGAGATTTGGGATAAAATGTTATGCAAAGGCAAGAAATTGAAAAGAAAAGAATGGCTGATGTGTAAAACTGTAAATAAAATACAAAATGAGCAACCTTGCAGTACACCTTATGTTATCAGGTAGCTACACTAGGTGTATTGACCATTGACACGTACATTTCCACTCCGACAGATGGGAATGCTAAAAGTCAAGCACTCCATAATTCATTCCAAAACAAAAATCATCGAGCTTATTACAGCTAATTAACAAAAACTATGTTGCTGCTACTTACAGCAATGTAGTGATTATATTGTAGTCTTTATATTGCCTTAAAATATAAAATTATTCTTACTTAGCAACAAATACCATGGCTTTTCTGTCCAGGGCTATGAGAGTTAATTGAGCTTTTTTTCAAATCCTTTCACATCCTGAATGTCATGACAACAGTGTATGTTGAAAGAGATGTAATCACATTAGGACATCTGTCACTGGTCTGTAGGGCCTCACTTATTGATAACACTGACATCGTGTGGTTAGAGGTAGATACTGCAACTGACCCACATTTACCCTTGTTACGTTTAAAGAAAACTAAATACTGCACTTCCCAGTATTATTTGGACCTCTACTGATTTTCAACTGACCCTATTTGTGAAAAGAAAACTGCAGAAAGTTAAAAAACAGGTCAATGCTGAAAGATTTAAAGACTCATTTTTTAAAAATTTGTGTTAAGGGTATACTGCACATTGTCAGTCATGTTTTCTTTGTACTTTCCCCAACGTTCCCCAGATGTTTTTCAAATTAAAATAACTAACTCCAGTGAACCCCACTGTGTTACCAGATCGACATCTGAACATAAAGTGTTGACACAAAGGTAATCATAAATCAAAACAAGTTATTTTTTAACAAAGTTTAACAGAAAAGTGAAAAAATACACAGATTGTGAAGTTTAGTTACATAACGGAGTATTTGAATGTTTCCCAAAAATGTTCCCTTTTCCAAACTTTCATAATATTTTGAGTTTAAAATAACTTTTAAGTCTTTTCAATATAATAATAACATACACATTACATTTCTTAGGAACAGCAGATATACAATCTGCAGTATTTTGCCTTTTTCAACAAGTATGTGTACTGCAATTAAAATGAAACTTAATCTGATACTACCAGCTGGTAGATGGCCTGTATTTTGAAAGTGAAAAGCATAAACCAAGTTCTTTGTGGTAAAGAGCCATAAAATATGTTTCAAAGGAGTACAAGAGCACTACCAGCTTTTTGGAAAGTTATGTACTTTACAAAGTGTCTTGTATTCAATATTCTTCTGCTGTCCTCTTTAATTATCAGTAATTCTGGATGTGGAAAAAATGTAGGTGCATAGAACCTCTGTTCTTGTGTAAAGCTGAAGGTACAGAAAAGTAACTAAAAACAGCTTAGAAATGGTACAATAGCTGATGCATATGAGACAATAGCTTCCCACCCCCCGCTCTCTCATCCTAGTAATTATTCATATCCCTGCAGCAGGAAATGAGGGAGACTTGAGACGCAGGAACCCATACGGGAAAGCTGGTTCTAATTTTTGCTTCTTTTTTTAGCAAGTCTGTAACTTGAGATAAGGCTAAGTGGCCCCACTTTTCTACCTATATCAAATAAAGCGGCTTCTAGGGGGGTATCATTGTCAAGTCTTAAGGAAAATACTTTTAAATGAGCCTGGTGTGCCTTTAAAAAGGTGTCTCCAAATGTGGCCACATTCTAAAGAAAACAACTTCTGTCATAATTTCAGTGGTGATGCCTTCAAATGGAAACAAGGCATAAAAGTAACAAGGTGTTAAAAGTAATTTTTTAATTACCCTGCCACACTCATATTCCCCCTTTTAATTCAAGTATTCTAGTTCAGAAGTTTAGAAGAATTCGTTTTCAATTGACATAACCTGATGTAAATCTTAGACTGTTTACGACACCATACATGTCACTGGATTCCACAAATGCACATCAGGCCCTTTATAATTTTAACAGGACTCCATAAAACTACTCAAGCCCAAATACTGACTCATTCAAAACGTGGTTATGGCTTTAAACCAGAGTCCCCTTTCAGTAAGCCTGACTCATACTTCTGTGTCAAACGTGTTTTTTCGTGGTCTCTTACGGACATTTTTCCTTTAGAAACAGAGGAAAAACAAAACCAGGGAGAGGAGGGGAAGGTGGTGGATTGAAGCCGAGCGAACTCACAAAAATGAAAAACAGATTGAGGAAAAAGGAAGGAGCAGAAAGGCAAACTTCACTTTGCGGGGGAGGGAGGTGAAAAGCATACCAACTGGCACATTCTATTCCTCACGATTACAAATAGTCTTCTGCCCCTTGCAAAGAGGACACAGAAGTAAACTTGTAAAGGGAAGTATTTTCTAAAAGCATTTGTCACAATAGTATGGCCTCTTTCTTTAGTGCCTGGCTACACAGAACTTGGTAGAAGGAGGAATTTTTCAGCATGGTTTGATTTCGCAAACAAGAGCCAGGGTAACACAGAGATCAGGTGGTGTTTGATTTAAAACAGATGTGGAGTGTACAATGTCCTTATTATGCTACACCAAGACATTCTGGCAGACATACAGTCTCCAGCAAGAGGCACAATATATGCAGGAGTTTTCTAAAGCAAATCAGGTGCAGAGACACCACAGAAGTAAGGAATAATACCTAATGAATTCAGACATGGAAAAAAAGGTATTTTGTACAAACCACTACTGGTTAGGACAACTCTGAACTTGAAGCATCTCAACTGTCTTTTTATTCTAAATATTACTTTTGAAAATAGACATGGGGAAAAAAGACTTAATTATAGAGCATACTTCAAAAATAAACTGCTCTTTCTTTTTCTGTGGCAAACTTATTGTAACCAGCAGAACTGTAATCATGAAGGTAAATGACGTGTTTAGTTCAGTTAAAAATCAATGGTGTGGCACATGATGCACGAAAAAACGCTTAGAAGATCTTCTGATGCCACAAAGTGCTTTATCCAATTCTAGTTTTAGAACTTACTAGAAATTGCAATACATACAAAAATGACTTCCCAGTCTATCTGAACTTGTACCTTGTAAATTACAAAGGATCCAAACTCACGGAATGCTGTGTTAATGAAACTAAGAATGACAAGTATGAAATGGGTACATTTTTAAACAATATCAGTAAAGCAAAAGGTTCAGATAAGCAAATTAGTATATTTAAGGCCTTCCATCAATAAGAAAGATCAAATTAGCACCCAGCTAGACTTCTGTGATGTGTATAAAGGATCTGTGGATGTTTTTACAATGTGGGCCAGCTGCACATACACATAGGAGAAGGAAGGCAGGATACAAAAAAACGAGCATCTGGGAAACATTTACACCAGACGCATAATGATGCAGTGGCACCATTCTTAAGGACTGGACATTTTCTTTGAGAAAGACGAGTCCTACAGGAGTGACATTCTTGTAAGGCTGTAAGTCATGCAGAGTATGTGGTTAATCAAGGGTTGCTAATCACAGTCATGCACTCAAACACACGGACAACAATCTGTGTTTAAAACAAATAGAGGAGGTTTACATTTTTCTAGTTAATGGTATAAATATCTCAAATTACTGAAACAGGATTAACGCATTCACAGTAAAAAAATTAAATGAGCAGCTGCCTGATGCTCAACAGGATTAATCTGGCATTCTAACCAAACAGACACGTGCTAAGTCTAATTTCAATTTAAAAATTTAATTAATAGTCAATCGCAAAATTATGTCAATGGTGAAATATCACATGCAGTAATCGATCTTTTCCTAAATTAATATTTGAAAGCTATGCTCAAAAACTGGATTGAACAATCTGAGAGAGATGATCAGATTTATACACTGAAGGCTCAAGTACCAGAGCTACTTTTGGAAAAGACAGAAGGGAAATCCAGCCTTTACAGAACATTTTACATCAAGGCCCTGAGGTTTGTTGAAATATGAGCCTTCAAATCATAAATATTATAATTATAATTGTGTTGCTGTTGCACAATAACAATGGAAAAAAAAGGATGCCAATCATTAGGATGCTAATCATTAGATCACTGTAATGTGAACTACATATTTTTTATTGTATATATTCTTTTTCTCCACGGGAAAGAGGAAAATTTTATTTGTTTTCTTTTTCTTATTTCTTAGGGACGGGGGGAGAGGGCAAATACCAGGATGTGTCTTTAAACACAACTTTGAATAAACTTTGTATATTTATATAAGCAACCAGCTGGATTCAAGGCCATTTTTCTTCAGTGTATTTCCACAGCTTGTTCCAGAGCAGCAAATCTGCTAAAAAATGAACTCTGAGCGCCCTCTACTTGTGCAAAATGGTATTTTGCCAACCACAAACTAATTTCTTTCCACTTATTTCACTGCATGTGTGACATTTCCTGGTATTCACCAACAACCACAAAACATTAACTGCATGCTGAATAACACCCTTGGTCGAAACCTTAAATAGATGTTTACAGATCGCCAGCTGGAGTTCTCAAACCAGAGGCTTTTCATCACACACCAAACTACACGTTTATGATGAGGGATGAAGGTGGTTTTGCCAAATCACTGGTCAAGACATTTTAAATAAACGTGGCAGAGCAGTAACAGCAAAAGGAGCATCGCAGCTTCTGTCCCTCTGCGGGATCCCAGAGCTCTCATAGGAAAAGGCTGAGCTGCTTGCCAGAGGATTCATTCCTGTAAAGGGTTCCCGTCTTCTTGTCATTTATTGTCACTTCCAAACAATAAATATTCTGCTGTCAAGCCAACTGGGAGACTTATGATAACCATCACACTTCAAACAGTCTTCCTAGGGACCAGTGCCTTGATTAACCACATAAGCAGAACTATATATTTATATTTCAGCAACAGAAGGATAAATGATAATGTGAAAACAAGCCTTCTCAGTTGCTATTGCCTCAGAAACGTAAGATTTACAAGTCTACAGACCACAAAAATATATTTTTTTATCAGTTTTCTTTAATAAATGTGCTGAACTGGTGGATATTTAGAGTACTTTGTACTTATGTGGCTTGTCAGAAATATTATATGAAACACAATTTGTGTTTCCAAAGACAAATTCCAAGACTGGAATTTGGATTTTCTGGCATTTGCGTTTTCTGAGAATATCAAAAAGTGATACACAGTAAGTGAAAGTAAACAAACAAGACTCTGAGGACAGCCTTTCTTTACTATTTGAAACATTTCTGCCACTTCTATCATAGTTAAACATGTGCAGTTTAACAGCTGTTATAAAGCAGACTGGTACAGTCAGTGGAGGAGGTGTGGGTGGTTTGAGAAAAAGGCTCCTATAAGTTCTTGTGAAAGTATGATGTTGTAGTCTGTGAGAGGAATCACATCATTTCTCCCTCATTCCTGACTTATGCAGACGAGAGGTTTCTCTTCCCAATGACAATACTCTCCTCCTTACCTGCATTGATATCAATGATCTGGCTCCTCTTCTGCTTCTCCTCCTTCTCCCTCTCGGCCTTCTCCTTTGCCAGTTTGGCCTTGCGGATCTTTTCCTCTGTCTCTTTCCTCTTCTGATTCTCCTTCACTGCTTGCTGAAGAGCACAGGAGACATGTTCCATTATGCATCAGCCCACCTGTGAGTCAGGCTGAGGAGAGTGCGAGGAGCAACTCAAGCTGGAAGCTGTGACGACCAGGCGCTAACATTTGCTCATTTTTGTTTTGTGGTAAATGTTTTAAACTACACTTTAGGGTACGATGCTCATTATAAGTTGAATGAATAAAAAGGTATTGAGCCCTTTTACACTAAAGACAATACACAACTTTTAAAAATACAGTATATGAGTTTTAGTCGCTTATACTGTCTCTCAGAAATAGAGCAGGAAATATCTGGGCATCTTTGTTCAACTTTGCAGAAAGGGAAGGCTACTGTGGCACTTTACCAATGATTTATTGTCAAACTTAAGCGCATATTTATTATGATGTATATATATGTATCTGGGTGACTGAGGTTATGAATGAAATAAGTGGCTGCTGTGCACTCAAAAATGAGCGTGAACAGGCAATCCATCTGCATTTGGCAGTTTGCCATGATACACATACAGCTTGTGAGTACGCTAGATTACGCCTTGCTGTATAACCTGCATTACTATAAAGCACCACAATAATTTAGTTTTTAAAAAGGCAATTGCCATTATCTTGCACATTTAATTACTGTTTGCATATTATAGATATTAATGTTCGATCAACAGCAATGAAGTGAAGAAAGAATCAACATCCGACTGTAAATCTGTTGCTTATTTGGGTGAATGCATTTTCATAAAGAATTTCCCTGACAGTTGTGGTCAAAAACTATTTGACTAGAATTTGCAGGTTCACTGAGGATGTGCAAAACTGTTTTTTACAATTATATGAATGTGATACCATTGTGCTTCTCACCTACCTATGAACATATTTCTATTAATCAATTTCTGATTAATTTAAAGGTGTCACTATACAGTGCCTGAAATAAGTGAAAATTAACATAAGGTATGCACATATTTACAATTTTAAATGTTTAGTACAAATCCATCCATATATTGTACTAGGTGCATATACAGTTTGTATGTATACATATCCATATATTGTTCTTAAGAAAGGAAACTGAAAAAGAAAATCAGTAATAACTCAAAATGGTGATGAATGACAGCAAGATCTAATGCAGACAATACTACAATTCTTCCATTCAAAGATGATATCTAACAGGCAATGGGGTAGCTGTGTGTGACTAAGTCATGGGAAAATAGAATTGATGACATAAGTGCTTAGCCGACTTGTTCTTTAATAAAGTCAGTGAGAAATGATTCATTCCTGGTAAAATTACTGGTACAAAGGAAACGGAAAACAAAGTAACTGTTTGTATCCCCTGTAATGCGTCAGCACAGGGCTATTCACAACTATCTGACCTTGTGCTCTGCCCCCTTAACAGGACGTCAGTATCTGGATAGTGTAATGCTTGTGTGGAGCTCAGTGAACATCCTGTGTTATTCTTTTTGCCTTGTATCTGGTTCACTTAGCGCAGGATGAGGATCAGCTGTACTGTCTTGCTTTGCCTGGTGCAAGGGAAACAGCATACCTAATACTTTTAATGCCACAGATTTGCTTTGTCAGCACTAAGGTGTTTCTTTCCAACCTCATGCTGATTAAGATTGTCATAACAGCTGTGGCATAGGAGCCAGAAAACCTACCCTTTAAGTGCTACGATAGTCATGAAATGTAAAAAGGGTTAGAATGGAGACAAGGCCATTCAGCCCAGCTAGCGTCTTAAGCTGCTAGCAGCTAAGCAATTTAGGATTTCTCCCAGCAACGTCTTGAAAGAAACTAAAATATCAGTCTTGAACAAAGCTTCTTCCAGACTCCTACAACCATTTGTGTAGAAAGCTTCCCTCTGTTTTCTAGTTTAACACCTCTTATTTGCCACTGGGGTGCTTTGGTTATTGTAGTATTGCTGATTCTAAGAAAGTCCATTAGGTTGACTTTTAATGATCATACTTTTAAAAATCACACATGGTTGTCTCTGTTCATGAATGAAAAAGACTAAAAAATGCCTAGTTCTTTGGGTTTGTCATAGCAAGACATTTCTTTAAGTCTGGGAATGTCTTTGGCAGCTCATCACTGGACTGATTCCAGTGGCAAAACGCTACACAATATTCTGAAAGAGGTCCTTTGGGAGCTCATAACATTTTAATATTGACAACTGACTCTTTGGTTTCACATTACTCTTCCACATTGTCTAGAAGATGAAACTGGTATATTAGCATAGACAACTTAAGTCATTTTAAGCATCTTCAGGGACAGTGTTTTTAGTATGTATAGTTTGCACTGTATGTCTGCTGCTTGCAGTGATTTTCTTGGATTAAAGACTTGTCTATATTAAATATTATAAGCCAGATGACATTTCAGATTTCAATACAATTCTGATAGTGTGTTGAATCAAATCAAGTTGAAATGAAACACTACCTGGAACATGTTCCTGAAATTGTTGAGGTCCCCGAAAAATTCCTCCACAGAGATCTTCTTGGGGTTAAAGACAAAATAGGTCCCTAAGTCCTCATACTGCTTCTCCATGTTTTTGTGCATGAGGGCCAGTAGGTCATACTGCTCTCGTGCAGAGGACACAAAGCTGTGCAAACCAAGAGTTAAGGAATCACAAGTAAAAGACTCATAGCAGGTGGTTTACATGAGCAAGGGTTATAAAGTACAGGATACATTCACTCAGAAATAAAACAAACGAAGTAAGAAACAAATACCATTCTTCAACATTCTTAGGTTACTTAAATATGCTATAATTTTGGATGAGGTTGTACATGCAAAATGCAAAATAGTTGTTTTGTGAGGAATGGGGAATGGGGAATAAAACAACCATAAATACTATAATATGAATCATAACAGTTTAAACAATGTGTTCAATAAAGTTGTAAATAATGTTCAATAATGTTTAAGTGTTGTGTTCAATATTGACATGAAATACAATTGTTTGCGTGTTATTATTAGTTTAAGCATATTGTGTTTGTCTAATATTGTGACTTAGTTGAAGATCAGACCACATTTTTATGAGTAATTAATGCAGAAATCCAGGTAATTTCAAAGGGTTCACAAACGTTTTCTCGCAACTGTACATATATATGAAACATAAAGTTTATAATATGAATCCATGCAGTACTGTCAAAAGCTCAAAGAGTAGATGAAACACTAAAATTGTCTTAAATTAAAAAATAAAGACTTTTGGAAAACCTGCAATGAAATGTGCATGCTCAGAAATGCTCAAAAGGCACATGGCTAAAGCACAACACTAAACTAAGGCTGTCCAACCTAATACTCATAGTAATATCATTGTATCAAAGACCAAGATAAAATAATCAGGGGTTCCCGTTTTCACTCTGACCCCTACCTTAATGTTTTCAGAAGTAACACATGTTCCAATATATTATGTGCCTTAAAAAATGGATATTTATATGAGGTACCTCCAACAATCCAAAAGGTGTCAAGAAGGAAAGATAACTGATCTCTGAACACAATCAGAAACAAAAGTTTAAAACAGGTTATAACTCCAGAATATATAGAACATAGTATACTCTAGAAGAGCTAGAATGTCTCTTCTATGATTTGTCATGTTTCAGTAAAATTAGATCATCAGTACACCCCTAGAATATTTGCAAAAAGAAGATAAAAGACCTCAAATGCCAAGCCAACAGCCACCAATGGCACCTTTCGCTTTCAAACTGGTTCAAGTAAAATTAATAATGTCACAAAACATTTGTTCCTTGTTATCTATGGATTGCATTTCCAAGGTTTATTTTAGTTTGAGGAATAAGCAATCAGGGCAATCCTGCATGATTAAAAGAACAAGACTCGGGGCCTCAGTATCCTTCACTTAATTTCACGAGGAGCTATAAGTAGAAAGCTTGCAGAATACTACTGTATTTTAATATTAACTTAATATTTAAGGGAAGACATTGATTGGAAGATGGTAAATGCAAATTCATTTAATTTAATTTACCATTACCATCTTCGATATTTACATATGAGCCTGTATCTATTTTAATACAGATCTATATATGTATTAAAAACTACCCTTTTCTAATATTTGGGCAATTGTTCCAAAAAATAAAAGTGCTGTATTAATAGCTTACCTATAAGAATATACTACTTGTCCCAGTATTTTTTCTAGTTATTTATACAAAAATATATACATAATCATTAATATTAAAATGGTAGCATCACTGTCTCAAAGAAATATGCTGTGTTCCTTTACTCTTTGATATAGATTTTTTTTTAATGGCCATTTAATGTTTGGCATGGAGACATCTTTCAATATAATTTGAGTGACCTGCGCCACAGGTCAATTATAAATTAATTTTTGCAATTTAATATTAGGCTACATTCCATCACAGAACACGTTATGAATACAAAACTTCAGACAGAAAAGTTAAAGCAATTCCTTGCTTACCCTGTGTTGTAGATTTTAATGCTGCAGGGAAATTACCTTTATTTACAGTATAAGAATAGCACTGCCACGCTGTGCCCTACCACTCGGTGTGTAGACCAGTCCTGTTGTGCTGAAAGCACAACAAGGCCATCTGTTTCATCTGCACTTTTGCCAAGTGTAAAAATCAACAACTAAATCATGTATTATAAGAAAATAAGAAGAATTAAAAACTAGAGACAACCATTTGGCTTCTCTCATTAAAAGTATTTGGTAGCATCATAAAATTCTGTAACAACATGTGTTTAGCTGTTTAGGAAGAAAAACGTTATGCACTAAGACAGTCCAAGATACATGCCATACTAAAAACTGTTCATATAGAAATGGGAATTTATTCACTTATGAATGGAAAAATTATGTATGAAGTCAACATTTCAATAAAATGTGCTGACCAGCAATAAAATAAACAAATATCAATTAATAAGCACCAAATTAATGGAGCATCATGACTGTGCATCTTGAATTACTGCATGAACTTTCTTGCTTTCTGCCTTAGCCAGCCTACAGCTGTGGTGTTATTGACAGGCAAGGTGCAGTTGAAAATACACAGTTGCACACTTGCAAACTTCATGCTTGCAACTCCAACAAAGATGAAAGCGCTGGTTAGAAGAAGAAAGTCTCAGAGAAGTAGAGGTAGACAGTGTAAGAGTCAATACATGATTAAGCGAGCACCGAGAGAGAAGCTTTGTATGCAGCTCATTAAAATGAATGATCTGAACAACTACATCCCAGCAAATGGGTTTTGGGAAGAGACTGAAACTGGGGCTTTAATCAATGGAAATGCAGTGTCATGACAAAATCTCTTTTCAGGAAGTGCCAAGTCAAAAGGGGGAGGTGGGGAGGGGGGGTAAATGTTTTTATAACTCTCTCCAAAAATATTCCATTACCCACTGCAAGTAAAACCAAGATATCTGCGGAAAAGCAGCATCTTAAAAGGACTTTTAAAAAACTACATTTGAAAATTCTAAAAATAACTTTAATGATTGAACTTTAACTTTACCAATAACATATAATGTTATGTTTTTCTCAGATTTAATAAGACTAGATGGTTTTTGTTTTTGAATAATTTAATGTGAGATACTTCTGGAAGGATATGTTAACAAACCTAAGACCTTAGATTCAGCTGGTATTTGATGTTATCCGAAACTCCAAATTCAACATATGGAATCGGTGCTCACCAAGCATTATGTATGTTTCTGTTGGGGTTTTGACAACTCAGAAGGAAGTCAGGCTGAGCCATATTAAAACCCAGCAAATTTAACATTTACACAATTTTAGATACAAATTTCAAAATGTCCCTCCCTTAATCTATTCTAATCCATTCTCAGGCACATTAAATAAATTTATCTCCAGCTCTCCTTTAATAGTCACAAATGATTACATTGCAGTTTAAGAAAGGATATTGTCATCTTCTCCACAAACTTATCTCTTTCATCTGTTGGAGGAGGGAAAGTCTCAATTTCTTTTTCCAAATTCGTGATCTGCTTAGACATCTGGTCTATGGACTTCTGTAGTGTTTCGGCAGGTACTGGATGGCAGGAAGACAAACATAGTCATAGGTCATAGGTCACGGTGAGAAAAAACACAAATACAACTCTTACTTATCACTAGATTCATTCAACAGTTGTGTTAATTATAAAACATTTACCAGTGTCATCGTGAACACCTTACAAACTGTGTACCCCTTATAAAGAGAGATTTACTGTTCACTTTATAAACAAATCTACACCTTGCTCTGTAAATGGGATTTAAATTGCAATTTTCTAAATATGCAGGTATGACTGAAAATATATCATATTGAATGTTCATCCCTAAATTCTCAGTGACAAGTGGAATAGTACCAGTTTAATTTTTTTTTTTTAATTTGATTTTTTTTATGTGATGTATAAGCAGATGTTATAGCCAAACAAAAATGATAATTTGGTAATCACCGTGTGGAGAAGAACATAACATTTAAATCTGAAAAGGAAATATATGAAACTCTATACTGCACTTTTCTATCTTCACATTTCACATTTCCTAGCTTGATCACTTGAATCAGGCCCTAAATCAACAGGGCAAATAAATCTGCCAGTGCTGTCATACCTCGGCTTGCCTTCTCTACATGAATCAGCTCATCAGTAAAATGCAGCACCTCAGGATACTGCTCCTGACAAATTTCTGCCAGGAAGTGGAGGAGGGTCATTTTCTGATCGGTGGTCTTGGTGTCTCGAAGCTACGGAGAGAAGAAGGAAGCAGGGGTTCAAATTCTGACCACTGAAATGAAATCTGAAAGCAAACCAAAATGAAAGAGCCTGCTTTTCTTAGAAATCAAAGGACTTGTAGAACAAATAAAACAACACACTACTAACAACAACTGATCAAAGTTATAAGGCTTTTGTAGTCAAAACATGTAAGTTTAGCAAAAGGCCTAATAATGCTAAAACCGAAGAGCTGTTAAACATGTATGTAAAAACAAGAAAAAAACAAGTAAAAACAATAAAAGAAACTATATATTAGTCTGAAAAACTGGAATTAAAAACTGTGTGATAGTTAAGTTAACAAACTGAATGTACATAAGGCTTCCGGCTTTTAACAATGCCTACATGTGATTTGTTAAATCAGGGTGATATTGGAATAGTCATAAGCCTGCAACTAAAAACAATATCACAAGTATAAATAATTATTCAGAATAAACTGTTATTACCTATATTATGTGTGGGTTGCGGGTTACAAAACAGACTGGCTTTCATTGTTCATAACTACATGTAATTTACAGGAAAATACTGTGAACCTCTTATTTCAGTATCTTCAGTTCAGAAGGCTTGCCTTTGCATCACTTATGCAGTAACTAAACTGTGCCTTAACTATGTGCCTCTTAGAAATATCTTTTAGTTAAGCTTTGGATATAATACTGACCTTCTCCAGTGTGAGAAAAATGACTGCAATATAGAGGAGTGAAAACTCAAGGACTGCAGTGCAATTCGAGACTAAATACGAGTTGGTAAAATGTCAATGTATTGTCTCTATAAACAGCTGCTTAACAACATATACGGGAACTCTAGTGGTAGAAAAATAAAGCCTCGACAATAAGGTTTGTCAATCCAAGCGGGAGCGCGTGTGGCTCTGGGACCTTACTTTGCAGAGGAAGCTGATGCTGAACCCAAAGGCACCGGCGTTTCTGGAGCCTGCATTCATGTAGTTCCCGACCAGCAGGGTGAGCTCCAGCAGCTTGGCGAAGCTCTCGCTCTTGCGCAGCTCCTCGCAGGCAGCGGTCACGGCCACCACGTCCGGCTTGATGTTGTTGAGCTGCTCGTCGAAGAGGAGCTTGAACAAGATGGAGGTCAGGCGAGATCGCAGCCTGGGCACCGCGCTCATCTGCAGGGAAACGGAAGGCGAGATCGAAAGAAGGGCTAGAGGCGGCAGGGGGCCGCCCGGCCTACCCAGCCAGTGAGGTAGGTTGATGCGAGGATCTTATCCGAACGTCACTTGAAAAAACTATTACTAAAGGGAATGATCTTAAAAGTTTCAGTCTTTACGTGCGTAAACTGATCACTGTGTTCTGCAGGAAGAATCAATGATGTTCTTAATACATACAAGTAAATCACATTTTCGCAGTGCAATGGTAACAACCAGCGATCTCGAAAGATCAAAAAAGCCCAATGCCTTATGCTTTTCACTGAAGTAAAAAAAAAAACTTTCACTTGCAAGTTTTTTATGAAGATTAGTCCTTTCAGAGTTACATCTACAAAATTGCTTGCTGCTTAAGTTAGCGTCAGTGGACTCACCACAACGCCAAACTGTTCTGATTCCGCCAAGTCGTCGTAGTCATCCTTCAACTCAGCCAACACATTGAGCTGGTCTTGTTCTGGAAGCTGTTTAACCAGGTTCTGCACAGCACAAATTCAAAGGTGGATTGAGTGAAAGGATTTACAAATTTGTCCTCACATTGTTTAATTATATGCTAATATACATAAGGATGGCTATACGCGAAAGGGAGATGTTCAGCCCATCTAGTTCATTTGGTTTTTCAGTTGCATACTGATAAAAGCATATCATCCAGCTGCTTCTTGAAAGCAGCCAGGGGTTTGTCTTCAGCAACGTGACTAGGAAGCTAGTTGCAAGAAGAGCCTCCTGTTGTCCATAAATTTAAATGTACATCCATGTACAGTACAGTACAGTAGTTTCACTGTTGATTATGTTCAATGGTTGAGGGCCTTTGAGGATTCTAAATACTTGAATTAGGTCCAAATCTAATCTTCTCTGGCTAAAAACGTTAGATTACTTCAGCCTGTTCCTTTGAGCCAGGGAATGGATCTCTTTGTGCTTCTCTGGGACTGATTCTTGAACAGAAGTATCTGTTTTGTACCTTGTTGGCCAAATTGGTACTCAGTATTCCAAATGAGGCCTTAAAACTGCTATTTTAACATAACATCCCTTGACATGCGTTGTACACTTAACTATCCTAACATTCTGCTTGGCTTTTTACTGTTCCCCACAGCGTCTAGAATATGAAAATAATGAGTCTACATATACTTTCTTGCAATTAGCCTCTCGAACCTCAGTGTTTTATGTGTTATACTTAGTAGTTTATGCTTTTTTCTTACCTGAATTCAAGACCCTGCACTTATTTACAGTAAGTGACTGCAGTGACTGACTGTTGCAGAAGTAATTAACCACCTCGTTTATGAAACTGTTGATTGGGCACAGGTGTTGTGGTGAATTAACTCTTTGGATGTCAAGCCTGGTGAAAACCAGGAAAGAAAAACTAAAAAACATGACCCGTTATCAGGAGAACAATGCTTTTGTGCCATCTGTATGTTGATGGCCAAACTAAGTCACTTCAAATGAACTCAGCTGGAGTCCCTGTAAGTGATGAATCAAAGTTCTGTATGGACCACCCTGAAAGAAGCCAGCGAATGTGTTGCAGATGTGCCAAATGATACGCTAACTGTTGTGTGCAACGGACCAGTTGATAGCAAGATCCCAGCGTGGTGGTCTGGACAGGAGTGTCTATTGACTGCAATTTGATTACTTGACTCCATTTGATTACTTGATTACATAAAACCATAAAAAAAACTAGAGTAACATTCAACCTCGAGCATACAAATAAACACATTAAATATTTTTAAGAATCAACGTCTGTATAAGATATTTAAAAGGCGTGTGTGTTGTCAGTAAAAAAAACGAAAGTCCATGAATACCATTACATTAAAAAAAAGATACATCACATAACAGCCTGGATTATCTTTTCAAAGTGGACATTAGCGTTCCTTGAAGAAATACTCTGGGCAAAGTATAAGATGCTTAAGCATCATCAGTAGACTACAAATAAGATTAGAGGTTGAGCTAGTACTGGAAAGTACAAATGGCCTGTCAGTTAGGCTTTTATATGACTTCCAGCATTCACAGGCATGCTTTAAGAACATGTAATTTTTAATAAAATACACAAATGAACAGAATTATGCATTGTATTTCAGCTTGCAAAAGAACTTTTAATTATTCAAGGGGATGCAGCAGGATTTCATCTCAATTTGACATCATAAGGGGAGAAACCTTTCAATGGACTGGAAGATAATTATATTATGTACAGGTGCAAATGCATAAAACACTCAATAAGCAGTTCTGACCTTACTTTGAACATTTCATTAAAATAATTATTTTCAATAATGTAGTTCATGTCTGATTGAGTCAAGGCAATTCATAGCACACATTTGAACATTTTTAATTACTAGCATTCTTAACCTAGAGTCACAAAAGATTTCTTAATTTAACAATAAAAATGCATTTTGTTGTTGTGTACAAAATAACAAAATACCACCATTTAAATTTAAACAGTTGTGTAACATTTTAACCTGTTCAAAATATTATCAGGTTAAAATATGTACTGACAAGTGTCACAGTTGACAGTTAATTATCTTTTAAAAGACAGTGATGTGATGTGATATTATGTGTACTGCAAAAATAGAAATACTGAATATTACCAAGCATAAAATCCATTTTTATGTTACAATATTTTATTTGCAAAATGATCGAGAAAACATTTAAACTTCTAAACCACAAACCTGAGTCTGAGCAAAGAACACATAAAAATAGGAAAATTAATTACCTGCACCATGGATTCAGTGAGAACTTTCTCATTCACTTCCAAAACGACATTCTTTATTTCTTCGTATGGGAGTCGGAAAGATCCCAGGAAGATAGCTGGTGAGAAATCACATCCGCAAAAGAGCATTTTTAGAGGTAAAGGTAGGTCAAATTAAATACTGTGATTTTTCCCCTTAAAAATAATAATATGTTCGTGTTCATTCAGATAAATTGTACATCTATAATCTGTGTTAAAATCCCCTTGTAAAACAGCACAGAAACATGTGAGACATTATATCCTATTCTAATTGTGTATAGGGGTTTTAGTTTTTTTTAATATAAACTTAGCTTTTCATAAATGCTTTATGTGCATGTTCATATTTGTTCCCAGCACACATTACTGATGGGGAATTACATTTACTGGTTTATAATCCTGGCTGGAAGACTATATATACGTGTAGATTAAAACTTAAAAGATGAATGAACTTAAAATGTTACCATCAAATGCAAAACCCTCCAAAAACTACTGCTGCAGCTGGTACTATGTGTTTGACAAACGCTTACAAAATCTGCTTCATAAACAATTATTTTTTTAAACAACAAAAATAAAATACAGAGACAGCACTCACAGAGATTTTGTGCTGTTTTGGAATCCAGCACTTTCAGTTCTTTGACTTTCTTCTTTTGTGCTGTTTTTTTATCATCAGTGCTATCCTGGTCTTTCTTGGCTGTAAGAAGGAAGACAGGAGATTAATACAGATACTTATTGCTTATAAGATCACTTTATTAGCCCTAAACAATTTCTTGCATTAGGAATTTGTCTTTTAGCACACCCCAGCTTGCTCTCCATGGGGTCAGAATGCAGGGTTAGCCATTGTACAGCGCCCCTGGAGCAGTTATGACATAGAAGGAGGATTTCGTTTTTTTAATACACTGTGTATCAATTTGCCATGCATTTGAAATCACACAGTTTGGTGGCTCCATTTTCAACGGAAATGGATTTCTCAGTCTACCAGACTGCAAATGCCAAAATTTGAATCTAGCTACAAAAACAGATTGAGGAAAATGTGAAAACTGATATTGCACTGATTATATAATAATCATTTTGCTGTTAGGTGGAAATAAGGATGCTTTTAATTTGATCAAGAAAAGACATTCACCCTTGAGGTAAATGTAGCTAGAGTGCCATATTAAAGAGCTGGGCAAATCCTTAGAGGTTAAGAGATTCAAGAATCGTGAGTAATATTCTGCACACTTTTACATCCATACATACTATCATATATAGTATACTAAATACATATTTGTTCTTGTTTCTACAATTTTTCTAAAAGTGCCTCACTCAGTGAACATTTCCAGTCAGTCCCTTTGAATTACTGGATTCTTAAACAGGAAGATCCCCTTGTGTGTGTATATCTTCCACTAGCCTGACATGGTAAGTGCACACTGCTGACAGACATATTGCCGCTAATGGAGATCTGTATATAGAATTTGGGAGAGGGAGAGCATATTAGAAAGGGGTAAGAAAGCATAGCATAGTAAGAAAGGGGCCCAACTTATGTGCAGCCAGTGCCCTCTGTGTGTTATTGTCCTGGTTAACTGGAAGAGTAAGCCCATGTTTTAACACCATAAAAACATCTATCTGCCTTCCAACAGGCTTCTGTGAAATGCCTCCCCTCCCTCCTCTCCTCCCCCAACACACTGAAGTCTGGAGGGGAAGGAACAGCTCTCCTGAATGTATAACCTAAAGAAGTCAATTGTCTGCCCACGACATCATGCTTGCGGTAATCACATTTGTGAGATAAATGTATTGTATTATATTGATGGAGTGCACTCATTTTATAAATGGGCCGATCTCAGGGAACTGAGGGCACTTGCAATCATTTACCTCCTTGCAATCTAAATCTATTTGATTGAGCACACACAAATCGGTCAAATATTTGAACCATGTATTTAAAAGCTTGAATATTCAATGGCTGATAGATTAAAAACTAAAAGAGATTTTTACAGATCATTCAATGATTGCACACTACTCAGTTGTAATCAATTTTAAAACATATTTTAGGATATTCTGTAACTTCATCTGATCTACCATACTAATATGGGAGACAATCCGGCACCCAAATTACCATTCCGTGAACAGTATTTCATGTGACCACCTCGTTTAGAGAAAAAAAAAACTTGCAAAACAAATTACTTACAATGCAGTGATTGTAATTGATGAGGTCTGTATTTATGTCAACAGACTGAAGCAGACATCTGTTAATAATGGGGGACTGCTCTTCTAACACTAAGGTCAGCATAGTGTGGAATATTAAATTACAAGCCTACATACCCTTACAACAGGGTTATGTCTTTAATCATCTAATTTTCCTACATGCACAGCAAACACGTACTACTGCTTGTAAAGTTCAGGATAAATAAGTTCAGGAATAAATAGCTCTGGAAAGAAGGCCGTAAAAATTTGTCCAGAGCAGATAAAAACATTAACGTTATAAACATACAATTATTAATTAACCAAAAAATTCTACTTTAATTAACTTTTTAATTACTGAACTGAAACAAGGTCAAAGTACTGGCTCGATCTTATTCGTATGTTCGCTTTCAAATTTACGTCCCTTTTGTTAGACCAGTAAGACCATTTTCTTAGTCAGGTTAGATGCATATGATTTCACTCTTCTCTTTATGCTTTAGTTAACGTACCCTAGAAACCAAATGTTACAAAACAGATCTTTTCTCACTATAACGCGAACTGCATTTTAAGATGCAACTAGTTTTTATTCATAATGGACATTTACGCAATTCACGTGAATTTAGACTGAATCCGTCCAGATGGCAAACTGTTGAAACAACATAGTGAACAGATGTCCCTCTATAATGCCAACTCAGTGATTACCTCTGTGCTGTCCAGACATTGGCATGTATCTCCAGACTGAGCCACTACAGACTGATCTTTTCTATTTAAGTAACTTAAAGAAAGAGAGCATCATTCAGCAAGAAATAAGGAGCTATCTTGACAAAGCACAGACGTAATCTAAGTAATAAGTACGCCACACAGAAGGAGTAGAGCCAAGTGTATCACTGTGTTCAAGGAGCTTTTAAATCCATATCATTTCTGCTCACAGCACAGGAAGGGTATCAATTATCCAAAATCCATAAATAAGGTGTTTAAACTATCTGAATAGTTCGCAAACTTTCCTGAAACCTGAGTTATATATCCATGAGACAATAGGAAACCACAACATGTGTCAACTACATATCTAATGTGTATCATATCTAAAAGGAGCTTGCACTAATTATATAAAGCCTGTATAATCACTACCATCATTATTTTAAATTCCACACATTTTAAAGAGTTTTTTTTTTCCTTTCATTTACTTTAAGCTAATTACTGACTTAACTGTGACACAACACAGTCAAAAGCAGATAGGTCGGAATGAAAAAAAAGCCTGGCACAAGCAAGTACTGGCTGCAGATGTCTATGGAACACGACCCACATTTACATACGCTACAGTGTCCGTGACCAAACCGCCTTTTGTTCCTGCATCCTGTGAAAACAACTTCCAGATGGACTGCAGGTCAGCCTGCCTGACCGAGGGGTCAAGTCAGCAGCGAGCCCACCCTACACCTCCTCCATGTCGGCTGCTCACAGCACACATTCCTCATGGTAAAGGCTCAGGGAAAGGGGACCAATAAATAAGCAGGAGAGAGTAAACCTGCTATTCAGCAAAGCCCTGCCCATGACAATGCAGTGTAAACCCCCTTGAACGAGACAAACAAAATAAAACTATGCATGCGGTCACAGCCAAAACGAAGTAATGATGCTGAGAGCTCGATTCCACAGGTTCAGAAGCACGTGCCAGGCAAGAGACAGTCTACTTTTGTGACGGTCTGTTTTTGTGGACAAAAATGACCCAGCAAAGAAAGACGTCTTTTAAGAATTTTCTCCAACGTGGCCAGGGGTCCCTGTAGACACACTCTTAATGTAGCGAGGCAGTAAAAAAAAGCAGGAGGCTGTGTTTGCTCACGAACAAGACAAGGATGAAAAAACCTTTCAGGAACCTCATCGCACTATTCCTAAGTCCCGTGGGTAACAACCACCGTCACAAAGGACAGGTGGTCAGAAGCAGCCATGATTCACTCAAATACTGCTCATAAGCTCTACACACCTTGGGGACACCCCATATCTCAAGGGGACCAGTTATGTAACCTCGCTTTAGACCCCGCTGTAAAACAGGAACAAATAAAGGAGGTGCTGTTTACTTCAAAACCAAAATCGGGCAAAATAGTAGTTTCTATGACGATGTTTATAGAGGCTTCAGATTTTATTGTCTTTGTATGTAGCATAGAGCCAGTCTTTGTAACTGTTGAATCTTCAAAGTTATTATGTTTAGTGGAAATGACACGCAGCATTCATGTTTGTTTAAATAAGTCTTTAGAAATCCAAATGTTACATCATATCACATATCATAATTAAAGAAAATAAGATTTTATGAGAGCAAATTTGCATTCACAATCCACTCATTTAAAAATAATAAATTGAATAATAAATTAAAACTACAGTACATTTAAGAAAGCCAAAAAACTCAGACTGATCCCACACCATGAAATTAAATCTGTCCCTTTAAATCCTAACATGGAAGTGTGTCAGTGTGCCTCTGTGTTTGCAGACACCATGTGCTCAGCATTATCCACTCTGATAAAGCAAAAAAGACACCCAGTTCATAAAATGGGGTCTGTGTATGAGAAATGCAATACCACGAAATGGCTGAACACTGAAGCGAATGTCTCAATTTAATGTTTTCCACAGCTCAATTGCACACCCCTACTGTCTATCAATGGCATATACAGTACAGACACACACAATACTGTAAAACAGAATACAGTAAGTGAATGTCGATCCAGACATACTGCAAGCACACTACCTAAGCAACTGCATGACGTCACTGAAAAGTGACAGATTTAAAAGCAAGCCAGAAACACTGCAATACATTTCAAAATTCTTAAAATAACTTTAATGTTTAATGTCATATACTGTATGAGCTTGTAAAACCTTAGCAAATACTACAAATGGAAGACACAATTTCATTAATAATTACAACCGAGGAATAAAACAAAAGATGTCTTTAACTCCTGGTTTAAAATGCTGCTGTATGTTTTCAGGCAGCATAGGATATATGATACACACTGATCTTGGTCTACACTGTATATATATATAACGATAGTAGTTCAGGTGGGTAGCTGCGTCAGCATGCGTAGGCTGCAAAGGAACAAGTAATAGGTTTATTCCATGCTGAAAAAAAGAAGAAAGAGGAGTCCTCTTTCTTATTTTTTTCAGCATGGAATAAACCTATTACTTGTTCCTATATATAATGATGCTTAATAACTGCTTTTCATATGCTTAGCCCTCACTTAAACACAGATGTTAAAGGACATATTGCTGCTTCTCAAATCTGAAAAGCCCCTTTTTCTTCATTGACAATCCCTGAATAATAACAATATTAAAAACTGTATAACTACTTGCTACTAAAGTACAGCCAGACATTGCTAAAAACTGCTGAGCAAAAGATAAGGCAGTACATTACCGATCTATTCCTATTCTTTGAACCTTCACAAAATCTGCAACTGAAAGCACGCCATGTTATTGATGCTGTGTGGTGAGGTCTGGGGGAGAAACCCACCTCGTGAATCACTCGATATAAATGTTCACTGTCATATGATTCTTTTCTTTTTCTGATACCTTTCTTTTCTGGCTGCTGTCACAATTGCCAGGGTTTTTTTTTCGTGCCCTTTTCATCTTGTACATCTCCTCTGCCCATCATTCTAATGCCATTAGTAACACCCAGGTTTTTTTTTGTAACTTTTTGTTCTGCTCAGCACTCTGACAAAGTCCTCATTATGTTCAGGCCTATTCCCCACCTGTTCCTGATGGCTGACTTTAACAGAGCTCAGCACAATAGGGGGCAACGAGCACGCATCTCACAGCTGTTTGAAATTTTGAGACTAGTCCAAATATGTCATAATTACTGAGCTTTTTATCTGTAAACACCAGCTCAAGTGTCTCCTTCTATTGGGTAAGCATGGCAAAATAGTTTTAAAATGTGAGACCCAGACAGAACTTTAGGTAGTCTGTGGTTTAAAGGGAAAAGGAACCACTCACACACACAGGCTAGTTCCTGTTCTCTTTCCTCAACTCCCTCACTCGGTTTCTCCTTAAAAGGTCCTAGTTACTGAAAACAAGTCAGGAAGCTTTAAGGAGTGTCTGGCTGAGTTGGCAATGCTATTGTAAATATGCTTTTAAAACATGGCTCATCACAAATTTAAACTCCCTGTTCCAAGAATCCACTTTTTGGGGGTGTTTTTGCACAATAACTCACTTCATGTGGATAAGGTTTGGGCTATTTTTAATACATATCCTATCAGATGACAGAATCCATTGTCTGATACGCTTCGCTTTACTTCAAAAGACTCAATTTCAGCTCAAGAGCACACCTCTAGTGGCCACTTTTTGAAAATGCATGTTTTCCTTTAAGTCCCTGATGATTAAACTCTGAACATAATACATAGCCTTACTTTTACTTTCTCTCAAATGTATCTAATCGTTTTAAAGTTTAAACACACTGCTGTAACCTGTAAAACTAATCAATAAATATCTTACATTATAATAGGAGTAAAAAAAAGTACATTAACAAATTAACCAATTAATATCTTAGCATTTACTAGTGAAACATAACAGACTAAAGTTATTTAGAAAGTCCCTTTATTTTCATTAATTTATTATAAAACGTCTTTTGGAATTAGTATTTTTTAAGTATTGTATTCTTAAGGTTTCCATACATGTAACTCATTTCAGATACAGAACTTCAGTCTTTGTACCACTTCAATATTTATTTTCCTTTACATTAGGGAGGAGATTATAGGGTTAATGTATACCTGGTACATAGTGGAATAAGTGATATTGAATTTCACAGCTTGTTCTTAATGTGTTTATAACTTCTTTGTGGCAATAATGGTGAGCATTAAAACATTGATTTGAATTCAGAATAACACCCAGGCAATGGAAAAAGAACAACTTCCAGTGATCTTCACAGTGGAAAATTCATTTTAAAACCAGTAAACAATATTTTAGGGCAGGGTGCTGCTTCTTGTACAAAACATTCTCTGTGGTTACCAAAGCACAGCTCCTGTTGCTATGAGGAGCACAAAGGCGGTGAATGTGCTGAATAGCTGAATAGCAGCTCTTAAGAATCCCTTGTTTCCATCAGCATGCTGAACAGAATGATGCATAAAATGGATCCCAGACACCAGCAGCTGGTGAGTCAGAAAATGTCCGATATTGCAGCAGATGGCAGGGTGGGAACAAAAGGAGGAAGGGGGGCGGTTGCCGGGGAAGGCTGATGGGGAAAGAAATGGGAGTGACTTTCAATGGGAGGGACCAGGGGAGGAGTTTCGAGCCCTGCTCACTTGCACTCCCCTGGTGTCTGGAAAGTGTAGCTGCAATGTCCCTTGCATTGCAACAGTATCTTCACTTTTATTTATTATTTTTCTCAGTAAAAGTGAATGGAAGAGTCTCCAAGCAATCAAATTCCTAGAAATTGTAAATTGTAAGCTCTGCTGATGCCACCTTTAAAATATATCTGAATGGTAATAACTGAAATTAAGAAATGAATACTTCCAATACTACTGTCAAATATTATAAATATTTAACCATTAATGGCACTACATTTTATTTAAATATTTAATTAATTCTACTACATTTTAAAATGGAATTAACATATCCATATTACTTCATAAAGCAAGGGCAAGATAATTTAATTAACATGTCTGGGAACCAAGGAATAGTAAACTGCAAATTAGTGATTGTTTTCCATTGGAGTGAAGAAAGTAATTGTTTTTTAAGAGTGTAAGAGAGGTGTATGATTCCAAATGTTAAATAAATAACATTACTTCAAACACATGAATAAGTCATTTATTTTAAATAAGTTTAGACAAGAGTAATCAAGTCCAAATAATATTACTGTTAGGGGTAGTTTTTGGTAAATCTGTTTTATTTTTTTCCATCAAGGGGCCCTTAAAATCCATTTACTCTACAATAGTAAAAAAAAATCAAAAGGTTCCTTGAAGATCTGTAATAATTCCTAATACATAAATGTTAATCAAGAGTTGAAATCAGGTGGTAGAAAAGCAAAAAAAAGAAGTACAGCTTATTACATAAACTGTTTAAGATCTCTAACTTTTAATTTAATATGAATGTATAAAGTTGCTTAATCTCTCACTGTCCTGTCTTAAATGCAAGACTTCAGTTATCTCTAGATAATTATTTTAATAATACATCCTTCTCAAGGACCAAAGGGAGGATTAACACACCAAACGTGAGCTTTCCACACTTTTTGCTGTGACATTCACATATGTAATCTGATTAAAATCCTTAAATTGATGTTTAATTTAACACTACTTAGACATCAGTTTTATTTTTGTAAATTAAATACTCATATGATGCTGAATTTGCAATTCCTAGGACCAGAAATGATGTAAACAGAGAAACTACACTCCTGACAATGCCCTTAAAAAACAATAAATTGCATATCCAGTATCAGGTGCCCTGAGAGGATTTTGGCAAGGAGAAAGTACATATTATATTATATATGCCTTTTCTTCTTGTAAACTTCAGAGCTGAATTGTCACACTACACTAAAATACACTACACTTGCAAGTTTTGTTATACATACATAAACAATATAATGTATTTAACATACAAAATACAACATTTCTCAATACAAACATATTTTAGGGCTTTATGCTCTATACATTAACTATTACAACTTCCTAGACCTAAGATACCATTCATGGGTAAACACTGCCCTCTCCTGACAAAACTGCATTTCAGCTTATTATATTCCTCAACTTGATTTCCTCCTCACAAGATTTTTTTACAATTTAAAATACCAGGTGTGTCCCACAGACTTGACAAAAACCCTTTGAAAATCAGAAAATCAATCAAACATCGTATGGTTCTAGGGGAGTGTATGGGTGTGTGCCTATGGATGAGTTTCTCAAAGCTCTTTTCATGTGGTTTTTTTTCAGATACCTCCCAATGTACTTTCTGCAAATAACATGTTTTTCTAAGAAGTTCATATGGGTTCATTCAAATGGGAGAGATACAGGTTCTCATTAATCACAAATCCCATCCATCTGTGCCTCTTGCAACAGTAACACATTGTATGAATCACTCCCTCTATCTTGACTGCAGAAAATAAAAAAACAGGCCAAGCCCAAGGACCTGCCCTCCCAGAATAAGAGGAACCTTTCCAAGTTGGAATCCAAGGTCTGAAAAATACCATGTAAGCTCAGTGAAGATACACTGTATTCAATGTTTGAAATAAAATGCATAGGCAGGGCGATAAGGTGTTCTGGGGCTTATCTGAAAAAAAAAAAAGATATAAACAGAAGAGTCCTTCCTTAACCCAAAATGGGAATGAATGTCCTTTGCTCTGTGATAAGTAATCAATTAAAGAAAACGAAAGAAAAAAAAAGAAAAAAGGTTCATTACCCACGGGAGTATTTCTAACAAAAGAATGAGACTTGACTAAGCTTAATTAAAATAAAAAATTGCAACAGAAGTTCAAAACAACTATGTGAATAAAGTATATAGAAACCAGTTTACATTAATAACAGGAGCTAACAAAATGTTGGGTAATACTTTTCTGTGCTAATACTGTTCATCAGGAGTTACTGTGATTATTAACAGTCTTAGTCTTTTCTACTATCATACAACAAAAAGACAAAAAGCTGTTTGAATTACTGTGATGGAAAGTACAGTATTAGGTACCAGCAGCGCACTGTTTATATTTCTAGGCATGTTCATCCCTTCAGAGAGCTGTCATGGGATATTTAAAATTACTTTTTAAACTAATTTAAACCAAGACTACACTTTGCCAAGAAAATGATACAAAAGTGTCAGGGTGCCTGAAAGATTTACTAGCAAACCCCCTGCATATGATGTGTCCATCATATATTTTCACTTTCTCAGACCGTTTAATGTATTTTCTTTGCTGTGGTATTTGCTTATGAAACTGGCCTGTTTTAAAATCAGCCTTGGCCATCCTGAGAAATACACCCTTCACTATGCTGAAAGTGAAATGGATGAATAAGCAGCAGATTGTGAAGATCTCATTCTAAGCTTTCTTTTTTTCTTAGTTTATGCAACTGGAATACGAAGACTGCTTCATATAACTTAAAATAAATTTACATCCAGGGAAGTCTTAACTGTTTAAAACCCAAATCATACATCTTTAACAAACACCAGAGTTAGCATTCTTATTTACTTATACCTCCAGCTGAGAGTAGAACTCTTAAAGAAGGCAATTAATATTAAAGTGGAAAACAGCTCTGAGGGCAAGATAGGCACGGAGTACATTTGGTTTAGAATTAATCCAGTTGAAACAAATCAAAAAGGTCTTTGAGCAAGTGGCCTTCTTTTAAGACATTTACTATGCAGGGTGCTAGCATTAACATTTCATATCCGGACCTAATTCATTCTATAGAGTGCCAACTGTTAGGGTGGCCTAACAGGAAATTTGTTAACGAATGAAAGCTTTTTAGAAATATTCAGAATGATAAAAAAAACATGACAACTGAAAATGAATGCCAGAGAAGTTACTTTGTTTCTTAAAGAACTATTTTATATCCTGTTATACCAACCAAAATTCAAGAAAATTATAAACTATAATTGTACAAAAACATTACACACAAAACATGTTTCCAAAACAAATGGATAAGGGTTGTAAAAGCTGATATACAGTTCAACAGCACACCTCTAGTGGAAAAGGTCAGAATGCACAGAATACCCAGAATACAGCACAACAATCATTTGTGATTTCCTAAGAGGTTTATTTTTGCAAGTCATGCATATGTAACTGAAGTTATTCATGAAGAGGAGATTTTCATATTAACAGAAGCCTTCTTAAATTGGAACCATGTCCTCTAAATGCTATTACATGACTAAAACCAATAAAGCTGTAACAGTTCAGATGTGTTATTGTTCAGTTTAGTCAAATATTTTTTTTCTGGTAAATAGCACTGTCAATAGGTTAATTGGATTGATAAAAAAGCATTAAGTTATGGGAAATTGTGTACAGAGTTCTTTCATTACTGTCTGTGCTCATTTTTGTATTTTCTTGTCTGACAGTTCAGAGGAAAACAGACGTTCTATCATTATTTTTCTAATATTTACAAGTGGACTTTTGTTAAATGTTGTTGCTAGCCATTTATTAATTTTAAAACAACACTGTTTTAAGGAAATCACGTTGAGCTGAATGCTGCTGACCCAATAATTAGGATTTAGCTAAGGTGATAAATACTACAGTTGTGCTGGACAAGAAAAGTAACGTCAGAAAAATGCAGACCGCAACTACTTTCAACATGAAAAAACTCAACTTAATACCTAAAAGCCAAATATCCCAATTATGTTATATTTCCCCATCTCAGGAAAAAGCAAAAAAAAACGTCACAAACCGAATGCACATTATATTCTTCAACCTCAGTAAGCAAGGATCTTTGCTTTTCTTCAAACTGTTACTAATTAACATGAGCTTACTTAATAGGCTGCATCCCTATACCACGATTGCACCTTGATTTGTCAATTTTAAACGAAACACTGAGGTTTCGGAAATACAGGCCCTCCCTTGACACAAGGTTCTGAAACAGTGCTGTTTCATTAGTTTCCACAGCAAGATATCAATCTTCTTCCCCTTCGACCTCAATGGACAAGGCCATGTGTAGCTGTGTTTTTGTTCAATTGCTTTGTCTCTCTCCCCTGAGGCACCGCCACAACAAAGGCCAGCCTCTGCAGCAGCTGCCTGGGTATCAGCACAGCCCCAGCAGTACCCAGCTCTCTGGCCTGCAATGTCAATGAAACCTATTACTAGGGGGTATGATGGGTAAGGTATGTCAGGCAAAATCACCAAGAGGGAGGGAGCTAAACTGCAGAATCAGGTAGCCATTAGTACTAAATGGCAGTTAAAAACAAAAACTAATCCCTGAGATAAAAAAACAAATTCAGATCCAGAGAGCAATGAGATGCAGTATTGTTTCTCAAGCAGCAGAAGAAAAGGAGTTTAGAGACTCTCCCTAACAGTCTTTAGGAGATCAATAAGAGTCAATTCAAATCCATCACAAGACAGTATTCCCAATGTACACTCCGCTACTAATTAACACCTGAACCCTCTTGGTGCAGTTGTCTCATCAGCAGGGAGTAACGCTCTGACTCGTACACTGTTATAAATCTTCCTGCTGAATTGTGCACTCAAGAATACACAGACTTGGTACGTGCACACCAATCCTTATTATCCTAATTAATTTTGTAGGATAATACTTTTGGTTCTATCTGGTATAAGTAGCAATCAAAAACACATGAGCTTGTACTTATAAATGAGTGTAAAAATCATCCTCTCACTCTGAGGAAAAATGATCTTGTTTTTTTTTACTAAGGCTGTGTGAACACCACCATTAATTTAATTAATGTTTGCTGTTTTTCTTGTCACAGCTTAATTTTTGTATTGTTTTTTTCCAGAAGCATATCACATAGACAGCTCTCTAAAATAGTAACCACACTAATAATCAAACGCTTCAGTAAACTGTTTAACTCTGGACAATAAATATGGGGCATTCACTCTAAACATGCATTGTTGGAGGTTTTTTTTTCACAGAGCTCAACTGCACACATCTGGTGTTTGAAAGAGGTAACTGCAGCACAAATTCCTACAGTACTTTCATCCCTCTGCACACCCACAATAATCCCTTTACAGCTCAACTGCTCCCCTCTGGTGGTTAAAAAGAGAACTGACTGACATTGCAACTTAGATCCATTCATTTTAATTATATACTTTACTCCAAATACCACTGAATCAAATTGAATATCCTTATTTTATTAACGGCATTTCACAGATCACCAGCTTCATCTACAATGAAGGAAAAATTTGGTACATTATATATAAAAAAACAATTGTGGTTTCTTGTTTCACAGTCATTTTACTGTTAGAATTTTATCTGTGCATTTCTTACCATTTTTGAGGGTATATTATTTACCTGTCTCTATGGTGGGCACATTTTTTTTTATTTTTTTTCTACCTTGAATGTAGTGACATGAAAGGTGTGATATAAATAAAATCTGTATACAGAGATTTGAATACAAACTAGCTTTCATCATATGCTTTAATTTCTTGAATGTCCTGATGTACACTTAGTTGTATAGGATCTTTTTTTTTAAATTAACAATGTCTTTACAAGAATGGTTACAAGACAGGAGCTCATTAGGTCCATATACTGTAGCTTGTTTAGTTTCTAACAGCAAATTGAGATGAGGATCTCATCGAGCCATTTCAAACTAAATGATATCAGGTTATTGTCTTCAACATCATAACTGGGTAGACTGTCACAAAGATCAGCATCTTTTGGTTTAAAAATGCCTCCTGTTCTTTATTTTAAATATGCACTTCCTCAAAGTTTCCACTTGAGTCCTCTGGTTTGTTTTAGTATTGATTCATATTCTATTTGTTTATTATAGTGTTATGTAGGAACTATTTTCAGATACATTACACCGTAAGTAAAAAAAAAAACAAGGTATTTCAGATATACTGTATGAAGTAACACCAACACACAAGCCCGATCACACAAGAGCCTTGGGGCACACAAAGGAATTGTTCTGTTAGTCTGGAACTTTGAAAGATATTTGGTTCAGAAAGAATTGCACAAGAACAGCCCTCACAGTAATGACAGCAACAATAGTTTCCTCATAATATATACCAGTTGTCTCCCATTTAAAAGAAACACAGTGCCAATCATCAAGAATTAAGAAGGGAGCTGGACTGCAACTGAAATTATTATAATAAACTTATTTATAAACCATCTTTAAAACCCAAGGATGCTGGAGAGCAGAATTAGCCAACACTTCACAAATGTATCCAGAGCTCAGATTCCTGTGTACAGACTGTACGACCTTCTAATATCATATGCTAATGTGAAGAGGGGCACGACAGATCCTTTCACCAGAGCAGAGCTAAAACACTTTGCATTAACAAGGATGATCTCAGCCTAAACAGCAAAAGCTGCAGAAGAGTGAAAAACCACAGTTTAGTGCAGGCTTGTGTCATCACCAGAGATTGATCTGAAATATTTCTACACGTTTTGTCCTGGGGTTAATACAATCTCCTTAAAAGCAGAGCAATATCGCATGGATGAAAACAATGAATACAAAAAATCCAGAGGAAACGTAACCCATCAGTGTCCGATTTGGGTTTGGGAAGGAATCTAAATGTTCTAATCCCTTTTTTCCAGCAAATACAGCTGTGCTTCAATAAGAAAAACAGCAGAATGCACTTACTACAAGCCTGAGAGCCAGTGATTAGTTGTAGCTGACTAAATACAAGCTTTTATGTTCAATTATCAACTAGCCAGGAGCAGGAAGGAAGGGAGCCCAAAGGCCCTGGCTGGGGAAAGAAGGCAGTAAAGCTCTGCATTTTAAAATGTCAAGAACACTTAACAAAGGACAAAAAAAAATTTGAAAGCCCTGGCTGCAGTATCCTCTTCTTGAGAAATGTCATGAAGTAAACAGAACTGGCTACTGCACAGTACTGATAACCGACAAGAGAAGAGCACAGAATCAAATAAGAAGATCTTGTTTATATTCCATATCTGAACTGGACTAATTCACCACCCCCGACCCTTATCAGAAAACATCAGCTTTCGGATTATGTATAGATGGGATAAATAAACGTACTAACCAGAAAAAAAAACACAAAGTTACACAAAGCTCCATTTTTCATACTGCTCATACTTTCATACTGAGTGTTTTTCAAACACTCATATTACAAATTAAGCATTCTGGACAACATTTCCATCAAGTGTTTATTATTCTTGGCACAAGGAGTTACAGGTGTCATATTACAGGCAGAATTTGCAATTAGCACATTTTCCCATTGACTACTTCAGGCCAGCCTACTGAATATTTTTTTAAAAAAATAAATTGGTGTGAATCAACATTATCTTTATCTGACTGCTTTAGCGGAACAAACCTCAAGCAAATGAAGGTTTGCGACGTACCACGTGCTTACGCGCCCTGCCACCAAACTTCATCAAACAGATGTAAACAATCGGTTCGGTAAGTTCAATATCTCGGGTGACTAAACAACTTCATTTCACTCGAGAGCTCTACAAACTGAATGCTATGAGGTCCGGCATTCGAGCGTGACCTGTGTGGAATATGTGTGCCAGTAAATTTAGTTACGAGTTATGAATTCCGGATAGACACTGCCAGAAGAATAAAGCCTTTAGGAGCAACAAAAATAAATGATTTAGAAACACAACATTTCAGAAAATAAAAAGGAGAAATCCATCATGCTACTTTTATTTTGGTATAAAAGATTTCCTAATGATGTTAGAAAAACTGCTTTTTTCATTACAGAAATGCCCGAGGAGAAAACAAGCATATGAGCTCACTTTATGAGTGTCCAGCACCAAAGCCTGAAAAACTGCACTGCATTACACATTAAGCTAGCACACAGATTCTCTGGGGAGCAAGCTGCCCAGAGTTTCCGTCTATTTTTTTTTTGTTCTGTTAAAGGTCATATAATAAAAACACAGCATTGTAAAGTTATGGTCAAACGCCATCAAAAAGTGTTTTTGCACTCTGTAACACAATTTTGTGCCTTGTAAACAACAAAAGGAGAGCCCAGTATTACCACACCGAATCTTCAGTCAGATATTTAAAACCGGCTTTGCAAAAGAGTAGATAAACACAGCACTGAAAATCAAAGAGACTGCATCTTTGTGCAAGAAAACCTCTGTCAATCCGACAAGGAGGATCCAGAGTGCTGTGGGAGATCAAAGGCTTTCCAGATCTACCTCCCTGACAGAGAATTACTCTAATCCTGCATACAGCTGTCTAACCAGCTACCCCTCTCTGTTTAATTACACAAATGGCAAGGAGGTATGTAATTGAATTTCTCAGGAGTGCACATGGGGTCCAATTCTGCTGGGGAATGAGGGGAGGTGGGGGTTAAAGATGGTTACAGTATCAGAATGGGAGCTGTTTAGAAAATTACAATTTTAGCTGACCATCCCCAGAAACCCTTTTATTGCCTGCAGGCACAACAGACTAAAAATATCATCTATGCATTTCATCCACTGTTAAATAAACCTTGCAATGAATACAATGGAGTTGTTATTTGGTAAGAGATTAAAAAGGAGACATAAATATTTAAAAATTAATGTTGTAAAGCCCTGTGCCCCGAAGTAGGGTGAAACTAAAACTTTTATAGCCCACAGAAAGCCTTTGAAGTTAATTTTTATAAAGGGCACCAGTTTCAAAAGGGAATCACAAACAGTGCTATAAGTTATTCTCATTTAGTCATAAGATCTTTTTCTGTTAAGTTGGGGTTTATTTTTTTTTCCCCCTTAGTGGCACACTGATGATGTCCAGATCTTGGTAATCAAAACGAAAAGACCTGAAAAGAAAGACTGGAGGGCTCACACACAATGACATCAATCACATTTATTCTGTTGTGGAATAAACAGCTTTATGTGCCGACACAGACAAAAGTGCTCCTAAAGAATGCAATTCTTCCAATTACTGCCATATAGATGTCTGTCTGTGTCAGCGATCGTATACAAATACACATGTACACACAATCTGTGTCAAAACAAGGACTCCCAGATCAAATCATGGGAGACCAGCAGATTCATGGTTTCAATCCCTAGATTTAGCAGCTGAGCCTTTTGTAATACAGTAATGTACAATGTTAAGCTTATGCCTATTATTTACCAAGGATTTAAATTTTAAGTGGGTTGCTTTAATTACAAAAGTATTATGTCTGGAAAAAAAAAACCCACGTTCAATTCTTTAATGTAAATGTTAAGTACCTGGAACCAATGTCTATTTACCAAAAGAGTGGCAGCGATTTGGTTAATAGGCCTTTTTTATGCAGTCCTACTAATAAATAACAATAGTGACATAATCTTAGAGAAAAAGATCTTCAATGCATTTTCAAAAACCTGTAGATTAACATGAATTATTGTACTAATAGATATACAAAATATGGGCAAAATTGCAGACTGCTTGCAATCAAGGTTTTCTTTCTGCCAAATGAAAAGCAGAACAATTTCGCACAAAACACACAGCTTTTGCAGTACAATTTGTGCTCTAATAAATCTTTGCCATAATGACACAGTTTTGAAATTCTCCTAAAGCACCCGCAGATGAGGCACTTTTCTTAGCAGTTCAATATGGAGGCGACCTGTTTGAGCAACGCAAACTGGAAACAATTTCAGGGCCTATTATATATAGATTTCTGAGCTCTCGCTTTGTATTTCAGAGCAAAATGAGTTGACAGCAGAAAATATAATGACCATGAAATTGATTTTGCAATTATACTTCTGCCCGCCAATTAAACATAGCTTCCTTGAAAGGCTTCATTTTTTTTTTCCTTCCACTCAAATCTCGGAGATGCTGGAGACGATGATTGCAAATCACCCCTGACACAACTTACACCTTTGCTTGAATAGGCCTACTCAGTCTTTAAGATGAGCGGCCAAGCTTGGGAAAGGAAAAACAACAGGAGGGGGAGGTGGGAGCAACGCCTTTCAATACCACACAGCCCGGCATGAAGAACGAAAAGCTTGATTGCTGTGCTTGAAGGCCGACGATCCGAGTTCAATTCCATTTTCATATTGTAATTTTAATCTAAAATTGCATTCTTCTTGATTTTGCCATTTATAGGCAGCCGATCTCCGCCAGTGCCCATTCATTAGTGGCTGCCTTACGAGATTTAAAATAAAAGGACTTCATTAGCCCTGCAGAGACAATCTAAGCAGAGGATGAGGGACTGCATATAAAAAAACTCACACAAAAGCCATTAGAATTTTGTATTTGTTTTAGAATTAATCACATCTATTAAATCTGAGCAGAAACGACTGTCCTGACAGGAAAGGAAGAAGGGCATCCGAATTTAAATCAGATTCTCCCTGACTGGAACACATTTGAACAGACCATGTACCAGACAAGTGCAGTCACAGTCCAGAGTAACACTGCTTGCATTCTTCATTGAATGTTGCCATTTATTACAGCCACTTCATTCACGGCAGCATAGATGGGAGTTTTTTTTTTAAATTCTTTATTTTGTATGCCCCCAAGAGAGAAACAGTCAAAAACAATAAATAGAGAAATACTCCTTACTGAAAAGCACAGCACTCTCTTAACCTTACGGTCATCCAAAGGGGGTCAATAGTTCACCACAAGACAAGCTCATCATTCTTGTTTCCAAGGATTTCTGCATGGTTACAGAAACAGGCTCTAGTGGTCTTACTGCCGATATCATTCCAGACTCTGTCCTCCTTGTTATTTTTTTATCTTTACAGAGAAATGTCAATGTAATCGAGTGTATCCATACACATGATTTCAACACCAAACACTACATCTTTGATCGAGTCCGTTTCTCTTTGTAGGGTAAAACGCGTAAAAAGAGCTAGAGAATGTACTCTAACTTTAAGAGAGTGGATATCTTTTTTTTCTCTTCTTTCATTTTTAATTTAAAGAGGGCGGGCTGAGGGATTTTGCCTTTGAAACTAAGCCTGAGAGCTACGCACTTCGTTAATTACAGTCCGTACTGTGCATAAGTATTAATACAGCTTTCCCTTAGGCTTTTCCTTGAGAAGTTTCGGATTTATCCTGCACACATGGGGACTTGTTGTAATTCCAAGCCCTCCTGAACATCTGTCCCCTTGCTTTTTCTGAGCTCGCTATAATGAAATGCACTGGCTGGACATGTGGCACTATAATTTAGAGGAGGAGCTGCTGTCACTCTTTGGGGTCTGGGTGCAGGTGGGAAAACAGATCAGGAAAGGAAAAAAAAAAGTCATCCACTTATCCAAATGAATGAGGTCAAACACAGAGACCCCTCCCATCGGACATCAAAACCTCCCCAAAGCCCATTTTTTGAGTTTTTCCATCAAATTACACTTAGCGCCCCGCAAGCTGTAGGCAATCAAAGAATTTCTTACTTAGTAAAAATGTCAGTATCAAAAGGCTACAAACTATTAAGTTAACGTCAAAAATGAATGATATGTTGCTTAGTGGCTTTAACAAAGGTGCTAGCTCAAAGCCAAGGATGATCTGTATGGGTTAGATGTTAGCAGTTCAAGCCTGGGACATTTTGCTAGACAGCAGTCTCTAGTTGTGCCAGTATTCCCCACATGGCAATGTAAATGCGGTGGCTCTGTGGCTAAGGATCTGTGCCTGTGGCTGGAAGGTTGCCAGTTCATATCCCGCAGCCGGCAGAGGAATCCTACTCCGTTGGGCCCCTGAACAAGGCCCTTAACCCCAGCTGCTCCAGGGGCGCCGTATAAATGGCTGACCCTGCGCTCTGACCCCAAGTTTCTCTCCCTGTCTGTGTGTCTCATGGAGAGCAAGTTGGGGTATGTGAAAAGACAAATTCCTAATACAAGAAATTGTATTTGGCCAATAAAGTGATCTTATTTCTTATTATTTATTTAAATTTTGCAGTACCCCATTGTCTTTGGACAAAACAGCATTACCTGCAATTAGCCAATTAAACCTGCATGTTTGCATTGACAGCAGGAAGAGACTAGCACTAACTGCGCTAAGGCATTAAGGCATTTTAGAGCTTGCAGCATGTCAAAAGATAAATGGCTCTGACAGATGAGCATGTCGAAGGAACTTATCTGCAGATCCTCTTGCAGTAAGAGAGGAACATCACTGGTTGATGGGATTGTACTCCAAATTGGGTGAAAAAATAATTTACAAAACAATTCTAGGGTCTTGTAGTCTTTAATCATTGTAATACTCTGTATTTCAGATGGAGATCTGTCAGATGTGTCAGATGGAGATCTTTAAAGTACAATATAATTCCACATCCATTCTCCATTTAGATAAAAAATGTGTCCAGTTTACCCTCCATAGCTAAATTCGCTTATTTTGTCTGTTTCTAAGTAGTGAAGTCAGCATCTAAACCAAGCTGAGCAGTGCTGTAGCAGATACCATTTATTCTGGTCCAGTAGGCTCTGAATTGTATCATTTCACTTTACTGCAGAAACCGGTAGGAGCTGAAACACTACCCTAGAAGTGAAATTGCATATGCTTTTAGCCTGTATGCTTTATTACACATGTCAGTTGAAGTTCAGTACATAAAAACATTAGTTGGAACTGTCATCCTTATGAAACTTTTAACCCCTGTAGAAATTGCTCACTACACACTGATTTAAGTCTTGCTGGGCCTGATTGGTAGAGATGGGAACTATTGGAGGGGATACCATGTAGTGCTGACAACCAAAAGAACAGCTGGATAAGAGATGTTTAACAGTAATATTGTCACATCTTGCAGAAGTCTGTAAAGGTTTATAATCCTAATTTACATCAAGAGGGCATCAGCAAAGAGGTACATACTGAGGAAAAAAACAAAGGAATTCTTGAATAAGACTGTTTACCTTTATGTATTTAATAATAGATTTAAAGGGGAACTGTAATGCTATTTTCATATTTCCGGGTTAGAAAGAATCAGCATTGATGAGTGCATTTCAAACTGCAACAAAAATGTAAAATGCACACAGTAAGATGTAAAACCTCCAATTTACATGGCAAAATAGACAACATTTCCAGGCATGCTCAGTGACATGTTCTGTCATTCAGAACGAGGCAACAAAACTTTGGTGACTGTTTGTAGCCGTGACTTGTAAACACACGGGCTTGTGAATACACCTCTTTAAATCCAATGGAATTATTGCTTTTGATTTTGAGACTGTTTTGCTTTTGGGAGATTTGTTTTAATTTTGAGACGACTTCTTAGCTCTGCATACAGGTCACATTGGGAACATTTCTGTGGTGTAATGTCTGCTGCACAACCTGCACTTATCTGCTCGGAGAGCACATGGCATTGAATGAGCGTTTACAACTTACAGTACTTTCACAAAGCTCGTAATTTTGTGCTTAATTCTATATGTGTAATTTTTTTTCTATAATGTCAATGAATTTACTTTGTTACTGAAAATTAATAACCGATCTGAGAAATTGAGACTGAAGTTCCCTTTTAAATTTAGAGAAAAGATGTTAACAAAAAAATGTTAAAATTGTCTATAGCACCACGCTGTGCCAACAACTAAGGTCACCAGAGCCATTCAGGAGAAAGTAAAATGGAGATTCTAGACAAACAGTATGATCTGAATTCTTGGGGTTAGAGGTCAGACATTTTTGGTGTGTGATTCGACTCTTGATTTATAATATGCATTATTCAGTCTACTATAAAAGCCAATCTATCAATAAATTGCTAGTTTCACCAACAAATTCTACAAGTCTTAATCAGTACTATACTATGGTACTGTATTTAGCTTCTGCTGCAAACTGATTGCTAGCTTGTGTGGCACTGCATCCTAAATAAACTCCATTATTTGATAACGAATAAACCAACTCCTTTTTACATAGTTGGCCACATACAATTACTTCAATTTAATCTTTCTGCTACAATTGCAGAACCTCTGACCACTTTCTTAAGCTGCACCTTTTCAGTTTACACCAAGTTTAGAAAACAGAGAATACTATTGCACTCTAAATAAATGAGTTTAGGCTTCATCAGCAAACTGAGAGGGTCATTTTCCCCTGTGGTCCCAAGCGCCTGATCCCAGGTTCTCTGATGGTAGTTAAAAGAAGTGGACAAAGGGAGAATGTCTGCTACAGCTCCAGAGTTTCTTTCAGCTCCGACTTTTTCTAGAATCTTTTTCACTGCCAAGTTTAATGTGGGACATGGTCCTTGGCCCAAGGCAAACTGCACCACTAGCTTAATTAAAAATCGCCGCTAATATGGGAGGGGGGGGAGTTTATGTCTCCAAAGCTGAGGGGAATAAAGTCAGAAGTTAATCAAGCAACACAGTCAGCATGTGGAGGAGGGAGGATGTCGGAGAGAACTACTTTTACCACTCGGTCTCTGCGCTGGACTCTCCGAGCGCACATGGTACTTTATTAGATTCTGTTTCTATTTAAGGTGAATTCCCTGAAACTTGTCAGTGGGTTTATGAAGGTGACCCCTGGTATGACCACAGGATGAATAACCATCAGGTTTTTTTTCCTCCAAGGCCGATACTGTTTGATTTCAGCAGCCTTTCTCCCTAATGACATTTCCTATACCAGGCTGTAGAATAATGGACTGTGAACGTGCAGAGAACATCATATTTATGCTATGATAGGAAAAGGGAAATATTTCCTACGGATGGGGAAATGAAGAATAGGAAAAAAAAAGTCACCTCTGTCATAGAAGAATCTTGCTAATTTCTATTTAGCTGGATTGTGAATGACATTTCTAATATACCGCTCTGCCTTTTAAGAACCAGTTCTGCGATAAGGTTTCTTTATCCTTTGTAAAGTTAGATGGGCAGAAATGAACACATTAGCTTGGAGCTTGTGTAAACTTGGCCCGACATAGAAAAGGTAGCAAACTAATGTGGGAAGCAGCAGTTTATGATTATGTTGCAGACACGGCCTTAATTGAAACCAGTACAACAAATATCATTTAGTATTCAAAAAGACAGCATACTGCAGCATAAATCAAAATATTCCAGGGGCAGTCATATTAACGCATGCTCAGCTAAAGTATTAAATTATACATCTGTGTAAAGACTGACCTCACTATTGCTCCGGTGTTCTATATTTACAACATAAACGTCTTTAAATTCCAATAAGTTTTAAACACTTCACATTCTTACATCTGTTATTTTTAGATAAGGCTATGCATTAGATATAAAAGTAGGTCTGACTTCTCCACAACCACAAGCTTACAACTATAGGAACCTACAGATTTTATGGATAAAGAGATGCCCTCTTGTGGTTGAAAGAGAAAAGAAAAGTAGAGCTGTGGAGTCTTCTTCAATAACAATCTGTCCTTCAAAGAAGGCTTCACAACCAAAATGTTACTTTTTTATATAATGCTCTTTTCAAGCCTGGAATTAACCTGTTCTTGTTCTCTGCAACTTGAACTCTAACTCAGCTTAGTGATATTCTCACACAATGGAACAAACGTTTTGCATTATTCCTCAGTTATCTCAAGTAAATATGAGAAGCAGATAATCCACTGCAATTTATTTTAAAAAAGACATTGTTCAGAAACATTTTTTTCCACACACTCATTAACTGATAATTTATGAGTCTATAGCAGCAACAAATTGCTCTCTCATTACTGAAATCAAATTATTATTAGAGGTTTACATATATGTGTTTATAAAATCTTTAATAGTACATTAACATTCTTCACAGAGAGACATCATCATAAACCATGATCATGAACCATGATTCCTCCTACACTGTCTTATCCTTTAATGAACTGGGGATTTGTTTTTACACCATTAACTCAATCAAGTAATAAGGATTAAAAATGGAAAGCTACAAGACATGCAAATCAAAATAATCTAAAGTAGCATTAGAGAGAGCAAAACTCTAACCATCTGGAAACTGATTAAAAAGAAGACAAAAAAGAATCAAGGAATTTAATTAAAAGATAACATAATGCATCTGTCAAAAGCCTGACAGACACAGAGAGAACCTGAACTGTTTGCACTCAAGATCAGTAACTTGCGCGATAACATGCAGATTACACTGTCACTGCTGGAATTACTCAAAAGGTTTAATTTCACTCATGGTGTACACACCATGCCTCGTATTTATCTTTACAGCAGAGAGGGAAAAAAAAAGAGGTTGAAACAATTTATAGCAAATGGAAGCGGGAATAGTTGGTATGCTTCTTTGTTTTAATTACTTTGGGTTCTAACTCCTTTCCAGTTCAACAGCCACTACAGCAACCATTAAATTAAATGCGCTGGGCAAAATATTAAAGACAGCGTCTTTGCATAAGCTACATTCGACCTTGAACACAATTCCACTCATGGCGTTCTTCTGTTTTCCCTGCCTTTAATGAGTGTAAAAGCAACAGAATCAAACTCATAGCAATACATCACAGAAGCACAACACCACTACTTCCCCTTTAAAATGCACCACCTGCAAAATTCCTACATTCAAGCCAGTGGCAATGAACAAGCATTTTACATTAAAATTAACCCTAATCATTCCTGCCCTGTGGGCATGCGGAGACGAGTACCACTGCCAGCCTCCATTCGTTATATCTTGCCCCTCGGAAACCCGAGACATGAGTCAGAAAACATGCTCTTTCCCTTTGCATCTCTTTTAATCCTCTTCATCATAACACGGCATTCTGCATTTTTTGCCCCTTTATACTTTGCCCAAGCCTCGGCGCTTGCGAACGAGAAACTCTGATTTTCAAGGTGAACTGAAGTGCACGAACAGTCAGGCACGTTTGTGAGTAACGTAATCAGAAAGTCACCGTGTGTCACATCCTTCACGTCACCTGAGAAGGGACTCCCTTCTCACAGACACAAACACAACCGGGCAGCAGAGACAGTAACCAGCCTGTTCGGCCGCAGAGTAACCTCTGAATCCCGACATTAGGGCAGGAAAGCTGTCCAAAAGGTTTATGTTCATACATTCATTTTAAAAAATGGAATATTCAAAATATCCTCGATCAGAGAAAATTAAGACTAATACTGCCCTTCTGATAATTGCCACTAAAGCATGAAGCCATTTCAAAACTGGAGTTAAATGTCAATTAAAGGTTGATTTGGGGATGCAATCTAAATTTCAGGAAACAGTCTCATTGTTGTAAAATGAAGTGCCAGTGGGAATAAATTAGGATCAAAGAATATTGAGAGATGTGACAGTGCACAAGAAGACTGAGCCTTTTAAAACGGGCCTCATACTGGAGGAAAAAGCAGAGACAATTAGCATACATTTTGAAGCGTTTTAAATACAGGGAGCAGATTTTCCACAACAAAGAAATGTATAGAGGGGAAAACTTACTCTTGAAACACAATTCCGAGGAGGCCTCAGACGCCCATAAAGTTGCCTCATTTATACTTATTTCCTTCACCTTTCCTCACAATGTTGTAGATAAATTAAATGCTGTAGCCAATACTATTATAGAACACATTTTAATGCCAGGGATTTAAGAGTACATTAAAAACTTCCTGGAAGAGAAACAAGTCATTTACTACAAAATGCTTACTGAAGGATTTTCACCCAGCTTTTTTTGAAGGATAAAGAGTGTTGAAGAGATAAGCCAGATCACCCAAAAATAGAAGGTTTTGCAACTTTATTGTTCTGATTTGTTTACACAAATCATTAAAGGACAACCTAGGCCTGAATTAGGAAAGCTATATATACACCAGTGAAAAACTATGTTTCCAGCGATAAAGCCTTGTCACTTTATTCATAACAAGGCAATGACACTTAAATGGAAAATGGGATTAACCATTAAAAGTTACACCCCCTTCCAAAAGGGTGCTGCTACCTCTCCAAGCACAATTTGTGCACTGAACTGCAAAGGCAGAGCTACGTCTCAAAAAGACATGTCCTCTCCTGACAGGTTTCTGACAAGTGATTAGCTTCAGCTGAAGAGGATATTCTCTGACCCTTCCTTGACAGCTTTCTGACACTTTATTTAGCACAATTCATGCTCTGAACCGAGAGAGAAAAAAAAACGTAAGGAGGAAAGGTCTGGAGATGCTCTTTTATTTGTCTATACTATGTACAATTAAACAGCATTCAGATCACAGGTCACAATTAAAATCAAAATGTCTTTGGAATACATCATCTAAAATATAGAATTTAGAATTCTACCATGTAGAATATAGAGTTTGGGATTCTACAATACAGAAGAATCTAATTTCTTTTCTGTTATCCACTTCATGCACCTGTCACTGCCGACACAATGGGATTCAACAGATAGCCTGTCCATCTCCTAAACCATATCAAAATTCTCCTCCAGAAATTTGCTATCTGCTTGTCATCTCACAGCACATACCTAGGAGCCTATAAAACCATTTCATTGTGGTCGCAGTAACAGTAGCTATTTGTAATGAAAAAGCCAACTGATAAAAGAAATATTTTAAGTAGGAGAGTACACTCAATCTTTTACGGCAGAACTGGATTGCATGTTTGTCTTATCATGTTTTTACACATTTTAGTGTCTACATTTAATAGCATACACAACTGGTTGTGTATCAGTTCCGACAATACTACTGAGATCTCAAATATGTTACAAATACTGAATAAAAGCATTGAAAGATGTACCCGTGCTACAATGTAGGAGGCTTGTACAATGACTGTTCCCCTGGACTCAATAACCACTTATCAGCGACGGACTGAACAATTCCTTCAACAGCTTAAATTATAAATTTTTAAAAGCTGAAACTCATCTGAATCCACGAGAGGAATTGAATGCAGGAACACAATTAAATCCCTTTCAAAGTATGTGCCTGCTTCTTGTAACGACATGCTGCTTTAGAGCATACTGCAGCAGATAATTCATGCTGGGTCTCTCTGAGAAAAAAAGCAGAGAAATGGGATGAAATGGCTTGATATCTCCCTCGTCTTCCAGCCCCACTTCCCCCTTAAGTACAGAAAGAGAAAGAAAAATCTATGTCACACCCAGTGTGAAATGTAGGACAAAGTTAAAGGGCTACAGAAAAAGTCCAGTGTGTATAATTAAGAATGAAAAACTCAAAGTCCTTGGGAATGAGATGCTGGCAGAACTTTGGAGAAGAAAAGAGATTTTCTCCTCATGACCTTTTGAGCTCCTCTTTTTTTCTATCTCTCTCTCCTTTCGTAAAGCGTCTAAGGCTGGCTCCTAATCAGCTATCTGTAGGGACACAATAATGAGAAAGCCTGCCAGAAAATGTCAGCAGAGAAAAGGCTGAGGAAAAAAAAACTGACATTCAAATTAAAATACAGGCAGTGTTTAAAATTAGAGTTCAGGGGAATCAGAGCCGCAACAAGTCATACATTTTAATGGTTGAGAGAATAAACATGCTTTATTTATTCTAAACAGTTTGGTTTTTTTTACCTTTAATATACCCTTGAATGATTATCAAACTTTAATGGAAGATGTAACAGAATTAATTCATATTCAAATTCAAAATGATCACTATTTTGATTTAAGATTAAAGCTACTCTTGCTCAGGGTATTTGACAAACCTTGAAATCCCTAAGCAATTAAGAGATGCATCAACAGTCTGATTTGTTTCTGGCGGGGGTGGGGGTGGGGGTGGGGGAGAGTGAGTGTCCTTAAAGTATTATGGAATTGTGAAAGCTGTAATGTATTATTTATAGGAAGATATGTTCGTTTCCCCCCTTAGCCCTTATTGTCCTCTTCAAAGAAGTGGCAAACAAACCAGAGAAGACTTTCAGTCTACATCGCTTGCTTTGGCTTTAACTGACCAGCAGCAAGACTTTAAGTGTCAATCTGCTTTGCAGGTGGCAAAATAATTAAAAGAAAACATCTGACACTCAATTTATGAGTCCAGGCACTTGCCATGTAGTGTAGACAAATCTACACTATGAAAATGAGCATCCAATGTGACATACAAATGATTTTCACTGACAGAGATGATATATTAAGTGAAGCACTGTCACTTTGAAACATCAGATGCATTAGAACTGCTATTCCTTCTGTTGACCATAAAGCAAAGACAACTTCTTAAATATGAAGCAACAGTCATAGGAATGTCCTAAAGGAACAGCCGACACTGACAGGCTAAAAGAACTGAATCATTTTAGTCCTGAACAAAGAGGACGATGAGAGGACCAGACCCCATCATTAAAATACCTCAAGGGCGTTGCCAGAGTTAACCCTGAGGACTTCAGAATCATCAGTGAAATGCAAACCAAAGGACACAAGTGGAAACTACATGGAAGTCCATTTAAAACTCAGAACAGAAGCCACTGCTTTATGCAAAAGGCTATGGGGATCTGCAACACTCTACCCAGCCTAACTGCTAAAGCCGATACCCTGGCCTTTTTAATAAATAATAGCTGATTGACCCAAACTAACTACTATACATGTTGATTGGGCTAAATGTCCTTGTCTCATTGTAATCTTTCTTGTGTTCTAAATTATGTTCACACAAGACAGTAAATGTTAGCTAAATGAATGTACAAAATAGTCTCATGCCTGATCCCTATGGTTACTTTGATTGTCCATGTCAAAAGATGACACAAAACATTTAAAAGCAGATGGTTGTGTCTGTCATAGAACAATTTGCTGTTTTGTCAAAAACAAAATTTGCCCTATTATTCCTGCAATTTGTTAACATTCAAAGGGGGCATTTTTCTGATTCATTTCACTGTCCATCTCTATGACAGTGTTATCACGTTGTGAAATGCATTACTTGATTTATATGTAGTTATCGAGAGCAGTGGTTTCCAACCCTGGTCCTCAGGAATTACTTGTGCTAAATGTTATCTCTGATCAATATGTCCACATTTTTTGACCTATTTCAGCATTCCTTCGTTCCAAAATTACCCCACTTCAAGTGCATCATTACCAGCAACTCCAGCACTTGAACAATTATATAGTCTCTTCTCAATATTTTTAAAATATTTTTTTCCACTGATTTCTTTTGACACATTGCGTAACAGTGTTTCAAAAACAGTTTAACACTAAGCTTTTCTTTTCTTCTACAGGCATCCAAATAATTGCATTTCAGGTAACACAGACGAAAGATGGAATCTTCAGATTCTACTTCTTTATAATTATTTTTGGATAGTGTATAAATCACATTAAATCTTTAGTTTATGACTTAAAGCCTCTTAATACCATAATAAACTTCATTTAATGTGGAAATTATTTAAATTAATGTATTAATTTAATTCATTTAACTTGCAAATGTGCAAATATTTCACCCTTGCACACTTAATGTACATTTTAATGGCTTGACCAATTTACTACAACAATAACACAATGCTTATATTCTATACAGCATGATCACTAACAGCTTCACTGTAAAATTGAAAGCTTGTGATCATATTTTAAGACGGATGAATTTTGCAAGTGTTCAATCTTATAAATAAGGTAAACCTTTTCAGATATTCTACTACTAACCAAACCATCATAATTAACCTATTTATAAAACCAAACTCCTACAGGCAATGAACAAACTGTAGCACAGGAATGTATTTTTACTTCAAAAGTATGAGGATGCACAGCCTTGTGGAGTCTAAAGAAGGCCTTTGCTTTGTCAGTACAAAGGCTTGGCATATACACAGGCCTTTCTCTGCCTTTCAAGAACTGCTTCCTAACTAAGTCAATTGTGATCCTGGAGGTCTCTTATAGGATCACTAACATTAAGCGAAATATCAGAAGAACAAATCTAAAGAAATGATTTACAACAAAGGTGCCAAATTTTGTCCACCGAGACAGGAACCACTTCCTCAAGCAAAGACTTAAGAGTATGATCTTTCCATTTAATATAGCCCGGAATATCGTAGCACTTAAGCAGAAATCTCCTGGTGTACTAATCTATGGGTGACATGTTCTTAAAAAAACACAATCTTTGTGAGGAATACAGGAATCACATTTAACCCCCTTTCACTGTATTAACTTCTGTCAACTTGTGTTCATACCAGAAAAGGGCAGTTTGTAGTTCCAGCAGTTTTAGACGCAGATCAGGTGGTGCCTGAAGTTATTTTTTGGTGAGCCTACAGACTTCCCAGACCTGGCCCTGAGCGCTGGTAGCAAAAAACAAATGACAAACACAATCTGTGTAGAAAGTGAACTGAAGCAACACTAGGCAACCTGCTAAAGTAAAGATGCATAGCTGCACCAAATGCCTGCAGCATCTGCAAAGGCAACCAGCTGGAATGGTGGGAAATGCTTCGAAAGTCACTTGATTTTAGTCACTTGGGTTGCCAAATCATAGAAATTTGTATTCTGCAGAAGATCCAGCAGGCAGCTTTGTCTTTGTTTAAATTTACAAGCTGTCCAAAATCCAAAGAACATACAAAACTGCTTTACATAACCCCTTTCTCTTGACTCGAAGCATGCATTTCAAAAGGTTCCTCTTGTGAGTCATGTAAATAAAATTACCTTCAGTGCACATTTTGCTTTGCCTCAAAAATCTATTTCTATTTCTATATCTATCACAACAGGTGATGTTAGCTTGATGCAGAAGAGAAAATACTTAGTTACAGAGAAGGAGAGATCACAGTCACTACTAATGTTCATGTAATTAAAACAGCAGTTCAAAATATCCAGTCATAGCAGCGATACATATTTTTGGAGTTGTGCTGGGTTAATCAGTCCAAATAAAGGTTCCCAATCATTCTGCTTTCATCATCTAGTCAGAAATCAATGTTGACCATTAAAGGAAGTTAAAATAAAATAGTGATTAAAATAGTGTATTCCTGTAACACACCCTATACTGTACCACTATAAAACACGAGCAGATGAAGTCCATGGATAAAATACGGAGAGGCACATCTTCAAGCTGCTTCATATCCTCACTAACACATTTTCAATTTTTCAATTAATAAAGGCAGATGAGCTCCGAACCAGCTGGGGATAAATGTGCAGGGAATCACCTGAGATCTGACCGTATGTCAGGATTCTAAACCTCATCTCAGCAATCAAGCTGTGTAGTGTGTAAAGTCTGCACTGGGAGTATGCTTTATTTCATAAAACATGTTTGCAGTTTTCCCAAAAATATACACGGAACTTAAAGGGAAACTGCAGTCTAAATTTCTCAGGCTTGTTATGAAATCACGGTAACAAAATAAATTCACTGACATTATAAAAAAAAATTACAAATTTCGAATTGCTGTAAGCATAAAATTATGAACATTGTGTAAGTACTGCAAGATAAGATAAGATCACTTTATCGGCCACATTCAATTTTTTGTATTAGGAAATTTTTCGCACACCCCAGCTTGCTCTCCATGAGATAGACAGACAGGGAGAGAAGCTTGGGAGCAGTTGGGGTTAAGGGCCTACCTCGGGGCCCACTGGAGGACTCCTCTGTCGGCCACAGGCGCAGATCCTTAGCCACGGAGTCCCCACACCGCCCTGTTAGTCGCCATGCTGTCGCAAACTCACATTCGAGTTCTCACTAACTGTGACGTGATGCGGCCCTTCCTGCTCACTAGTCTCCATAATGAACAATATAATGTGGTGTATGAGCGTAGAAATGCAAGTTGTGCAGCAGACAGTTCACCACAGAAATGCTCCAATGTGATCTGCAGAGTTAACAAGTAGTAACTGCTGGCAAAAATCGAAAGCATTATTGTATTGGTTAAAACCGATGCAATCAGAAGTTTGCTTGTTTACGTTATAGGACTGCACATGTCTCCGGAAGTTTTGTTGCCTCGTGCTGAATCACAGAACATGGTGCTTCGCATACCTGGAAATTTAATCTATTTTGTGATGTAAACTAGAGGTTTTACGAGTTACTGTGTCCATTTTACTTTTACTGCAGTTTGAAATGCACTCATCAATGCTGATTCTTTCTAACCCCAAAATATGAAAACAGCCTTCTACTTCCCCTTTAATTTGACAATTACAGACAACCTCAATAAAAACTACAATAATAGTCAAGATATAAACACAACAATCACTGGTCTATGAAGCCTCCCAGATCCAATAGAAGACCAGCTGCTGCACCTTAGTGGAAGGAATGTCTTTTCTCAGCTATGACTGCTACAGTTATATACAGTATGTAAGACGAAAAACGTAATTAAGACACTGGTTGTTGCTGTAACAGGATCTCAGGTATGATGTTACATTTCAAATGAAAAACATTGTACTCTCTTGCTTTGAGATGGAGATATAATCACTCTGCCAAGGAAGGTATGTAAGCTTGAAAAAATGTTTAACCTCCACTTAAATATCTAGATAACCAAATGATTTACTTAAAAAATACACTGGGGATTTTTCAGGGCCAAACAGAGCCATGTGTGACAAAACATGTCTACTGCTGCTGCTGCTAGCTGCTGCCTGGCTGGTGTTTAACCAGTCTGGCATTTTTTGTTGTTGGTGGTGAACAATGCCAGTTGCCAGAAAATCAATTAAAAAAGTGCTGGAATACAAGCAGCCCTTTTGGATATGAAATGAAAAGACTGAGGGAAGCCCCCCCTCTCTTAGAAAACTGATTTATTTGTTTTGCTAATGTAGCAACATTAAGATTTTGGATTCTAAGAATGGCAAATTGGACCTTGCATTATTGGCTGTGGAGACTAAAGGAATTATTAAAGGACACCTTAAGTCTGCAGAAAACTGACCTAATTCTTGTTGACCTGTTTTCCTTCCATTGAATGCAACATCAATACTAAAAACAACACTTCCTTGTTCCACAATGGGGCATCTGCAAGGTTGCCCAGCAAAGTAAGATGTCTGCTTTTGACAGTGTCACTCTACCTCACTCATCTCTCCCCACGGTACTATTCTAAAAATGGCATGTGCCACAGCAATTTCCCCTAGCTCATGATCTCAAACGTCGGAGAAGAAAAAAAAAGGGTTTTGGAGTGCGGCAACATTGTGATACACATCGAGATTTAGCAAATCTCCTCCACAACACCATCTCCCTCCTCTACGCCCCCGTCAAAAGTCGTTAACTTCAGTCCTTTCCCATCTATACAGGAGCTGAACCTCAAACACAGAAATGACAAATGGGATTTGTCTACAGTAGACCACTGAAGCAGCAAGTGTAACTGGCTTGGCACTCAGCATCTTAGTAATTTATCTGCCTTACCAGATAAATCATTAAACTTTAATTGCTTTTGTTATTGACGATGTTTGTGCACAACAACAATAATAAAAATAGCAGCAATCATATCTATAATAAATACGACAGCCGCACTTGCGCCTTCTAGCTGTATCTCATCAGATCGCAGAAGTTAAGCCTGGCTAGACTTGTTTATGTACTGGAAGGAGAGACGTCCAAGAAATAAAAAAGGTTGCTGCTCTAAGTGGTGTTTGTAGTCAAGTACTGCAGGTGGAACTCTTTGGAATGAAATTTACAAAGCTAATGCTCCAGTATAATGGCTGTAATGATACTGTCTTTCAAATGAGCTATTAAACAGAGGTCCTATCAATCTGGTTATTTAAAATCCCATCACACTGTAAGAGTACAGGTGTTAACTCCAGTGTCCTGGTTGACTTCCATTCTGGGCTTGCTCAACTCAATCTGTCCTACCTAACGTTTGCCCTTAATTCAACTGCTGAACTAATTTCCACCCGATCTACTGTGTGGCATAAAATAGGTGTCTGGCATCAGTGCAGGATGAAATGGGTCCCCTCCTATCTCTAAAGGACTTTGGAATCCTTTGCGATGAAAAGCATCATAAATACAATTAATTAATATAAGCAGACTGCCACTAGCCTAGTCTCATGGAAAAATAAACATTCATTTCACATTTTGAAACCTTTAAAAGCCCCAGTCACTTGCTAACTGATTACTACAGAAAACAACATACTCGCACATCTCTAGCATCTAAAGAAATCTTTTAAATTTAAATGATTTTTTGGTGAACATTATCTAATCGTATTGTACTGCTAAATTTGTGTGATGTGTAGTAATTAGACCATGTATTGTTTTTTTTTAATACCACAATGCCTCTCCTATATTACTTGACCACCACCTCCCCAACACACATTTTTGAAATGCAAATAAAGTACAGTGGATATGATGCCCTGAAGGAGAGCTAAAGGCATCTGCAGCACTGCTCTCTTCCAAGCTTTCATCATACGACTGTCAGATTTAAAGTTCAAACACCAAGAGAACAGAGAGAATAACATCATTATTCCAAGAGGTTTAACAATGTACAGTGCTTCTTGTCAATAAGCAGACTTACTCCAAAACGACTCCGCTTCTTTACTGCTGTAATGTCAAATCTGGCTATGTTTACACACGCTAGACAACTCCCCTTCTCCTGTGACAAACTTGTTTAATTAATATTAATTCCTGACATAACAATGATATAAGTTAGATTCATACGAGCAGCAATTTTTCTTTTGGAAATGCAACACACAGAAACTACCAAATACTTTTCCTTGGTCATGTCGGCTCGTCTCAGTGGGATTCCCATGTGGCCTATAAGATGTGCTGCTAGCCCTTCAAACACAATGCCAGCAGCAGAGGTCAAGGCTGCAAAACAAGGAAGATCACATCACTGCCACATGAGCCCGGTGGAATCTGGGCCAATTCAGCTCTGCGCCTTCCATCTCTAGCCGATAGGAGCCTCCTAAAATGAAGATCTTATCTGGCTGGAAGTTCAGAAGCTTTATTTTTTGTTAACCTTTGCTTTTGCTTCTTGGCATCCAATTCTAGGTCAAAAATCATTTGATGTTTGATTTAGTTAGTGTTCCAACTAAAGAAAATTTTCCAGCTACAGCAACAATTCAAGCACTTTGTTCTGAAGACAGCTGATTCCAGGCCCACCTTCAGTAATGGATTAAAAAATGCTTGCCTGGACCCCTTATTGTGGTCTCCTTGTTATACAGTATAACTGCTTTGCCATTATATGAAACATTCTTTTAGAATTTTTTTTTCTCCAGGCGGTTCTTTTCCCATTAAGGATTTTGTTTAATAATGTAGCCTGAGCAAATTCTTGGTCCCAGCCACTCTTACATTGTATCCACATTTTCATGTAGGAAATAATTGAAAAAATCAAAACTGTGGTTTCAAGGCTGTCTACTGGAATGTGATAGCTAACAAATTAAGCCTTTGTTTCAGAAAGGAAACAGCACAATGAATCCACAATTCCAAAACACCTTTTTAACAAAATCATAAATTGAAACCATTATCCAAAAGCAAACTGAACATATACCATTTATAGAATATATTTATATAAATTCCTTGGACAACATTTCAAAAATTATTTAAATTTTTAATTTACTCAATAGCTTTGAGAGGAGCTGTGAAATAACTTGCCCCAGATATATTTTTTGCTTTAAGGTCCATGCCCCTTGTATGTTTTTAAGTTGTAAAACCCACTGTTTTATCGCTTGATCATTAATCTGCGTGGCTGCTGAATGTTTTTAAGTTGTAAGCGCATTAGGTCTTGATTCTTGCAAATCAAGAGAAAAGGTGACACGAGTAAAGGCAGTTTGGATGTACAGCACTGTTAACGCCTCCTTGTCCCATTTGGTCATATCTCAAAAGGAAGATGGAAGACTTCCAAGAAAAATTAGGTTGGTTCTGTAAGTGGTGCTAGTGCATGAGTAAATAGCACTGTTCCTTGAATTTCCTATTCTATGCCCCAGAATGGTGACCAGATACACTTTGCTATAGGAGGTACCATCTTTGAGATAAAATGTAAACCAAGGTCATAACTACTTTTTCCATGACAGAGTAGTGTTAACGCCGGCGTCCTATATTAAATCCACTTCAACCTAGTACCATTTGGAGTAAGAAAAGATCCCCCTTAATCCAAGTGGCAAAATAATTTCTCACCAAATCTGTGTAGTGGGGCTGCTGGCACATTATGGTTGTCATTTAAATGCAAATAATTATTCCTATATCATAGTTTATGCAAGTCCTTTTTCTAAAAATCCAGGGCTTTGTACCAACTAAAAATATAAGCTTGCAAACTACTGTATGTTCCAGATTTATCTGAATGTTATCTGCTGAACCTACTGCAATGCAGCCTTTGTTGCCGACAGGAGCTGAAGCTGTCAGTCATCCAGACTAACATCTCCCAGCTCCGGGTTTTAGACAGGAAGCTATTGTAATAAACCTGACAGGCTGACGAGATTCATCAGGAATCATGACATTTACTCAGGAGCAAAGCGGCCTACAAAAGTTTTGTCCACATCATCTTAACTCAACACTGCAGGCTTATCACAGGTAGCAAGCTTTTATTTTTTAACTCAAAGCAGATTTGGACTAACCTGCAAACCTCATTAAGAATGTAAGGACGTGGAGGCTGTGCTCCTAGAGACCAAAGTCTCCTGTATATTGCTTCTGTATTGACAGTTACTGCCATTTGTATGAAAAGCATCACAACAGATTAACATGGAAACATCCCTGAGTATCTGTCTAAATGTTCCCATTTAGTTCTTTATTAAGTCACTGAAATAAAATAAACATACAAAAAGAACTTGTATACTTGTGTAACTGGTAATAATTTAAAGTAATGTAAAACTTGTTTTTTTTTTATGCTGACCGGTCTTCGTTATACTCACACACTGCTATCCAAAAAATACCTTTTCATATATGCAATCTTATTTGCTTTTGAGCACTTTGTATATTCTAATTTATTTCTATTATTCCAGTGAGAGAGAAATCAATCTCTTCCACTCTGAGATGGAACGGCAAAGATGAGGAGAGATTTTCATTTGCTCTGTAAAAGGCGGAAGGTTAATTCTAATGATACTTTCTTGCCACCCAAATCCACAAAGCAAGAGTGTTGTTTAGTTTAATATTAAATCTCTGAGGCAACATCTATAGCCCCTGTAAACCCTACCCAAAATAAAATATACAGTGCATTTCTCAGGACCACCAGATGGAGAATGAACAAAGGGATGGTTATATTTTTTAAAATCCTTAATTTACACTCAAGATTTCCAGAAAATTTTGGAAGACAATTACTTTATAAAGATAAACGCAGAATTTTGTGCTCTATAAAAAAGGACCTCACTCACTGCTGGTTTGTACCACCAATTAGCAATTAAATAGCAATGAAAATGCGGAAAAATCATGGAATTAATTCTACATGGTTGTCCTTTCACAATATTGCTAGAAGCACCACTAAAAAAGGGCAAAATAACTGTTTCCACATCACCTAGATTTAATGTTTGCTTTTGGGAATTTCTGCGTAAACAATACACTGCAAAAGTCTTTGGGCTGCATCAAAGTGCCATGAGAAAAACTGACTAACTCTCAGGAACAACAACAACTGCTCAAAAATGACCTGCAGTAGATCCGTTCTGCTGTTTAAATCATAACTCCTCAGAAAACCAGTCTTTTGGGACTGGAGCCTACATAGGGGAATTTGGTTTTGCTAGACTTGTATTACATTATAACACAGACATCACAGCCTTCTTCCCTAATCCATTTTCTCCATTTATAAAGAGGGTTTCCCAAAGGCAAAGGCCTACGAGCAAGAACAACAGACTTAATTATGCACTTGTCAGGATGCATGTGCTCATCTGTTGAATGCCATAAGAGCATAGATTTTACAGCAGAGCTAAGAGCAGACAGACATGTAGGGATGCAAGGAGTCACAGTGCAGTCTGGTGAAGGTTTATGATGTGTTTAATTTGTGACAGAAACAGACACACAAGGTACATCCCCCACAGTGTCTCCAATGAGTGTTTTATAGTCAGAGTCCAGCTATGGTCAACCTCTGACCATTCATGGTCCAGTGGCTATTCCTGAGATATCACCTACACAGCAGGTGTCTGTTAAAAATGCACTCAAGTCGTTTTTCATTCTCCAATGTCAAATGTGGAAATGAAATGGCCCAGACAAATACAGTACACTATTTCAGCAGCAGGTCACAAATAAAGAAATACAGCAAATTAAAAAGAGATTCACTGCAGGTGATAATCATTTAAAATACTTAAAACTGTAGCTTATGTTCTGTTACTTCTAGTTTCAGAAATTGTTCTAGAACATATTCTTGAAGTGCCCAAGTTAAGGTTAGATTTAGGTTTTGAACAACAGCTAGACATTTTGTGATTAATTTGCTGGGCTTTAGAATCCATTTGAAATGCAGGAAAAGTGTTGTTTTGCTGTTTCCTTGAGAAATAATTTTGGCCCAATTTCACAGCTTTTAAAAAGCCACACACCTGTCAAAAATTGTCAAAAATCAAAGTTTGAAAACATACTTTCTACACACTAAAATCTCATTATTTGCATTTTAAACCAACCAAAATAGGAAGTTCAACCAAACATCAGTGGTAATTGTAATCCTAACCTGTAAACGGCACAAAACACGTTTATTTCATATATCATTCCAGAAAAATGATATATTTAAAAAAATTAAAACAGACTCACTGTAGTGACATTTAAAATACCTCAAACTGTTATTTAGTACTGTTTCTGACTAATTTGGAGTCATTTAGGTAACTTTTTGAGCACAGTTGTTCTGAAGCAAGGTTTATGGTACATATTCTAAAAGTGCCTCAGCTAGGGTTAGGGTTAGGTTTTACACAACAGCTAGTCATTTTGTGATGCATTTACTCTGCTCTACGATGTATTTGAAATGCAGGAAAAGGGTTGTTTTGTTGTTACCTCCAAAATTAAATTTGGCCCTATTTTGCAGTTTTTAATTAGCTGTGTGCCCCTCAAAAATGGTCAAAAATCAAAAGTTTGAAAACATACTTTCTACATACTAAAATCTCTTGTTGTTTGTATTTAATACCAAACAAAACGGTACATTTAACCAAACATCAATGGTAATTTTAATCTTAACCTGTAAACAGCACAAAAAACGCTTATTTCATACGCACAAACTGATAGTTTTTTAATTGTCTCTAAAAGGAAAACAGCAACTAGAAAATATACATTTACAGAACTAGAAAGGCAAAGGAAAAACAGGAAACCTAATTAAATAATCACTGGAATGTCAAGCATTAAACATGAGAGACAGCACAGTGTTATAGGAGTTAAAATGGAATCTCTTCAAAAATGCCTCCCATGCACCATCGTCAAATATTAAATAGCTCTGAGCATGAAAGCAGATCCTACATTATAGGCAGGTGAATTAAACAGAATTCAAAAATAGGAGGAAAGGTCTGGGTGAAGAGAGAAAACACATCTAAGGCTAAAAGCAGAGTTACTGCATTTCAGAGACCGGGACAAAAAATTAAAAAGTGATAGGAAACCAGCAGTATCAGAAAGAGTGGTGTAAGCAAAATCACTTTAAAGAGAGTGAATTTCATGTCCTAAATTAGGTTTTAACAAGTAACACAGCAAAACCAAGCTCCCCAGAATTATATCCAGCAGGATCACATTGCCGATAAGATTAAAGTTTAAATTCCTAATTAATCCTGATAAAGGAGATTATTGCATAAAGCAGGCTTGAAAAGATCATAATTTTGTTTCTACCCTAGCAGTGTAATGGAATAGGGAAGCTTTCATTTGCGGCCAGCCGACAGCAGCCTAATTAGAAATAGACCTTCTGCAGCAAATGAAAAGAGAGAGGACAGTCTCGAGACTTAAACGTTTTTAAAGCCTTTAGTGTTGTGCTCAAAAGAAAACCCAAAAGCAAGAGCACAACTGACAGCAATTTCAGTATTGAGATGGCCCTTGCTGTCCTAAGAAACCAAAAAAAACCCAACAAAAACCCTCCAGGAGTTTGTATCTGGGTCAGGCTGTTGGGAATCTTAAAAACTGTCTGCTCCAACTTTCAAAGATTCAGGACTCTCCTTCCCTATTTGTCTTTCAGCTGTTACTGCTGCAGTCTTGTCCTACTTCTGTAGACAATCATTTGTCCCAGCCTTCTAAATTGTCTCCGAGTCACTGCTCTCAGTTACATATCATTACCCAATATAATATCATATGTATTGTACTGAATAATAGAAAACAGGGTGCTTTGTGACCTTGCATCAAACATTCTATCGAGGAGATAACCACCCCTGCAAAAAGAAACAAAGTCAGCCTTCATTGTAAGACTTATCACTTAAGACCACAATCATCAAATGTTTTTCATTAACTAGTGTGCTTCCAACAGATGCCGAACTGAAAATGCATATATTCTGAAAGCCAAAGCGGGAATGATTTTGATCAGAACTTGACACTTTTCAGCTTGCTGCAGTGTAATAAAGTGTAAGAGGCAAAACAGCTCTTTAGACCAAATAGAACAACTTTGATTAGAAAGGGAATGCAATGTCAGTGCACACGCTGTGAATGGGTAAGCCATTTCAAATTGGACACCTACAGACACCAAACTTTCTGAGCATATCTCCTGCTTGCAAAGATGGAAAGAAAACATTCAGCAGCCACACAGATTAATGATCAAGCGATAAAACAGTGGGGTGGACTCTCTAGTGACAATGATTTCGCAGACTGAAATTATCCTGAAAACTACTTAATTTAACGGGAAGTTGCATTTGTTTATGTACCTCGCAGATGCAGAAGTCTCGATGGAGCCATCTCGCAACCAAGACGTGTACATAATTGTAGCATAAAAAAAAATCTCTCTGGTAAAAGTAAAAAGCATACCTTTCAACTTCATTTCAGCTTGTAGCAGAAGAATAGGCTACTAAATGTACAATACATACAATATTTTGAAATTAAGAAATTAGAAAATGTTCCTTTAAACACCCATGAGAGCAACAGTGACAGAGTCATTGTAACTATATGCAATTCTGCAGTAAAAAGTAATCATACTGATAAATGCTTTAACCTAATCAAGATGAGACTGTTCCAATGCCTTTCTGACTGGCATATCTACTGAAGGACTTAGCCAGTTTTTGTATGGGCAGAATTTGGTGGTCCATTTGTTAACTAAACGACTGCCTTACCAGATCTGTCCCCTGTAAACGCAACTGGTTTCCTGTGAAATTTATAGTGGACGTTAAGGGTATCCTGTTTATATATTAACACTCTCATCTTAAGTACATCTTTGAAATTAAGTACAACATTCAACATAGTTTAACACTTGATTAAAATCTGCTGATTTAGGTCTTTTTAATTTTCTCCATTAAGAAATAATGAGTTCTGTTGTGCAGCTTCACAATTTTAAAACTTGGATAAAGACCTATTGTTTCACTATATCTTCAGTTGTGCTTTTACTTTACTCTTGGTTTCACTTTTGTCAATTTACTATGTGATGTTTTTACGTTTTGTGGGTACTGTTGTACTTTGTAGTTTTGGGGAAAAAAACTGATGAATAAAATATTTTACATTCATGATATCCTTATTACTATCTCAAAACCACACTAACTATTCATCACCATGGAGCTTGGTTAAGAGTCAATGAAACCACACTGAGAAAGCCAGTTAAGTCCAGAACACGTACTGTACACAAGATTAGTTTGTGCTTTTTGAAAAGGAACTTCTCCAGAACAAATTTCTGAATTTATCAAAATTACAAAAAAAAAGAAAAACAAAGCCAGAAGCAATACAAAAGTCTCTTCATCAAAACAAATGAGCTTGCTGGCATAGTGTTTCGTTACCCAGTGGGGTGTCTGACATTTCGAATACTGCCTGATGCTATTAGGCGCAGTAAAAATGAATTCCTCCTGCTAGGGATTTTAAACCATGTGGAAATGTAGATGAGATGAGGAGATTTCATTATAGACCTGGAAAGAAATTAGCAAATCTTTTGTTTTTGTGGGCACTGCTCAATTGTACAAGTAATAGGTTTATTCCATGCTGGAAAGAGAAGAAAGAAAATACAATGTTTCAGCTGTGGAGCCTTCTTCGGGTGTTTTGGTCTTTGTGTTGCTGAGGAAAGTAAAAAAAACAGGCAGAGTAAAAACCTATGATTTTTGCTGCCGTTTTAAATTCATCTGATGGCAACAAATATTTTTTACCAGCACACAAAGTTATAAAAGCAAGCTTCCAAAATTTAGTTTGCGGTTAACTTAAAAGCATATTTTCAATTCCCAGCATTCCTTAAAAACCCCAAACCACTTATTTAGGAACTCAAGCACAAAAAAGCTGAACAAAACAGGCTCACTTATGGCTTTAAGGACCTAAAACCTTTTTAAGATTAAATAAATTAGGCACATTTTAACCAACTACAAGTTTTAAAAATTAAAAAGAACAATAACAAATATACTAAAAATGTCAATTCACAAGACAAAGAAATATGAGCTTTCAACAGAAAAAAATATGAATACAAGAGACTAAGTCTGATCATTAAATGCTCAGTTGATGATATTGCTTATCTAATTTGAGGGGACCCATCCAATAATGAACTACTAACTTCACGTCTGATGAAAAACTACAGGCCGAATAAAGGTTTGGGCAATTTTATTTTTCATTAAATGAAATAAGCTCAGATTGGCACAATACAAGCTCACATCATAAGCAGACAAATCCAAATAAAATCCAGTGAACCAGACACACAACCTCCTGCTACATCACCAGCAATTTTCGAGAGAGGAAATGAAATCTCTCAGGGTGAGCTGGATGCAGAAATTAGTTTGTTTTTTTGTATTCGACTTTTTTGTCTTAGTTTTGTGGCTCTAAGTGCCATGCAAAATTAATGTGCTATCTTTTGAAAGGTGGACTCGCTTGGGCACTAAAGGGGTACGGTTTCAATTTGCCTGCCGGGGAAAAGAGCTGCCCTTTTCTGATAATTGCAGACAGCAGCATGCCTGGAGTGTCCACTCAGACGGAGAAGAGAGATGCGGATAAGAACCGGTTGAGGGTGTTTTGGGGATTTGGTGCTAAAACGCATAGCATCACTCGTCTGATTTTGTAAGCAGGCCGGTGAGCAATTTCTCCCACAAATAGAAACACCCCCTCCTCCCCCCCTCGACCCCTCTAGTACTCAATTCAATGAGAAAACCTCAAAACTAAAAGGATCACACTAAAGATTTCTGCTGTTATCTATTCATCCATTCAAACCATCTGTCTGTGTGAATTTGTGTTCAGATGCAGACAGCTTTAAATTCACAGGAACAATTCAGAATCAGTGGACGTCACAGTAATGCACGTCAAGAAACCCAATTCTGTGTGAACACAGTACCTCGAACCTGCATGGACATAAATCCCTGTACATGCAGCCATGCTTTCAATAGTTGCAAACCAATGGTAGAATCTGCACAAACAAAATATAGAACAACACACAATGTCTAACACTATTAGGTTTACATTTCTGCTACAATACATGATACTCTATTAATAAGCTCAGTTAGTAACTTTTGAAATACAGTATTTTTTATATGTACTAGGTAGCCTAACATGCCATTTTACAAAGCACAACATGGCATCCAGCCTTCTGACAAGAAAGTACTTTTTTAAATTCAAGTCAAATCTAGTGAGGTGAAAGGAAGAGAAAAAAAAGGGCAATATATTATTTAAACTGAGTCTGACTTTAACAACAGAAATAAATGTAAAACTGTGGTAGGAGTACTTTAAAAGCAGTCATAGGACCCACAAAAAAAATCATCTTTGCACATTTGAGCAGATAAGCTTTTTACTAGAGGCTGTCGTGTATCTTTAATTCAAATGGAGTTAAAAATTAAAACCAGCCAGTCAGGGAATAGAAATTGAATGTACCTGTAAATGGACAAAATGAATGTCTTTAGGGACTTCTTAATGCACTAATCTATGACTGCTGCAATAAGCACACTCTCCTCATGATTAGTAACAGCAATGGAGGGAAAGTGGGGTTGTATATTCATATTCATTCCTGTGTAAATGGGTACCTGCTTCGTGAAAAATTCAAATGCCTGGAAGGAAAATTAGGCCACACGTTTCCCTACATGTGTAACAGTTTTGCAGGGTTCAAAACTGCTTATCTAAAAGGTTAAAAGATCAAATGTAATGCTTTAAAATAATTAATAAACACATCTTTGATTAAATACCTGCCACTATTTGAGAGGCAATAAGGGGCACGTCACAACAAGAAGGAGGAAACAAAGGGCAAAGTCATCAGGCAAACAGCCGCAGAGGTGTTGACCAGATCTTCAAAACCAAGACCAAAGAAAGGAATGACTACCACTGGCTGCGCTGAGTGGCCACCGCCGCAAGTAACCATCATCTCTGGGTGCTGTCAAACATAGAACGTTCAAGTAAACTTGTCTCTCCACTTCATCAAACTCCCTCTGAAACATAGCACTCGATTTCTGTACATTTTATAGAGACTTTTTCCCAGACCTTACAATGTCAGGTAAACATGATTTCTACAAGTTTCTGCAATGATTTCTTGCATGATTTCTGCAATTGTTCTATTTTTAAAATTGCAATTGGCTGGCCACGTGCAAGTTAAATAATACACGAAAACACAGTTCTTGGGAAATTTAATCCTATTATGCAGCATTACTATTATGTATGGAAGAGCAGGGGATGAAGGAGCTACTCCGACACTTTTAAGAGTACCACTAAAGGCGGTTCTGCACGAGGGAACTCAAACAGGAGGGCAGAACATCCAGTATTTTTTTCGGAGTTCACTGCCTTGTTGTGTTATTCTTTCAGGAAAAAAAGTTCACGTTGAGGTTTTCTTCTAAAGTACCTCAACTGTGTTGTAATTTATCGAATATAAAAAGTCTTCCTGCTGCTATCACATAAGCTGAAGGCACAGGATTTTAATTTCTATAAATATGCAAATATTCAGGAACAGGAGGAGGTATGTGGGTCTGTGTGGAAGGTGGGGGTTGAGTTGGAGGGGTGGGAGGCAGAAGAAATCGTATTCACACCCAATGGGAGTTTGCACAAGAGGTTCTGCTCAAGAGGAACATTTTGAAAAGGAGAACGAAACGTCATTATGAGGGTAGTATTTTTCATTTCATATATGGCATCATAATAACAACTTAAGAAAGAAGTCATCTCATGCATTATCTTGTTCCCATTTATGTTAATGAAGACTTTCTTTCCTCTCCTCCACAAGAATTAATTGTGTGTGCATCAATCTTCATGAAAGCCCTGCATATTTAAATGATAAGCACAGGGTGTTAATGTTGCAATCTTGCCATCTCATTTTTTTTAAGATACTTTTTTGTAATCAGTAGCATCAAAGTATAAAACAGAAAATAAGCCTGCCACAAGTTAACCCTGGGCGATGTGAAAAACAAAATCTTGATTAAGATGCCACTTCTTAACGAAGGCATACTGTTTGTTGTTTAATTAAAACAAAACCTTGCTCGATCGATTTCTGAAACAATTTACAGTAGATTAACCAAAACTATGCAAAAACCAAAGGAAAGAGAGAAAAAAAGTATTTACATATGTGTACTGAGTAGGTGCTGGTTTATTAAAAAAATAATAAAAATAAACTCATTGCACTGCAAAATGCAGCACTATGGTTTATTATAATGGAATTGACTTAGCATCATATAAGGATTTATCAATCCCTATTAAAAATCCCTTTTAGTTAATCAGAACCTGCATTTAAATGGTAATGTATATTTATTATTTCCTGGAGAAGCCTTCTTGGAGTTGTAAATTATAATCTTTCAGAAATAAAGCCCAGAAGAAGAGGAGCATATTATCAAACATGAAGGCACAGTGGGATATACTTAATTTCCATCTTGAAGCCTAAACAAAGCACTAGAATTATTGGCAAATCTGCTGTATAAAATGAAACCAAAATGCTGGAAATGTTGTTTTAATAAAAAATAACATTTCAGTACATCAGACAGTAGGAAGAGAAGACTAGAATGCTATTAGATTTACTGAGTCAACAGTACAGATTTTATCTCTAGAGAAAAACGTCCAAAAAAGGACAATTTCATATTACTTCTGCATATTACTGCTCCAGACTTTTTCAATGACCAATAATCTCTCTATTAGCTTTTTAATCAATTCAATCAGTGTATTTTTACAGGAAATGTTTGTAGGGATTGTTGAGAACAACATTGGTAGAGGAACCCTTTAAAGTTGGGCTTCTGCTGTGAACCCATTTGATTTTCCTATAAGGTTATCAACTGAAACAAAATAAGCTACAAAAAATGGTGAGCACACATTATTTTGAGGTCCAAATTTAACTGTATAAACTAAGCTATCCATTTGGGGTTCAGTAGTACATCTTGACAATGGCTTGGATGCACTTGTGAACTTACCAGTGTACTCTTTCCCAGGCACGATTTAAACAGCTTCAGTTGCTTCAGTAATTCCACTCGATGGCACAAATAACACTGAATACCTCTGTCCTGGAAGTTTAAATATTTTATTAAAGATCTTTCACTTAATTTGACTTTGAAGGTGTCTGGGTGACAAATGCAAAAAGCTTGTACTATGCGTGCGGTCTCTCAGAAGTTAATTGTTTTCTTTCAGATTATACTGGCTTCGGGCGCTTAAAGCTAAAAAGCTAAAAACATAAAGCTGTACTTTGGATAGCAAGCACCATTCCTATAGGAAGTCTTTTCTGAAACGCTCACTTGTATCTCACTGCTGGTTTTGTGTCATAAGTGACAGCAGTATGTTGCTAAGAGGCTACAGGTAGGACTTTGCCTGCCAATGTCCCTACAGTGAGACCCTCACCACAGCAATGTTGGAGAGAACTCATTTGGATTTTCCACCCTGCTCACTGGAACACAACCTGCAAAGATAGTTTTATGTATTGCTGCAATCACAAATTGTATGATGTCATGGACCTAAGCACAGCATTCTCTGTAAAACCAAAGAAGGTATTGCCTTTGAGTGAAACTGGTCATACCAAGATTATCTACATTAAGAAAAACATCTGCTCTTAGGCACTGATACTATACAGTGAAGTCACTTTGGAATTGAACACACTGCCTAAAATGAATTCAAATCAGTCAAGCTTTGAAGAAACTAACAGAATACAAACTATTGCATATGCTGCATGTGTTCCATCTCAATGCATATTTACTTGTATATTTTCTTCCCAAAATTTAAAAGAATTCATAAAGTTTACAGGCAGGCTGTCAAAATTGCCTTAAAGGGCTTTTTTAAAGCCCTACAGGACATAATGAATACACCCACATAAGAGCTCACTTAACTAAGCTAATGAGTACATAGTAGAAGCACTAAAAGCACTTCATTTAAAAAAAATGGGAATACAAATTTTGAAAGTTATCAATAAAAGTAAATAATACACTATATTGACTTCTGAATGACATGTATAACTTGGAAGTGCTGAATGTTTTTCTTTTGGGACAACAAAGTGATTCCATTACACTCTTTACAGCGCACTACATTCCTTTCCTGTAAGTTAACTCTTAGCGCTGAAAAACTGTTCACACACTCGTCCTCTGAACTTTATGAAAGATGACATTTGTACACCAATTAAGAAGAAAAATGACCTAATTTAAAACTGACAATCTAATTAAACCCACAAAATGAGTCACGGCAAGTCAATGTCAGATTACATTAAAGGCAAAAAAGCTATCGATTTATGCCTTTAAAGTTTTCCTTTTAGCTAGGAATGACAGTGAACTAATTATAAAAGCCCTCTGTCAGATTACTCTGATTGTAGCCAAAGGAAAGGTGTGCACAAGTTTGTGACTGCTATTAATTTAATCTGAAAACAGACAAATAGCTAAAGCTTAGTGTGTCACACATAGTTACAGATTGCATGATTCTACTACACGAACCCAAAATATAGCTTCTTTTTAAGCATCTGCATTGGTTCTCCCATTTATAAACTATCAAGTTTTTCAAACCAGACACTGAACTGTACATAAAACCATTTCTGTTTCTCCATATCTCTTCTGAAATATAATATGCTCTGATAACAAGGTCCTGCTGGATTCAATGTGAAGGAACTATTTGAAAAATGCATAAAATCTATTCAGCTTTACGGTAGACACAGTAAACCTCAAATTAGAACTGGTCCCAAAACACATCCTCTACCATTCCTTGGATGAGTAAAGAGCCTTTACAATAATCTGAATAAATCCTCACATCCTTAGTAATCACTGTAGTTTTGCATACATCATCTCTTTAAAATTAAAGTGGATATATTCAGCAACTGTTTCTGTAGTTTTGCAAAATAGCAGCAATGTGGCTAATCTATAATTCAGGATCTCTTGAACTGAGAAAATCTTAGTTCCAGGACTGTTATAACTCAATGAAAACAAGAAACACCAGTTTTTTTTTTAATGCAAAACAATAACCAATATAGTTCCAGAACATCTGAGAGGGGAAGAGTTACATTGACAGCTACTGTATATGTGCTTGTAAAGCATGGGATACTATTTTGTGGAAAGACCTTTGTGTAAATGTTATCTGAACAAAGGTTGAAGCTCTATGTCTAAATGTTTAAATAAAGCACAAGGACAAACATCCATGTGACAGCGATCCAGAGCTAATCTCACTGGTCACTTTGATTATCAGATGATAAAAGCAACTAAAATCACAGACCGTCACTGTCAGCTTTGACCATGTGTTTTAATGGAGCTTTTGATCTAATAGATCATTAAACACTTATTAATAAGATAACATTTTCAGCTTCCTACCAGAAATAATTAAGTAGGTCACTGAATTTATTAGTCATCTTAGGTGAAACCAGTTTCATTGCCAGATGGCACCATGTCATATTGACTGGTGTGCTGTGAAAGGCTAAAAATCCCCAAGGTTGAAAATTAGACCCTATCTTTATACATACTTTATATTAAGAAATTCCTTTAGGATGATAGAATACATTAATATCATATCATAATAATAATTGCAGGCATATCAACACTATCTTTGAACTAATTGGACTAGCTGAGGTACAGACTTCAAAAAGGCAGCAATCAAGCAGAGTGCTAGTGCGCTAAAAAAACCTTCAGATACTTAGACTGTAATGACAAAAACACGGTAAAACTGAGGTCGACATTTCAAAGCAACAAATTATAGCTACTATTACAGATCAGTGGTACTATTAAAACACTGTCTTAATGGGAGAGATATAGAACTCCCATTGAATTCTAAATTAAGCCTTTATTCAAGAAGAGACAAGTTACTCTGGTCCCATGAAGATTAAAAAAAAATAGGACTGGATTGAATTGGTCTTGACACCAGAACATCTGTAATGCTCCCTTGATTATAGATGACAATAGATATGTTACTTTCCTTCATGAAGCTAGTTCTCTAGAATTCTCTCTTTCTAGTTCATGAATCTAGGAATGCTAATGTGGTTGTTTTGCTTCACTGATTAAAGGAGAAGTGGGTTGTTTAATTCTCATCCATAACCTGCTTCATCCCACTGCTCTAGGGTAACAGCAATAGAAAAAAGTCAGATTAACCCAGTAGGGATTTGATACTTTAGGGACCCTGTAATATATTTATGTAGCCGTGTCTCAATGAATGTATTTATCTTTCAATATTCCTTTATTACCCCTGTTTCTTTCTCCAATCCTCTGTACTAGAATATGACCAAAAGAGGACCAGAGATGAATACAAATATATACAAAGAGACAGATGGAATCGGACAAATAATGATGAAAAGGTCACAGTGTGTTTTGCGTCAGATGTAATAAAAGGTTATATTGCATCAAGGAAGACTACACATGCTAAATAAACATATACAAGAAATGAGAAGCACTGTCAGCTCTGACATTTGATTTTCTTGAAAACTTTGTTTTAAATTGAAGAGACTGTGATCCAAAGGGCAGCAAGACTTGTATTGGAAAAAATAAAATGTGGTCAAAATTGATTATCTACATTGTACACTAGCTCATTGGGGGTGCAGATAAAATGGTTTTCTTACAATTGCTCTGAGCCTATGAACGTCGCAGAGCACACATGAAATGAACAGGTCTAAAAAAACATTATACTTCATCCTACATCCTGTTACACAATTTTAAACATCTTATATCTGCAGTAATGCTGCTTTGATACAATGTTCTTGGACTCAGAAACACATTAAAGATTCCTGAAAGCACCAATTTCCGCTTCCGAAGTGCCTTGTTAGCTAATCAGCATCTTATCTCTGCCTGCTGCATTGTAACTCCTAAATATTGTTGGGTGTTGATTTGCATTTCTGCCTTACAAATGAAGCCAAATTAGTGCCTGGCATGTTTTCAGTGAATTTTAAACCCTGGCTTATTGCTCAAAATCCCCTTCTGGGGAATAGCAAGTACACTATCAAGAGTTAGCAGCAGTGCCCTTTCCAAGCCTAGCATACTTTACACTGTTTGGCATATATCAGTGTGAGTGTTTTAAAGCAGTTGACAGAAACAAGTGTTTGCAGACAGATGCTAAATCCATTGCACCCCTCAGGGAAAGCAGGTTCTAATGGCTACTCTAACCTCTGTAGACAGGAGGCTGACATCCAGTCCCGGCAGGAAACCAGGATATAAGCAAACAAAGATAATTGAGAATAGGAGCACCGGCTTTCTTATACACACAAAACAAATGAGCCAGACACAAAATTAAGTACAAATGAATGCTTAACTTTCAAACCCAACTAGGCCTTGTCACAAAACACTTTCCAGTACATAATAAACAGTACAACTTCAAATCCACATATTTTTCCACACATAAAGCAAGAAACCACTAAGCACTTCCACAATGATGCTTATCAGCAATTTTCATGAATATCTTTGCTACCAAGATGCACATTATTTCTTTACTTCCAACTTCAAGCCATAACGGGGTACTATTCCAATTATAGTAGGAACCCCATCAAACTTAAGCTCCACATTTGTCATTTAAATCAAAAAAGGCTCCCTCTAATGGTTAGACAGTTGTAGAACAGAACACATGCATTACTTATCTATTCATCAATTAAGAACTATACACATTTCAATGAAGTATATAAAAGCTTTACACATTTTGGTAAGAACATGGAGATCAAGAAGGTCTCCTTAAATAGGTCTCACTGATATTATACTAAACTATGTATGACATCGAATAAAAACGAGAAGCAATGTTTTTGCTGTGCCATCACTGCTTACAGCCACAGATTTCAATGGCCTCTCAAAACTATTTCTTGAAGCATAGCCATTAACACACACTGGGGCTGACCCCATTAGCGAAGTCTTTCGAATCACTTTGTATAACTCAGCGACCAACACCACTCCAACCTTTTTCTTCCCTGGGATATTTCCGGAAGTAGGGAAAAAAATGTTCGCTTTGGAAATAATTCTGCAACTACTCAAAGTACAAAGCACAGAGCCTATTGAAGCAAATACATAATGATGAATGTCTGCAAAGCATTTCAGAGAAAGAGAAGCAGGTGGAGAGGAATGTAGTAAATACCAGATTGTCACTTAAATGTATTCTCCTTCTTCAATGGCTCTGTAACTATTAGTACAGAAATACAGGAATGGTTTCTAATTCAGCAGAACACGAAAAAGGCGAATTCCGAACTCAGCCTCTTTATTTGGGATCAAAGAAAACTGTCTCCATATTTTTCAAACTGGTCCCTGCAAAGAACACCTATCTAAAATATTACTGTCCACTGTTTATATAATGAATAGACATTTCTTTGAAAATGATCCACTTCAGTACAGGGGACCTTTTCCCTTAATTACTAGAGCATAACAAAACTTCATATGAAAAAGCCAGATTGCTATATTAACTTACCTACTGCATGGACCCAAAGTGTACGTTTATGTGTGAATTAAGAGCATTAAAAGTTTAAGAACAGCGGTGACATCTATGAGGCCCCCAAAGCCATTCTCCAGGCGGTTTTGAGAAAATACCACTCAATGCTGCATTACCACCCACACAAGCCATTCTGCAACCCATTTAGAGAGAACATTCTCTAGATGAGCAGGTTTCCTATTTTTCCCGAGTCGTGAGCTCAAGTAAAGAATCATAAATCTTTCCCAGAAAACGACCGGTTCTCTTCTTCACGAAATACCTCATTTCTCTAACAAAATGTAACTTCACACCATGGCTTTACTGTCCTTAAATTAAAGTAAGAAAGCGCTCTTACCTTTAGAAGCTGTGTCGTTCAGCAGGTGCATGGAAGAGAATAGAAAATTAAGTTAGCGAGCCACTAAACTGATGTGAACATTACAACCTACTGAATTGAAAATTCTGCAATATACTTTATTTTATTCAGACTTGATTTGAATAAAATTAGTTTTAATCTGCTCTGATAAGAGACAAAAATAATGTACTATGACATATACTGTGTGGCCTTTGCTAAAACAGGACTTGTGAGTTTACAATAAGTTACTGTACTCAGTGCTCTCAAATCTTTATGAAAGTAAATTACACCTTTGAAGTCAATAATATCATTATCATTCTTCATTAGGCCATTATCTGATTACAAAATATTCATCATGGAAACTGTCTATTACCTTTTCATAAAAGTCAGTGTAATAACTTTATGCACACAATGTACTGGAAGACAGTACTGACATTCTGAGGCAGAATAATCATGTGACACTTCAAAAGATTTAGATATGGCCATTTAAAAAGGGGGTAAATGCAAACAAAGTAAACCCCAGACTGGGAACAAGAAAAACGAATACTTTGAAAACGTCAGAAAAAAATGGCTGCTGGCACAGCTTCCCTGCTATAAATTTTGATGCTGTAAATTTACAAGACCAAAGACATGTAAAGCAAAAATGAAAGAAAATGTATTCATAATGTGCATAATCCTTTAAGATGAAAACAAACTACAGCACTTTGTTTTCAAAAACTGCAGGTAACCAAGTCCATCGGTAGATCGGATGAACTGTGTGGGAGCTGGTATTACACACAAACAGATTTGGAAGGACCGATTCCACTACATTTCTATTGACACCCAGACTGGAGGGAGTTTGAGAATGCCCTGCTCTAAACCTATTAAATATTGTGTAGGCGGGGTCATAACATTCTCTGGAAGTGAAATACTGACATGCTGCTGAATGTAAAAAGGTCTGAGACTCAAACACTCACACTTGGTCTGAGATGAGAACGCCAAGGTGAGCTTGGCAAAGAGCTCATTGTTCTCAAAACGATCTTCCTTCACTTTGGTCCAGAAGCTGCTCTCCGAGAGATCCTCTACACCAATCTGAGGGAATACGAGTGGATAACTATACACAGAAGCCCTTCACATATCCAGTTCAAGACAAAATAAAAAAAGACATCACAAGCCTCTGTGTAACATCTGAGCCCAAAGCAATTATGTAAAGTGTGTCAACAGAAAAGTGCTTTTTTAAATTGAAATCTCACTAAAATGCGGGACGAGAATTTTCTTTAAATGGCAAAAAAACACAATGGCAAAGTACAAACATGTTAATTCTCTATCAGATCACAAAACTCTCCTATTGATGCAGTTTGGTTTCATTCCCTTCACTATTTTCCCTGTAGCTTCACTCCGTAATTAACATGCAAGTCAGCATTCATCAGTGCTCCATCATTCCTTCCGACACTCAAAGATGACAGGCATTTTAATCTGACATGCCAGTTGACAGATCTTGATTGTACCGTCGTTTTTACTTCTGAGGTGTATGCCAAAGCAAACTCAGGTTATCTGTCACACTCGACAGCCTCCTAAGAGTCCTGAAACCGTTCAATTCACATCAACTGCTCAGAAGGGTTAAATATGTTCCCCCTCCTAAGGATCATCATTGAATACTGTGAATACAATCCATGTAAAAATGTCTTTTTGGCTTAGTCTGTCACATGCAAACTGGGATTTAGCAATGGGATCCTGTTATGATAGAGAGTCTTCCTGTGTCATCTCTGAAAAAAATATTTTTGAAAATCTTTGTAAGAAAGGAGTAGTTCTTGTGCAAATTTTATAGCTGTCACACCATTAAGCTATTTTTCTTCCTTTTGTCCTTTCATTTTCTCATCAGAAATAAAGTGACTGAAAGGTAGTGACTTCCATGGATACCAACCTTTCATTACCCAGTGCACCAATGCAGAGAGAGAGAGAGAAAAAAAATGAGGCAGGGAAAAAAAATGTTAATTTAAATTACAAAAGAATGCTGTCCTTTCTAGCTGCAATCTAATTATCTTTCACTGGCGCAGTTAAAAGAAACGGGATTATTAAAAAGCAGTTTCTGTGACATCCTCGTCAAAGGCCTTTCACCACTCGGAAAATGAAAAGACTTAAATGAAAAAAGGAAAAGTATAAATGTTCATGAACTCCAGAGAAGCTATTAAACTGTAGCTTAAGGCTAAAAGGATAGAGTCAGTTTTGATGTTTTAACTATTACAGGCTAGCAAGCACATACTGCAGCTCAGCAGGTCTTTGGTGACTGCCATCCTACGGGTACCGAGTTGCAGTCCTTGCCAATGCTGGTGTTACAAAAATGTAATTTCAATGGATGAAGTGCTGGTAAGGAAAAGCGGCAGAGGAATTATTTTGCCAAGAATTCTGCAAGCCAAATGGAAAGGTGACATACCTTCACACCCCTTTACGACTTGGAAAACTGTTACTTTCAGCACAAAAACATGAGAAGGTCTACAAATGCAGGAAGGCTATTCTGCACGTCTTTCTTTGCTGCCAGAAGCTGATCCACGGACCTCATTCAGGCATTTCAGAAGCCAGGATGGCACCTTTGGCATCACAGTTTATTGCAGCCCTTTGTGTAAGAAAAGTGCCACCTGCTCTTTAAATATACCTCCCCTTAGTCTCTTTTTTGTGTCCTCTAGTTTATATTTTTCTGTTGCTTCTAAAGAAGTCCACTGGGCTGACCTAGTCAATGCCTTTGAAGATTCTGAATATTGGAATGAGGTCCCTTCACAGTCTTTTCTGTTCAAGACTAAAAAAGTTTTGGTTATTTTATTCTGTCAGTGTAGGACATAACCAAAGAGCCCAGGATCACACTGCTCTGGACTCCTTCTAAACCTTTTCTAGAATCTAGAATCAGATGACCAACACTGTATACAATATTTTAAATATGCATTTAATAGAACAATGTACAATTACTTATTCCTTTATTTAATTCTACACTTTAAACTATACGTCATATCACCCTGCATGCCTTTTAGTTACTTTCCACACTTACTTGTCACAATGAACTTTTTTTTATTTCCTCTGCTACTTCTACAGTATTTACTAAAACTTATATTTTGACATGACCTACAAACCAGACTAGCTTTACTAGAATTAAGATTGTTAATACAAATCAGTAAAAAAAGCCATTATAATACAGATCCTTGCCAAATCAAACTCAGGAGTACTCATCTGTATTCCTGCTATTTGATTTTAGATCCATTAATGAGATTCAAATTCATAACATCATAACTGCTGTAAAAAAAAAAAACTACCTTTTTAATTTCATATTAACTATGGAACATTAGCAATTGTTCAGTCGAGGCATACTAACCTATCTTGACTGACAGCAGAAAGTTTTGTTAAACATTTATAAATGTCAATCCTTTAGGAAAACTGGCAAAACACCATTAGCTCCTGAAGATGTATTGTTTTATTTGTTATTATTAGGTTTTTTTTATAGCTATAACATTTCTGTTTTTATTCATGCTAATATGACTTAATAAGGAACGTTTTTCCCTTTTCAGCTTGAAGCATGTTGTCCATTTCATCCCTCCATCAATATATTAGCCATTCACTTTCATCTAATGGTTTTCTATTGCTGGATATATTACGTGCCCACAGCACTTCACATCAACCTGCATAGTTCTGCAACTGTTGTAATACTGAAATATAACTAGTATTTTATCATCTATTGCAGTCCTCTTTTGTCTCTCCTGGCCTAATGGTATTACTTACAATTTATTACACTCAGTTTCTATAACCATGTTTTTTTCTGTTTTTATTCTATAAAAATTCTTCCCCCTTTTATTTTTCTTAACTGAATGAACCAATTCTTTTTATCCCTTGATACAGATAACTGATATGAGACTAATCTGTTCTGTGCATTATGCAGAATCTAGTAAAAATACTGCCATTCATTCTCTACCGATTCCATAATCTAACTTCTCCATTTTACCTCAAACACATTCGACTAAACCAAACCATTCAATCTTATTCCTTCATACTCTGTTTTCTTCAAACTGGAAACCTTTTTTTAAAATCTACATATACAGTTACTCTATCCTGATTGTTTGCCGGCTCTACCTTCTAAAAGAAAAACATGTATTGAAATTTTCTTACAAACTGAAAAAGAATGCAATAGTAAGCCATGTCTGCTAATTTCACAATCCGAGGGGGGTAAATTGAAGTCACTCACAATACCTTTTTATACATATATCCCTGATTTTGTAATATAAAACTACATTACAATGTATATCTGGTTTTGGTCATTTGTAACATACTTAACAATACACCTTGTACATATTTTTATAATTGTGACCCGTACAGATTCTAAAAGTCCGGATTCATCAAGATGAAGTCTGTATTTCTGATGTGTAGCGCTATGTCCACCTATTCCATATTTCCCCCAGTGCTGTATCCCTTACCATCACATTGTTAACTGCGGTTCGGTGAGTCCAATCACATTAGAGTGGCAAGCAAATACACACTGTAATCACTTTAAACGAACACTGTAGACACAAAAGAACTACATGCTATGGCTTACTGTGGGATACGGCAGAAATTCTCTTTCTTCTGCTGTTGGTACATACATTTACTCATGGCAAATTTGCACAACAAAAAGGAACGGAATATGAATGCAGGAATCTCTTGGGGACTTGACGACAAAGCTTAAAAAGCACTTATACGTATTTATCTTTATATTGAGAGCTGAAAATGAAATTTCCTGGTACGTACATGTACACACACACACACAGACACACACAACACCTTTGGGGGAAAGTCTGAGTCATTACAGGTGGCGAGAGTAGTGGCAGTTTCCTACCTTAGACCAGTTAGCCCTTCTGAGCGGCACCTCTGGCCTGTAGTCCTTCTTGGGGGCAAGGTCATATGGCAGAACAGGGGCAGACATGCCCCAGCCCCCAGGAGCAGGTGGTGGGGGGGGTGCGCCTGGCCCTAGGGGAGGGGGTGGGGGAATGCCAGGCCCGCCTGGCAAAGGAGGTGGCGGGGGAGGCATGCCCGGGCCACCAGGCAAAGGTGGAGGAGGGGGGGGCATGCCTGGGCCGCCAGGCAAAGGTGGAGGAGGGGGGGGCATGCATGCTTGACCTGGAAGAGGCGGAGGGGGAGGAGGTGGGGGGGGAACCATCCCAGTTTGTCCAGGAAGTGGGGGAGGTGGGGGGGGCAGGGGCATGCTCGCTTGCCCTGGCAACGGGGGAGGGGGTGGAGGGGGAGGAGCTAGCCCAGTCTGCCCAGGGAGGGGGGGGGCAGGGGGAGGAGGTGGCACCCCACTTTGAGTGGGCAGGGGGGGAGGCGGAGGGGGCGCTGGGACAGGCACTGTGATGACCTTGGTCTTCGCCTCCTTCAGCTCTTCGGCCAGCTTGTCAATCTGTGAATGGAAAGCACGTGTAAGAAATCAGATGAAGAGTCGGCACCGACAGCAGCTGTCAGTCTTGTGCATCAGATTCTATCAGTCTGGAAGTACCCCCAACAACTTAACCTTTATCACACAAAACTGCCAAGTACAAGAGAATACAACCGCAGCAGACTTCCTATATTCAGCTATCAGAATCAGAATAATATCAGGGAAAAAAATCTCAATTCTGGGCTTTCAAGAATACCTCTTAAAAACGAAACCAAAAACACCCTATCAAAAGGTGTAATGCAAGAATTGGTTACAAATATTTTATTCAGGCACCTGCAATGTGAATCGGCACCCATCAAAATGTATCCTTATCTTCCGATATTTCATAATAGTTCCCTAATGTCCAAGCTTAACCCTACCATTGCATATTGTTTGCCATATTTTGGCAAAACGCCAACATTATGATCGTAAAGATATTCCATTATTTACACATGTATGTGCATAAACATCAGTGGACACCTGGACAGTCTAAATGAAATAGAACTTCAATATTTAACCAGCAGCAATATTTAATCTCTTAATCTGAATATTTTCCATTCTAAATACCCCCTTTGTTGATGTAAGCTGCACATACTGTACACTTACTATCATACTTAACAGTGTGCAACTTGCCAATTCGTTTGTTCAAAAGGAATGAAATGTAACTCTGGGATTTCTAATGAGGCATCTCCAAAAACACAATATTACAGTGCTGGTATCCATGAACACAGGCTTCAGAAAGTGAAAAGGCCAACATGGTATGTACTGTACCTCAAAGGACTACTGGGGATGATCAGAGTGCACCAGAGTTAAGCAGCTCACCAAGATGAAATCAGGAGATTCAATCTACATACACATATGAAGCTTTGCTTGAAATTCAAACACTCTTATCTAACATAAGTGTTTTTCAGCAATTGGGCATTGCCTCAGTGATATGTAGTAACAGTTTATTCCATAGTGCAGTGGAAACCATCAACTGTAGATTAGTTTACTTTCCATTTCTGTTCATTTCTGGAAAGAAGATAAAATCTACCTTTTCCTTAAGGTCATTAATTTCATTCAGCAGGGTCTTATTCTCATTTTCTTTCTCTTGCTTCTCAGATCCTAACAAGTCTTTTTCCTTGTTCAGCTCCTGAACCTTTAACTCAAAATCATTCTCCAGCTTCTTCAACTCAACCTGGAGTTCATGTCGGGCAGTGAGCTCTGCATCAAGCTAAGAAAGACAAAGCGAATAATTAGCTCATGACTATCTCAGAAAAATCCCTGTCCACACAGTATAGTATACATCAAGTTTTTTAGCTTGTTTGAACTTCTAAGCCTGGCAAGCATTTAGTTCTATCTTAATGATGAGCCCAAACAGTTCAAATGCAATTTACTTCAATCAGTTCCACAAAAGTGAAATAACTTTATGTATGTCTACTTATGAAAATAGTGCATCTGAATGAATACAGTTAAATTAATGGCACTCGCAGATCCAAGACACTATGAGGTCTCATATCTCTTTTTAAAAGCATTGCAATTAACCCCCCGTCTTCAGTTTCAGTCTATGGTGTAACAGTGGGGGGTCTCGGCTAAAATCAGACATCTCCTCTCGTAATATTAACCGGGCACATTTTATTGAAATTCAAACAGTTTACAAGTTAATTAATTTTGCATATGCCCACAAATATAACAAATGAACCTATGCTCAGACATTGCCAGAATTAAACATTACAGATTTTCATGATACGACATGTCCTGGTGTATTCACAGTATGCTAGAATGATCCAATGTACATTCATTTTTTACTTCTTTATTTAACTAGATAAGTAAACTGAGGACAAAGTCTCATTTACAGTGACAAATCACAGAGCAACTACGTATAAATCAGCATTTAATGGAACAATCTGAGAGAAGTAACTTGTTCAAGGGGACAACAGCAGCCCAGAATCCTAACCACCAGTCCCCACTGTTACTCCAAATGTACAGGAGATGGAAATTCACATAGTTCTGACTCGCAGTACAGAAACATAATGACTTCTGATATACTGCATAAAAATATCCCTGTGTGAGAATGAGAGAGCAAAAAATATATATAAATATATAAACACGCACATCTACAATGTTTCAGTGACTTTGACAGCAGTCTAATTATATCCCAAGTCACAAATTTAATTATCCCCTATCAGGCAGGACCAACGGAAGGTCAGATTATCACTATAATCAGAGTGAGAAATGCTGGCTGGTAATGAAATTTCAGGGGGCTTGCCCGTGCGTCAGTGCTCTTGCCCATCTTTGCAACTGCTGACAGCTGAATTATTTTTTAAATTAAAAAAGGAGAAGGGGGGGGGGGAGAGTAAACACGCGCCTTGCAATCTCCCGATAAGGGTCAACCCCTTTCTTTCCCGGGGAGCTATTAAAAGGTGGCTGGGCCTGGGTAGAAAAAGAGGTGCAGAGATGCTACCGGCTATGCGACAGTCTCCTTATTAAAGGCACAGGCTGCTGACACCACCAGGGACAGAAACGGGCTGGGGGAGGGAGCACAGGCAGCCTGTCGCTCAAAGAAACGGGGAATGGAAAACCTCAGGTATAATCAGAACAAACAGTCACAGTGCAGGCACGGCCTTTTGATTTCTTCTCTTCTCTTTTCCCAGTTAAGCGACAACGCATGGGAGACACATGCTTCCGCGCGGATGCTCCCACCAGGCGAATATGATTTAACATCGGCTGCCGTGACACAAAAAACGAACCCTCATGCCCAAAAACAACCACCCTGCCTGTTTTGGGAAGCACAGAGCTGCCAAAACAAGTTCTGGAGGGAGGGGGGTTAGGGAAAAACACTCTGGTCTCCTAAAACCAAGAAAGCCTTTCAATAAAGTGATGTCGAGCAGCATATCAGAACATGCACGTGAAGCCAGAGGGAAGCAAAACGTCCTCTTGACCGATAATGGAGTGTAATGGGATAACAGTCTGCTCTAAACACAGCATTGTCAACTGTGAAAAAGCAGGAACTGGCAAAGGCATGTCAGAAAATTCTAAGCTGTTGGACGGAAGAAGAAAATTGTAGCTCTGGACCAAAGTGGCTACGCAGAACTAACCAAGCATGCAGGAGAACTGTACTGCAAAATGTTTTTTTCCCCACGTCAGGGAGACGGTTCCGTAATGAAACGGACAACTTTTATTTGGAAGCTGTTAACAATGACCTTTACACATGAAGGGCAATTCTGAACGAACAGATAATTAGGATCAATTTGTGCTGTTTTTTTTTTTTTTGGAAAAAAACTTAGTTCTCTAGTCAGAGAGCTATACCTTCTTCTCCAGTTCACTTGCTTTTGCTTCACTCATCTCTACTTTGGTCTGGTCAAGCATGTTATCTGTGAAAATAAAAAAGGTGAATTAAGTGATGACAAAATCAGATGTATACATGGAAATGGAGGCTATAAAAAAATGGAGGTGTCACTAAAAGCAAGTACTATAATATTAGATTATTTTATAGTAGCAACTGGCAACAGAAGCAGTCCCCAAAAATTAACTGATATTCCCACTGGTATGTTCTCAATAATTTCAGTGCAATTTAAGGAATTAAACTCTCAGATGGAATAAAAACGAGTTATATCACATAGACTGGTATTCACACATAATATGTTAATTAGGATTTTACATTTTTAAAGAAGTGAAAAGAACATTTAAATGGAAACATTTTATTTAACAATATTACAGATATTTTGGTAACATTACATTTCAGTTGCACTGGGAAGTTGTATTTCTGAGCATATAACACAACTTAACGTCCATATTTCAATGCACAGTTTGCTTAATGAATCATGCAGTGGTTCCCAAAGTTAACTTTATAGAAAGTTCCCAGAAAAACTTTTAACCCCTTTCCCTAAAGAAAGGAGCACAGACGCACAACATTGCTTCAAGCAGTACAGCTACCATGTCTGCTTCTAGTGTGGCTACAACCAGAGCGAAGCTGTCAAGGTAAACTTGCAGGATCAAGTGTGATTTGCCAATAGACATCCATTAGGAGTAGCTACAAGGCTGAAGAACCTGCCGGCAATGGCTATAGGAAAAATCTCCCTAAAAATAACTGGGGATGGTAAGCACTGGTGGCACCCCAATAGCTGATGAGTTTAATTTTACATCTGAACTACTTGGGGTCTTAAAGAACTTAATTGTGCTATATTTTAATTTACAAATAGTACAGGCCATTCCCCTGACTAAAGAATATGCACAGGGAGAGATGCCAATATACTCTGAAAAAACACATTATTCAGATTTGTCCTTCTGCATTTATTTTGCATCTTGTAACATCTGTTTGCTTCCCTGCAGCGATGCCATTCTACCCTCTCTGTTGAGGGAAGGCTAAAAATGTAGGTTAGCAATATGAAGCTTACACTTTATATAAATGATTAACAGGAAGCTGGACCTTGTTCAACCAGGCCAACAAAAACGTGCTTCTCTCTCTCCCCACCACAAACTGGATTATCGCGCCTTTGCTTTCCTTTATTGAAACTGGTTGGTAGAAAAACTTAACCCTCCACTTCAAGTACAAAAACAAAGCACCGAGTGACAAATGCTCCACTGTTTTGTTTGTTAAAAAGGTGTATTGCTTCGTTGTTTGTATTTTCTCTGTTGCTTTTCTTGTTTGTGTTTGTTAGTCAAGCTCATTTTTCAGGTGCCAAGAGTTAGGCATTTCCCCCCACAGATATTTAAGCACATGTGATTTGTTCAAGCAAATGCACAGCATGGCATGGTGCAGTACACAAAGTATGCCTAATGACTCACTCGCAGCAGATTGTGTTTACCATAATTTAATGCATCGCTTAAAGGCTTTGATCTGACCACTTTTGGGCTACACCAGAGGCAGCTGTTTCCTGACTCAGACCCAGAATGGCATCTTGATAAAGAACTTCAAGAGCCAGTTTAATCAAGAAGATGGCAACAAAACAATTTTGTCTTAAAAAAAAAAACATTGATGCAACAGTATGGTGGAGGAGCTCTCAGCTCACTCTGGGCACACTTTTCAGGCTTTAATTTAACGTCTGTTATCCACCTACTGATAATATTTAGAATACTGACAGTTTCAAATGCAGTGCCAATTTTACTTTTATGCAAAATACTTGTATGTGCACAGTACACATGCATTGAAAATATATTGTATAAACTTTTTGGAATAATTCAATTAAACGTAATGGGATACAGGACATACGGTCCTATAGCTTAAATCAAAATCTATAGGGGTGCCATTAGGAAACGTTTATTAGTAACAGATTTCTACGTATTTCTTGCTTTTTATATTTGTGCATTTTGAATGTGATCTCAATGTTATTGATTGGCATTGAATGCCACATTGACCACTCTAATGTTCTGTAGATTCCTAAATGTGGAATAGGAACATTAGGAATAAAAGTAGGAATAGGCCTTACCAATCAATCCATCAACATCAAGATTAAACTTTTTACATTTGAAGTCAGGATCAGCACCATTTTTGTGCAACACAATCTGACCAATGCATTCATCTGCGAGCTTGTAGTATAGAGGTCTGAAAGAGAAGGAAAACAAATCATTGCTTGAACAAAAGTAAATGAATCAGTTATTCAGTAACAGCATGTTTAAAATAAATGACAAATATTTTTTGTGACCAACTTCCTTGTACTTTATTTTTCGCCACCCACCTACATGAATCTGCACCAAAAAGAAACTGATGTAATTAACAAATATTTGGTATAGGAAGGGATAAAAGTACAGTGGTTGAGTAATGTTCTCTAAGTGAACATTAATCTGAGTGGTAAAATCGGCAATTCTGACGATGACAGGTAAAAATTAGAAAGCCTGCAGGTTTTTAATCTGGGGACATCTAGTGCGAGAGAACCCATTCAGAGAAATGTAACTGCTGGTTATTTCTCATTTTTCTGTCCTGTACAAAAGTAATAAAAAAAACTTTTTTCGTTTTTCTGTGTTGCAGGAAGATATTTCTTTTGTGAAGCAAGACTGACATCTAGTGGCCTTAATAATAATACGAACTTTAGCTGGATTTGGTAAACCACTACTTAAAAACATAACTTTTCATATGCAGAAGACATACTCTTTTTTCACAGGCCTAAACCAAAGTCTTACACTTACATAACGTACAAACATAGTTCTAAATCGTCTGTCCTATATAGAAACAGACTGTATAAGGTAATGCCTAAAGGATCAGAGTCATCATGTTACTCCTTGTTGTTGCACATTGCAGCATTTGACTGACACCAACCCAGAGCATTACCTAGTACACTACAAACCATCAAGGCTTCACAACCTTGCTAACATACCAAGGATTCCATCCTAGGTAATCAAAAAAATCTGGCAACTGTGGAAATGCATAGCTTAGTATGAGCTTTGAATACTAAACAGACTGCATCAATTTGCTTGATCTATCCATTTATTGCTAGGAAAAAGCAATTTCTGGGATTATGCACATTTTATCAGACAAATCCTTCTGCATTCAATGACACTGCCCCTCTTGATATGATTATACTGCAGGAAAAAATACCTAAAATGAGCATACAATTTATTCCCTATTCATGTTTTGTGATTGAGCTGCCATAATTTTCATATCCACCTCCTTACAAAATATAGCACAGCTGCATTATGTTGCTCTTGATGTTTTTGTGTATGGGGTGGGGGCAGGGCTTTGACTTTTACTCATTATTTGTTCAGTCTAGCAACATGAACATTCCTAAATCTAGCAAATAATTTCCAATGCACTTCAAAACTGACAGACTGATGAGGATAATAAAAACTTAGTAATTAAGTCATAAGTATATTGACCTTTATTTTTTTTCATCACATTCATTTTAATCTTCATTTCAATGTGTTGAATGCCAGCTCTTGGCTCTAACCAAGATGCAAACAGTTAATACCATATTCTTTCTCCATCTCGCTGTATTTCCTGCCTCTAATTTCTCAGATGTTTCGTCTCTCTGCACTCTATTAGGGCCAGTCCTATTGTGTGATGGAGTATTACCTCAGGGGTAATGGAATCGCTATGGTAAAATCACTCACTCACTCTTTTTCCATCTCCATTCACTGCAAACCCATTAAACAGACCTGCAATTCACTCTGGCTCTCTGGAAAGCTTCAATAAAGGTTTCCAAATGAAAAAGTGCACAAAGTGGCTCCCACATTTAACCCATTTATCACACAGTACCGCAGACAATCCTTCCCCAAAATTAAAAGGAGCAGGTCTAATTTCCAAAGTGTCCGAGAAGCCTGGACAACTGACATTTCAAAGTCATTTGTATCCTTCAGTGTCTCCAAGTGTGTGTGTGTGTGCCTGCCCTTAGTTGAATTCTCAACAAAATGTGAAGTTAATGACTTAATGACAGTCTGTGATGTACAAGGCAGAGAGACTCACCTAGGTACTGCATGGAAACTAGGAGGAAATGATAATCAACTATACAGATTGAAATTTCTAAAAATATTTCTCACATTTCAATAAGTCATGTAGCAAATATTGAAGAGGTTTAATCAGTATTTTAAAGTAAGATTTTAGGATTTTCCCTTCAACAAAAATATCTTAGATTCCAGAACCTTTTGGAATAGCTTTGCTGATAAGTAATTTGAAGCAGACATCAGCCTAGTTTCTTCTCTCCCGTAATAAACAGAACCATGAAAGGGGTGTATTAATGAGCACGAAGACCATCTGACGAAAAGGTTCCCAGACAAGGCGTGAATGCGCCCTTCTTTGTTGATGCGCCTCCAAATGGCAGATGCAGATACTAAGTAAACAGGAGGTCTATTCTTACCAGTTAAGAGGACAGTTCTTTAAGTGGACAAAGTATGGAAGCAGATGTATTTTACTCCTGTTCGGATATGACAATCACTTTTTCACTCTATGTAACCACAACAGGGGGGATTTAAGGGTGTAATTTAATGGTGTATAGACACACCACACACCCCTTAACATCAGTAGCATAGGAGGACTGTGTTGTTAGAAAGAAAAAACCTCCACAGTTAAGAGATCTAATTCAACCTGAACTCACGCTGACAGCATATCTATTGATGGACATTAATTAAAGAGCAGGAAGATGGAGGGATGGGACTGTAGAGATGGGCAAAGAAAAGAGCTCAATGTCCCACTGAGAATCACAGAGACTGCCTGACATAATATCAAAGTGAAGACGGATATGAGAGTTGAAGTAAAACTGAAAATTGGTCACAACCCAGCAAGAAGTGAAAGTCAATACTGCCAATTGATAGATTTGATGAAACTTAGTTAATTATGCTTTTTTTGCATTCCCACTGCAGTCTTCATATACTGTATTGATCATCAAAAAGCAACTTATAGATTGTAAGTTTTCACAAAGGTACCAGGGAATTTATAGTCCTTCTTGTAGCAGGTACACTGACAATTAATTGATCAGATTTGATGGATAAATTCATTCTGCTGATTAAAATCTGTGATCAACATAGGTGATTAGCAGGGAGTGTAAAATATAAGTCACGGACTAGAAGCGTGTGTGGCCACTTCTGAAATTTATGTAAGCTGTTTATCTACTACACAGACACCGTCTTGTGAGATTGTCTTCCTTTCCACTTGTACCTTTTGGATAAGCATGTGCCTTCTCAATGGTGTCTGCAATCCTTAGATGACAGAATGCACCCACAGGAAAGGCAGCAAGTGAGATCGAAGAGCTTGATCAATCACACTGGTATAATGATGTGTCATTCTTGGAGAGGTGTCATAAATTGTGATCTCCCAAATCACTGACAGACTGACTAGCATCTAGAAACTGCTGACTGTGAGCACCCCAGACAACAAGTGAAAGTGTCCAAACTTAGGAAGGAACCAAAATGCTCTGAGAATAAACAAATGACAGAAATATGTTTTTGTGTTTGAGACCAGACTGTGTTCTTCTTTCTTGATTTTCACAAGGCTTTACATTCACCAGATTTAATCACCACTTCTCCTGTTCCTAATTAACTATAGCTAATGAGGTGATTTATGCACAATGTTTATGCAGCCAAGCCACTCAAGTGGCTGGTCAGTTAAGAAAAATCTATCAAAATGAAACAAAAACATTTAATCAATATCCAAAGTCTGTACACTTTACTCTAAAATTAAACAAGACTTATAAGTTACTATTGATGCTCAGTATATACTTCAGGCTTGGAAAGCTAGATGTTTTGAGACCAAATCTTTAAAACACTAAAATAGGAGGAGAAAGGCCAATACACTGTTATCCCCCTCTTAAGTAAAAAAAAGCCTGAAATCATTCCATCCGCTTGCAGAATATAAAATTGGTATGCAACAAAAAATAATCTAAGTGCTCTTGCAATAGAAGAGGTAACTTCTCTAAACTATAAAAACTCACTATTTACCAGGCCTTGTACAATACAGTAAAAGCAATATAGTAATCAAGACAGGAATGCACACATTCATATTTCATGATTAAAATGAAGGTTTCCTCTTTCCTCCCATCTCAACCACTTGATATGCATATCTTTATAAATTAAACAAAGCACATTGTTACTCATTATAAGTCATTTAAGCAACTGTAATTCACTAAGGCTGTGTTCTCATTTCAAGTGAATGCCTCGGGCATAATTCTTAATTTGATGACAATCAATCAAACATACGAATGTGAAGAAAAGCTTCTATTAGATTCAATAGTGATGAATTCAGTATCAAGGAAAGTGGTTTTCTTTGTTACTGATTTTGTAAACCTCATAGTTCTATACAAATGACTGCAGACCTTTTTGGCAAAGATGCTATCCCATCCCGATTCCTTAATTTATTTGGACATTTTATTATTCTGAATAGTTTTCAGGAATAAAATGACATTCTGGATCTCATGTACAAACTGGGAAAAAAATTAAATGAACAAAAAACAAAGTAACTATTTTGTACACAGATAAAATATCCAATTTTATTCTGAATACCCCCTCTTGAGTTTTCACTCTGAAAAATACTGTTTTTTGTTCTGTAAATTGTACTTCAATATTTCAGAAAACAAGGAGGAGTAAAATGGAGGGGAAAAGCACCTTGTTCTGATGTCAGAAAGGACGTAACATTGTTATCATATGCAACAATTCAGTCAGCACTGCTAGTTTCACTCTAGAAAGATAGGGAATTTATTGTTTCTCACAGTTCTTACCTAACTGAGTAATCATTGCGGATGAGCAGCAGGTGTTGTAGAATTGACAGGAAGTGAGGCTCTGCTTTTGAATCTTTTACCGTGTTCATCAGGATCTGGAAAATCTCAGCCACGTCAGTGAACCAGTAGTTAAGGACATTTAGCGAAGAAAAACAAAATGTATAGTAACACCATGAAATTGACCAAAAATTGACCAAACAGTACTGAGTAGAAGTCTGGCTGCCACCCTTCATTTTTTAGAAATGATTTCAATTAAAGTCACACTTACCCAAAGAAATGACCTTTATCTACAATATACATGTTTTCGGTTTTTGGAAATGCTTCATACAAAGTGGGCTTTGTTTAGAGAAAATTGGAAAAACAAAACCATTCATGTAAAATAAAAATGCTTATCTGCTGTTACCATGGTCTTTCACTACAGTGTAAGCTACATAAGATCAAAAAGAAAAAAAGTGTGCTTCCTAATGTAAAACATGTCCTTTTCTGAAATATTATCCAAATGTTCCCCATGAATATTTAAGCATGACCATGGAAAAATCAGCCTACGCTTTCTCCATAATTCCATCTTTTTGTTGATTGCCAATATGACAGACTGTCGAGGACAAGGCATTCAGCAGAGCTGCTACAGCTGGGAGAGGAGAGAGCCAAAAGGGAATAATAGTCCAATCAGAGATCCTTTGTGCTGATGAATACCTGCCTGTCATGAAATAAATGTGCTTTTTTCCCCCCACATGTAAAAATGATCAGCATGAAAATAATTTAGATTGAGTAATCAGGAGGAACAGTTGTATTTAAAAACAAATGCATGGAAGCCTTCTCTTTTACTTACAGATGGTCACTGTCCATGCCAAGTTCTTTTCATAGCTATACTGAGAATATATTTTTTTACTCCTATTCCAAAAGGCTGGCTTGGTCGAAGACATTTTTTAAAACATGATAGTGTAATTAAAATAAGTAATATGTGTAAAAATGAAGAATACATTTGTGAAGACTCAGGAACAGGTAATGGCAGAATGGCGCCCTCTAGCACATTCTGAAATATTTCATAGGTTTTTTTTAAAGCAAGCTCAATCAATGATCACTGGGTTTTTATTTGTGCATTATTAGCTTTAAAAGAACGGTTTTCTGAAATAAACCATATTTTAAAATAAGCCTTATTTAACTGTTAAAATCTATACCAATATATTTGTAAATCACAGTGCAGTACTATGAAGTAGACCAATTTAGGACTTTTACAGATAAATATAGCTTTCTTACTGAGGGGGTCAAGCAAAATGTGACGTCTGTATTATAAATCGACCATCTTATTCTAAAAAAAAATAAAAAATGTTTTATATTTTATTTTTTGTGGGAGGGTCTGAAAATGAGCTAAGCTTACAAAAACTGACAAGATTGAAAAAAAACGAAGACTGTTTTGCTCCTATTTAAAACACATTAGCATTGTGATCTGGCTTTAACTACTAGCAGATGTAGATGAAAACTGCAATTTATCTGATTCACGATTTATACCATTTATTGTTATAAAATTATGACCTAATAATATCAGCTAATCTGATAATTCCTCTTATGCATTTATATCGAGTCATTATGACCAAAATTGACCAGAATAACATACATATGGGTTAACCCAGGAATTTAAAGTGTTTTTTACTCTCAAATCTCCACTAAATTGCCAATATATGTTCTGGGAGCCACCTGGTGGCTAAATGTATAAATGCAGAAAACATGTAAAGATAAAAAAGCAAAAGTAGAAGCAAATTAAAACAAGGGCCAATTACATAAAGCAATGCTAACTAAATAAATGGAATCCAGAAATTACAAAAAATATTTAAGGTTTACTTCTTCCATTTACAGGCTCAATTACAGGGTTATTGACCCTGAACTTAAAGTGGAAAAAATGCACAAAAATAGGGTGGTGTTAGGATGGTGGGAAAAGTTAAGACAAAAGATTTTAAGCATACTGTTCTGTGTGCTCTCGTGGCAAGTTCTGTCTGCTGAAAATGTTGTTGTAACCCTACAGTACCTGAGACAGCACCTGGAAACTACCAAGTGATTTTCTCTCATAATCTGTAGGTTTAACCATAGTTAAAAGGGTTTTTCTGTAATAGAAATGTTAAGTGAAATCTCTAAAGAAAGTTGGACTTCAAGCATATCTCCCCAGACAATTTATTCTACTGAATGCCCACATGATGTACTGCAGCTTGCCACAGTAAATGGAGAAAAAGGATATTCCATCTCAATTCGGACATCTTCCAATCTGGCACGGAGATCTTCGGAGTCATCCTCCGCAAGATCATTAAACACAATCAGCTGCACTTTCAGCTCCTCATTCTCAATCAAATGAGCTTCCTTGTTTTAAGAAAAAAAACAAGTGTCAGTTTACAATCTTACATGTAATCATTCAGAATAGCTAAACGACATTGCTCATTAAAATGCTGTTTGAATAATAGCATTGTAGATTCTTGGCTGCATTGTAGATTCTTAATTTTCTAACTTTAAAACAGTGGCATTTAAGTCGACACTGCAGTTCAAACTGAGTGTGTACCAATCACTTCAGTTTTTTAAATAAAATCCTCTTATCTGAATGCTGCAAGAGTCTTTGATTTAAATTGTAATGCGAATACCTTCAATTTTAATCTCTTACAAAAAATATGATGCATTAAGTAGAACCTCTGCAAAAAATACCTTCAAAATATCCCTCAGTCCCAGTCTCATCAGCTCACTCCGGATGTGGATTCTGAAGTCCAGCTCTTCACCTCTAATAATCAGGGCATTAATGAGCTGCATACACACAGTCTGGGGGGAACAGCACCACATAGATGTAATTAAACCTGGATGTACAGTACATGGGAAAGGTTATCACAGTTTCAGAATTATTTTGCTCACAAATGAAATCTAACTTGAAAGTCTCTTGGTACAGTGCTGTTAGCAAACACTGACAAAGCACTGTCAAGTTAAATTGATAAGGCAGTGCACATACATTTATCTCTGGAGTAATAAACCTAACAAAGTTATTGTTGGCTTTAGGGCAACTGCTTCTGAAAAATAAACTTAATACCCATTAGGACTTCATGAAGAGACATAACTGAACATGCAGGTAGAGTCAATAAGCTAAAGAAGAGTTTAGAGCATGACTGGCAATGAATAGATTCTGGTATAAAGTACTCTACGTCAGTCATTACCTTCAGAGCCACCATTGGCTTGTTCATTCCTGATAGCAAAGGCTGGAACCGTTCACAGTCTAATTCTTCAGCATTTTCTGTAATAGCTTCCAGCACACGTTCATGGCTGAATTTTTTTAAACAAAAAAGGGAGATTTATTAAACCGCAGTAAGTTTACACCTGGATAAGGCGCTGCAAATTCATTCTTAGAGCCACCGAGTGTAATTTATGCTGCATAAAACAACAGGGTTTACAGGAAAGGAGGGAACATTGACAAATTAGTGGATTACAAAAATATTGGCCAGAAATAGAACCAGCTGAACCACTCTAGGAGTTAAGCAATGATAACTGTAATTATTCCTCGCACCAACATACACCTTTATTTTGAAAAACGATTTACTTTTTACCAACATTTTAGAGTACTAAAGGCTACAAAAAACTTTAAGTCATTCATTTTGAGTACACTGCTCTTTTAAACTCTGATATATAATCCCTTTCTAAGCACTATATTGACAGTGTAACACTTGAATTTTATGTTTTTGTATTGAATTGTTAATCATATTGCATTGATTGTATCCATTTTATAAAATCCACATGATGTCTTATGTATTTTACCATTGATAATTAATAATAATAATAATTGCTTACACTTATATAGCGCTTTTCTGGACACTCCACTCAAAGCGCTTTACAGGTAATGGGGTCTCCCCTCCACCACCACCAATGTGCAGCATCCACCTGGATGATGCGACGGCAGCCATAGTGCGCCAGAACGCTCACCACACATCAGCTATCAGTGGGGAGGAGAGCAGAGTAATGTAGCCAATTCATAGAGGGGGATTATTAGGAGGCCATGATTGGTGAGGGCCAATTGGAAATTTGATGTCTCAGTGAGGCCAAAGGAAATTTTCCACTTTATGTGGATGATAAAGTTGATTTTGATTCGGATGATCCAATCAATGTACTGTAATTTAAAAATGCATACCTGGATAAACCTTTTGCTAATACAAAAGTATTCTGTTTACCGAGATTCCTCAACTGAAAACAAGACAAAGTTGCTACGGCAAAGGAGCACTTACAGGTTTTCAGGTTGTTCCAAGATGCAGATGGCCGACAGCAATTTCACAGCATCCACCATCATGTGAGGAACACGGGGGTCAATGGCTTGGACAAGGAGCCTGATTCCGTTATCTGAATTCAGCATGGCTTTCAAACCAAACTGACCAGGAAAAAACAACACATCTGCATTTTTACATCTACACCTTGACCAAGGACTGGACAAAAACCGCCGATTTCATGTGTAAGACAAGTTTGCAATAAGCCTAGGAAGTTCAGTTAAAAAAAAACAGTAAATGTAGTAATCAATGATCTTCACATAATTTTAAAACACAAGGTAATAAACTTAAGATGAATTGCACTGCACAAGTAATAAGATTCGCCATGGGGATCGGGAAAACTAAAACACAAATGTAAGACTAATTAGCAGGAAATGACTAGACAATATATTAAGCAATTAATAGTTATTTACCTTGTTGTTCATGAAAGCTTTTAGGCACCTGATAATTTCATGTTGACACTTAACACTGATATTTCTGCAAAAGAACAACCATGAAATGAAATTATGTAATATACTTCTATTTTAATAAACACCTTGCAGACTTTCAGAAAGTTAAAAATGAAATTAATCCATACTAAATAAAGAGATATTTACGTATAGGATTCCTCCTTGTCATCTTGCAGCTTCTTCAAAATATCCAGCAGAAGTGCCAGCCCTTCATTGCCAAATGTCTGAACCCAGCTAGAAAACAAGAATGAAATAACTGTGAAAACAGTTTTGCTAAAACAAAACAGTTTTAAAAAAAATCAAAGGAAACATGCATGGTTAATTCACTAATTACTCCAGTTTTATTGTCCTTCAACTTTAGATCCACAATGAATGACAGAACATTATCAAATCTATTCGAGGCACATTTCTATCTCCAGTATCTGCATTAAAAACAAACAACGAAACAATATTTCATTTTGTGAATGGATACTGGTGTTCTTTACCAGTGATGGAAAGTAAAGAGAAATTTCATTATAAATTTCTCAATACTGGCAATGTCCCTGGCTCCACTGCAAAAATGAAAATAAAACTCCTTGCTTGTAAAAATCAAAACCTGTGAATGTAAATGAACAGCTGTGCAAAAAGTTCTTAACCTTCAAAATAGCCTTGATTAATTTAACGTACTTGAATTAACTGATTGCACAGATACATTCTACATTCCATGTGGTATCTTAAATCAAGTTTCTAAAGCAGTTGGATGGTGTTAATATCTATGGCTAACAGCTGTGAAGTAAAGAATAAAACCTCCCCAGAGTTCAATTATTTGGTTACTTGAGCTTTGTTAATTGCTTTACCTGACTGGATTGTTGCTGAGAGAAACTCGCAAAGATTCCAGACAGCTGAGCAACTGATTTTCTCTTAGCTCCATCTTCAACTCCTGGATGTACATCACAGCTGACTTTGAACTCTCTTTCTGACTTTGGCCCTGGAAGAAAAAAAGAAAGGGAAAATGTATTTTACAACCGCAGACAATATAAAAAACACACAAAAACACAATACACATAAGAACAAAAGAATGAACTGTTGAGCAAGGCTATGGCCACAGGTAGAAATGAGAAGTTGAATCCGTTTATTTTTAAATAGGGAAATCTGTACCTCTGTTCTGAGGGGCACAGTACTGGTAATAGCCAAAGACTCTTAAACCAGTTCTAAAAATAGCTGTGCAAGTTCTAATTAATCAGCAATATGTTAATGTATTGTTTTGAACAGCCTTTACCATATCATAAGCCATTTTCTCAGGTGAGAAAGGGAGTAACCCAGGGCCTGTCACAGAAACAAGGCAGCAGGCAGGACTGAACATTCACAGCTACTGGAGAAACAGCAGGCCATTGCAGGGCCATGGAGAAAGAGGTATTATAGAACAGCCAATCTAATCTAGGCAGGATTTCTTTGGGCTGAGGGAAGAAGCTGGAGCACCAATAAAGAAAACACTTCAATTTTTTTCAGGAAGATTTTTCAGGAAGATTTCACGCAGACACAGCCCAAGGCCAGACTCAAACCCTGGACGGCAGGATTGTGAAGCAGCACTACGAGCTGACCATACTCATAATAAGTGGAGTCAAGAGACAAATACAAACTACATAACTCCCCGTTATTTTAAAAAGCCACTCGTACATGTGCAAGCCTAATATTAAAACCCATAACAAGTGGTCCTTTTTCTTAAACAATGAAAACAAACATTTAATTGATTTTAGACACATCTCTGCATTTGTAATATCTTTTGCACCATTCTTCTTCACATTTACATCCTAATCATTAACATATTCAAGGTACAACATCTTTTCTTAATCCGATTTTCACAATCGATATTCTGCTGGTATATTAAGGGTTTGACTAATCCTGCCTGTTGTCCTTGGGTTTAACGAGGGATCAGCAAATGCAAAGGTTCAGTTAAGGTTATGGTTTAGCTTAGACATTTCCCTTCTGTTCACAGCTGGAATATGACGGGACTTATGGAGACAAGCCTGAGTTTGAGACTTACAGCTTTTGAGGTGTGTAGGTACTGGGAAACCATTTCCCTCTTAATAGCAATGTCCTTCTCTCTCAGAGGCTGCTGCTTCTCCTCATTCAGATTCATGTCCACCTGCAAAACACCAGGAATGGTTCCTCACAAGAGTTCCTTACATTCATTTGGGGTACAGATGACTACATCAAGTGCTTCAAACGCCTTTTTTCAAATACCAAACTACCAAAGCCTATTATCTAGTTTTGCAACATTTACAAAACATGGACCACCCCATATACTAAACCTTCATTTCAGCACCAAAGATTTCACTGGAAACATCTAAACTGTTGCATTAGTTTAAAGTGTGCTCAGACAAAACACTGACAAAGAGCACTAACAGGGTGCTAAGTAGATTAAATCATAAAAGGATATTTATAAATATATAGAAGGCAAAACAAATACAACATCCTGTTTGTATCTTCCCGCAAGCTGCACAGTGTCTGAAAAGGAAGTCTGCTGCTATTTTATGAACATGTTTTAACGTTCACTTCAGATTTCCAATTCAGAATCTTGGGTTGGCTAGGTTTTATACGAAACAAGAGAAGAATGTTTGATAGGTACGAATAAAGACTATAACATAAACATGCAGCTTAAATCATCAATTTCATCAGTTTCCCTACGGGATTAATAAATTATTATCTATCTATCTAAATGTAGACCCTGCAGCTGCTAATTGCTATTTTTATGAGCCTTGTAAAGAACATCCCTCTTTTGGCATTTTCTTCCCTAACCCTCCGAGAACAGACAAGATCTGACCCACAGTACCAGGCCTCACAGGACAGGAGGAAGTTCAGAGAGACTCACCAGCATCTGCTCAAAGAGCTCCAGCACGTAATCATCAGGGTGGTCGTGCAACATGGCAGCCTGGGCCGGAACCTCATAATGGGCTGCAGAAGAGTGCCGATGGCTGGGGATGTGTGGCTTCTCTTTGTCCTTCTTCATCCTCATGCTGGTGAACCTCTCCAGCTGTGTGAGGTGTGGTGGTGAGGAACGGGTAGACATTAGCACAATCAATGCACACCTCAGTTACCCGTTTGTCCACCAGGTGGCGAAACAACTGAAAATATGTACTGTATACCACAAGTTGATAGATATTGATCCTGTGAGGGAAATTGCAGCACTGCAAGTACTGTATATAACAGTGTTTATATATATCGGTGAATTGTGTTATATACTGTACAGCACTATAAACATCAAAGTTTAGGCTTCACTTACAATTACTGGAATTTGAAACATGAAATTCCTTCAGAAGGATTCTGGTACATGACGCATAGCTAATTTGCCACTAAATATTATTCAAGGTCAAAACCTTGAATGACAGATTCTAGAACTGTCCTTCTCGAAAAGAAAAATTGATTCCCATCACCTGAAAGCCAAATATTTGTATATTAAGGTTTCACCAAGGAATAAAATGTTTAAAAAACAATTTAGCTCATCTAGCTTCCTAGAACAGTTCACATTTTTCAAAAAAATGTTTACTTTTTTCAAACAAAGACATCTGGAAATGATCTCAAATGTTTACTCACCAACAAACCCCCCCAACTACCAAAGCCGGCTAGATCTTTATAGGCAATGAGAACCCAAAAGTGCACAGAGCTCAGGGAAATACTTCGCATGAAGCCTAAATACTTGCTTGCTGTTCAACTCACCTGTACTATAGCATCTGCTCCCTTTACTTACCTGGTCAACTCCTGCTTTTGCAAGTCAACATAAAAATGGGACTTTCCCATAAAAGCCCATCTTAACGGGGCGTTAGACGAAAGCAGAGAAAGCGATGAGGAAATGCTGACAGCCATCGAGAAGAACTCCGATGCTGTGAGCATTTGAATGAATGTCATGTCATGTGAATGCCATGTCAGTGAAGGGTGTAGCATTGCAGCTGAAGCCAAATAACTGCCTAATGTTCCCCGGAGGCAGAGGACTCGGGAAAAGACATTGACCGAACCAAGGGATCCAACAATGAAGGGGCATGCACTTGCAAAAAAAAAGGCGCAGGCTCTTTTATTTTGTTACGGGATCGAAGGAGGGGTTAGTAAAGAGACGAGGGCACAAGGGCGACGAGCGAAGGGCAAGGAGCAAAATCAGGACTGCACTCCTACCTCATCTGGAATCAGCCGCTTGAGAGTCTGTTGAAAGGGAAGAAGCGAAGGGCAGGAGAGAGAGAAAGTCAGTGAGACAATAAGAACACCCAAAGGAAACTACCCACTAGAGATGAGCAGAGGACAGCAGAGTGAGCAGCACAGTGATCACAGGGAGGGACTAAGAACGTGAGAGAGCCACATAACTAATACAGAGCGACGACGGCTTACTCAACCAGCTCTGTACCACACGCAGATAAATGCTTGCACATTTAAACATTAAAGAACGTTCTGCCACTCTTGCCACCATGCACTACATAACTGATCTAACCAACTTTAAATGGTGGAAAATCAGAGAATAACTGTGTTGGTTTTGATGAAACCAGAAACCGAAAGGAGTTCTAACGCTATTTATTTCTACTTCTGTTTTTTTTTTTTTATGGATTGCGGGGATATTAAAGGTAAAACCTGTCTCTTCTGTGGGTTGGAAATGTAGTTAATTTTTTTCTTTTGTCCTTATTCCCTTTGCCATCCCTTTCTAAGTCATTTTGTGATGTTGCGATATTTATTAATGTAGCCTGTCTACTAATGATCCCCCTATACTGTATTTGGTTAGCTACAAGTGAACACAGACACTAAATTTAATTTATGGTCCCCAACCCCACCCTAGTCCATTCAATCTTATGGGAAAAGCCTCCCACTTTAAGTTGCATGGGCAAAGTTCATGCTCTTCCAAGATTCCAGTCCCAAACCCTACATTATTACATTGTTCTCATGAGGAAAAATTTCCCTTTGTACGTCATTTCACAACATGTCACGGCTTTCTGGTCTCTAACACCAATGTTTATCAGAGACTGATATATGATATTATAAAAAAAAATCTGGTAAAGAAAACCTCCACACTGCACGAAATGAACTTCTCATGCATTGTTCTCATTGAGGATGCTAGGACCTGGGTGTCTTATGTGACACATTTCAGAAAATACTGGGCTAAAATAACCTATCTTCTATCAGCAGATGGCACTACAGGTCAAGATATACACTCTGAAGCTCTTTGCCTTTGTACCACTTCTAAAGGGCTCAAGGGGGTGTTGTTGTAATACAAATTCTGCTTCTTTTACTTAATGACTTTTTACTCCTTACAGAACACAGAGCATGAAGATAGCTTGCAGTTTTAAGGTATATTACCATTTATCATTTTGAAAAATTGTATTTCAAAATGTAAGACTGTTGTATATGTTTTAAGAGTCAGTGACATGGTGGCATGATGATGATGATGAAGACGACAATGATAATATTCCTTATGCTTAAAGGACACTCAACTCAAAGTGCTTTACACGTAATGGGGACTCCCCTCCACCATCACCAATGTGATGATCATGGCAGCCAAAGTGCGGCAGAACATTCACCACACTCCAGCTATCAGTGGGGAGGAGAACAGAGTGATGAAACCAGTTCAGAGATGGGGGTTATTAGGAGAATATGACTGGTAAAAGCCGGGAGAAATTTGGCCAAGACACCAGGCTAAGCAACATCCCTACTCTTTTTGAGAAATTCCATGGGATTAGTAATGAGTCGGGGCCTTCTGAAAGGATGGCGCCTTTTTACATGATAGATGACAGGCTCCACGTTACCATGCCTCATACTTGGAAAAGGGTGCTTTTCTAATACCAGACATATGTTGTGCAGCTGTCTGATAACAGATGTATGTATTTTTGAGCTCTGGGTTCACATGCAGAGCATTGCCCATCTGAGCCTTGCATTTGAAAAGCTGGGTTTGTTCAAATTACTGTGTACAATCACTGGGAAACACATTTCGAATGATCACTTTTAATCACTGGAAAGTAGTCATCGGCAAGAAATTAACTGTTCCCAGTCCCGATTCAAAGACTCAGCACCTGTACAACCAGAAAAACCTGACTCAGTAACCTTGCAAACCAAGTGAAATTCCCATGGTCAAGCAGTCATAAATCTACAAACACACTTCAAAGGAAAACTACTTTACCTTCCAAATAATTATAATCTTTCCACCTCTGCCCAGAGTTATAGTAAAACGCATTTAGTCAAAAGCTAAAGTATATTAATTTACTTTGGGTGAAACGTAACCACCTTTTCCCTTTCCTTGGAAATAATCTTCAGTTCAATCACTCCTAGTAATTGTCAGCTAATTAAAGAGTGTTTCATGTACATCAAAAATGAAAGGAGGCACAATTAAATGTGATCAAAGCGTGGTCTTTCTATTGTGCTTCTCCATTGCACACCTCTTCATATTTCATACATTTCTCCTATCAATTTTTAATTGAATATGGACACTCTAGAGATTCACAGACAGAAAATATCTATTCTGGTATTTCTAGGACATAGCTTGTGCTCGGCATAGTAAGACAGCAGCAGATTACAAACAATAAAGCTCATTGTTGCGGCTATGATACCAAGTATACGGTTCTGAAATACCTATCTTGTGACATGCATGACGTGGAACTTAAAAAAAGGGTGATAAGGTTCTTGCAAAAGCATGGGAGGTCAATATAACTACTTTGAGAACTACCAACAAAAAATGGGGATTGAAGGGATACGTAATGGCCTTTGAAACAATGTAAGCTTGGTTTTTAATTAAAACCTTTTTCTATCAGACTTAGGACCCTGCAGTTCCATCCTCTGTCTATCTACTTGATATCTGCTTTAAATCTACAATGATAACCTGTCACAACTGACAGGCAAAAGCGACAAAGTTCAGTCCTATGTCTCTTGCAACACATTACACCTTATTTTGTGAAAGCTTCCTCATTCACTTCTAAAATTAGTCAGGATGAGGTCAACACACTCAAGCTTTACAGCCTCAGCTACAATAACACAACTAGATATTTGTATTTGATTTGGATTTTTTTTCTCCATACTTACAACTTAATGCTTTTTTATTCTATTGAACTGCAAGGGTTCAATAATAATTCTGTGACTTCAACGTTCCAGAGATGCATAGACCCATACTTTAGTATGAACCAGCCATGGAAACCCAAAAAAATGAAGTTCTGTTTAAATGTGTTTAATCGCCACCGTTCACCAAATTGAGGCCTGCATGATGTTCTTTACCGCCTGTCACCTTTACACAGATATAGTATCAGGATGTTAGAGAAGTAATTAGCTCATCTTGGCAAATTAGGGCCAATACAATCTTTAAACTATGTGAACAGCACTTCAAATTCATTTGAAACAAAAACTGGTCTGGAAACAAACTGCCCAACTTTCTCCTTCTTTAGTGACTTGTGATAAGCATTTGATACCAGTTTACATCTGTGAGCGCATTCCGACATCTGCTTTCTTCATCTCTGTGCTGTCCTCAAACAGAAAGGTTACTGTTGTAGCGGCAATGCTTATTAATAATACAGGAATTAAGTTTGCTGTCCCCCTTGCCAGTCTCTCTCCCTCATCTCTGTGGTGCTGGATACAGACAGACCATTCCATGTGGTTCTGATTTAAGGTGTTATTCTGTCTGATAGAGTTTCCTGATAAGGAACAACTCCCTGGGCTGAGGTTCTCCAGCCTCCCTAATGAATGTTCATCTCTGGCGTCTTTCTGTCAGGAAGATTCCAAGGGAGAGTCTCATCCCAGGTTGTCTACAACCCTAAGGTCAGAGAGCATTGTTACTCATCCTCCACCTTGATCAGCCAATCAGGAACTGGTAGGGCAGGGTAACTCCACATGGGTCTCGAATGCCCGCAAAACTTTGAAGTTCAATGATGAACCATAGTTCCTCCAGATAAAAGAGGTAGCACAGGGCCCAGAGGGTGCCCCTCCAGGACATTCTCAGACTCAGCTTGGACAATCACGTGACAGCCAGTGTGTCCGAGTGCCAGGACTTTACTTTGTTCTAAGAGTCAAGACCAGAGGTCGCCCGCGCGTAACCAAAGGATCTGCCCGAGGTTAGCCCAGCAGCAAGCCTCGTGAACCGCCGGTAACCCACCGTCAATGGTCGCCAGATCAACGAGTACACTAAAGCCCCAACTGTTAGTATTCAGGACTAGTGCTACATCGGGAACGAACCGGTCTTCTTCCTGTCTAAAGAGTGTGACTTGCTCGGACCTGCAGCCACTTTTCAGGTGCACAAACTCTGCTAGTTCAGCCAGGTCCTCAGAGAGGCACCACAGCAGGATTCTCTCCCTCCTTCTCCCACACCTCCAGCCGAACCAGGGCTGCCTGGCACTGGGCCAGAGGACCCCGACTGGACGCAGCAACAGCCTGTTGCTGTTCCCTTGTGTCCGCGGGAGATCTGAATCCACATAAATTGGATGAGTATTCAAAATTCGACATTGCAGCTCGAGAATTCAATTGTTACCTCAATCCCAGTTGATGTCAATTTAATTCCTATGAATGATGTACTTGCTTTTGAGTATCTAGTGTAGACGTTGTACTCAAAAAGCTCATTAACAAAATAGTATACTGAATGTATTTATCTCTTGGTATTTGTAACTCTTCGTGATTTAATATATAACTTTTGTATTCTGCTAATGCTCAATATAAGAGCTGTTATGTTTTATGTATTAATATTTTATGTATTAGTAAATGTATGCTCGTGTATTATTGTTTCTGTATTTCTAATAGCCAGCAAAGAATCATTTTGTGATTTACTGCTACAATTAATAATTGTCCCAGCACATGCACAAAACCCCTACACTGTACTCGCTTGTGTGACTGCTAGGTTCTACGAGCTATAGCTCCACATTGTCATTCATGGTAGAAAAGGAAAGCTTTTTTTTTAATTTCAGGCATTCCCTCATTCATATTTAATGAATCAAGGTCTGAATGCATGAACCATCCCAGCTACCTGCTGCTTAAAATTCTTTCTGTATCTAAGAAAAGGGAAAACGCACCCTCTTCCTTTGTCTCCACCCCTCTAAATGTAAGTCACAAAAGTGCAAAAATTGTTTTCATAATTTACAATATTATTTGGGGATACCGTGTTTTAAGAGTAGCAGTATAATTCAGGTCCATAAAATTCCCACATTTACAAAATTTTAAAATGGAGATTGTGCAATTCTAAATGACTAACAAAGGACTATGGACTTACCAACAAAATCAAGCAACGCCCAGTATATCTTTCACTGAATAAATGTCACGGAGCGGAATTAATTAAATAGAACCACTTTATAAGCGACTAAGATATTGTGTAGCCTCAATAACCTTAAATAAAAGCTTTAAGATACAAATATCTATATAAGTAAACAATGTGGCAGTCTGTGTAGATCTAGTCACCAGTTCTAACTTGGTTTTAATCATAATGAAGTTATACTGTAACTGAACACACAAGGTAAAGGTTCTTTAGAGGTATAATACAGCATGGACTACTCTATTTGGAAAAGTCCTTTTGATTCTGTACACGATGGGAAACAGGGCACTGCTAAATTAATTAACAGTCACTGATAAGTAATATTTTTAAGTACAAATACTTATATACAGTGCCTTGCAAAAGTATGCAGACCCTTGACTAATTCTCTCATTTTACTGAATTACAAATCCTACATTGAAATTTTGTTCTCGGTGATATTTTTATTTTAAAACACTAAAACTCAAATTTAAATATTTTAATGTGACAATGTTTTATGTTAGAAAATATTCTTAAGAAAAACAAAAAAAAACTGAAATATGCTGTTTGCATAAGTATTCAATCCCCACAGTTTAATATTTTGTAGAGTCACCTTTTGCAGCAATAACAGCTTTAAGTTTTTTGAGGAAAGTGTGTGCCAGTTTTGCACACTGTTCAGGAGTGATTTTGGCCCATTCTTCCAGGCAGTATTGCTCCAGGTTATTCAGGTTAGTCGGATGATGCTTGTGCACCGAAATTTTCAAATAGTGCCACAGAATCTCAATTGGATTGAGATCAGGGCTCTTACTGGGCCATTGTAGGACATTCACCTTTTTGTTGAGCCACTCCAAAGTTACTTTGACCTTGTGTCTGGGATCATTGTCCTGCTGAAAGATTAACTTTCTCCAAAGCTTCAGTTTTTTAGCAGACTGAAACAGGTTCTCTTGTAGTATTTTGCTGTATTTTGTAATTTTGCATAAGTTTAATTATATATAGTAAGTACTGTATATATAATATTTTAAGTTTTATCATATTTTTTTAAAATATACCAATTTATATACATAAATCCCAAACTTTTTTTTTCATTTTACATGTAAACTGCGGAATGTCCCCCCCCCCCACAACTCCAGATAAGAGCAGGTCAGCATTCTTTGAAATCTTATATGCTTGTACCCACTGCATTCTTGTCTAGTTTCTGTTTATAAAAAACCCACAACACTAAACAGAAACTCTGGCTATTTGTCAGGTAACTAACTAGTTCCCTAACATTTGTTAGGAAACATGGGTGACAAATGTGTTAGATGTAAGCAAAGGAATATTTTAAACACTTTTATTGGAAATAATGTGTAACAGTAGGTGTTCATAACACTACTTTTATTTCATGATCCATACAAAACAAAATAGGTGTCAAACAGAATCAGAAGTACTTTACCACTATATGAACCATTTGGGCTAGCTGTTTAAGTGGGTATGAATTTCATGGAAAAAACACTTCTGATAATTATAATTCCAATTTCAAATTACTTTGTAAAGAAAGCAAAATGTGAAATTAAATTTCAACATGCCTCACTGGCTCATGGGTGTCAGAGTTAACTATATAAATGAATAATCAGACCGGAAACATGACAGATTCTCTTCCTGGTACAGTCTTTGTCAAGAACGAATTTTTTCACATCATACCACACACAACGGCTGTTTCAGTACCGCACTCTTTAAATAACTCCCCTTGGGAGGGGCTTTAAACAGACCCAGATTGCCAAATTACACCAAAAGAGAAGTCTACTTGAGTAACCTCAATCCCGCCAACTACACATGAGATTTCAAAACAGCGCAGGTCATCTTCAGTTTGTAGTAATATTGGCCACCGATCCAAAAATATATATTATTACAGGGCGAATAGTCAAAATACATCCATTAAAATGTGCAAAATTTGTGCATGACAAAAACATTCATTCAAATACAAATACCTCTTTGCACAAAAATAGCATTAGTCAGCGTTATTAAGGGATTAACCATACACCTTTCGCTTAAAGCAATAACTATCATGATAAATCCCAACACTGCACTTAAAAACACACTAAATATTAGGAAAATCAAAATCACATTTACAAATTAACAGTCTCACGGAGTGAGACTAATTTTAACGTTTTAGTTTGGACATTCCCAATTCTAAAACTCTGGACCTCAAAACCTCAGATGTTTTGTTCCAGGTAAGGTCACACCTATGTAACCAAAAACTTTATTGTTAGAATGTTGTCAGCAAGAGCACACAATTCCTAGCACATACATTGCCAAGAAAAGACTTGTGAGCCATATAGCAACGGAAATCACAACTTTAATGAAAACCATGATGAACCAAATATTCGAGATCATGGTGTACTTCATGGACCAGTTGCTCAGCAAAGGTCTCCCCAAGAAGTCTGCCAAAGACCATCTAGGTAAACTACAAGGCTACTGATCTCTTGACTGACAAGTCATAAATTGAACTTCCTGGCCAAAACCAAACACTTCTAACACAAGAAGTTTATTCTGAATGTCAAGCATGATGGTTAGGGTATCATGGCCTGGGGCTGCTTTGCTGCATGGCTTTGCATCATTGGCAGAACCATGAATTGACCGTTGGATCAGGAAATCTTGGAGGAAGAGTGTAAGGCCATTCGGTCGTCACCTGAAGCTGAACTGAAAGTGGGTCATGGAGCAAGACAGACCAGATGAAGATGGTTTTTGCATTTTGAATTTAAATAGTGAGAGGAAAATTGAAAAACCAAAAATTGCCTCTAATAACTCCTGTGGCGTCTTTACTGAAACAGTTGCAGTCGTTGTTGTTCCTTTCTAAAACACAGCTTGCAGCTCATTTAAAATGCTCATTTTAACATGAACAAAACAGTATAGGCAATTACATTAAAAAGCTCCAAGAATCAAATGATACTCAGGGCACATTATTAAGAGAAAATGAGAAAGTTCTGTAGGCCTCAAGGGCTGGATTTTGATTTTTTGTTTGTTCAAAAGGATTTCACTGTGTTTGGTCAGGAAAAGGGCACATTGGTTAGCATCAAGGATTTGTTTAACAGTAAAGTGAAGCTACTGCTTCTATACTGCATACTTCAGCTCTGCATATGTGATTCTAAAATAATTGATGAAAATAATTTTCATCCGGGTGTAACCAAAACAAATGACAAAACACTTGTGGCACTGTTAGGTGTTTTGTATGATTTTACTGTGGGTACTATTGCACTGCACAGTGCTGTGCCGATTCATTCCACGAGATGAGGGAATTCCAGTATAAACAGTAAATCAGCTCCACCCTTCCCAAATTATAGGGCTTCAAGCCCAAACAGTATGTTATAAACGAGCAGTTTGCACCAGTTACACAGATGCTCCGATGGCATCTAAGACATATTTCAGTGGGGAAGGAGTAACTAATGGACTACTAAATTGTATTTTTATTTACGGCTTCCATCCATGCCTTTTTAATTGGACACAAAGACCAAAGGACTCTTTTTACCCTAGAGCTTTGATCCCTCAAAACTATATTTAAATGAAAACTAAATACTCCAGTTCATAATGGCAATTACAAAAGTTTACTAGATATCCAGTAATTCAGATGTGCTTCTTAGAAGCAAAAAACATTGACAGCAAACAAAATGACAAATCCTGCTTTAATTTGAAGGCAAACAGAGAACATACTAGCCTTATCTCTAGAAACAAACTCAATGTCAGAATACCTGAAAAACTACGGCACAGTAAGTTAAAATGTGACTAGATTATTGCATAGTACACAACTAAGTACAAATCTAGGTTACATTTGTCAAAGCGTGCAAACAACAGTGAAAAGCAAAAGAACAAAGCAACAGAAAAGCAGCATTCAACACATGACTTAGTGTTTTTATAGATATTTATACTGTTGATTGGTTCCTATAGCAACCACATAACTGGCATACTTTAGAAAGGACGATATCACTGCAAGGTGCAGCCAGAAAATTAACCATTCTTTCTATGACAGCATATGGGGCACACCCTGAGGCTAAAAGCACACTTCCTGCACAATTGTTCATGCAGGAAGTTATCAAGATGTTGTCATAAAAGGGAAATTGATACTTCAGGGCACTGACAAACTGAAGTAGGACGAAGCAGACAGCCATAGTCACCAATGTATGTTTACAGAAAAGCAAGCTTAAAGCAGTACATGCCACTCTTCTAAGACGATACAAGGGGAAACAAATTCAACACAATTCCACTACAAATCTAAAAGAGCAGAAACCACACTATAACAGCTGAAACAAAAGCCACAGACTATATCTAAAAGGGGTACTTAACAATGGACTTCATTGCGTGCATTACCATTTCAAGGGGTCAAATGCTGCAGTTCCATATTAGATATGCAGTTAATTATTTATTACCAATTGCTATAAAACGATCACTGATGTCCCTATTTGTGTTCCATATCAGAACACAAAATAGTTATTTAATACAAGGATATTATATTCAATATTATCTTTTGGGTTTTTTTGTTATTTTGAGTTGAATAGCATGAAAAAGAAATGGGAAAGGGGTGTGTGTATTGTATTCAATCTGAGATGTGGCATATAATTTATTTTGTTCCTTTCTTTACATCATGTAAGTCCTTGAAACGTTTAAACAACAAAGTCTTTTCTCCATTAGGTTATTCAACTAATAAGGAACAGTCTGTAATACTCAGCCTGAGGTGTACCTTATACTGGTTAACACAGATTCCTTTGGATAACCTGGTCTTTTAAAGCCTTAGTACCGGCCTAAGTACTCCACTAAAATGTGAAAGAAACATTGAAAACTTTCTCAATTTTGCCCTGGCCTGTGGGATCACTAATATGTATGGCCAGTTAAGAAATTACTACATCCACTACTACTCCTCCCTCAGTAAAGGGTTCTGCAACTGTAATCTGCAGCTATCGCAATACATTATACATCCACAAAATACAAAAGCAATGTCAGAGAAAAACTACAATAATCAGTAAAGCAGTAATATGCCTAATGTGTCAGAAAATGAATAAAATATATAAAGTTGGCTGTGAAATCTTTTTGTTCAAAGATCTGAGTGTCTCAAGTTTTCGTGTGTGAAGTTTTAACTTTTAACAGGAAGTCTTTCATGCTAAATTGATTTTTTACGTTTCATTAGCTCTAATCTTCATGGCTTGCACTTTTGCTTGACTAAACTATATGCAATACGTTCTGCACGGATAAATTGAGCCCCGGAAGTTTTTTTACTTTTTATACCGTCGTTGCAAGAAACGGGATAAAAGCAATGTGGAATTAGAAAGAAACATTTCGATAAAGTGCGCCATGTCATCTAAAGGGTGCATTCATAGCGTTTTAACTTCCTACCAACTTCATGCCAAAAATACTCCTCCGATGATTTCTCGGACTTACTCCTGAATCATTCTGAACTAAAGTGGGTCTAGAGCCACTAGCTGCTGTGTCACTGCTAAGTCCCCTCTCTTATCCTGTATACTGTAGTAGTCGTTTTAGGTTTGTGGCTAAACCGCTCAGGCCAAAGTGTGAGGACACAAGTAGCAGAGTAAACAGCACGAGGAGAGCTGCTGGGAACAGCACACTGACCCCAGATTAATCACTCCAGTAACCACCAGGAACTCTGCACCCTGAAACAGCACTGGCTCCTCACAACAGACACTACCTAATCGCAGCAACCGGAACCAGACGTTACTCAGCTACACTGTGTGGCTTACGCGCTGGTTCAACTTCCGAGACAGTTTCAAGAGGCTGCAGTCTTTCAAACAAATACCCTCGCTTGTCTTAACTTTTCCTGTTAGCTTGTGAGGCATGACTCCAAATCCAAAGAGCTCACCCCTGGCAGTTAAACCCTCACAGACTCGGAAGGCACTGGGGAGCCCCTGAAATGTTAAACAAGCTGGGATGCGCCTCTTCAGCACAGCAAGTAATTAGCGCACTGCTGCAAACTCAGTGAATAAGAGAGGACAGTTAATTGACAAAAGCAGGAAAAAGTTATGTTGCACACACTGCAGATCTTAAGTGTATTTAAAAAGTGGGTCACTCTGTTTGCCTGAGAGGAAATTGTTTCCAAGACATTGAGTTCAGCAGCCTTCAAACAAGGGGCCTCCATTTATCAGTTTCTGGGCTGGACTACGACACTTTTTAGTTTTAAATGAACGTCTGACAGTAGTCACACAGACTTAGAATGAGTTTAGAAATAGCACAACCTACTGAGCCACCTGCCCCCCTACATTTTCACATACTTTGCATCCAACACAATTTTCTATGCAAAGTGATTTAAGGGAATTCAATTTTAGGGAAATTCTTGCATGAATATACTTAGTGCACTAAAGTGATCACTGGGTATAGCACTATAAAAGTAATCTTCAGCATCACTCTCATATTACATATCTTTAAAGGTATATTAAATGCCGTAACAGCCTACGCTTAACAGACTTAGCAACCTAAACAGGTAAAAAGATGGCAGATCATTTAAAAATTGTGCAGAAAAACGGTACATCATAGTCGACGTTTAATGACTCAACCAGAAAAGTTCAATAGCACCTAAGAGTATCATTACTATTACGCATGAGTACCTAGAGAACAGTATTTGGCATTCTTCTGCTGACTGCAGCAGAGCAGACACTATAAGAGCCACTCAAAATAGGAAGATTAAACAGATTAATGTCTGTTGAATGAAGAAAATGAGCTCAGCCCACGCAGTTTCCTTAACGGGTCATAACTTCTGCCTCTGGTACACCATGAGAACTGTAAGCCACTTAAGTGTCAAGGTCTGTAGTGAGGTCTCATTTAGTGGACAAAAAAGCCCACAGCTTGTGCCATACAGTACAGTAACTAAGCAAGCTATCTTTGAGTTAACTTGAATTCACTAGTTTTTACACAGTTTGCAAATACTTCAATATGACATTGAGGTTTGTGCTAGGTTTATTTCAATTTCTAATGCTACAATACTGTAGCTTTACATTCCCAGCAATAAAACCCCACACTCTTTGTTTCTATCCTAATCAAGGTAAACTACAGAAGCTACTTTATTTTTTCTTGGAGAAGAAATAGTAAATCCTATAAGATTATAAGAATATACGTATGAGATCTATGGCTATAGACTCTTTTGATATTACTTTTATGCTCTAATTGACCTACTATAATTACTAATTATTTCTTACTTTAGGAAAATTCCATTTAAAACAATTAAGTTTACACATATAATACACATAAAAATTATTATTATTGTGCAACAGTACAAAAGGTACAAAACCCATTTTTTCTCTTGTGCACACAAGCCAGGCACCAAAGCAAAACTTAGCTACAAAGGTTAAGGAGGATCTTCTGATTATTAGTTAGGACAGCACAGAAATCTAATTCAGAATAAACATAGGGGGAAGATTACAAAACTGATTTCCAAAATAATCTTGAATCATTATCCATTTGTATCAAAGCAGGGTTCTTCATTTCATTTTACCATAAGTACACAGCGTGAAAGCACTTAGAGGCTTTTACTCTTGTGCTTCCCCATCGTTAGACACTGCAAAAAAGTGTAGCTAAGAATGTCAATTAGCAGCTTCTGCAAAATTTCCTTTTTCCTCTGTTTACCGAGTGAAGCTTCATCTGCAACACAGCACAAACTATCCATGCCTGAAAAGACACCAGAAAAAAAACACAAGCAGAGCCTTCACCACTTCTCCTTTTGGTGTCAAAGACAGGAAGCAACCTCCTTGCGTGTAACTCAGTAAGCAAGCAGTTGGCTCTTCACACAGTAGTGCAGACAGTAGAAAGCATCGGCAAGCTCTTCACATGAAACAGGAAATAAGGCCGAACCCAAGCACCAATGAAAAGCTGGCAGCACGTGCATTTCAGCAACTCATCTAAACATGCAACTTAGTCTTCTGCAATCGGGTGTGTGCTTCTTGCGAAGCACATGTTCACTCAGTTCCAGTGCTAAAGTGATTCCCAGACTCCCCAAAAAAATTTTTTTTACAGACAGGGCTGAAAAAAGAATCCCCTTTGCACAAATGCTAATTTGGGGAAAAACATAAGTTTCTAACAAAACATGTTTGTTCTTTGTACTACTACATGTTACAGGGAGACCAATTTAAAAACAGAGCACACTGTACTCAGCTACTCAACAAGATCAGATATAAGGCTAAGACTCAGGGCTGAGTCACCAGAATGCAGCAGGTCAGCGAGGTCTTTGATCATCTGGTTGAAGGGAGGTGACCAGTTTGAGGAGGAGGTGTGTAAACACTGACTGCTTTCTCAGCAGCTACCCGAAGTTCAAGCTCCCATTCACATACAGTGAGAAAATACAAAGGCCGAACTTCTGTCAACAGCCGTTCACACCTACGCAGCGAATGTATTTTTAACATGTTTGAAACACTGAAGGGGACAATGCAGATTCCCTGCCTCTAACTTGAAGCTCAGAATAAAATATAAAAAAAGAATATGATTATTTTCAGTTTGTCAGTTTATAAGACAATCTGTCCTTTCTTTTTCTTGGCCAAATATGGCTGATCCAGAAGCCATTTTTGATACACTGTTCAATCCTAATATGATTTGTTCTTAACATCTCCATAGTCTTAAATGATCCAAAAATTAACCATCGTATTCTTCTTGTTCTTTACGTTACTCATCTTTATCCAATCCCATCATTTATTTGGGTCCTGATCATTTATCTACACGTTGTATGTGTTTTTTCACCTAAAAACTTAACTAGTCTCTCAGATTTTGTTTCATAGTTGTGTCTCCTGCATTCATCTGATTTAATTATTCAATTTTCACATTACTATACAGCCCAAAATAAATCAATGGATTAAAACAAACTAGACACACTTGAAGTACTGCATAATACTCCAAATATGAAGACAGTCTCCCTCATTATACTAGGCAAAATTAATTTGCCATTGTACATTTATATACATGCTTGATAAAAACAGAGTACGAAAAATACCTAGTTCAGTAAGAAACGGGAATAGGGGCTTAAATACAACATACCAGAAGGCATACCAAAGTAGATTATCCATTCCAAGAAGCAGCTGATTTGCACTACCTAAACCTATTGGCCAACAGCAGCCTAACAAAACCTGATTCTAAATCTCTGTAGCACTTACACTGATCAATTCTAAGCCTAGGCAATTACCGACATGTACTGCATTAGTGTTGAACAAGTAGGTATGTACGCAAGTCCACAGCAAACAGTACATACGTGTACAAGGTGAGATAAATTCACACTAAAACCAAAACTCTGCTTAGGAGAGGGTAAGGTTTTTCTCATTCCAATACTAATGCCATTCATCTTCAAAAAGCAAACATGAAGCTGAACCTAGACAGGGCCATCAGCTTTGGGGGAAAAAAAGCAAAATAAGGGAAAATGCATTAAAATAAAGGACATGATCGACTGCAATTCAGTTCATTATTGCTTAAACAAGGGCATTTGACAAAGAAAACAAAGAAAGATTGACATGCAATGTGCCACTTTCTTTCAGCAAATAAGGAATAAAAATGTGTCCTTATTTAAAACTATTGTCTTGTAACTTCTGGTCTGCTAATACATGTTGTTACAGAAAATGCAGCTTTATTCACAAGGCAAACTATGATCTGTAACACTACAAGCTAAAAATGGAAACAGTATCTTTCATCGTTCATTGAATTTCTTGTTGAGACCTACTAAAACAGCCCCTGGAGAAAGTGTTCACTTCCTGCCTTCTGTGCAATGCATTTCCTGTCACTGCTCATTTTGTGCTCACAGTAATTACTAAGCAGCATATGCCATAACTGGTTTAAAAATAGCATAACTGTATCAGCTTAGGTGGTCCTCATGAAAAAGATGACAAACTATGCCAAAAGATAGTTTGACATACAGTTTGAGTATCTCAAACTATATTTATGGAATATTTTAAAAACATATATATTGGTTCAACAAAACGGAGGTAGAGATAAATATATAATCAATTGACCATGTTTAAAAGATTAAATGTTTTCTCTCATTTTAATTTGATACATTTCACAGTAACCTCAGTTCTTAATTTATGCTTTGATTGCCAGGCTCTATTCTTTATAACTAATCAACTGGGGGGGGAAAAAGTTCCTAAAAGTCTTGTAGCCTACATTATTAAACCCAGTGCATTGGAGACAAGCTATAGCACAGAACAACTAGTCTGTGCTTGTTGCTTAGTAACAGAAAGAATAAAGGTCATCAGAAGGTATTGCTATCAACTATTCACTTTTTACAAAAAATAGAAATAATCATTATTCTTGGCCACTGTACATTCTCTTCAAAAAAGAGAACTGGATCGCTTTGCCTTCAAAGAAAGGGATCCATAAGAAATAAAAAATCATAATTTACCCTGTATTTCCATGATTTCTCAGTGAAAGAAAACTGGCTTACATACAAATGATTGTAATTATAATTATTTTCATACACACTCCTGAACAGCCATATACTGTACTAAGATCGCCGAAAGTGGGTGGGAATACCAAAGCAGGAAGAAAGCAACACAAAAAAAGATTTTTTTCTCCAAAACAATCCCTCAAAATGAAATGTTTGTCTGTCAGCTGGGCTCAAGATTAATCAAGCAACAACTGTCGAAATACTGTGTATAGAAATTGTGCAACTAGGATAGCTGGATATGACAAATTTAGCGTGCAAGGCTTGTGGTCCCTGTTAACTGAGGTTTGCTGCATCTTAAGCAGGCCCATCGGACAGATAATGCTATTTGAGACCTCTGGCCCTAATTCCTTAAACCATGGACAGCAGGTCAGGGATCGTGATTCTGCTACAGGGGGAGGGGAAAGAGAAAACTGAACCAAACAGACAAACAGGTGGATTCTCAAAACGTACACTCAGGTGACTGAAACAAAGAGGGCTCTAAAAGATGACAGGGCTGTATAAAGAAAGCAATGACTACTTTGAATAGGCTGCTTGAGGTATTCTGAAATCTGATAAGGGGTCGCTCAGCTAAACTCAAACGTATTGCAGCCGAAGCTATAGCAACCAGGACTGAGGAACCAGGTAGGACAGTGTAGACACTTTCTAGATAAATGATCAAAGACACTTATTTCAACAGATTGGTGAATATATGGATGCATTAGTGTTATCCAAAATGGTGATGATGATGGGATCCTTGAATCAATAATAATTCCTTGCATTTATATAGACCATTTAATTCCAAAGGAGCTGAAAGAGTGTTCCCCTTGGGAGGGGATTCACTCCAGTCACCTGTGACGTGCAGCAACTCGACTAATCAGCAGGTGAGACAGAGAAGTCAATGATGGTGGAACTTTCAGTAGGGCAGAATGTACAAGCCCAGAGGCTAATTTAGCCAGGACACTGGGGTTACAACTCTCACTCTTTCTAAAACTGCCAGGGGATTGTTGATGACGACAAAATGGTTACAAAATGCCATTCAGCCCATCTAGCTTGGCAGTTAGTAGCTATGTAATCCAAGCATTTCACCCAGCTGTTTCTTGAAGGAAGCCAGAGTAACAGGTTCAGCATCATAACTAGGCAACTTGTTCCTTACCCTTACAATCCAAAAACGCAATCCTGCCCCATGTGGGGAATAAACTCACAGATCACGGAGAGTCTGACCCGTAGTCAGGACCTCAAATTAATATGAGCCATTAGTGTCTTATTCCAGGAAATCAGTTGTCTTCTTTAAAGAGTCAAGTATTAGAGTACACTGTTAGCTTTATATCCATATACACCACAGTCTGCTCATCTTATCTAAACCCTTGCATCACTAACTCAAGCTAAGAAACAGCATAGCTAATAAACTGCATCCCCAATGGCAGCCTGAGCCATGAGCTGTTCATAGCTGCATCAAGGAATTAGATACAGTACATCTAGGTTGAACTTGACATAAACCTCCCACTTAACACACAATCGGCAAAATTGTTATAAAACATCGTAGAAAATTGTCGTTTTCTCTCAATTCTTTTGAGGCTGTGCCAGCCTCAGAAATAATGCCCAAAAATAATTCCAGGTAAACTGCACAAAAACTACACAAAAAAAGGTAGCTTTGGTGAATAAAACAGGCTGTTTCAGATGTTTCATTTTTAGTGTCACTTTGTGAATTTGACAGTATTTGAGAACTTCTGGAAGAAGAATCCTCAGTGACAGAAAGTCAATTTTAGCATTTAAAGAGGCCACACAAACCTTCCAGCACAGTTACCCTAATAAGATTATTTCTACTTCAACAGTACTTAACCTTAATGTTAGTCCTTCTGTTAAGACTTTTGATAAATCAGTTGACAAGCCTAATAGCAAGAAATAATTCAAGTCCAATTAGTCATCCCCGCCTACACCACAAAAAGTCCCACAACACTATCTGCTAAAGCCTACACTAAGGATGTGATTGCCGTCACATTATGATTTTAACATTTTTAGGCATATTAATGCATTTCCTATCAAATGAAAGGGCAAACAAACACCCAACAGAGCCACAGTATGAATGGATGCTCAAATATCAAAAACCATCTTCAGGAGGATTTAAATATCACCAGCTTATAGAGTGTTCTGTGCCAGATATACATTAAAGACACAGTGTTTACAGCAACAGTTCTTACATAAAAGAACATAATGTTTTGGTAGATTTACTGTAAAATAATTCCACATAGGATTCTGAAGGAGTCATCAGATATAGACCACTCATATCTGAGCACATAGCTATACTCTGCTCATTATGACAGGTTAAAAAGGAATGGATTATTTGCATATATCAGATAAGAGTTCAGAAATGAAACTGCTTGTACAAATAATCGTCATAACACTGAATAGGTATTTGCATATATTATTTGCCAATGCATCAAGGAAAGCAAAATGGTAAGAAATTCAGCATAATCCAACACAGCATTTCTGATCAGTGCCCAGAAAGAGCCCAGAAAGACACCTGATCACCAAACACAAAGAAATCACGAAATTTACTTACTAAAAAATAAAGGCAATGTTGGCTGTCATTTTTAGATACCAAAAAACATTTAAAAAACATCTGCACAAATTGCACTGACATCCATAGCCTGTGGTACTTTTTGCTCTTCTTCCATGAGTAACAGATAAAGGGTTATATCTGAATATTTTTTTTAAAGGAATAACTACCTGGAAAAATATGTCAAATGATTCTTGCACAGAAATATTTAGACCCTTTACATTAGGTTGGCATAACCTACATGAAATAGGAACTAAACAAAAGAAAGCTTTAGGTTTTTGGATCAAGTGTAGTTATTGACCATTCTAAGTGCCTTACCTAACTAGGTTTATTCATAACCGTTACTTAAACCAGCCTTATTTACCTCAATCCACATACCTTTCATTCCTAGAACACTGGATCCCTACGCATTCATTACCTGAATACAGGTTCTTTTATCAAGCAGGTCGCATTTCATTTATCAATTGTCAAAGCAAACACTATTTCGTCATATCATCTTTAAAACAATGGTATGAGAATGCATTAGGCCTCTCTCCTCTGGAATTTATTGATTTCTACAAACCAACAAACTAAAAAGCTGCTGGTTCAAACTAAGTTACCATCTTTGTAGTCCCAATATTATATTTCAGATACAAACATTTTAAAATGCAGTGTTTAATGATACATACAGGGATATAGTTTTAATCTTTATTAATACTTTTAATAAAATGTATATGTGTTTAGAATAACCTATTTTAGAGACTGTCTTTCACATTAACAATAGCCCAAAGAGCCATACAGAAACCTTCTGAAAATCGGAACACAAGAAAAAAAATATACACTTAAGGAATGACAATGAAAATGCCATCCAAGTTTTAAGTTATGATTCCTTTCCATGCATTACAACTTTATTTTAACCTTGCATTTTGACTTTATCTTAAATCCTTTTTAGACCTGAAATGAAGTATAGCATGAATGAAATAGGCTTTAGGCTCAAGCACCTGTGCAAGGTGTAAGTAAAATGTGCCTTGTGACAGGTGCTTCAGGGACACATAATAAAGGTCTGTGTAGTCAATTAGATTATGTTACTGGAAACCACTCACAGCATCACTGATATCTGAGGATGCATTTCAAATAGAGGACAGCTGCCATTCGATTAACATGGCTTTTCCACCTGCATGCCAGTATTACTTCAGTATGATTGACCTCCCCATCGCAGGGAAAATATTAAAAGGGAAATACTGTTTTTTTTTCTATTTTATTTCTGTAGTGACAGCAAATTAAAATTCTACAAAATACTGGAAATTGTGTAGCTTTCCACACCATGGCTGAAAGACGGTAATTTCTCCTTTTAAATATAGGCAACAAAATAGCTTAAATTATGCAGTGCAACATCATTATTCATTGAGGAAAATGCGCACTTAAATGGTTTTTTTCAAGAGCAGAACATTAGTTAGATGGCTATTTAATATATTGTGGCATTTAAAAACATAACAGACCTAATGCACATCTACTGAAATGGATGCTAGGCATTTACTGCCGTGAGCTATAAACAAGAGTGCTGACCTTGAGTGAACTGCAGAATTCTGCAGTGGGCTACAGTTGCACATGTACCATTGTTGATTTTAGCAGGCATTTATAGAGTACGTTACAAATAATATTACATACACAAAACGAGACCCTAGGGGCTTGCATATGAACAATGTTCTGTGAGCACTGGTGAGATCCGTACTTTCTCAGCAATGTTCTTAAAACAGAACGGGTGGGGAACTATAGCAAGGTCATAAAACCACACCACTGCTGAGCAATGCATTGCTGTAGTAATTTGTAAAATTTAGCTTGATGCAGAGTAAAGAGGTCCTCTGGCTACACTTCAGGGTGGCGAAAGATAACTTTGTGAAGTGAAGAACAGGCCACTTTCAATGAATCTATCATTGTTACAGTACCTTAACTACAGTAACATTATACCAAAAACCAACAAATGTTAAAAACTGTCACAGCTATGAACCTTAATCGGATTTAAAATCTTTTAATAACATTTCAAACACCTACTGTTTATAACAATCTCACTTGGTTCCCTCCTATTAAACTTCTCCATAAACAATAGCATTTAATGATGTACAGCACTTCAATGATGTCACTCTATTTTCTATTTCAGTACAGGTCATGACAGTTTGATATCATATTGCACATACTGGTTTTAAAACTGCAGATCAGAACTGTGCTCATGATATCACATAACCTACCTCTGTTTGTTTGCATTCCTGTACAATATGAATTTTATTGCCTTTAAATAGGTCACAGATTAAAATAAAAGTCATAAACAAAATGTTTGATAGCAACACAAAAGATGAAGTAATCTGTATCCCTCCCACAGATAAGCTAATGATGCATCACAGTGAGATACTGTCATGATGGTAATTAGTGCTACACCCCTCTCACTGTAACATGAACGGAACAGTAATGACACTAAGTACAGCAAGATACCTTGCAAGCTTAGAAGAAAAACCAAACACTTTATTTTCATCCTTGAAAATAGTTCAGATTTTGTTGAGCATGTAAAATCCACTTTAGGAAATGAGACCCAGTAGTTAAGACACAGGAGTGCAATCACTGGAGCAGCTCTCAACATACAACACAACATTATCCCCTCTTCTCCTGCAACAACACTGCTAACAGTATACAATGTACACACAGGAAACATAAAGAACCACATTTCTCAACCCTCGGTCCATGAATCGGCACTGGTCCCTAGAGCCATGCTGACTAATCCTTGCCATAGCAATAATACTAAGTAACATTACCCATTAAACTGTATTCTTGCTATAGACCACTATTTACCTCAAAGCAGTAGGCCTTTAGGAAACTGGTCCCTGGTACAAATGAGGTTAAGAGACACTGATCGAGACAGAGTGAAATATTCTTGTATGCTGTCTGACGTGATTAATTTTGGAACAAGTTAAGGTTAATTCAAAGATGAAAAGCAGTGGTCCTACTATTCCGTTTGGAATTAAGCTTTACTTATTTCTTTGCAACTACTGCACTCTGACACAGCACCCCCCTCATGAGTACGTTTCATCTTTCATAAAAATGTGCTTACTACCGTGTTGTGGGACTGCAGGTAAAATATATGAACTCCAGCTGTATATCCTTCATGTTACCGTGAAACTAAAACCTTTGGGCAATTGATCAGATCAGTATGCAATTCTGTTAAAATGAGAAAACACTGCATTGTTCTTGTGTTACACCTATCACGTTTCACAACTATTTCGGCAACAGTCTGGAACAGAGGCAACAAGATGCCAAGGTTGTATCAAGGTTAGTGTTTTGTGAATAAAACCATTTGATGTCATAACAATTGTGTGTTATGTTTACAGTACAGGTGTATGTCTTCTTACAATATGTAATAAATAAGTCTTCATTAATTTAACAACACTGGATAGAGAAAATACTTAAGATAAAACAACCACAGCTTGTTGAAGTTCATTTTCTGAAGTCAAAACTTCCTAATTTATTATAAGACATGACATTAAAGCGTCAATTCCAAAGTTATGAAACTGGTTTTCCAACTGAACTATGTACACTGTAAATAAACTTTGAGGCTCTTTCAAAGTAATTTTGGGCAGGGGGATTTAAGCAAAGAACTTCCTTTGCGAGATTTCTCTGGGACACATAGGAAATTGCAACAATTCAAAAGGTAAAACATGTATAAAACTTTTTTTGACAATCTCATTGTTATCAGAATGTCAAAACTGAACTTTGGGAGTGGGTATCTTACCGAATTAGAGTATATGGTTGCACCTTAGTGAAATATCTACATTTTAAATGTTATTCTTTTAATAATATTTATTAATAATATTAACATTTTATTCTAAAATAAGCGTATTTTAATATAATGTATGTTTCTCATGACAAACTATATTTGTTGTGCCATCACCTTATCTAAAGAAAGAACGTGTGATATACTGTAAGATATATTCAGCACAAGAACAGTTAATTACCACATTACAGTCACCCAAAGATGTGGTTCACTTTATTTTCCAGCAACCAGCACACAGCAGAATGCTGTGCATGCATTTTTTTTTGCTCAGGTGAAGCGTGACTGCAAAGGCCACAATTGATGCTCAAATTGTTCAGACTGACCAGTAAAATAAGGTCAACAAGATATCTGTCCCCATTTACCACTTCTATTTGGTCACTGGCGTCTTCTAGGCAAATATAAATGCTGAAATCAAGGAGCTATTCTAGATGACCCCAGAAATACAGAACTGTCAGATTAATGGCTCTGCTGCCCAATTTGACGCTGAAAGTGTTTAGATAGTTCAGGAGCTTCAAAGTAAAGTTTAGATGTGTTGTATTAAAATACATGTAAAAACATATATATTGCTTTAGTGTCTGATCAGGCTCTATAAAAAAGAAGATATTTATTGAAAATACACTAAATCCCACAAATTATGCCATGCCTACTATAACCCAGCAGAGATCCTCAGGAATGACGTTTTAACTTACAATTGAATACATGCTTAATTAACACCACAATAACTTAATTTGAGAAATTTACCAAAAACGTTTGTTGTCAGGGTAAGGCTGCTGCTGTATACTAACCTGAGTTCAACAATGATGATGAATCTGCTTAAAGAGCCATTGCTGAATTGGTGTCAAGTTTAAATACAGGCTACATTAATTCTGTGTCATACAATACAGCAGTGCATGATACCTTTCTCTCTCTGCTTATGGCTTCTGCTATTGTCTTAATCTTTACCATTGTCTTGTCACTAGTGTTACCTGTAGTAGAAGAATTAACAATTTAAAGGAGAAACATAATTAGATCTTTAAAAAATTACTGAAGCATCTGAAATTGCATTTGAAACCTGCCTAAATAAACAGGATACATTAAATCCCCTGAAAACATGTACAAAACTTCAGATCTGGAATGATCTGAGTATTATTATTTTTTTCCTTTCCGGATTATCTATCAATAAGTGCAACTTTGTGTCAATAATGTTCAGTAACTAAGCTCCTCAATAGTTTATGCACTACCACTACTGTAGTACCAGCTAATGAGACTTAGAAAATCCAAAGGAATCACTAATAGCTTGTTCCCCTTAACAATTGCACATTGGGGGGAAAGAAATAATGTAAGACCTATTCAATTCATCAAGGCTGTTTTTTTTTATTTTTAAAACTAATGAAGTACATTTGCAAACGCCTTCATTACCTTATGTCACTTTGAACGTACGGAATTACAAAAAACAATTTACTAGCTTAACCATTAAGCCATGAAACTCATTTCATGCTCCCTGTCCAAAAGCAGCACATTGATTGTAATCCTGTGCTCTTTCTCAAAAGAAGCATTAGTGTTTTCACATTACCCTGAAATACAAAACGAAATAAAGTACCAGATGATTGCCAAATATCTTAAGACCTCAGAGGTTGTACGAAATTACCAGAGACTTTTTCTCCTTAAATAATGATGGGTCGAAGATCTGTCTGGGCTGCAGTATAGACTCCCTAACCATACTACACTACTATGACTCATTTCATATCTAAATAACATCCTTCCGTGGTATGGTTAAATTGTCTCACACAAGTGACGCATATAAAACGAGACAGGTAATTGCTTAACCTGCTTAACTCCACCCAAGCAGGTTGGAAACTATGTTCTATGTGTACCAACGAAGGAATTCGGTATTATGTTTTGAGGATTATGCCCTATATTTTCTGTCTTTAGTATAACTCCCTTAAGAGGTCTGCCTAATTTCGCAGCAATATTAAATGTTAATTTGTAGCTTTTCCTGTAGAAGTCCTGTAGAGCGGGCATTTACAATGCCATTTTAAAAGTTACTTAAATCATCCAAGAAACGAAAACACTCCGAGGTATTAAGAAAGATGGACCGAATAACAAGATAGAGAAGTAATGAAAATTCAGAAAGTACTATTAACTTTGAATAGCACTATTACTATTATTTTCGTCTATTCTGGTGTCTGTTTTTGCTCGTCTTGGGCTGGGCTGCTGTAACACCTCGATTTCCCTTCGGGATCAATAGTCTATTAACTACCGCCATAACACAAAACCATAACTCACTTTTATTCCGTCACTGTTTACGATTGTAATCTGCGTACAGTTAACTGAGTAACTAATGCAGATTACAATTACATTTTGAATGCAATGTCTGATGTTGTAAGAAGGCCATGGGAGACTTCAGTGCTGATGATAGCTCTAACTTCTGCAGGCCGTCAAATCATTGTTTATTCAGCGCCAGTTCATATGCATCTGTTCGCATAAACCTTACTGAATTAGTTCGCCATTTTCCCCAGGATCAACGATGCTTTTTGCAATCGAAACCTTCGTATTACTGGAGTTGTTTTTTTTTTTTGTTTTGTGTGTGTGTGTGGTTTACTTCTCCCTAAAACCCTTCGGAATGTGCGTCCAATTTTCCACCCACTGACTCTGCAGATACTATTAGTGACCTTATCAAAGCAAGATCATTTGTGCAGTCTACTGGGGTTGGATTCCTTGCTGTGACAAAAGATGCACTTGTGCATCCTAATGGACTGCATTCACTTGGGTTCAGTCTTGGCCGCACGCATCTCAGAATTCAGTAAGGAAACTGGCGCTCTGGCAAACCCAGAGATCTAGACCCCTGTCCTTGTCGCTCCCATTTAAACTAGCGGCACGAAACCACAAGGTAAGAATGTCACAGGAGCCTAGACTCTGCCAAACAGACCAACTGCTACAGTACAAAGTCAAAAAAAAAATTCTAACAAAGACGATGCTTTTTTTCCCCCTTTTTCATGATGTCATTTCCTTATGGAAACAATTTCACGGCATGTTTCTTTGGCAAGCCATTAAGTGGGAATTTTAAGTACAGTGTACCCAAGAGAGGGAAACCTGTTGCCGATTTAACCCCTGGAGGAGAGAAACCCCTCCACCTTGTCAATCTGTGACATTCGTGTTAAAAACAATTTGAAGTCACAATGTCTCAGTAAAGATCACGATTTTTATACAAGGGGGTTGTAACGGTTATCATGCTAAACCACATGACATCTGACATTTTATAGAAACTTCTCATCTCAACATCACACTGTTACCCAACTTCCTTAAAATAGTGCATATTAAACAAACGCATCAATTCAGCCCATTAAAAGGATCTTTCTGTATTAACCATTGTTTTACAGTATTTCTTTTCAGTCTGTTGTAAAGGAAAACCAAGGCGCACATCTCGCTCTCCGTAGCGGAGGTTTCGAAATGTATTGGTGCCCATTTTAAAAGATGTGTCTTATGATTGATCTTGACAAAAAATCTAACTACATGAAAAGTTTAATCTACACTTTATCTGTCCGTTATATCAGCGTTTCCTAGGAAAATGATCATCGTTCATTTACCACATGTTGCTTTCATTCTTGAGCAAACAATCTTAAAGAAATAATTCAGAGTTGGTAAAAAAAAGATAAATACGTACAAATTTCTTTTTCCCATCTCCTTCTTCGACGTTTTTCTTCGATTTCTTTTCCTTGCTGCTTTTATTAGATGCCCCGGCTGAAGCGGAGTTACCAAATTGTGGATCCATCCTGCTAGTTGTGGAAAAAAATGCAACACACAATAATTCAAACTACTTTCCTCCACAATTTCTTTTAAACCACCCGGATGTATCAGGACAGTGTATCTTCTTTTCTTCCCTGCAGACGAAAACTCCTCACCGTGACCCTCCAGAGGCCTGGGCTCAGGCTGTCGGGCAGAAAAGTACGGCGAACCCCCTCCTCCGCTCAGGAGGAAAAAAAGGGAGGGAAATTTAAAATGAACCCCAAATAGCAGCGACGGAGCTTGAGTTTTGGTATCTCCTAGAAATGTGTTAGGATTTCTATAAAAAGTTCCTCTCAGCCCGCAGTTGCAATCAAGTCATTGCAACTTGTCGATAATCCTGAAAGTTTACTTCTCGCCCACGGCACAGCGTGCTGTGTTAAAGTTAGTATTCCAACAAGCAAGTGGAGTTATTTGTGGTATTCATAAGCATCGCCGAGATATTTTATAGTCCAGGTTTCCATAGGTGTATTTTCATGATTATTACAGGCCAGCTACACAAGTCCTCCCCGTTCACACGACTTCAAACTCCGCTTCCTGTCTTTGCACAAAACAGGTTTACTGAGCGAGGGGAGGAACCAAAGAACCAAGCCTTCACCTGAATACAGGAAGCACAACTGAGCACAGGAAAGTAGCTTTCGGCAGCCTATCATGGCACCTTCGTCTGAGACACAAGAAATTAAAACTCGGCAATTAAAAATATTGTCATTGGCTATAAGGAAAAGCCACCCCTCGTTTAAAATACTGTGTTAGTTGCATGTTTAGTGTTCTTTTTTATGACAGTTAAAAATTAATTACATTAAATGATATCGACTGCTAGGTATCCCTTTCCAGCTGCTTTGTTGTTGTCTTTGAAGCAACGGAATGCTGCAGAATGCAGTTTTTTTTCCCCATCTGAAATGTTTCACCATGATGCAGTATGTCTTCGTGATTAACATCAAGTCATGGCACAAAACTGATTTCCGCTGTGTATAAAGAACAGGAATAGGAATGTAATCTTTCGTTTTGAGAGGCGTAATTTCTCAGATAAAAAAAAACTAGTGCTAGTTTCTTTGAAAACGAAAGAGAGTTATCTGAGGAAGAAAATGTTTGCTTTGTAATTATCCGTCTATTAGCTATTTTTCAAAGCAAAATACTGTTAAAAACACAAAAGAGCAAGGCTGTCAAACTGCTCCACCCAGCGGCGAACATGTAATCCACAAATGTCTTTACAATTTATTGTTCATTAATTTCCCCCAAAGAATTGAAATAAATATGATCAGGCTTTTAATGTTAACGTTGGTTGCTATGGATATACAGTGTATTGTTAAAAGGTTGACGAATTTGACAAAAAATAATAAATTGTAATATGGCACAGTTTCATAGTAATGAGATAAAAAGCGTCTACTACAGTACCTCGTGATGGCAACACTGTTATATAGATCAATATTGTTTTATGTCCGAACGTTATGGAACTGATCATATAGAAAATATTTGCATAAGCAGTTCAAAAGTTAAAATAACAGTAGAAGCTACAGTATCTGAATCAGAAGAAAATAATAGGAAGTAAATTATATACTGTACATCATTTCATACAGCATGCAATTAAACATAAATGCACTGAACAGCTTTTTGTGTTTATCAGCTTTGTGCTTTTTGATGTTTTTCCTTTTTTACAAAATGTGCTGACTAATATTGACTGAAATTCTTTGGCGTTTGTTCCACTGATGGTATAAATGTTTAATATTTTGCCCTTAAAATGCTTCATGGGATTTTCATAGCTTTTTTTTCCCACTCAGAAATGGATATTAAATCCTCCAAAATATTTGTGTCTCCTAGACACCTCTAATGTTGATCATCATATTTCACATATCTTTAGATTTCAGCTGTACATCACTCCATTTCTATCTGCTACCTTCTATGAGTAATCATAAGCTGTTGTCAAAACCAGTTTTGGAAGAAGCATGACTTTAAAAAGATTAGGCTTGTGGTTAATTCCGTAGGAGTCAGCCTTCACATCTTCCAAAACCCTGTCACAGTGGAAGACAAAGAGGTTTATTTTTGCAACTAATTGAGCAACAACGTCTTTATAAAAATGTAACCTCAAAGCCTGACTTTAAATAAAGATGTCAATCCAAAACAAACACAATGTACCATCCATTTTGTAAATATGAGCCCCATTTGAAGAATCAAAAACACTTTTGCTTAAAAAGGAACAGTTCTTCAGTTGACCAGTGTCTTTAGAAATACTGTATAATGGAAATGTCCCACTATTACCACCTAGAACATATTTTGATAATGACATTTTGAATTAGTTTACATGAGGGGGGTAGGACTTCACCTATATTTGAAATGCGAGTTAAAATTTTTTAGTCGCACATGGCAAAACAACATTTGATCATATGGCAATGTATCACTTTTGTACCTCTTAACATTGTGTGTTTTTAAAGTAACTATTTGAAACATTTACAGAAACACTAAAATGGACCATACCTTCAGAATGGCATTTGAAATTTGCTTCATTAATGAACATGAATGTTGTCTCTGCATTCTTAGACATAGGATTAGACCAGGATTATTTACTGTTATTCTAAAAGTTTCTTGTCCAGTGTGTCAAACACTCAATATGCATCTTTGTGTAACAGAATGTAATAGTATGAGGTCATGCGAGGACTTTATATGTGATTCAAGTCAAATGCAGTGCATTTAATATCTTAAGGCAACTTCAGAATATTAAATTGTATTATTTATTAAATTTAAAGTTTTTGTGTGTTCTTTTGCTATGAAATGCAGGCTAGTGCACAAAGGCTAAAGATGTGATCAAAACATATCTTTAGAGAAACATATAAAACATATTAAGAAGTTAGAAAATGCTTAACTCACAGGAGAGTAATTTGAGGACAGAAAAAATAAAAATCTATCTTACTAAAGTTGTTAAAGTGTTTCTGTATTAGCTGAAATTTTCTGTGTGTAATATGCAGTGTCAGAACTCATATATTCTGTCAAGGCTAGCTGATCATCAACGTTGATCCAGCCATTAAAATGAATAATACAGTGGTATCACTTTCAGGTGACAGTGCATCTTTGGGGCATAGGAGCAACTGGACTCCATTAATACTTACCCTTAATGCATCCTGGAAAAAAACAAAAGCAGAGAACATTTACTTTTAATATGGAATATTTATATTGTCTTTGTTAAATATAGTAGCACAAGTTCAAGTTTCAGTTTATTGTATTATAACATTTTAAATATGCCAGTGCAAAGTGGTATATTGTCATTTAGTTTGTTCCTCAAAGTACTAAGTGGTTATAGAAAATGAATGGATATAAGAAAATACCAAAAACTATACTTTTCAATGCTAAAGTAATTAGCGTGTTCTGGTGAAAGTCACCAGCAGCAAATCTCTGAAGTACAGGCCACATGACTACTTCCCTACTATGCCTGTTGCCAGACCATCATGGGGCCAAAGCAAAGGAAGTAATTTAGAATTTAGCCAATCAAACATGGTTAGCCTGTCTTTGTTAGGTGGAAGGAAACTGGATCACCTGACGAAAACATATGTCAACACGAGGACAACATGCAAAGTTCCACACATACATTCACCTGAAGTCAGAATCAGCCAGGACTCTGGAACTGTGGTTAGGACTGCTTATCACCACACCACTGCCTCCCAAAAATACACATTTTGTAGAAAAGATCCAACAATTTGTACATTTCTTTTACACTATAGTCGTGAATAGCAGTGAAGTCACTGATGTCAGTGGCAACAATCAACAACTAAATATATATTCAAATGTAGACAGACAGATACAGTATGTAAATGTTCTTATTTCAAGAGATCACTCCAGACACTCCAGGTTTTAGTCCAACAGGGCATACTGTATGTATTTCATTATGTGAAGTTGTGAAACCACTCAAACTTATTTGGAATTTGACATGGTGGTGGTAAGTTTAAATTGCTTTGTGACAGTTTAGATTTGTCAAATGGAAAATGTTATTGAAGATTACTGAGCATGCATGTTGGCAATATTACTTAGTTCTCCTGTGACTGAGATCTAATGCTCAATCCACAGTTCAATAACCTTTTAGCACTATTGAATCTACAGTATTTTGGGCACAGACATTATTAACATTTTAACAATATCACACACAAATAACATTTACATACTGTATAAGTAGTGAGACCAGATTTTAAATTCCTGATAAAGGCTTTGGGTTAGGCATTGAGTTCAGTTTAGTCTGCAACACTGCAGCCAATTCTTCATAAATGTTGTCATTTTAATGCAGTATGGCTTAATTCATAATAAATGATATGGTAACCTGCTCAGTTTCTGTGTGCGAGTTAAAGAAAATAAGACATAATGCCAGCATTGCACCAATTTCAAATCAATATTGAAATACTTTCCCAAGAAGTTGAAATTATTTACTGTACCCCCATAGAGCACTTGAAAACTCATGATACTGTACGTCAAATCATATTTGTGTATTTATTTGTTATTGTCATCTATAAAAATGGTGCATTCTTCCATTCACCAGCAGTTCCAGACTAGTTTTTCACCAGTGCTAATGGGTCAGTTCTGATACATGCTCCACCAAAACCCATGTGGTAGTGGCAGTAAAAAAGAACAAATACTGTATTTGCAGTTATTTATTTACAGACATGTAGGGAAAACACTGTAAATGCTATTAAGATTCTAGAATATTTCAGCTTTATACAATATAAACAAACATTCTACAGAACATAATCATTACTTCTGGAATTGTGCAAGGCCATATAGTAGTCCTTCGTGATCTTTAAAAGTGGGAAAAATAACAGTCTTTGCTTAATCCATTTGTGCTTAATTCACAGTCTTGCACTCCTCCACGAACTTCTTGCCTCTCTTAATGACCTGTCATAAGGCATGGTTGCAAAGAAAGAGTTCTTCAACTGGCAGTTGATAAAAAACACTATTACCAATACGAGGAGAAATAAAACAAGGAATATAATCACATAGGTGACCAAATCTGGTTTACTTAACTCTCCATCTCTCAGTCCTCTCCCTGTTGGTCTGAGTAGCGGCGCCACACTGACTGGTCCCTGTGAGATATTTAAGGATGGTGAGTTCGTCTGGGCCATCAGTTCAAAGCTAGAGGCTGTAGTAGAGTTTATAAGCATTTGTCTCAGCATTTTCAACTGAAAAAGACAAAAAGTACAAAACAGAACAAACGTCAATTAAGCAGCATAGCAGTTTCAAAGCAGGTACTGTATGATCTGAAAAGCCCAATGCTGTAAGCACACGACACTTAAAAAGGACAATGGACATCGCAACGCATTTCATTGCATATGCATAAAACCAATTGTGGGGGAAAATAAGAAGACTTGAATTCCGTTATCAAGAAGAAATAAATCAACGACTTACTTTCGCTGCTGTGCAGACCATGAAGACAGGCTGGCAGGTGAGGTAGACGAAGTGAGATAATGTGCTTGCATTCCTCAAATGGCTATGAAACGTATCGCCTCAGTACGCCAACATAAAAACAAAGCATATATGATAACTAACTTGCTTTTTGATGCCGTAAATCCTTTCGTGTTACAAATCCTAGCTCCCCTTTATGAAAGCAGTTTCTCAAATCCGTGGACGATAAATATCTCCTTTCCTCTCGATTTCCCACATTAATCTTTATGAATAATTAATTTTCTTTCTTTGACTTACACACCACTGAGGAAAAACTTTCTTGCAAACCAAATCTTGCGTCCAACACCTGTGTATTTTTTTTTTGTTTCAGGTCTTAACCAGCATATTTAAACTACATTAGCTACACATTTCCCACACGTGAAGCTATAGTTCCTAAGGGTGGAAAATGAGAAGGCTGTGTGCTACTGTATGCGTTATCGTTGCCTATGCTGAGAAATGTTACTTAATCCCAAAGGAAACGATTGCGATTGCTTTAAATTGTCGACATTCACAGAATATAATTAAGAGCATTCAATTCTTAAAACAATCACAAAATACAAATTATATTTCCTTCTCGTCTCCTACTGCGTTACTGTTATTTCAATAGTTTATCGAAGACTGGAGAAAGTCCCTCAAACGTTTTCCGTGTAGCAGCATGAACAAATCCAGAATCGACTTTGTTGTAATAAAGTGATATCATGAATATCGTTCTTTCTTTGCGGTAAAACATGCAGAACGAGAAGGCACTCTGGTATGCTGTTCGGTCCTCTTCTCATCTCTGTTGCACAGATCGAAGTCCGATGCCATTCAGTGAATTTCATTCCTGAAAGTCCTTGTTTTTTATTCAGTGTATGCAGTCACAACAGAACAACCTAAAGACTTTAAAATATATGTCACTTAACTGTCTGTGTTTGCAGACCACTGGCTAATTTGAACTCTGTATGACAGATATCAAGGGAAACATGAACTGTTCATCCAAACGGAGAGCCTTCTAGGAACACCGATGTGTGAAAGCATGTGACGACATTTTTTTCTACAGCATCTCCTCATTTGAAACAAAGTGACTGGAACAATATCAAGGCTGTGCGGAATGTCTCAGGGAGATGAAAAAGGCGGATTTTCCTTTAAACTCTTCAGTTAAAGGCACAGTTTCATGGGCGAACTCACATTTCAGATTAATATGCAAACCGAAATGTTTTAAGTTTCGTTTAAAAAATATAGCTAGCCTATTTTTAGATGGTCACAGAGGTACGGTAACCCTCAAAAGAAAGAATCAGTACCAGTACTAACCAGAAGCTAATCTTCAGAAATATTATGGAAACTTTTGTGATTAGTATGTTTTATTTAACCGCATTGATGAACAGAGATACAGTTTGCAGGTTAATATTTTAGCGATTCTTTGCCTTTTTTTGCATTACACTGTTTTCAGTATGTTTTTGCATTGTATTACCTCTTCTCTCACGAGTCTAACTACAGTACTATCTCTAAAGACCAAACCGTTGAGTTTGATATATTCTACGACTCGATGGCATAACGGCATCACACACTGAGTTCTGTATTTCAAAAATTACAATTACTGACATGGGACCATTCCAATTCATTACCCCTGTGGCAGCTGAAATAATTGTTGTTAGTACTTTGGAGAAACAAAGGTTTCTTAATTTCAGTAACAAAAAAAAAAGGAATTTAATTTGTGCTAGAATTTTCCTGTGATGCCAGATATACAGTGTATGCTGTATGTAAACATGCTCGAATACAGTATATCACCATTCTATTTTAAATTGTTTATTGCTTTTCTATTTTAGGTCATACTGTACGTAGCAAATATAACTTCTGGAGGTAGTTAATAAAGGATTAACCTCACCTCAGTACTTTTTTAGGCTCTTTGTATAAATATGCTCAAGGTGTTACCTATGAAATAAATGCTGAAATCCACATAATTTGTGAAAGTTTTAGGAGTCATCTGGGATTTTTTAGAGCTTGGATATTAGGTCTGCCCTGAGAATGTTGCCAAATTCTCCCACAAATTAAGGCTTATAGCCTTCTCATTTAAAATATTGTACAATTTGCACACATTCCTCAATTTGAATTATACATTTTAATCATATATCTTAACATTTTGTTTGTTAGAAACTATTAAATTGAATTATTGCAAGTCTAGTTATAACTTGTTGTTACCTGAAAGTTCTTTTATATCCTTTTAGCTTTCTGTCAATGTTTCCATTTCTAGACTGAACAGATGTTTAATAAAGTACATGAATTTTGTGGTCTTATTCAGCAATGTTTACCTCTGCCTTATGTTAAACTACAATGCAAGAAGACAATTACTAGAGACAGCAGATACATTCCAGTTTTGCATATAAGAATTTCTAATTGGCAAAAAAAAAAGCATTCCCATATTTGACTTCAGTACTTTAACTTCATCTCAGTGGGTATTGCAATTCATTCTCCCTTCAGGGAAATAATGTCTTGCAATTATCTCACTACCAGGCAGAGAGGGTGATCTGGGATAAGCATCCTCCTTCATTTACTGTGGACAACTGAAGGTGAATATGAAGGCAATCCACTTATAAATCTGAAGATAATGGCATATGACTATTTTTGTATAGATTTGTGATCTAATTTATTGTGTGTAGATTGTTTTTTCCCAGTTTATCTTCATTGCTTCTCTTTATCATAGTCCCCATATTATGTATAGGGAACATAGCAGTGGGATGCTCCAAATATACTCAAAATCAACATGCCACTCAACAGTTTTTGTAATGATAATCGCTTCATATATATACTGCATATACAGTATATGGAAAGGCTATTGAGTTGATATAATTTAAAATTAATATAGGCATTGTAAAAATATTTTATTGAGCAATGATGTCATGATAATTTAGCCTGTCTCCTGGAAAAAGTACAATACCCTTAGGTTTGATGTAAACTTATGTGCAGTGTTGACATTTATTGTCAACACTGCTTGTCATCTGCTCAATATAAAAATGTATCTTAGAGCTGATCTAATTTTTATCTTTTAAAGGTTAAACACAAAATATTGGATTTCTTATAGGTGTAGAGAACCGAGACTTAACCTTGTATATCAAGGTTTTTGTCGCAACAACAATAATAATGATGTATTTCTTATCATCTGTCATAATGTAAATAATTAATGCAAATAGCTAACTTGGCACAATAACCTAGAAAAATAGTATCATAAAATGAATGACTTTAAGTAAAATGAATAACTGAAATGAATGACCTTCAGTAAAATGTCATGGACTTGAGGAGCATTTGAATTGACCTCAAAGCTGTCCGTGAATATTACTTTTTCAAAAGGTGGCCGGTAAATATGTAACTAGGACTCTTAGCATAGCTATTTCCTCCTTGAATAGATGAAGCCGTCTAATGAAATTAGGTCGTGCCAACCAACCTTTGGCTTAATTTATAAAGAAGATTCCAGCTACTTCAACTACATGACCAGGTTATCATTTCTCAAGTCAAGTGAGTAAAGCAATCTGTAATGCAATATTGTTGGGGTAGTTAGATTGAAAAAAAGTAGTTAGAGTAAGATTTGTTTTTTAGGTTATGATATTTTTAAAACAAAATAATTTGGAGATTTTTGATTTACAGAATCAAAAATAATTCAAATGACTGTTTCAGTGATACTGCATTACTGCTGAAAGGTCATAGAAATACATTTGACTTATTCAAATAATTATCATGCACACCAGGTGGACAATGTTGTAAGGACTGCTCAAACCATGCTTGTGTTTGACTCGCCTTCTCGCATGTATTATATTTGATTTGTATAGCTCTGAGGTAAACATAAAATTACTAATTACAAACACTGCAGTGTGATATTTCTTTGGTTATCAGCATTATGAAATTAACTTAAGAGGCAATGGTATAACCAGGCAAAAAAACATTATTCCATTGTTAAAAAATGGAATAGGTTTGAAAACATAACAGGTGGCAGATGGCACTAGACAGTTTATACAGCAACAGGCCAACAGATAAATAATAGAAAGACTTGCTGTAAAGGTTATCCCAGTCTGCCACGTTAGTTGGACCAGCTAGCAGAGTGTCAGCTGTGCAGTATATAGAATTGAACTTGTGCAAATATTTCAACCATAATTTTAAGGCTCATAAATAAAAAAATAAACTTGAATTGGCCCCACTGGCCACTGTATCTATGATACATGGGGAAGAGGCCAATGCTGTTGTGTTGGTCATGACTACTAGAATGTTTCTCAGGAGAAATGGATCCATATAAACAGCCAGCTCATATATCATCTTCAACAGACTTCAGAGGTGTTCTGACAGTCATCAGCTTGAAAATGCCTTTGTGGCCTAAACAAAGACAGTTGTGTTTCTGTCATAGCAGCAAGCTATAGGGCTCTTAGATTTCTTCTATAAATTTATTTTTTTATTTAACAAGTCCTTCTGAGTATAATTTTAAAATGGGTAGCAGAGTTCACTTTATTATCATCATCATTAAGCAGTACTTTGTGTTGTTCTTTGTTTTGGTGTTTGGTTAGAAAATCATTTGTCATTGTCACAAAGAATTCCAGGAAGAATACATTCAGTTAAAATGCCTTGGAGCTAAATGTCAGGGACAATAAAAGAGGAAATAATTAATTCCACTCCAAACTGAAAAGTCCAATGGTAAGAATCAAGACTTTGTGCTGGTGCATCACTCATATAGTAATTTGCTTCTGAAATAGATATCCTTGTATTTCAAAGAGTAAATTGCAGATGTAAGCAGATATTCCTGGGCGATTACTTTAACTTGAAAAATGAAAGATAATACTGAAAGCAAAAGAACAAGAAAAAGTGAGAATGTAAAACATAACATGCATAAATAAGAAATATTATCTGTAAACTGTAAAACAGTAGTCTAAACTGCTGCAAGGCATTCAGTGGGAATCCTTAAAATCCCTATGCGACAAATTTACAACCCTCACAGTAAGGCTCACTTCGACAATATCCTCTTTAAGGAGATAAAGTTTGAGGAGGAATTACTCTTGCCTGGAGGTCTACTTATACGATTCTGTCACCTCAAATGAAGAGTTGTTCAGTCTCGTTTAACACAGGCAGCACTGCACTGACCTCATTCAGGACCAAAAGTCTAGATTTCTCAAGGTGTTGAGTTCAATTATATTTAAAGATTGGTGTAGGGAGTCTACTGAAGAACGAGTTGAATAAAACACTGTTCTATATTTTTCAATTTAGTGTGAAGTTGTAATTTCACAATATACTTACTGAATCGAATCAAACTTCAATTTGACGGCGATTTGGAGAATCTGTTATAAAAAAGTTTGAAGAAGGTAAAAAAAAAACATTTTAATCATTAATGCCATTAGTATTAAGCGACAACTAACCTTTTCCATGATTTGTACCGCTTCGGCAATCTCACCTAGACACTTTTTATACCTGCAACAGTCTTGTGATTATATTTTCACACATATTTGAGGTTGTGGATTTTGCATGACAATACTCCATTCAGTGCTTTTTATTGTAGTGTGCCCAGGATTGAAAGGTTGACAGTCTCCAGTGGAGCATGCCAAATCCCTTGCCTTCCGAGGAAATTAAACTGAAAGAAGAAATGTAAGTGAAATATTAATGAAATTTTCACTAGTTTAGGAGACAGTAAAATGTTTTGTTTGGAAAGAAGCAAATCTGTAGAGTTTTTGATAATACACACTTTGTACACACTTATTATTATTATTATTTGGAAAGATAAATAAAGATTCTTCTTATATTAATGGTTAAATCATGTATATAGTGTTGTGAGAACAAACTGGTTTGCTTTTCAATTTACAGATGTTTTACAACATGAAGAATATAAGGTGCAAAGGCATCTTTTCTTTAAAATAAAATCCAAGAATTGTCTCGCATCATTTTTTATCAAGCTTTAGATGCTGAAGGTGCTTCAGAATTGTAACTGCATTATTTGCTTCTGTGGATGGGTATGAAGAAATGCTATGCATCGACTTAGAAATCAATAACAGAGAATCCCATAGCTTCTTAGGACCTCTTTATATTTCATTTTCAGCAATTTGTATGTTGTGCATAAGCCATTAATGGAAAAAGACTTGCTCAGGAATGGCAATAGAACTGATCATGCATTAGGAGCATAAGCCTTTTGCAAAGTTATAAAATACAGTTTTAACATCTTTGAGTCAATACATTTTAATGCTTTAAATATAAATAGATGCACCAGGAAGACTCCTGGGGATATCAAGAAAGCTATTAAGTATATATCAAACTCCCTTTTGTTTCATATACAGTAGGTGTCCTGAGATTTTTCTGCATGATTCACACCAACAAAATTGGATCAATCACCATGGTGAATGTTTGAGGACAATTTCCACCTTTTATTGAAAGTGTAAAACTATTCAATTATTTCATATTATTCTTTGTAGCCATGTAGATTTGTAATATAATAATTTGTAAAATAAAAAGTATCATAAGTGTTTTTTTATTCATAAGGTATTTAGGAAAAATAGTGGCCTATCATGGAAACGGTAGCTGTGTCTGAATTAAAAAGAGCTCTTTTTTGTCCCCTCCACATTTTAAAACACAGACAACACACATTTAGGTATAGTTTCCCAAAGGAAAAGAAGGAACAGCTTCAATAGAATATTTAGAAATTTGCTATAAGCGATAGGTGACACAGCAGAACTGCAGCTCTTTGTTCTGTCTTCACACTGTTTAATACGTATTGAAATAACCGTCACTGGGTATAGCAGATTTTCATGTTCATCAGCTTCATTTTATTGTATATAATAAAAATCTTGGAAAATGATATAAACACATTATTATTATTATTCAAAAATGACAAGCAACATGTTTTTGTAATCTTTCCACAGCAGGAGTTAAGTGTTCAGGTGCAGTTCTTTATAGAATCCTTATCATTCAATTTGAATTTCTTTTGTTTTGAAGTGGAGCAATAATGGAATATGTCAACACCTCGAAATTTGTATCATAAAATGTTGCGGACATCCGCACAGCAGAACAAAAGAAAATATTTAAGTCTGGGCCAAATCAGAAAAGAAAATATAATATATTTCTAAATGCTTTCCTTATTTATTGATTGTAATTGGACTCTACCTATTTACAAACAACTAAAGAGGCCTGACAAACCAAATGATGATTTAGAGGTATTTTTAAATATTGCAGGATACCGAAAGGAATATAAATATGAAAGATTAAGCAGAATGTTAATATAACCTAAATAATTTAATTGCTATTTTAAAATAATTAACACATATGTTGAAATGTTTTTACAAAAGATATCTCTAGCGCTCTTGCCTTGACCCATTGACGGCTGTATTTGACTGTACCTCAGCTAGACCCTTGCTTTAGTCTACAAAACTTGTAAGAGTTCTCTGAACAAGCAACAGCGGCATACAAACAGATCATAAGATTTGATAAAGTTCTTCATAAAAGATTAATTCTCAAATTACATAGAGTCAAAGTAACAATCTATTTAATTCTCAAAGTAAGTACTTAATCAATATACTGTAAGTACTTTGATTATGAATTGGCTAATGGACTGGAAACAAAGGGTACAGAAAAGAAGTAAATGCTAAAAATGTACCCAAGGGCACTTTATTCAGACAACTGTTCTTCCTAATTTATATACTGTAGTATCAATGATCAAGATTCTGGTATACAGTAGATTGCGAACGTTTCATGCTTGTAAAATTATATTTAGCTATTAGGGTTAAAACTCTTACAAGCTCCTAGAGGGTTAAATCTAAAAAAATAAATCCTAGAAATTCCAGATTCAGGACTGAGCAAACCCATGTCAGGTGATATTTAATTTACAGTAAATAGGTGCAGGTAGTAAAAACAAATGACAAAAAGAAGGCGGGAAACACTAGGATTGAATAAGCTATTGATGAGAAAGACTATGTTTAAATCACTTTTAACTTGTAGGCAATGTTGAGAAGCAATAAAAAAGGCAGACAAAGTTAGACTATATAGTTAAAAGCATAGAATTGATATTAAGGGACTTTGTTTTAACATTGTGTACAAATTTGATCTCAAAGGTACAAGATAATACTGTTTCTCTGCAGTTCAGAAAAGAGAAACAGGGTGCATTCCTGGACTCAAAGGGAATGTCTTACACTGACAGGCTAAAAAGATTTGAACATCCTCTGTCTTGAATAAAAAGGACTGTAAGGGGACCAGACTCAAGTATTCGTAATATCCAAAGGTATTGAGAAAGTCAACCACACAGACGGTAAAGATGATACAAGTGAAAACTGTGTTGAAGTACAAAAGGCACTTCTTTATACCAGGGGAAGTGGGGAAGTATAAACAAGCTGCCCAGTTGTGGTTCTGATGCTGATACAAATGCTTCCTTCAAAAGATGGTTGGAAACTATGAAACTCAACAATTGTGTTGTCTAACAAGCAAATTCTTGTTTTATAGGAACATATGCAGTCAATTATCACCATATAACTAGTAAACAACCGTGGCTAAACAAAGAGTTCTCCTCATGACATAAACTGCTGTTCTTTTTATCAGCTGTGAATATTTAATTATCCCCTTGCACATCTTAATATTAATGTGCTTTAGAGCATGTTGTTTCTTTTCTTAAAAGAGAACAGCACCACAAGACATTCCTGAAACAGGCAAGTGAAATGTGAAGAGATAGTTGTGACTGGTAAACACAGCATTGTTTCCATGGTCGTACAGTATATGAAGTCGTTTTAACTCTTAACACTAAAGTACACTTAAACTACAGAGGATGTTATAATTCTGCAATTAAAAAGAAGGTCTGTTATCCATCTATCTGTTGTTTAACCTCTTTATCCAATTCAGTGTTTCAGGGAATCAAACTCGATCCTGGCAAGAAATGAGCACAAGGCAGGATACAGACTGAACAGATCACCAGTCCATTGTGGGCACACTCAGAAACAAATAGACACACACTCATACCAGGGCCAATGTTCCCAGAAGACAGAGAGAATGTATAAACTCTAAGCAGATAGCATCCCGGGTCCAGACTTGAACCCAGGATCCCAGTGTTGTGAGGCAGCAATGCTAGCCAATGAAACATTGTGTCACCCAACGTTTATTATGTGATTTTAAACTTTTGATTAGAAATATCACAATATATTTAAAGTTACTAGAAACAGCATATTATTTTTATCTAAGAGAAAAATACAGCATCAGAAAATAGTCTGTTTAATCTCGGTCTGAGTATATGGTATATATTTTACAAATATGTCTGCTAGCAAATACCATCTTCTACAATATTTTGGGGAAAGATAGTATACACATAGAAACATAAATACTCACACACAACCTCTACTGAGTACCCAAAGTGACATGATGAATGCTGCAAAACAAAGAGAGACTGCTGAAGAAAACATTACTTTTTGACATACTGTACTTTGGAACCATCCTGGAACAATGAACACTCTCCCAGATGAGTAATTCTCTGAAATAAAACAAATTCTTGGCAGAAACCTAAAATATCTCACATAAGATGTGTTACTATTTTGTTGGAATTCACATTTATCCTGTGAAGAATCAAATAAATGCAAATCTGCAAAACGAAGATTTACTATCTTTTCATTCTGTTTGCTGTCCCATGTGAACAAAAGATAAAAGTAAATTAGACACACCTTGAATAAAGAATAAAAAAAATCATTTTTTTTTGTTTCACCTTCTGCTGTTTACAAGTAAAAATGAAATTGGACAACTGGTCTTACTAGAGATGAGTTTCAAACGAAGCTGAATAATTAATTTACAGAGTGATTTGAATTTGCTGTTAAAAATTATTTCAGACAAAGTCTGCTAGAAACCTCAGCTTTTTTTATTGTACAGGGAAGCAGGAGCAAATGGGGGTAAAAGTGGCTTCAAGCGAACCTCGATTCATGGTACATATTTCATATTAAAAAAGCAATCACGCGTTTGAGAGAAATAAACTGACAGCCATGGACAAATCCATATTCAAACACAGACATGTGCAAAAAGACTGACATTAAGAAGATTTTCAACTACACCAAATGTCAGAAAATGAGGTCAAGGGAACAGTACAGATTATACTTTAGAAAAATAATAAGGAACAATGATAAAACATTTTTGTAGATTGGCAAAAAGAAGAAAAGTTATCTTGGCACATAAGGTAATGGTGTTAATTAGACTGCCGATTTGGAGGCTGGTGTCCATACACTGGTATACTGTATGTTAAATTCTTAAAACTTCTCACCTTCCATAGTTATTCAGAGCTTTACAATTTTGTACACATTGAGCTATCACAGTGTTTGTCTCGCTCTCTCTTTCTTCTGTTTCTCAAAGACTTGATTTTTATGATAAAGCAGTTAGAATTATTCTTTCACGTCCTGGACATCACAATCAGGCAATTTAAACAAGCAGCAGCTTAATTACTCATTATGGATCAGCCTTTTATGATTCTTCCACGAACCTTCTAACGACTGGATTTTTGTAGGAATTTTGGATGTTTTTTTCTGTGCATATTAATTATGTTCTAGTGAAAAAAATATATTGGAATATAGAAAAAGTGTCCTTGCTGTATATTTACTATTTTTCAGCGGCATCAGATGATGTATGAGAGAGTTATCACAATAAAAATGTATGCTCCGAAGAAATCTGAACTGAACTTTCAAGGTGAGTGTCTCCTCAAAATGATCTTGTTGTTTTTATTTTCTCATTGGGTGACACTTTTATTTCCTTGGTTATGTGATCAGTCCTGGTATGAAGGAAGCTATAATTTAAACTATATTCAAAATATTTTATTAACCCCATTTTTGTGCTCACTCTGCTTACATGTTTTTAAAGAATATATGCTGGGTTTTACCAGCTCCTACTAAAATGTTAAAAAAATGAAACTGACACCATTTTTGCCCAGTATCAATCTATCATTTATAGACAATTTCCCAACAGCCCCTTCAATGTGGTTCGGGCTTCTCAGAAAAAAAAGGTGCTAAGTCTTTATAACCCTTTCCTTTTTTAATCACACACACATCCAATCTCAGAATCCATTCAGACAGAAGGGTTTTCGTAAGGCGCATCAGAATGTCTGTTTTTCGATGTCATGTTTGGCACTTATGAGTGCTGTACCTGCAGATCAGACGTGGTTATGTTTTAAAGGTCTGTTGTACAGTATTTCCTTTAAAACCTGGAGATGATTCCAGTCAGGGTTTCTTCATGTTCTTTCCAAATTTGTCACTAAGCTGTTGGATGAGATCTGCGAGTTCACCAGTGGCTTGGGATTTTTCCTCCAGCAGCTCATAGCGAAGGCTTGAGATGTCCTGCTTTATCTCCTTCAGCTCACCTGCAATACAACAACATATTCTGTGGTGGCAGGAACACTTCACTTTTATTTCAGACTTTTTATTCAGAGAGACATCTCACATTGCTCTCACAGATTTTGAATGTGTTTTTTTTTTACTATATATTAACTTTAGATTTTAATGCATTCATGTATTAGTGTATTTCATGTGCATTCATGTATTTAGTAAATATACAAGACAGAAATGACTACTTTTGTTTTCTCCTTGTGTCTAATAGTCAGAATTATTACAGGCAAGCATTTAACTGAATGATCAATCCCACAAAATTAGATTTAACTGCATGAATTCATGAAAAAAAAACAAAGCTATACTGATTGGTTCTCATTATCAAACAAGAAATTACATTAATTTTCTTACAATAATATAACAACAGCTGTAGGCAGAAGGGATTTTCTCAAAATTCATAGAGTACCCGGAATAAAATGACAGCGTTTCATATAATCGAAACATAAGCCAAAGACAAATTTGTATTTCAAGCATGCACGTGTTCAGCTTTAAATATGCCCCTGAGATAAAGTCATGTAAATGCAAATTTTACATAGAACTAATGGGATGATTTTACCTTCATTGACTTCGTCATTCTCTCTATCGACCTGAGCCTTCAGAACATAACGTTTAATGAGCCGCTTCATTATTTTCTGCCAAGGAGGAAATAAGTTAGATGCACCAAGATAGACAGACCATTTGAAGGAAAACAGCATTACATGGCTGGAGTCTAACCTCACACCATCTTGAACAAGACACACACTTTGACAATCCATTCTCTTCTGCTCTTCCCTAGTCTGTGCTTGTAAAACTTAAAAGCTTTTAAAGGCAGTAAGTAAAATCGAATGTCAAAAATGTTTTCTTCAAGGGATTAAGCTGACATTCCCAGCATGATGATTTCCCTAGACAAAATACCTACAGTACATGATTTCTTTATAGTACATTCAAAGCAGTGAAGTGCAAAGCTCTGTTAACTCATCAATATAATTATTAGTAGTTTTAGCATCATATAAATTTTGTTTCCAAGGGCCAAAAAGTACATGTGTAAAATATTCCGGTATACAGTCAAAATATGGATGACAGATTCACTCCTGCATTCATTCCAGAATTACTCACCTGATACCTGGTTGGGTTTTTAATAGGCTTTTTCACACCAAAGCTATCCAATGTCCTTGAGCTTGATTTGTATCGATCTGGCTGATATATGATAAAAAATAAAAACAGTTGCTGAAAAAATGTATTATTGCCTTTAAAAAGAACAAGGAAAATGAAATACCTAATGTTTTCTTAAATTACCATACTGTAGCTACAGTATACACTTAGGGTACATACAGTAAACTACCAGAGTGAAGTTTGTTCAAGGTCTCCCTGAGGGATTCCTCACTCTTCATTTTAACTTTTTAAAATAAAGTTTTTGAATTGTAATCTCAAGAACATACAAATATTTTTTTAAGTAACATCTTTATCATTAGAATGAAAGCCTAATCGAGCTACAGAACTACAAGGACATCATCCTAGATTATACTGTAGGTACCAATCCATTGCAGAGTTAACTTTGAGAACCTGTTACCCTGGACAGCATGTCTTCAGACTGAGGTAGGAAAGCGCAGTATACCTAGAGAAACAAGGGGGGACCATGCAAATAGCAGAGAGCCAGATTTGAACCTAGAAACTGCAGTATTTCCCACAATTGCTTACACTTATATAGCACTTTTCTGGACACACCACTCAAAAAGTTTTACAGGTAATGGGGACTCCCCTCCACCACTACCAATATGCAGCACTCACCTGGATTATGCAATGGCAGCTATAGTGCACCACTACACTCACCACACATCAGCTTTCAGTGAGGAGGAGAACAGAGTGATGAAGCTAATTCATAAATGGGAATTATTAGGACGCCATATTTGGGGTAACACCCCTACTCTTTCTGAGGAATGCCCTGGGATTTTGTTACGACCATAGAGAGCCAGGACCTCAGTTTTACGTCTCATCCGAAGGATTGCACAATTTTGCAGTATAGTGTCCCCGTCACTATAATGGGGCGTTAGGACCCACTAAGACTGCAGGGTGAGCGCCCCCTTCTGGCCCCACTAACACCACTTCCAGCAGCAACCTTAGGAGGTCTCCTATGCAGGTACTGACCAGGCACACACCTCTGTAGCTTCAATGGGTTGCCATTTGTGAGTTGCAGGGTGATATAGCTGATGGCATTACAGTCTGCTGCATTCTTACCTTTGGTTTGGAGTTGAGCATTCCCATTTCCACATCACTGTCAGACTTCTTGGCTTTAGCCTTACAGAGACGGATGAGGCAGGACTTGGTGTGGAGAATGAGATAGTAGAATGATTTTGGACTGGGCACTAGGTTAAAAGGGGCAGGCAAAGTCCTTCCCTCATCAAAGTATGATAGCCAAAGTTTTGCACGAGCAAACTTCCATTCCACATCGGCATCTTCCTGTGAACAGGGGAAACTGTAACCAGCTTCTATTTCTAAGCAAAAAGACACCCTTCTGGACAGGGAGCTACACGATTACTTGTGGAAACCCCTGTAATAACTTAATTTAGGACAGTGTGGGACCACAAAGATTATAACAATACATACTGTTTAATGGTGCAGACAGTGTTTATGAAAACCAAATGCATGAAAAAATTAATTATAATTCATACAATTTTCATACAGTCTATACAAAGAATCTGTAATTACAAATTGATTGACAGTTGCTTTTACTGAAAAATAAATCATTCAACAGCATGATTCATTCAGAATAGCTCAGGCCCCAGGTAGAAAATTACTGTTCCTAGCAATTATTTACTTCCAAGTTGCAGAGTTGGAGCAAAATCTCTACTGAAAGAAAGCATTAGCCACCTACATTTTGCAATTCCTTTTCATCCCACAAAAATCATAGCTTAAGTGCAGTTTATTCTTGATTTAATCAAAAGACAATAGGAAAGCAGTTTACTTTATATGTCAATTCAATAAGAAACTTAATATTTAGAAGCAGTACGCTTGGTATCTGTCTCACCTCAATCTCCTGGTAGGAATTATTGATCATGGCAATCAACATGTTGAGGAGCACCACCACCATAGTAACATTGTAGACACCATAAAGAACATAGCCTATGTTCTCTATGAATTTGTGGTCATACTTAAGAACTACAGAGATCACCTCAGACAAACCGAAGATGGACCAGAAAAGAGTCTTAAAGCTTTCTTCGACACTGCAAATAAAACAAAAAATCAGATGAAAAATAAGTTGTGAAAAGCCACAAGAAAATGAATTCTATTCTTTTTATGGCTGCTACCTAAAAAAGTTAAATTGCAACATTTGTTTGAAATGAAAGCACACAATGAGTTAATGATGATGACGGAACAATTGCACTGTTTGAAAATCCTGATCATATACTGTACGTAGTCTTCATAGAATAATGTTTTCAAGCCAATCTGAACACTAAATTTACATTTAAGGTTTTATGCTTGGGCTGACTTTGAAAAAAAGTAACGGATGTTATTACAGACTTAAGCTCCTTATCATTTGGTTAGTTCCTGTATCTGGCCTTTATGTGAGATTCATACACATATAAATGAGCTTATATACGCAGGCAATTTTTCAGGAATTTAAAAACTTTAACTACTAAGTTCTAATAACTTGTCGTCATCATCATCATTGTTAATTTCTATGATATACAGTATAATTATACAGGATTTAATTACAAGGAAGCACCTCATTTGTATTAGAAGTACCAACTTTTATGTTGTATTAGAGTTTTAAACAAATTGAACGAATAGATCTAATACTAAAAATACAACTAATAAACCACTCTTTAAATGTTTTACCATGAGAAAGTATGTGTAAATTTGATTTTTAATCATTAGCTAACTGTAATCATCTGCTTTCTAAACATTCACAGGCACTTAAAAAGTGCTCAGGGTAAGGCTGCCATCTTTTCCACCACGTTTTTGAGATGTTATTCTCTTACAGTGTTGTTTAACAAACATTGAATGACAATTAAGACTTTTTTTATAGGAATAACAATAACTATAACTATCATAACAAAAATAGTTTAGGTTACCCTAAGTGTGTGTACTTATATGCAGACAGATCTGAGGTCCTGATGTATTTCTGTGTTGTTCATGAGATGTAATGTGCAGAATAGAAACAAAAACATCAAGACTTGGATTAGGGAAGGAAACTGGCTATAATGATAATTAAAGATATTGGCTATAACAGCTTTAAAGCCTTGCATTGGAATAGTCATTTGCAGTGGTGTAGGTCATTGCAGGTAATTTTTCTATCCTCAAAACAAAATACAAACTAAATCCAAAATTATTATGGTTAAATCGGCACACAAAACTATTCCCTTTTAGGTTTTATTTAACAACACAATATTTTGACACTAGCAGGGCATCATTTTTGGCCTGGTGATCAAAATCGTGTTTTGTTTGCGCATCATCAAGAAAGTTTTAAGTGTTCTTGGTTTGGGCACTGTCACGGTTAAGGAATATATGTTCAGCAATTTCTTTCCAAATTGGGCCTGTCACACACAAAGTACTGAAGCCAAAACCCCTGAGAGTAGATTATGACTCACCTCTTTTGTTCCAGATTTTGAAATGAGCAAACTAAATTATATCTGTACTGCCTAAAAGGCGAGAAAAGACTCATCTTTTTATTTCATACACCGGTATTGGCCAATCTATAAAATATTAAAACATTGAATTTTTCAGTACCTCTACAGGGTTCCATCATAGGGATTTTATTTTAAATGTTAATCTCCAATTTAACGTCTGCACTGCACTATTGCTCCTAACCAATAAAATTGTACATCAGGCATTTAAAATATAGGAGTAATTATGGTCCCCTGAAAGTACTTTTGACCCATTCAAGTTAAAATTAGAAACAAGTAAAAATGATACTTATCCCTATAGAATCACTGTTACCACGTTGTTAACAATACTGCACTAACAATTATTCATTATTATACCAACACAGGGTATTTCAAATGGGTTCAGTCACAGGAGGAGAAGCCGATTGCAATAATGATTTGAATAATTTATAAACCAATTTCTTTGTAAGTTCTCTATTTGGGATTTTTCACCAATAATACTGCTGGTATCTTTGTATAGCCACAGACATGTTAATTGATACAGTAAATCACCATTGTTTTTGTTTTGTTATCTGATCTTTCTTCTTATTGAAATTTATAATTTTTAGTCATTATTCTATGTTACTATCAACAAGTTGCAAATTCCTGAGTCTTCTCTCAAGACAGAAATAAAAGTCGGAAATAAAACTGAGGGTTAAATGTACAGTATAGAGGAGAATCAAGAATATTGCATGGACATCAAGATAAAATCCAACATGCACGATTCATGTTCAATCTATGTTCATTCCAATTTCATTTCTCAATACAAAAATTCTTATTTACTAAACTTTATACCAGCCAAACATCCTTGGAAATAAGATCCAGTTTTTGTTAAACTCAATTATTCAAAGCACATAACCTTCATATCCTGATTAGGTAGGGGAGATTCCATAATCATATCACATATTGCTCATTCTCCTTGTACTAACAATATCTGATTAAAAACAAACAGATATAAAAGACCCTTTTTACTTAATCTAATTTTAGAGATTTCTTATATTCCTAAAACATTCCCTTATTATATCTCTCAATATTGCTCAAAGGATTTTCATTTGCATTCAAAGATTTGCACTCACTTTTAAATTACACTGCTCTTCCTATGAAATATTTCTTTCTCATAATAAAGGATCTAAGTGCCAATTCATAGCTAAGAGCTTCTGTCACAGCCTATATACAATAGATACAAGTTATGGAGATAGATGATGCAATGAGAAAACAATATTATGCAGAAAACATCAATTTTTACAAATTCCCAGGAACTGATGATACAAAGGATCAGAAGCATTAATTGATTTTTTTTTCTCATCATGTATCATTAATCAGAGTCCTCAGCTACAGTATATATTCCCATTGGATATTAAGAAGAATTCTAAATTCTTAAACTATTGTAATTAGTTTCCTAGGTCCACACAAGACAGGACTAGAGACTGTCTTGTTGTCTGTCTTCTGGTTTTCATAATGATAAATGTCTTAATTCTCGAATTGAACCAAATCTTTCTTAGTTGATATTATTTTTGTCTGTTGACACCTATAAACTCTGCACAACTGCAGAATGTGAGATCCAGGAATAGCCATCCCTGTCTTAGACTGTCACGCAATGCTGGGTTTCACTCCACCTTCCCTGAAGAGCTAATTATTTGCTGCAATCTGTTCAAATATTGCCAAGCTATATCTTGCTTTTGATAAGAAGCCAGCATAAGTGAGAACTGAGAATTGATTTATGATTGTATATTTGTATGAATAAATTAAAATATTTGTTACATTTTGAGGCAATTGACACCCATCTTTTTTCTCAATGTTATTTTTAGTTCACAGCTAAAAAAAATATGTAATCAACAAAATCAGGAGCACAAATGCTTGCAGATTGTCAAACTTTAAGTACTACACTGTCCTCTACTGGAAGTACCGTGAAAACACTACAGATTGTCAAAGTGTTTCTAATCCATTTTTTCTCTGTAAATAAAATATCCCACTAATGTAGATGAGCACTTAAATAATCATTTTAAATTTACTATTCACCAATTAACATCCTTAAGAACTCACTAAGCATTAAGGCATCTTAGGAGTGCGTGCCAGATGTAAAGGGAAACCACAATTAGGCTCCCTGCCAGGGAAACATTTCCTGGCTCTTGACATTGCTTCAGCAGTTGAAATAAATGCATGGATACATATGTCTCCACAAGATGAATCAAAGACAAAATTAGAGCTGACAAAAACACTCATATATTTCAGGAATAGTCAGCTTCTCTGTCTAATTCTGGGATTAAAATATGTACATTATTTCCCTCCAATTTAAAATCAAGTATTGCCAATCAATGTAAATCAACATTTTAACATTTATAGTCCTCAGGTTTTACTTGTTTTTAGGCTCTGCAATAACCACATTAATATATTTTAGCCTAAAATTGCATTCTCTAACATAATCACAGTGTGTTCATTTTTCTTTTAAAAGTTCCATGTTCTACTGTTTTGGGTGAGAGTATGCATAAACTGCAATAAAGCTGCTATGAAAGGCATTACGGATTCTAAGGTTTCTGTGGTTTTCAAGGCGATAGACTTGATGAATATATGGCTTCTGATGCATTTTACAACAGGTTCTACTGCAGAGATAATTAAGAGATTCCTAAATAATTACCCATTGTATATGTTAACATTTACTGTACTTCATCAAATTCATTAAAACAAGATGATCAAAAAGAGGCATTTATAATAAGGTAGGTAAAAAAGGGTTGGTCATTTTAAATACTATATTAAAACCACAGGCATTGTCTTAAACTACCGCTTTCCTGCATCAAGACCTGTTCTTAACCAAAAGCCTCCAAGCTCTTATCGTGAAGAGTAGGTAAAGCTAACTCACGTTGTGAAGGCAGGATTGTATTTTGCACCCAGGTAGTAGGAGTACAGATTAAACATTCCGATCATGAAGGCCACAAACACCATGATGAAGATGACCATGAATTTGAAGATGTCCTTCACTGTCCGGCCAAGAGAGATCTGCAGGGGGCCAAAGCTCTCATTCGCTGGCAGGATATAAGCTATTCTGGAGAAGCTAAGGACTACTGCGATGGCATACAGCCCCTCTGATATGATCTGTGGGTCTGAAGGAAGCCACTTGTTCCTCGCTGAAAGAAAGAGAAAGGACACTTTAAGGTGGAAGAAAAGGTAAATTATATGCTACATCCAATGGAAAAACATACAAAACAAAACTAAATACAAACTAAAGCACACACCATAGATTTTATTTTGCTTTGGCACTAAAGCTTTAGCATAAGTGACGAATGATATGCTTCCAAAGGTAAAACATGTTAATAATCACTTCTGTTTACAAAACAAATGGAGTAAGAATAATTCCTTTAAAAATATTTTTTATCACAAATGGGAACAAGAAGTCGACATGAATATAGAATGAAATATAAAAATTACAAATACTGTACAGAAATGAGACAGCTCATTGGTGTTGCTTTGAAGAACATATACAGCAAACTCTCTTTTTCATTTTTCATCTGGAACAGATCAAAGTATCTTGTTTGTTGGTTTCCATCAATACCATGTAGAGTTAGCACCTGAGAGTATAGAGCTCATCTAAAAGCTTTCATAATTATGTCTCCTAGCCATTACATCACTAAATCTATCTGGGTTACTGATTTAGGATGAGTCACTCACATCAACATGTAACTCTGCATGAGAGTGGAAACCTCTTCCTCATGAACAATAAGGTGCTCTACGAGAACATATAGCACAATAAATCTTATTTCAAAGGTTCATGATCTCATCATCTAGTTTTGATTGAAATTATCTCCACAAATTCTTAAGGACTGAGGGAAAGCAGGACATTACATTCTCCTTGTATTTACTTTAAACAGGACTAAGGATGTGTCATGGAAAATCCTAAATAGGAAAAAAACACATAATATTGTGTAAGCTAACGCCAAAAATACTAAAAAGGTCCCAGTTCATTCATCCATCCATTTTCTAAGAGAGCCAGAGCCTATCCTGGTAAGCAACAGGTACAAGGCAGCATACACCCTGGGTGGGATGCAAGTCCATTGAAGGGCAGAAAGACACCAAGCACAAACAAGTAAAATGTTTATTCCATGCTGAAAAGAGAAGAAAGGAAACAACGTTTTGGCTGTGGAATCTTCTTCAGTTCTTCAGTGGACTGTGGGAGAAAACTGGAACACCCAGAGGAAACCCACATAAACATGTGGAGAACATACAAACCCCATGAAGATAACACCCCAGGTCCAGAATTGAATCCCGGGCCCCAGTGCTGCATGGCAGCAATGCTAACCACTGTACAAGTGTGCAGCCCAGGTCACTGTTTAGTCATTTTTTACTGTTGAATGTTTATGACACATGAAATGTTTTCTAGATTACTTTGTCTAAGGGCAGTGAAGCTCCAAATGCTACCTGGAATGTAGTGGACTGTGAAAAGATGACAATTTTAATTGGCCTCCAAGGTACTGTGTATTGTGTCCTATGCACTGTTCTGAAAAGCTGAAATGATGCCTTAAAGCTGTGCACCCTAAAGAAGTCCAAGCTCCCAAACCAGATGTTAATAGCCAAAAATAGGCAATTAAGAATTAAGTTTTACAGTTGCTTTTCCTAATTCAGGCAACCCAAAATAATTAATTCTGAAGCAACTACTACTTCGAGTTTTCTACTTTTTTGCAGAATACATCCATCATTCCCTAGATCTCATATTTCAATGTCATACATTGTATGTTGTAAAAATAATTACTACTAGTCCAGAGTCTGAATTGCTAAGAAGTTCTTTTGAAGTTGATGAATAACGGTTTCATGCAAACTTTTGGAAATTGAAATGAAATCATTGTGCTTTCCAGCAAATCTATGATAGATTAAAACCTAACTGAAAAAAACAAAAACATTTACTAGGAGTAAGTCCACAGCTTAAGAGCTACTGTATATTACTAGCAGACACTTTTGTGGGTTTGCCTTTGTCATAGATAAATTTGCCCCACTGTAATGTTTGGTGTTAAGATCCATCTGGGTCTCACACTGTCTTAAAAGACTATCATAACACTAACTGAAGTAAAAGTTTATTCATATTTACAACCCTATCTATATCTCTGCCAAAACCCTAACTCTTGTCTTTTATAGGGTTGTGGTATCAACCCTATAAATCAATACAGAACTGACGTTTGAGTGACAAATGTGACTCAAAGGAAGAACCCAAAATAGAGTAGGTCAGTTGTGAAGATGGAGACTAAAATCAATCTCTTAACTTCGGATTTTAAAACGCAACCAAAGCACAAAATGAACAAATTTCTAATACTACTTCTCTTTCAAGAACTGTAAGTAGAATTGGTACATTAAAGACCAACACATTACTTCGGAGTAAAACATAGTGGTATTTATTTCGAGTTAACATTTTAATCCTTTAATTGAATTATTTATATAGCTTGAGTTATCATTTATTCTTACCTTAATTTTTTTTTAATTAACCTATATTTGAAGTAGATTTGGTAGTAGGCCTAAGTGTCAGTACCTCAAAGCGCCAAAGTTTGAAGCTAGCAATCCAAATAATATCCACTTTATTCTAGTGCTAACTTAATGCAAGGTTTATTGATATTTCTAACTTTAGCCTTAGATCCACCAGAACCCCAACTCCAGTGTTAATTACAGCCCAGTGTTATGTAGAATGAGAAAAAAGACTTTGCAACAAAAAAACTCAATTTGGTGTTAAGGTGACATACTTATCTCAGATCTTGTCACAACCAATTTCATTTTGCAATAAAGATTCAGATAGCCTATGGATTTGGGGTAGTGTTAAGATGAAAATTCCATTTAGAGTAGAATAAGCTTTAAAGCAAAATTGAAAGAATTACAAAGTAATTGTTTTCTTTTTTATCTGCAATAAAATATAGTATAAATCAAATCTGTCATTTTTGTTATAATATCTTGTATTTTTCTATTATGTTTGTTTTTATTAATATACCATTTTAATTAGATTCGGAACTTGCTTTTCATCTGAAGATTACCAGAAAATAAATTATTGTGTTGTGGCATATCAGCCACAAGATGGCGCCCTCTATAAAGTCTTACATTCTGGAGACAAAGCTCAGAGTTCTGAAAATACAGATATAGAATACAATAAAAAAATATTAATAATGTTTCAGTTGTTGTTATAAATTCCCTTCCTTCATCTGCACACATAGATACATATGGAAACATCACAACTACCTTCACTATCAATATGTCAACTTTGTATATTTAATAGTCTCCAAGCAACAACAAAGAGACAACACCAACAGTTTATAACAACAATCAATTTTTTTTTCCCCTAGACTGCTTTCTTGGACACAAATTGCAGCTAATAGATATTTTTCCACTCTCACCATTAATTTGTACATAGCAGGTGCTCCTCTGTTCATTTCAGTAAAATGGCCAACTACAGTAAAAGCTGGAGAATGTCTTATCCTTGCTATCTTGCATTAGAATATCTGTGATTTGTTTCTGTTGGTGATGCAATTTTTAGTTTCAGAAGGTATAATGTCATATCAATGCTTCTACTTTTCCTTCTGGTAAACTCAATGCTATTTCGAGCTTTCTTTCACAGCAGCTAAGTAAGGCAGCCTGCATTCTGCATTTCCATGCTAAGCTTTATTGCATGTTAGATCTCAAGAGCACAGCAGAATGTGCTCCCCAGAGCTAGATACTGATCTCTGACCAGCTCTAGTACTTTCAAGTACAGGGTATTGATTCAGCGTTACCATACCACAACACTTGCTTTAAAGCAAGCGTTACCTCTGCATACTGTACATGCTACCAGTGTGGCCCCCTGAAGCACATTTAAAATGCTGTTCTCAAAGTTAAGGAGGTTTTTTTAAAGTTTTACTCATCTTACTGTAGTTTTGAAAACAAAAAGTGCTACAGCAGGGCACACAGAAAGGAGGGACTCACATAAAGTTGTTGCTAAGCAAGAGCAGAGCAAAACCTTTATCATGAGGTCTCCTGCCTAGTTAATCCCTCCTGGCCACCTTACCATAAGTGAAATACGCCACCTCAGCTGGCAAAGAGGCATTGCTGAGGTCGTTGTTGGGCACGTGAAGATCGACGTAAAGCTGTGCCTTCGAGGCCTTCAGGAAGGCCATCAGCCTGGCGGTGAACGAGGCCACAAAAATTGACAGCATCCCGAAATCCAAAACGTTCCACAGGTGCATGACATACTCCCGTGGTCCGTCAGCCCAGATCTCCTTACACTCTGACCAGATCATCCCTGCAGGCATGAACAGATTCATAGACACAGGCGGGCATTAGTAATGGGAGAGGGAAATAGCGATTACGTTTCTGACAGAAAAATAAATGTCACGGGCTAATGAAAAGTTGCATTGAGCAGGTGGAACAAAATGTGACACGTTGCTTCTCGACATCAGTGACAAAATGGTATTGTTCTTTGACAAAGCGCACTCAAATGGCGTAGTATTCTTAATCACACAATAAATAAAATTAATTTAAATAAACAGAGTGCAGTGAAAAAAAACCTGTACATAACATTACTGTTCTGCTTTTTTATTCTATCATCATCAGGCCAGGCCTCATCTTGATTAGCCTTGAAGGCATGTGCATCCTTTTATAGATGGAATGCTAGTCCATCACGGAGATTATCTCCAGCAATGCCAGACCCCACTTATACAGCTGGGCAGACTGGAACCATTGGCATACAGTACCTTATTCCAGAGTAGAGAGATTCCTCTTTCTGTAGCAGGGACTTAAACCCATAACATATCAGTTATGAATCCAGAGGCATACCCACTATACTATACTGTCTCCAGCTTTATAGATACTATCACTGTTTAATTTGAACACACACAAATAAACATGCAAGAAAAAATACTTTATTACAGACAATTAAAAATTTTTGTCTTGAAATTTAAAGAACTTCCCTCTGTTGACATGTCAACAAATCACTAATTTTCAAGCTATGCTTAGTTATTGTTCATTTCATGTTGTGCAATGATTTTGTGCCTTTGTATTTTGAGTGATAAACATTTGCATCGTAAACAAGAAATGCGCAGGGGAAATTAAGAAATGAAGCCACTCTCAGTTTTCTCTTTGTCTCATGATAACTCAGAAAACATTGTCCATACATCATTTTCATTATCATCTCCTCCCTTAAACTCTTCACCATCTTCTGCAGCAGCACACCTGATATTCCCCATGATGATTCCTAGGGGATTGAGCTCAGGAATTTTTAGTGCTCCAGACACAAGTACAGTATCATTTATAGCTCTCATTCAGCCACTTGTTAGATATAGCCTCTGATTCAATTCAAAGCCAGTTATTACATGTCATGGTCAGAGCTGGAATTCTCTGAAATTGAGAAAATCACCCATACTGAAATGTGTTTCTAATCGGGCTCCCAGCTGCACAATAATCATCCCGGCTTCAAAGGACAGGATTTAGAATACGAATGAGATTATCTCTGGCCTTTTCACTGTCATTCAAAAAGGGCTTTACAGTCTTAACAAGAGTTTGAATGCCTTTAACTTATACTGATCAGTATGCTATGATATGAATGACCAAAATCGTGGACTAAATAACAGTTCTTATATTTCACAAATTTAAAAAAACAGGGTAGTGCAGTGGTTAACACTGGGCTCAATTCTGGACCTGGGGCACCTGGGGAGTTTGTATGTTTTCCTTGTGTTCACATGGGTTTTCTGCAGGTTCTCGAGATTCTTTTCATAGTCCAAAGACATAATGGTAAGTTAATTGCTGCTCAGAAACCTGGCTGTAGTGTGAGTGTACATGTTTGTGTGTGCCCTGTAACAGACTGGCATCTTGTGCCTTTGGCTTTCTGGGAAAAGCTCTGGCTCATCTTTGACCCTGAATTGGATGAGGTGGTTGAAAAGGAAAGGATGAAAAAGACAAAAAGCTCACATGCTATGGATGCGTCATTATCATAATAAGCACAGTTTGTAGTAATAAATATTGAACGTTTACCTCCTCAGTGGTAGCAAGCTTAAAATGGACACTTTTGTCATATTGTACATAATAACAGAGGTATGAAATCCATTACAAATTCATACTGTGCTGTTTGTGGGAGGCTACATCATATGGAACACCATGTTCAATGGCAGTATTCTGTCTTGTGAGCTCTGGAATAATGAACTTCTACACAGGTTACAAAAATGCCCACTCACCCAATACCCACTTCATGATCAACATCTCTGTCCAGGAGAACTGAGTGGTCTTCACTCTGAAAATCTGGCGAGGATGGTCAGTAATGGTCTCATTAGGTAGGTTCTTCACCCCTTCAAAACGGTCAGAAGCATTGATAACCAACAGGCCCAGGAAGATAGTGAAGGAAACTGCATGTGCAACAAACTTCATAAAGGGACTACGGAGGATCTGACCCAGCTGCAAGAAACAATTCATAGTGAAAAGTGTTAAATGAACTTTTTAATGCAACACTGTTGGGTTAATAAAAGGTTTCAAACACTATTGCTTTCAGTCTAGTTTCAAAATGTCAAATGTTAATGCTGTAAGTCAGCCATGGAATATAGACTTTCAAAACTCAGAGAGAAAACTCAGTACAAAACCTGACAATCTATTATCTGAAACAGATGAAGGCTTGCACTGAATCACTCTGATTTGAATCAGATTATTAGACAATAGGCAATTTAAATTCCTTTTGTGCAGTATTACCCTGCATGGTGAATATTTTAGTCCAGCTTGATTACCTTAGGAGTTTCACATCTAATTAGCTCCAAAATATTCTCTACAAGAAAAATGCAGTCAACCCAAAATAAAAAAAATAATCCTAAAAAATACTAAATGGTTGCTTTTGGGGAAAAAAAACTAACAAAACAATTCACAGAAATATGTAAGCTATCAGAACTCTTAATGTTCTCTTTAAATACAAAATAGCTTGGATTTCTTTTGAGGAAGAAACTGTACTCGTGCATTTAAGTATCAGTGACAGCAATAATGTAATCAAGTGTTTCTTACCCATTTATCAAGTTATAAGAAAAATATAATTACAAATAAATAAATATTTAAATATAAGAAAAATACCCCCAAAATAATTTAACCGTTTAAGAATTTAAAACAGGATGCAAACATACAACATGTTGTATAATATGGATTTCCTTCCAAAATGTTACCTTTGGCCCTATCTTTCTCATTTTCTTACATTGTGTAATGCATCTTAAACTCAAATGCTGAGTATCCTCTTCCTTTTGGATTGTTAAAAAAACTTCTTAGAATTACAATAATGCCTTAATAGTAACATATTATGTTGTATAATGAATAACAAATATTTTAGAAAAGGAATTTTCTGGGTCTTCCAGGAATGCTGCAATATGCTTTTGTTTGCTAATGAGCGGTGCAGTCATGCTACAAAAGGAGCAATCAGGGAACATGTAATCAGGGAATAAACTGGCCACCATATTTTCATCAGACAAAAGAAAAAGGTAATTCTAATCTTAAATAACTGTAAAGCATTAATGTGTTCCATTTGTATATGCAATACTTCAAAGTTGATAAACCAGTCTTGACAAACAGAAGAAAGTGAGATTGATGGTGCATGCCCAGGTAATAAATATGAATGAGACCGTTAACTTTACTTTGGGCTTTTTAATTTCATGCATAATGACAGGCAACCGTTTTTCTTTTTTGCTCACAGTTCATTTTTGTCAACCTTTGATTTAACATTAGTGGCATGGCTTTGCTATGATGGGAATGCTGTGAAGGACAATTCAAGGTCAGCAAATTTTTCACTTTGCTAATCTCATACTCCTTTTTTACACTTATTCTTCACTATCTCCTACTGCACACCTCAAATTTCAGTTAGAAATGCTCAGATGCAGTTAACTTCAGGAGGAGCAAGAATTCTTTTAGCAAATACCTGAGCGTGAAGTTGAGCTGAAATAAACCCAAAAGGCTGTAAAGTGTTTTAATTTAGCTGCATTTCTTATGTTTTTGTCTTGGTTTCATTTATCTGAATGAATAATCTTTCATAAGAAATGTTCCTAATAAGATAAATGTAATGCCCTTATTCTGGTGTGAGAAAATCTAGCAGAAGTGAATTTGTCATGAAAAAGAATTTGAAGCTTAGTCACAGAACACGGCCAAAGCATTTTTACAGCATCAATCAGGGAATCCTTTCCATTTGCTAAGTGTGCTATTCAGAAACTGTGTTTAATACCTGCATTTTAATTCTGGAAGCAAGGCAATATTTGGAGCTGTAATTAGGGAAGGCAATGAAGCATTTATCTAATTAATCCCACTGTCTTTCCATCCATTTTCTTCTGTAAGAAGACTTTTCTCATTGTTTCACTGGATATGTCAAAGTACCATACAAGTAAAATTTAACTGTCTTTAATGAGGTGTAATTATAAAAGCACACAGAACACTGAGTCTGGTAAGTACGTCTAAAAATCTTGCTCGCAAAAAAAAAATCTGATTTTTAAGACTGATTGAGAATAGAGTTGCCACCTGTATAATAATTCTCTCAGGTTATCTTTCAGAAGGTCAAATTTGGCTAATTGTCTCCTGTAAAACATACCTGTAATTATATTATACAAATTATTTCCTTTATTGGATATCAACTAATTGTATCTAGTCTAAGGGAGAATATTTCCTCCTCCATCAGTTTCTACATTCCTTAACTCAGTAGTTATTTTTGTCAGTTGAAATGACACAGAAACGTTGACCTTCTACACTGGAACCGTTCTAGAATGACAACCACTAGGAGAAATTTTAATTCAGAAGGACTTGCAATTCAATGGAGATCCACCTTGAAAGTGAAACAAAACACAACTTCTATTTTTTTTACACAAACATTAGTCACAGTTTTTGTGTAATAAAACTATGATGTAATAACATCACAGTTAACCGAAACAAAAACAGTGACATCATGAGATTCCATTTCATTTGTCTCAAACATTTTAAATCCTTTCCTTTTTAGAATGTGTATTGTTCTCCTTGACTCTGGAACCCAAGATGTTCTGAATACTATAGCAATGCACATAATGTTGCAGACAGTTCCAAAAGCAACAGACCAAATCAGCATATTTAAAAAAAACTTTTTTAATCCCCTGTAAAACTTGACCCCACATATGAATTTTATCAACACACAAAGAGTAGAGCAACATGGAAATCTTAAAACGCATATGCTGAACATACAAGTCTTAAAATTTATGCCAATAAAATACCTGAGTTTGAAGTTTGTCTGAAAAATTATAAAAATAATTTGCCCTTTTTATATAACTAGATTCCTTTCCATAAATAATAAAAAGGAAAGATAAAAATAAATAGTGAGTCAGCCGGTAATATATGAAGGATTTGACTTCAATATCTTTTGAGGGCAAACAATGTTATGGCTCACCAACTCCTTCAGGAAAAAGGCCTCTTTCCTCCTTTGGATCAGATCAGGAGCAAACACCATGACAAACATATGTAACAAAGGGATTTTGACAAAAATGTAGATCTTCTTTTGGCATTTTTTCCCAAATCATTTTAAAATGACCCTTGGCAGTATTTATGAATAATAATAAAAAGAAACAATTTACTTTAGGCTATACAAGAGGTAAAGGTTTAAAGAAAATAAAGAAAACAAGATGAGTGAATTGGTTAAGTACCATGAATATATCTGAAAATGTAATATACCAAAACTATACAAAACTAAACAAATATATACCAAACTAATTCTAAGGACACCACATTTTGTTATAAAACACACCATTGATGAGGGTGATGGTGAAATACAACTCAGAGAAAAGTCATAGGAAAGTATCAGTTTATCCTGAGCAAGGAGTTGCAAATGTAAACTCGTGTAGGATTTACAATGATAAAAGAATGAAACAGGTGTTCCTCCTTAACATTACCCCAAAGCCAAGCTAATAACCCTCATACCCCAGATGAAAAAATATGTCCAGAGATAAAATCTCTTTACTGGGAACAAAGGTACGAAGTTTGTATTTAATACTTTATAGACATCAACTTGGCTGGCTGAGGAAATGATATTGCTGGCTGAAGATCTGCACTGCCACAACCTCCCTCATTCATGAGGAAAGAACCAGACAGACGGTAGAAGTATAGCAGAAATGCAAGATTGGAATTGGACGTCCTCCTGAACTTTTGCTAAAAAACACCAATTACCCGCTGTATTTTGAAAAAATCAAATTTCCCTTCATCTGTGTTTTAATCTACAACTGAAGCAAGACAACAAGTGTAGAGAAAAACTGTGTTTAGAGTAATTTAGGACTCAGTCACAATTTGGTCAATATTACACCCAGGGTTCATTGTCAAAATAATGGTTCTGGAATATTTAAGGGCAAAGGGTAGTATCTGGTTCAACGTAACTATTGATGACAGAAAACTGGAAAGACATCTCATGTTGTCAATGTTGATTAAGCTACAAAAAATATCCCATTTCATTGAAAACATTATAATTAGAATGGTAATTAGACCTGCAAAGAAAAAAGAACAACAGCATTTTCTTCCATGCATTTCTATTCATTTATGCAGCTATTGAGACAGGATGTAGAAATATGTTAATTTATGTAATACGGATTTTTTGCATTCCTTTTTGTCAAACAACAAAAATGACAAGAATGGAATAATTTGCAAATTAGAAACTGAAAAACACTTTTAATTGCAGGCCAACCAGTGGCTCTTTATGGCTTGTTGACTGCTACCAGCAAGCTTTATCAGAAGAGTACCAGACAGGAACAATAACAAGAGCCATGAATGTACCCTAGACCTTCTATCATTAAGAAAGTAAGAACACTGGTAGATTCTGCTTTAACAATGTGGAATTTTGATATTAGTGTTTGAAGTCATAATAATCAATTGACTATTTATGCACCTGAGGAGCCTGTACCTTGCTGCAGGGCATGATCCAGTAGGCAATGGCCAGAAATGGAAGGCCAATGGTGACTCCCAGGACTGTCAAGCACTTCACTCCTATTGACTGCTGACGCAGCCCAGACAGGTTCTCATACCAGATTGTGAGTAGCTGCTGCTGGCAGTTTGGATGGGCAACAAACTATAGCCAAAGAGAAAGAAAGCAAATCAGCGCAATACGTGCAGCTCTTAAATTTAGGATAGCAACCTACTGTAGCTTTCCCGCATGACCCTACTAATCTCTCTTCATGGATCCTCCTTTTTCCATAAACATCTGCATGTAGAACCCAGCTTAAAGACAGAGGAAAATATTTATCCAGTTAAAAATGTAGCAAATGCATAAATATCACAACCTTACTATTGTACAAATCTGGAAGAATGTGGTGCTAGTGGTGGCTGTCAGCTGAGCAATGTTTATGTGTGGAGGAATTAATATCCCTCTTGGAAACACTTGGAAATCAACACTTTTAGCAAATATGTGATGCCAGAATCCTATGTAGGTGTTCCCACCTCATCACCCACCACAAACATACAGTTAATTAACATTTCAAACATTGTGGAATTGACATTAGTTTTAGATCATGTCAACATAAACATTAATGTTTCACACCCAACAGGAGTGGGGAAGATAAGAAGCTTATAATCTGAAAAACAAAACACACAGTTGTTCTATGTCTGGAAGCATTAACTGTCTCAGCTGAATTTTTGAATAGCTTCAGGGTTAAGCGAGGAAACAATAAAAAAAACATTAAAATGTTCCCTGTGCTAGTGGTTTTGATAGTCTTTTGATTGGCATTTCTACTTTTTGATTCTTCATACAGTATAACCAAAGGAGTATTGATACAGAGCACATTTCTCTTTACAATGATCTCTGAAGTACAAGAGCACTACAAAGACACTAAATCTGACAATGATTCAGGGCAGCTTGTAGAGACTTCAGCATCAGCATCAGCAGTGTTGTCATTCAGATGTCATACTTGATTGATCTAAAACACCCCAATGCCAAATGTATAACTTGTGCATGCCACCACAGTAGATTAATTCAACTGATGCACAGAAACCTATAAAGCAATTATTTGAGTGTTCTTCAAAACGCTTTCACTTCTGTGATAAAAATAACATGAGGTATGCACTATGCGTTTTAAACAACTCATTAAAGATTTCTAATTGAATGTACTGTAAGATCTTCTCAAATATCTCTGTATAGGCAACTGACCCGAAAAGGGACAGAATATGAATAATGTAACGCTACAGGGTTCATGTGGGTGCTCTCACCACAGCCACATCAGGTCACCCCCCACCATCAGGGATTCAAACCCAGGCCTCTAGCATCACTCAACAGGGACCCAGCCTCTTGAGCCAAAGGGAAACCTCCGTTCAGCCCAGTGGCTGCGGCCCCTGCTATTCACAGGGAAGGGCGGTGACGTCGCCGCTCTGGTAAGCCAGCTCTCACAAGCAATGGAGGCCGTATGCGTTACAATAAACAAGCTATACTTCTTGGGGAGAGGATTCAGCAGGTCACTAGTTGAACTAACACTAGTTGAAAAGGCGAGATTGCTGCCAACTAGGTAATAAAGGGTACTTTTCACAGAAACTATTTTCAAAAAATGTTTTTATTCAGACAGTGGCTGGGAAAGGCTTCATTTGCTTCTAGGGAGTCATTTTTATAACCCTTCATCTTAATGGCTCAACTGTTCCCAATGTGATGTCAAGACTCTGGCCCATATAATCACCTTTGTTTTCCCACGTCACCTACTTTAGCAGTTATCTATTTGGGACATTGCAGCTCATTGACTTCTACAAGAAAAAAAGCAAATAATTGTAAGCAAGTAAGGCATGTATGCTTTGCTCCGACATATCCAAAACTCCAGCTGAGGAGGAATAGAGGCCTTGTTAAAAAGAAATTCATTTAAGCATTTCTCTTGTTACTAGCAATATAAGCTAAGCATTCCTAAGACGCAATCCCATTTACATATATATTGTGTTTCCTTCTTAAAACATCTGCTGAGATACTGTTCTTTCTAAAGAAAGGCAGATAATAATATGCTCAAAAACCCTTTGCCAGTTTCGCTTCATCTTTTCAAAAAAGTAATTTCAAGAAAGTTCTTTTGCCTTTCCCAATTAGATACATTTTTATACCTCAAAAGCTTTCAATTTATTGTCTGTACCTTTTCTATAAATTTAATGAGAGCCGTCTACTCACTCCCAAAACCTATTCTCAGCCAATATTCTTCAGTTAAACTTTTTTATACCCGTGTTCAAAATCTGAGTTTTGGAGAAACTATAAATAAAAGGATGCAAGACTTAATGAATTGATTTGCAGTACAATCACAGCAAACAATATTTTGTCTCCTTCAACAACATAAAGCTTCAGAAGGCAAATGAATCACGTTCCTGACATTTGAGGATAAGCACCTCAAAATATTTCACCAATTATCTCTACAGCAAAGTCACAGTTCATTTGCGACTCATTTATCTGAAAGTTGAGGATGTCAGCTCAGCCTGGAGGGTACATTTTCTTTTCACATAAAATAACCATACTATGAGCATCAATTAAAGTACAACCTGACAATCCACAATAAGTTATTTCATTGTTTTATATGGAGCACATTTGCTTGTGCATACATTTTGAACAGTGTGAATGATGTAGAAAAAGAACATCTATAGAAAAAGAATCCAAATGTGCTGAAAAAGTTAAATGCAGCACTAAGTCAACTTTACTTTGTGTCATGTCATGAAGGAGTGTCTGTATAGGATATCTACAGTACCATTTACTGTAAAAGTAAACTAAAATCTGATGCTGTCATCTCCACCTTTGCGTCTACTGCTTGTCTAACTTCTCACTCTGCACTGGAATCCTAACTTCCTCTGGTCCCATGGTCAGAGGACTATCCCTCAACCAAGAAGGTTTAGCCAAATCTCATTCCCAACATTCCCAAACACATCTTATTCTTGGGTGCTATGAATCCTCATAAAGGTAATATTATATTACATTTTAGCTGCATTTTGTAGGCATTGTATGACTCATATCCACAACCATAGAATAGAAAAGAAAATTTTCATGTACTCTTTTCAAGATCAGGAGCCAATTTCACTATTGTATCCGTGGGAGTGTTGTTAGATTTACCTTTTCTCCAAAGTAAAAGAACGTTTTAATAGGTTCAAATTCCATTGACTGTTCATAAGTTATTTGAGCTAACCGCAATACAGATGTCAACAGTCTCTTTTCTGATGTCAAAGCTGAATATGACACATACTGTAGAAAACAATAACAATTCTATCAACATAACACAAACACTTGGTATCCCTGTTAAACACTCTCATTCGATGAGTGGGAAGTCATTATTAATGCTAATTGGCTTGCTAGAAGTAACACTGACATGTTGGACACTTGTTAACAAATTGTTCATATTGACAACGTGGTGACACTTTAGAACAGGGTTAGCAAATGTAAATTATAAATGCTAATTGGATTAAATTAATAAAGATTAATTGGGTGGAAGTAACAAATCCTTATCCTGATAAGACCCTGAAACATATTTGTCACAGATTGACAAAAATGGGGCAGCAGGTACTGTATCATAAACCCTGTTGAAATTTAAGTTTGCGTTGAAATTTATGTATTGATTAGCTTCTGACACCAGGGACTCTAGAGAGCATCTGAGGAAGACTATTTTATATTATATAGGATAACAGTCTTGTCGTTCCTGTGGATGCACTGCTGGGTCTGGGAAATAAAAACAACCTGTTGCAGGATTGTTAGGTGGCATGTGGCTACAAAGTTAACTTTTAAAAGCAGTTCCTGCATTTAGGGGTCACCTTCTGCTACATATGCAAGATTTTTTATTTTGTATTACAACATTAAAAACATGTACTGTTAATAGACATTTATTCATACAAATCTGTTAATATAGACCTAAATTTAGATCTAAATTAACAAGTTGCACTTTAGTTGAGATCTCCAACATACAGGAACTGTCTATAAACAATCTTTTAATGTATTAATATTGATTAATAATTTATACTTAATTTATTTTGACTAGTAATACAGATTATTACATATGCCTAACCCTAGGGTTAGGGTCAGCATTACAGGTGTGGTGTAGACTACGGTAAGGAAGACACTGTTTTCTTGCATTAATAATCTCAGTAGAAACTGTGGGTCCATTGTGGGAGCTCTGTCTTCTTTCATATATTCTGTAAGAAAGTCCTGTTATTCTTTAAAAAATGTGTAAATGGGGAAACATTAAATCACACAAAACTAAATTTAAATGACAACTGCCCCCCCCTCCTCCCAATTTACTTCAGCTTCTGTCTTTGCCTCGGAGCCTTTTCTTTTTCTTTTACTGAGTTGATCTCAGCTCTGAATCCTTTTCTTCTAATATGTCCATTTTAGACAGAAACTAATGAATATTGTTAACCCATGACTACCAGACAAATCTAATATCTAGACTCATCTATCTTCCCATGCTTCTGCCTCCTACGCACCAGATCATTCCAGGACACAATTAGCAATTCAGTTTTCACCCACTTAGCATTTTGATACATTGCCTTATGCTAAAGACTATAAATATGAATCCGCTGTGGAATACAAAATGATGATGGGATTACTTTTCAAATTTTAATAGAAATACAATTAAAATATGTAGCTAGATAATGAGTTGCAATAGCCAAGGTGTTTAAATTCTGGTAAAGTAGAGATGTCAACGTCTTCCATAACTCTTGACATTTGACATAATTTGGGTGGACAGTTTTCCATTCGTCTTTAGTATCCATTTCAATACAGAACAATGAGGTCACCAACTTTGATCTGCTGCCACGCAACACAAATGACAGGTGTTATATCCCCAAAAATGATTTCCCTACTTAATGAACCCAACACAGGTAAATTAACGAGGCTGCACCTTTTTCACTTCATATTTGATGGCCAGTTTCACACGACTGAGGCAGGGCCTGTGGTGATCCCCCTGAGGTACCTGGTCCACATCTCCATTTAGAATGGCTTCCACTTCCTCGGTGTCTCGGCAAAGGTCTAGCACCCCGACAACGAAATCCTTACATTGCATAGATAACTTCCGGTAATCATTCTGCAAGGGGAGGCAAACACAGAGAATTTGCTTACTTACAAACATAGAGAACACATGTTTACTGTGTTTGAAACAGAGGTAAAAAGAGTTCCAACAAAAATATCTTTCATACAATTTGTAAAACTACACCAATTGCCTTCTAGTATAGTTGAATTTTAGTGAAGATTTTTGTAATGGTTATAGCAGTTGAAAATGTCATAGGCATGTGGAGAGGCCAAGTTTCAAAGGGTGCATTGGAAACTCCAAAATTCAACAGCTGAAAATAATTTGTGATGATAAAAGCAAACTCTATTTTTATCATTACAAAGCAGTAGTTATTTTGCTTTTATTGACCTTTTGTGGCATTTATGTTTGCCAGGCTGTTGTGTTAATAGCTCTTTTAAGTTCCAGTAATTTACTTTAAAGCATATAATGGTATAACTAATTTGTTGGGCAACTTTCGGTTTCATCCATTGTTAGCTGAATATTTGCATAACATGTTGACTGATGTAAATTAGTGAAAAATACTTTCCATACCAATTTCTGCCCTATATTTTGAGCAACCATATTGCATTGATATTGTGAGCCCAATCAAGAAGCACTTCCATAAGTTCTTTGTTTTGTAAATGTAGTATATCAAATAACAATACACAAAATAGGACATTTTAAGCTTAACCTTTTTACATGGCAGTTGCAATCAGATCTCATCTGATGTATTATTCTATGACACCCAATAATAATTAAAATAAATCAATTCAATACTAGGAATTAGAGTACTAATGAAAATGTGAGGCTTTCATTCTTTCATAACCATAATGTGTTAGATTTCTTCATGAATTACTCATGTGGACATGACAAAATAAGTACTATGTGCATACAGTATGACTGGTGAAAAAAGAAAATATTTATTTCCTAATGTATTCCAGAAATGATGGAGGGTAATGCAGATTTTCAGCAACTGTGGTGTGCACATCTGTTTCTTTAACACATGAGTACACAGCCTAAGGGTGGAGCAGAAGATTAGACTTTATGCTTGAATGCAGGGAAAATTCAAAGGATCATTTTAATTTCATCATACTTCCAATCCTAAATTGTAAATTAGTGACACAAACAGGAAAAGCAATTATTAAGGGGTCAAAAAGAGAAGAAAAAGATATTTTGATGCTCTAATAAATGCCATGTGAAGAGAGATCCTTAATCTATGGCATATTTATTTCCAAAACATTCTCATAAAACATAAAACGACTCTACGTACTGTACAACATATTACATCAACACTACTATATAGAGTGTCACCATCAACAAATAGATGCCCATGATGGTAAAAAAAACACCAACAAACTATTTCTAAAATCATATGCAGTAGATCATAATCTGCAGCGACTATGTGGATGTCAGGATGAAACCATAAATATTCGTCAGTGGCATGAATCTGCATGAGAGAGTTCTAGAATCTTTATGCATCGAAAAGCTTTCAAAGGGATTCATACCCAATGACTGGTCTACAGTGACTATAATAAATTGTGTATTACACTGCACTTAGCCTGCAGTGGAGTTTTTACTTTGGGTGCTAGAGTCTCTTTTGTGTAGGGTGAAAATTGAGCCCCTAGACAGGTACAGCTGCCTACCTATCCCTCTCAATTGTAGACACTTCTATTTTTCTACATCAGTTAATTGAGCATCATGCATTGGATGAAATGACTATTGAAAATACATGAATGGAAAAATTCAGTTGTAATTTGGTGATTTTTGAAACTCAGGCTGAATATTGAATATTGTTTTTTTTTTCAGGGTGAATACTGGTTCTGGAATGGTTGGATTCAATGTGTTAATAACAACTGATATAGAGGCCTCTCTGATTGTGTCACACTGGGAAAAGACAAGATAAATTCTGTAAACCATGGATAGAAAAACAGGGAATGTTTGAGTTCTATAAAGGAATTACCTTTCTCCAGAAAGCAAAACCTAAAAAATGATCTCAAAGATACAGTGGAAGGTTAACAGACTGAAGCAATGAAGTACAGCACCTTTCGCGGAAACATGTTTTTGTAAGATGTTGAAAGCCTGAAGGGTATAAATTGCCTCTTCACTACATGAAAAAATATTCCATGCACGCCACAAGCAAGATTAGCTATTTCTTATCTTAGGTAGCACATTCCAGAGTATAATTGTAACTACCTTTCCAGTAAAAACTGTTTTCGATTCATGCATGCTTTTGAGGGATACACAACAGCCTTTTTGTACAGGCAGATAAAAGCAATGTCTTTTTGGCTGAAAAAAAAACTGCAAATAATTACAAAATAAGACTTTATTTTAATTTAAAGTAACCTTTCATGTCAATAACTTCAAAAAGCGATATCCTCTGGGAAAGGACCTTTAGAGAAAGAGTTTGCCTTTCAAAAAGAGAGTGGGGTTTATCTCTGATTTTATCATTCTCAAAATCACATGTACTAATCCTTGCGCTGAAAGAGAAGAAGCAAAAACAGCTCCTCTGGAGATTTCGTGCATGATCCCGTTTATAGCCTTTGCTGTTCTGTATTTTGAAACTCACATACTGCTGTATTGTTCAAACAGAATGTGTTTCACTTGTGAAGCTGATGGGGTGGAAGTAAATGCATTTAAAACAGTAACTCTTAATAGACAGAGCAGTTCGAGGGTTCCAGTGGGTAATATTATATCATCTATGTTTGTGTGTAAATATGTGGATGGTACACACCTCCTGTAGCCTGGTCTCATCAAATCTCAGGAGCAAAGCAAAGCTGGGACTATTGAGCACTGGGATCGCAGATCTTCAAGAAATAACGGGTTGCTGTTACAAATGGGGTTAGTGGGCCAGTATGTATCTCTACTCCCTTTGTGCCAGAAAGTCTAAAACAATGTCCCAGTACAGTGGCAGTGGACAGGGTGGTGTTCAAACTGCTGTCCTTTAAATGAGACATTAAACATAGGTTCTACTCGGAGGTTAATGTCCGTAATAGCAGCTAAATTCCACTGTAGCATACTTAGTCAGTCTTGTATGACGTGCTGTACAGTGAGTCTGCTGATGCATAATGGCTCTGGGATGTCACCTAAGGTGGGTGCTACACTTTGGTATTGAATTAACTTGAAATCATGCTATATTAGAATATGGCAATGGATGAGTTGGAGACGTCGTAGCTCTTTTGTGAAATAGGGGTTTGGAATGATTATGTTTACAAAAGATAAAAAACATAATGTTTGTGAGAAGTTGACTTATTTTATTATAAAGGACACAAATGTACTTACACTACATATAATACAACTACTAAGTAGGTTTATTGGAATAAATGAAGCAAATGGTTTTCAAACACATGAGAAATTAAGAAATGTAACTTAATTGGGTTTTTTTCGGACCTAAAGATTTTTCATTGCATACACTGTAAAGGTTTAATTTTGAACAGACATATTTTTGTTCAACCCTATTTGAAGGTGAATTGGCCACAGCCCCAAGATAGAATAATTATACAGATGTCAGGCTATTAATAGTACAGTTAATAATTTCATGGAAAAGAAATTAAATATGTGGCCTCAACTGTATCTACAAAAACATTAGGGATGATATATAATTAGGAAATAATAACATTTTGATTGCTGGCAATTAAATACTGTCCTTTAAAAGGACCTTTTCCATGTACATCTTCTTCATAAACAGAAAAAGACATCTGGGTCATTGTAAAAAGCTTGATTACTTGTTCCTCACGAATAGAGTAATACATTTAAAAATCTATCTGGCTTCTGGTATTTACTATATCCCAATTTCAATCTTTACCTCAGAAATAAAAAATAACAGAATATGTACATTACTGTGCAAATGTCTTACACATTGTTAGGTCAGTGTTTTTCACTTCACACAGAAACACAATTCTTTGAAGATCTTTTACTGAAATCTCAGTAGTTAATCCTGACAGATCTGCATTATATGGCAATAAATATGCCTTTTATCTCTATGGATGTGGAGAGAAAGAAACAAATGGTGTTTAAGTTGAGCAATACCTGATGAGCCTATTGGATTTGATTGGTGAGTGTGATGGATTGGCTAGTACAAAATGGCATGTTGGCTGCTCATGCATAGCTTACCTTGAGCTGTTGTGATCAAGTTCTTGAGGATCCAGATGGATATGGATGGAGTTAAAGATGGCTAAGTTTGGTTTCTTCTTAACAAAACTAAGATGCATGTCTCCCCCAAAAAATCAAAGTCTATTTTTAAGCAATATGCTTTACAAATGTTTTAAGAAGAGATGTATATTTTCCATATAGTAGTAATGGGACTACTACAAGCAAATTTGCATTTAAAAGGAAACATATAAGAAAAAATAAAAACTGTAGTGAGTTTGAGCTAAACATGAAAAACATGTACCTGTAAAAGAACTCATTACTCCAAAATACTCAAATATAAATATCCTCATCTGAGGATTCCAGATTTTTAAATAACCCCTGAATTTATACTAGAAGACAAAATTATGAGAAACAGAAAAGCAGCAATGGACACAAAATCTAATATACAGTATCATGATGCCACCTTACCAGGACATCTACACCACCTTCAATTTCTCACCTTAAACTCTGTCTCTATGTTTGCAAGTCTTGCCAGCTCGTTGCTGAGCTCTAAGGCAGTAAGTACAGGGTCTTCGCTGGAAAGGGATAAGTAGGCGGCACTGGCCAGCCCCTTGTACGCATTCATCCTCGAGCGCGAATGGCTGAAGGAGTCTTTTCTCTGTTTCTCAGTGCACTCGTTGCACTTGCAGAAATAGTCGTGTGGCTTCTCAATGCGAGCCCCCTTCATCAGGAGGATGTGTACGATCTCGTATTCCTGGCAGTGGGCAGCCAGGATGACGGGGGTGATGTCGTGGGAGAAGCGGGTGCCGTCCTCATCGTAGGCGTAGAAGTCGTCGTCCCGCAGCTCCTGTTCCAGGGGGCTGAGGGTAAGCCTGAGGCCGCCGGCAAAGGCAGGGTGATTGAGGATGGCCTCCACGATCCGCACGTAGCCCTTGCTGATGGCCAGCAGGAGAGCATCCCCCACTCGCGCCAAGTTGTCCTTTTTCAGGAGCAGCTCTGTCACCTCCAGGTGCTCGTTCCCCACTGCCAGCTGCAAGGAGTTCTGGCCCATGTAGTCCACGCAGTTAAAGTTCAGGGTCTTCGACTCTTCCAGCATCTTCCTCACGACGGGGATGTTACCGTATTCAGCGGCATCGAGGAAGCGTTCCTCTTCCGCTGTTAGGCTAGTTCCCTTCTCGTTGAACATGTACGCTGGCCCGCGGATGGCCTGCCGCCTGCCCTTCTCCCGGAGTGTGGTGTGGCGGCGATGCATGACTTCACTACCACTTCTCTGCAGCCTGCGATGCATGAGAGAGAAATCCTTATCAGTATTAGATTGTTCAAGTGGGATACAACCATGTTTGGTAACTTTTTAAAGTAAGATTAACTTACCATGTAACATAAGTGGGACCGTTTTCATGATTAACTTACCACGTAACACAAAGAGTAACATATTTATTTACATCTTTATTTTTCATTAACAACAAAGTGCAATAAAGTTGGATCACATCACTGAAAATGGCTATTTAGGCTTTTTGAATGCTGTCTGTGATTTCCAAAATTCAGTTTATTTTTTTTAAAGAAGTGTATGTGCTGGTGTGCATTTAATAAAATTGACACCTAGTTGTTTAAACTACAGCATAAGAAGCTGCAACCAAAGTTAAATTTAAATTAGGCTTGACCTTGACTAGTTCATCAAAGTAAATCTTAGCTGGTTACTGGTTTTGATTGCTTAATTAATTGAATGATTATTTGACTGATTTGGGGGTAGAAGAAGCTTGTTTCCTGAAACATAGTTGCAGTGTTTATTTGTTCATCAACTTCACTACTAATTTTCACTACTAAATCCTTGTTCACTTCTCAGGCACTACAGTTTATTGTTCTAAGCAACAGCTTAATAAATTGACCCTTTTCGTTTGACTTTGTGTGACTGGAGAGATGTCATGGGCCATGCAGAATTTAAGGCACTCAACCATAAGGCCTTGATAACACAGAAATACATTTTGTAAAAGTGTTATTTTCACCACACAGCCCTGCTTTTATGTCTGCTATTATTGTAGAGAAGTTACTTCTGAATCTAAAAAGGACCTTTATTTAAAAGCTTTATCATTTGCAAAAATTATACAGCACCTGCTCTGCCAGATGATGATCTGTTCGTTTTCCCTACAATGCCTGTGACTGCACTGCCTTATAATTGAACTGATTTTGGTGTTTTACAGTACATAGCAAGAATGGTGTTTTCATCACATCTATTTTATTAAATAAATGGATTCAGCCAAGAGTCTTAATTTTCTAGACCTTTTCCATAGGTACATTGTTTTCACTTTAATACACAGTACACACAGTATATATTTCCACAATTCTCTTGCAAATTGAATGCTTCAGTGCTTCTTTTTCATGTTTATTTCTGCAGGCAAATCAGCTGCGACTCTTAGCAAGATCTAACACAGATGGCAAGACTTTCAGGTAAGCGCTGGAAACTAAACAATTCCATTTTTAAACAGAACACACGGAAACATATTTACTCTCAGATAAAAGCATGGCATATCTCCCACGTAGTCACTACAAATACTGTAGTCTTCTTCAAAAAACAGAACTGCTCTTCAGGGGGTTATTTTCTACTGCATTTTCTTATAAAGCCATCTCACAAATTTGTATTATCATGTGTGTCTCTCTTAACTGTTCTGTTTCCATTTCGGTTTGAACCTACAATATTTAAAATCCCTGAACGATACAGGATGGTAACAGAAGCAATGCAACAAATCAGAATAACAGGGATATATTCTGCTGCTTTGAGAACCTCTTGAATTTCTTCACACTCAGCACATATTTCAAATTCTCAATTAATTTGTACCTTAGACAGTATCTGGTGAATTCCAGTGAACCGAAATGATATAATTACAAAAATTCTTCACTGATATGACCTGCTATTATTTTGCTCAAGTCACCACACCCTCTCATTACAATTTTCAAAACCCACTATTTAAAATAAGCTTATTTTCACTCATATTCCAGTTTTCTCCACTGCATTAAATCTTTATTCTGCAGCTTCCCTCTGCTGGCATTTTGTAACTATCGTTGCATTTTAAATATGTGTCATGTTGATGCGGATATTCATGATCTCCCCCATTCATTTACCCCTCATTTACATACCTCTTTTAGGGGTACTTTCAACCGCGAATGCTGCTCATACAGTAATCATGCAAAGAGCAGGGCAATGTTATGATGTGGCAAACCCACAATGTTTTAACAGAAATTAGTTTAGTCTGCCAGGACTTTTTAAATATTCTATGTCTTTTTCACATAAGACATTTTAAGATAAAGACAGGCATAGCATAAATGAAAAAAAAGCTTTCTATTTGATACTGTTTATCTGAAGAATTAGAAGTCTTAAACCTCCTTATCTTGTCTTTCCATGATTTCAGACCCCTGTTTTTTTGCTTGGATGGCACAGGCTACCCCTCCCAACCAGAAAATAGATAACACAGCCACACGTTTGTTAAAGAATTGTGACTGACAAGGGTTCATGGTAAGTTAAAGGAAGCAGCAGAATCACTCACAGATGTATGGAAGTAAATCTGACACTTTTCCACATTAGACCTTCAGCTCTTTGTGTATGATTCATAACAAAGCATTGAGCTTTGTCATTTTTTGTCTTCACAAAATAAAAATGTAAGAAATGCATTCAAACGTTCATATTAAAGAAACCAAAAAATAAGGAGGTTATATTTTGTTTGATGTAAATGTTTCTCAAGACTTGCAAGTAGGTGTTGATCATATTGTTCTATGCGCAGCTGGTGTCAGAGAAAAGTCTCAATGTTCTCTGTTTTGCATTTTATCTCTTACATTTAAGGAACTCTTTTTGAAGAGCCTTAGATAGACAGGACCTGGTGCCGATGTACACAGAAAGAGGATGTACATTACTAGATAAAGATTTAAAGATATTGGATACATCTCACTAGGACAACTATAATAGACTATAATAAAATGATGCAGGAATATCCTGACTCTCCTTTGCAAATAGTCATTGTGGTCCACCACGTACAAAAATAGAACAGCATTGTCCTTCTGTGCTTCTGTGTCATTTCAGAAGGTCATAGTTGACTTAATGATTAATCTTCTATGTGTACCACTATCTATCAGGTGGGCTCCCTGTTGCTGCGACCCTTATTACGAATAAACACCTTTCTTATAATGAATGGATAGATGAATATAAATATAAGAGTATAAAATTAAATCCTGATTTTGAAAAACCTTGACTCAGCATTTTATTAAACATAAGACAACTTCATAATTCTACCTTGTCAGAATCACTTTTTCTGCATTGTCCTCTACCTTATACTTGTAAACCCTGGATAAGGTTGTCAACCTTCCAAATAAATTACGAATCATTGTTATAATACAGTACAATATGTATTTAATAGTGATTGTAGATTTGACATGTAATTTATGTGAACTCATGTATAAGTGATTCACCCTCCACACATCGAAATGTAGATTCAATGTTAATATAACAACTATTCAGTTGTATTTCTAATATTATTGAGTTTATCGTGGCAGTCCGTCTGAGCTGCACAAGAATAAAATGCATTTCATAAATCAGATAAATGCCAAATTATTCTCTTGGATGATGATGAATTTCTCTTATACAGTTGTTGACTACAGTAAGTCTGAGAAGAAAAAGCCCTGTGATGGGCAGGATGTTTTGGACAATTTGTTCAGTAGCAACCACAAGACTTATTTTTAAAGCATATTCAAAACTGAGTTTATTAAACTATTGTCTATGAGAATCCTTGGCTAATACAGTACAGCAGTCTGTTATATCACATGCTCACTATAATAGCATTGCTGTTTTGGAATTTCTCCACACTGTCTTGTTGTTTTGTTCAGCTTTACAACAGAGATAATTGTTCAAACTGTTCAAATTGTTCAAAATGTAAACTAACTCTTTACATGGATTTTGTTCATTACAAGAACCAACATCCTAAAGAAGTTAAATATGGGCAACGGATTAAGATCATACAGACATTAACAACAATAGGTGGACATTCACCCCTTCTGTATTTGCATGCTAGTTGGTAATTGATCAGAGTAATCAGAGGGCCTTTCACACTCATTTCTTGAAGGAAGCCAGTATATCAGCTTCAGTAAAATGGCAGCTAGCTTGTACCAGACTCCCACAGCCTTTTGTGTAAAGACCTGCCTTCTAATGCCCATTCCTTTCATTTTCACTCGTGTCTTACATTCGTACAGTAATATCTACAGTATGGTGGAATATGAGCTGCAATAGTCGTACTATTTGCAGTTATACTGTATATACAGACACTTGTATTTTGTTAACATAATAATTCTCTCCAAAAGATACTTTAAAAACTGTAGTATTATTTAGAGTAATACCCTTTTCTAATCGATGTAAAGCTAAAATCAGCACCTAGAGGGAATGGGAAATTAAGATAATGACTTACCTACAGTATAACAGTATGCCCAGCTGTATAGATAGTGCTGTGGGGAGATGTAACCAGGCCTTAAGACGTCTCATCTCTAGTTGCACACAGGAGTAGAACAATATGGTTTAAGAGATCATAATGATCAAAATAAAATTAAATCTAATGGAAATGTAATTGATATTGCTTCTAGATTTTTTTGAAAATTGCATTAAAAACATAAAGGGCAATAATCATAGTGAATTAAATCATAGTAATGGTTCTAATTCAAAATCTTTATAGAAAATAAAACTTCCTGTATAATTGTAAAGCACTAAAAGTATTATTCTGGAATAGATTTGAAGATTATTAAGTACTTTTCTTTGTTTGTCAAAAACGTAAATAACTTTAGTCTTGTTTGTTGCGACTGTGAAGAAATGGACCCAACAAAGAATTTTGAGAGTTTTGTCATCAATCACTGCCGAAGATAAACTACAGGACAATAAAACCCTGTATGAAAGCATCTACAAAATTAATCCACTTCACAAACAAATTTTAAAGACGAAAGAAGTTTTCAAAGTGGTGATGCATTCAGTAAGAATATATGGCTTTTTTAAAATTAATTTTTAGATTAATTTCAGAGTTGCGGAAGGAAGAATTTTTGCTGAGGTGTGTTTTGTGCAATGCAAGAGGAAGACATTAGGATTCAGCTGGAGAAGTTGTGAGACTTATAAATGGGCAGGTATGTGAGAGGGTGGATAGACATGGATCTTTCATATACAAGAAAATAGACTACAAGTGAGAGGAGGCCCTTTTGTCCATTAGGCACATTTGGTTGCTAGTAGCTAAGTTTTCCAAACCTCTCTTTCAACTACTTCCTCAAAAAAAAAACAGGCTGTCACCTTCCACGGCACAGATGGGTAGCTTGTTCCAGAATCCCACAACCATTTGTATAAAAAAGTACATCCTGTTCTTGGCAATGAATGCAGAACAACAGTAGAGTATTAGTGGAGAGAATACCCTTGTTTAGAATACTGGAAGAGCAAAACAAAACTACATTGGGACAACCAAAAATGTGGAAAATGTAATCAATACTTCAATCATAAGGACCAAATAATCAACCACAGACTTTTATACCAAATCTATAGTAAAATAAGAGAACCTACTCAAGTTAGTAAATTGCTTAGCATATGCCCTTATCCAGGGCGACTTACAATATAATACCTTAAATGTAAGTATAAGAAGAACTGCGAAGGAACAATAAACTAACAATACACTGAATTAAAAAATGACAATGAGGCTTGTACAAACTGTATGTGCTGCACACACAAAATGAAAAAGAACTGGAAAAAAATGGAAAGTTGTAATATGAGAATAAATCTAAGATTTTAACATTACTTCCCACATACTGTATAATCATACATCTTGAAATTAATAAAACAGACTGACAAGACTTACTACAAATCTATTATTCAGCACATCAGATGGACATGAAATAAATGTTAGTAAAGGCACATTCGAATTTATACATGGAAATGATTTTTTTGTATCTGCCGAGAAGTGATAAGGAGATGTGTTAGTATGATTTCTATAATATAACTTGAATACACTCTGTTGGAATGCAATTGATCTCAATGTAGATTTCTCACAGAAGAAGGTGTTTTAACATTTAATCTTTAATAAAAATATTATTTGTGTGAAACAAGTCATATTTTAATCTTACATGTTGTGTTACCTCATCTCCCTTGCATTTTGCTTTATGTTATTGATTTCCTAATTATTAATTTATCCATAAAACCTGAAAACATATGTCATATTTATTTGAAAAAAGTCAGGGCTAAGATATAGACCTGTACACCTATAGGAATATCTGGTAAAAGCACACTCAACACAGCCCATATCCACAAACATATTGTGGAGCGTTGGAAAATATCATGCTGCCAAAGAGCATGAATACAGATAACCTTCATAGGATAGCAGGAAGGAGGAGTTTCAAGGATCTTTCAAGGCAAAAGAGCCTATTGAAAAATCACAGATTTAGCAAACAGCTGTCCTGTGCTGGAATAATCACAAACAGGAATAATGAAATTACAGGTCAGTGCAAATACTACAACATGATGCTGTCACCTCTCTGTAATGCCAACAGACACCTGAGGTGGAGGAATACCAACAAATAGAATGAACAGCACAGAAAAAAATGATGTGGAAATCAATACAAATAATGAAAAGCCTGTTAAATTAATTACAGGTGGAAGGACCTTGAATAATGTGAGCCGCAGATATCCTTTCTCATCTTCGAAAGCAGCCACGTTCACATTTCCCCAGGTAGGAAAATGTGATCCAGCCTTAGCATTAATACTGCAGATTTTCTACAATGACTTAAATCTGAAGTGAAGCTAAAAACAGCATCATGGGAAAAATAAAGAATTTTGCTGTCCTCTGAGACATTTAGCAGTTTTCATATGTTTCATATGTTAATGTATGTTAATTGTTTTTTTCAGAAGGTGTTATCTCTTGTCTCATTTTAAATGCACAACCTCTCAAAGCACAAACAGTGATTACGAATAAAAAAACAATGTCTGGAAAGAAGCCAAGTTCATTTTAGTTGATAAGTGTGAAGGAGTTTTAAAGGTTGGCTGTTTCTATTTGATCAGTTGTCTTTTTTTTAAGAGGAAACATTTTTCACCTTCCTAATTTGAAAAGTCCAATCATAAATCACCATCAGTAGGTTCTCCACTAACAAGCTGCCTGTATAGCAAAAAGGTGTATTAACACTTCTTAGCATTTTCTTTTTGCTTTTCTTCCTATCAGTGCCCTCTAGAGTAGCATCATCACATTAAATCGCTGGTTACTGTAGTTGGGGTAAATATTGTGAACATGCTTAGTTTACACTTGTCTCTTCGGTTTGAAAATGATGAACTCATGGTCATTAGCACAAGCAGTACCTGAATACAGATACCGTGCCAGCATGTGACAAGGGAAATCCTTTCCACATGGATCATCTCCACACCACTGTACACTGTCACCTCCTTTTGCTTATGGAAGTATTAAAAATTGGTTTTATTCTGTTAAGGGGAAAAGTAATTTATTCTCTGAACTAAGAAGGTTTTGTTACATTTATCATTTCTACGAACTAAACAAACTGGAATATTAATTAATATTTTAGCATAAATGTGAAAGGCACAACTACATTTTGAGGAAAAGGAGACCGAAACCTTTTTAGCATTCTCAGGTAAACATACCCTACTCATCTGCAACCATGGAAAAATTAAAAAGGCCAGCATAAGAGCGAGAGAAATACACGGGACAAGCTCTGCCACAGTGTCTGAATTGTAAGATGAAATGAGGGAAGACAACCATTTCATTCTGAAAAAAATACTAAAAAAAAAAATCAGAGCTCTGACAAGCGTCAGTATTCATGTAATCAAATATGGCTCAAGACCCCGAACCCGCTAAAAGACAGGCAGAATTCTGGTGTGACTGCTACAACAACCATGCGCCTCACAGGGAATTCTTAAGACTTTTCTGAACGTAAGTATCCTGGTGCTGAATTCGGATAAATCCCGAAAGGCCAAGAGTACAAAGAGTAGGCATTTCTCTACAATGTAAAGATAAAAGCAATTGTGTAAAGTGGCAGACTTGGTGAGTAGGAGATACTGTATCGTTCGTGTATAAATTAAAAAATGTAAAATGGAGATTTTGGGTGGGGGTGGGGAAGGATTTGAAACGGAATACACTAGAAAATTCGGGATTTCCTCTCATCCCCTCCCACGCCAAAAAAAAAAAGAAAAAAAGAGGTAAAACACCATCTAAAGACGTCACAACTATCTCTCTGTAGTCATGGGTCGTGTTGGATTTCAAATGAAGTGAATCTATCACACTACCCAGCTGAACTTTAAACGGAATGGACATTGTTCCGTAGAATACTTAACGTCACGGAATCACAAGGTTACAAAATGTCAACTGTTTAGATACCTATAGCAGTAAAGCAGTCATGTTTTCTAATACATGCAAATAGCGAAAGTTCGATACTGCTTGTTGAATGGACGTGTATATTATAATGCTACATTTTGAATCTCACATAAGTTAAATTTCTATAACCTAGTTTACAGTGTAAACCCGCGTTGCAATAATTTAAATGAGACAGTTCTGAATATTTTAATAATATAATCAATAATGGTAATGTGCATTTGGAATAATCCAGATATTACCACGCTGTCTAATACCCCCATTCTAAGCCCATAGAGAATACTTGCAATATCTTGTTTAAGAAGGGGATTTATTTTGCACAATAATAGCTGGAAACCATTACGCCCCAACAAGCTAAAGGCAGCTGTCTCTGATTTGAAAATCAAATCACGAATTAATATGTTAGCTACATGTCATTTGTTAACGTTATTTAGAAATACATTTTATACCAATTATTTCACGTGTGCAAATGTGTGTAAACACATTAATGTATACAATTAATATATGATTTTGAAAACATTTATATTATTGTGCTCACCTGAGTATGCAGGTTTAAAGATGATTATTTCTCTTACATCGTTCGGATTAACGTCACTGAATATGAAGATGTACTGTAAGCTAAAAAAGCAAGATAAATTCCCATTTAACCTTTTTTAATAAATAATTACAAATCAAGTACTACTATTACTATTCGAGAAACCATTTCCTACTGTATTTATGTAGTGTACTTTACGGAGACAAGTTTCTTATAGAATACTTTACTTTCCTAGTCTTCTATTCCGAACAGTCACAGCTCTGTGACGGGACGTACAGTACAGTATATAGAGGTCGCCACTCAGAGGTCAAAGGCATGCAGTCTTGCATTTTAGGGTCGGGTCTAAATCCTCGTTTTTATTCACTATTACCATTTTAAGGTTAAAGATTAGAGCCCACTACTTATAATTGGTATTATACCTCTTTTACTTTGTTACTTATCTTATACCGTCAAGACACTACCTTCGTTTTTGCGATATAGTAAATAAAATTGTTATGAAAAGGGTTCTGACACCTCTCACTGTGAAGTGAATTAGTGCATAAACACTAATATTATTATTTAATATTAATATTAAGAAAAAGAAGAAGTGTTGCTGCCCTTTGTTAATGAAGACATTCTGGAATTGTATCAGTTCACAAATTGACAGAAATGTGTAATAACGTTTTTAAGCTTCAGTTCCATAATATTGGTGTAAAAATGTCTCGTTATAGCATTATAGTGCTATATTTCCCAGTATTTAAAGTTACAAATGCTTCACCTTTGTTTGATACACGTCAAGGAATTGTTCAATAGGTGTCGCTGCGATGCTCTTACGTCACAGAGTTACTGATAAAAAAAAACTTTATATTAGTGGAAGCCTGAAAATATATCCAGAAATAAGTCAAGCCTGGATGATGATTATGAGGACATTACTATTACTATTAATATATATCCTTAGTGGATTGCCTAATATTTGCTCCGTATCAAGAGTAAAGAAAAGGAAAACACATTTTACAATCAATAGACTGATATTAAACAGTTATTGGTTTCTAAAAAAATGGAAACATGACTTGTTTGAAAATTTAAACATATTACTACCATTAGAAACAAAAATCATAGTACAGTACTTACATCCGGTGTGCAGCGCGTTGTTTTGCTTTCTTCCCTAAATGAGACAGATATGCCTAACACCAATTGCCATAATCCACTGTGTCACGGTTTCAATGAGAACGCTGTCCAAGGTCCTGAAATGCACTGCAGATTTCCTTATAAGCATGTCTGTTAGTTCTGATGTCCATGGTACAAAAGAAAAAACACGTTTTTTCCATTTGCTTCACCTAAGCGCGCATTCTGCCTTTGCATTGATAAAGTGCGAGGTGTCTTACAATTGGGGGTTAACTCGGACTGCTAAAAGTGCGAGACGTCCTCCCCATATACTGAGTTAAGTGCGAGATCCGCCGCGCCTTTGGGTGAAATGAGAATCTCCGCTGTTCATATTAGCGCGAGGTGCCCCTGTTGCTGAGAGGCTTCCTCTGGTCTGTGTGGAAGAGATGAGACGCGCTCTGTGGCGAGTTCGGTGGCGGCGATCGAGTCCAGCTCTACAGTTCTTCTTCCCCCCCAGAAGCTAGAGATGACAAAAAGATAACATTATTAGTACTACTGACGTAATAACTAGATACTGTACACCTAGCTGATTAAAACACTAACAGCCGCTAAATGAGACTAAGCAAATTGACAGAGTCGGGAGGAGAGAAAAAAAGAAACGTTCGTACAAGAACGACCTCCCATTTGGTTCTGTTAAAGCAGTGTTCTGCCTTGGTGTTCTGTGTTAGGTCAACATTATGCCTCCCCCAAAAAACATACAGAATAATGGTACTGTACATGTACTTCAAAGTCTCCCCCACCTCCCGCCTTCCCGTGTATATAAAGTACATACATTATCATATACACTTGTATGTACATACCCTACATTTCACCGAGGAATGTTCATAACCCCTTATTTTAGACCTGTTATTATGTAAATGTTATTATGTTTCTTAAAACAAAAATAAGACAATAGACAAATACTTTAAAATACTTTAAAGCACAACTTTACACTTAAATAACTACACTAAATACATTAGCATAGCAAACAAAAAAGTAAGAATTTCCTTTAAGCCTGTGGATTTGCTTTTAAGAACATTTATGAGTTTGTTTTGTAAAGAGCAAGGGTCCTCAGTAGAACTATCTTGAAATGCGGTGAGAGGTATGTTTTTAGTTTGGTAGGTTTTTCTTTTATTTTAATGCTATAATTTTATTTTAAAAACAGAATAAGTGTTGAGATAAAACAAAGTAACAGTGCAAAGCCCAAGTTTGCAATTTCAGTCTTCATTATCCAAAGTAATACATTTGGTTTCAGAGTTATTTGTGTTTATTTCTTCTAAAAACAAATGATCTTTCCTGTGTTACACAGAACTACAGCATGTGAAAGAAGATTCGATGTTTTCCACACATTCTTGTAATATTTTCCATTTTATTTTGTGAGGTTTCACAAAACTATGTTATCATGAAATAATTGAAAACAATATTTCCCCAAATACCAAACACTAAGTTACAGAATAGACTGAAAGATGAAAATGGTTGAATTTCATCCATCAATTAAAGTAATTTCTCTTGAAAAGAATGCAATTGGAAAAAAAATTGCAATTGCAATTTACTTATAAAATCTTCATCTGTAAATGGAAATTGAGTTACCATTTAAAAAGAAATCCTAGGTGCTCAAGCGTTTTTATGTATTTTTGAAAGCAACAAATGCAAGGAGTCTAAAGTCTTTTTAGGAAAACCGCAAAAAATGCTGCTTCTCAAACACTGTCACACTTCTTTTGAAACAATAAAACTGCCTTAAAGGAACTTATTTCTATATTTAATTCTATATAAACATTCAAATATTACAAAACATATTCAACTGTACGCACAAAAGAAGAGTTTCAATCATTTCACTGTTATCCCAGAGAAACTGCCTTGGAACTATTAACAGCTCAAAACAATCATTTTATTTTGTGCAACTAAAGCAGTTTTTTATGTTGAGAAAGTCACCTTTTCATGATTTTTCATGTTTGCACACATTAGGTATGGGATATACTTATTATATGTAATATGCCATTTCAGAAATACAATGTAATATTTTCTGTTTTTCAATGCACTTACACAAAGTAAGTAAACCTATCTGACAGAATTATGGTCTCAAGATGATGCTGTAGACTTCAAGTGGTCCTCAAGGCTTTACAAATTATGCCAATTTTTGACCATGAAAGAAATTTCACCTCCAGATATCCCGGCTTTCTGCATCTTGCAAATATTAAGAGCTTTTACATGATGGTCTCCTCTTTTTCAGACTTTTGGCAATTTTAACATCGATCATCTGCAACATTAAGGAAACTGCTCACTATTACCTGTCATGTCATATTGTCTGAAGACAGCTTAGAAACTGATCTAAAGTGTCACCTCTGGCAAAATATAACCATTGATAAACAAACAAATAACAAAAAGGCGAAACCGTACAGTAGTCTTTCATCTTGGGAGACAGGTGTGGGGGCAGTTTGTACACTAAGTGCTTATAATAGCTTTCTCTTCCCTTTCATTTCACAGCACTGTGTGAATTTATGTACCAAACTCAATCTCGCTGCTGCTCTTTTCAAGTTTGATTCCTTTGAAGCTAGACCTCAGTGTAAATCACTTTATTCAAAAGACAAAAATGCTGTTCTTACTTGATCCATAGCATATAGTTCTAATCTACACAGAGCCTGCCCATGCAATTTAAGAGTTTTAAGTTGTATTTTTCAGTAGTACCACACCTCAACAAGTGATCCAATTTATTAATTTAGATGATAAAGGAAATGAGTCAGCTATGCACATAACTGTCTTTCGTTTACACCAATCTGCACTGAATGGACAGCAACATAAAACAAAACAATTAATACTCAGCAGGTAGAACATCCTATCTTGCAATGCCAGAGATCTTTAACATTCTCCTCTAAAGTATATGTTCAGGAGGAGAGGATAGTTCCATCTTCACACTATCCAGATCTTGACTTAATGTATACCACTGCTTATTTTTCTAATTAATCTCTATTGGAAGCACAGCTTGTGACACTAAACCCGGATATAGAAATTATAAAGATTTTTTACTGTCCTGTTTTGTCATCTGCAGATATCAACTGAATATAATAATGAGTAGGTGTTGATTTTTTTATATTTCGTCTTATATCAACAATTAATTTTAATTGATAAGAAAACCAGTCTTAGACCTTACTGCACACAAGAGAAACTAGGCTTTCTGTGCCTTTTAAGATTAAAAAACTTAACAACAAAAAACAGTTTTCACTTTGATATATACCAGATCCACAATGTCATCAAAATGATGAAATTAACAGAGCATCTGCCCATTCTTTCAAATGAATGAAAATGTCTTTCTTGTTGCCCACCATGGGATCAAAGAAGACCGATTGCTTCTTGTAAATACAGCTTTTTATTCTCTGCTTAAAATGAATAATGGATAAAATTGATATACATGTATACCTCCTTTGAACCATATGGGAAAAAAATGTACTGCACTATCACAGCCTTCTCTTTCTCTTTTAGAATCATTTTATATCCACATTTCTCACCTTGAAACCAGGGTTTTATCCAAACCATGCATTCAATCCTGGAATTTGTTTGGACATAGACATAATGACTATAGTGTTGTTCTCTGCCAGGATTATTCTTGGAGTGAATCTGTGCAAAATCATACAAGGGCTTGAAGCTATGTAATGGTGTTAAAATGTTGCATCTTGGTAGACAGATGTCAGAAGTCCTGCCTTCCAAGAACGTGTTTAGGTTTTATTTATTTCTGCTGAGAAGACATACAGTATGTCTTTTTTTTCCACTGCACAATTAAGTCTTATCTAAAATGAAACTTGCCATAGCTCAAACTGATATAGTTTATGGCTTATTGAAAAAATGCCACTGTACTGTATAGAACCATATGGTGCCTTGTGATTCTATTGACACTTTGTATGTGTTGCCAGGATTGGTCCTTTCTGTTAATGTGCTTGGGTTTATTTTCTTGTCTTATGATTCTATGAGGAATTTAATAAGAGACAAAGAATCACCTGTACCTTTCAAGACAGTATCAGCAGAGAGCTTTAATAAAGAATATTTTGACAAAGGGGAATACCCCTGGTCTGGCTAAAGGCAGCAATCTTGAGATAAAACTAGATGCAAGTTTATCTAGGAAAATCAAGCTTTTACTCAATCACCTTGTTGAAGAATACTTTTCACAGACATGATACTGGTCTGCTTCCAAATAATTCAATTTTTAAAATGTAATTTGAATTTTCAAAGTAATTCCCTAACAGAAGAATTAGTGTTTTGTTTGATTAATATTGTTTACATTCACTTGAACTGGTAATGCAGATGGTTTAATCTGATACTGTCGGAAAGAAATACAAAATAGAACCATAAGCTTATCCATTTCCAGGTACCAGAAGCAAGAGAAGACATTTTTCAATCAGTGTGCACTGTTAAGATATTAATGAAGTGAAGCAAAGTGGCTGGTGTGTTACTTAAACCACTGTAGCAACAAGTGGAGTATTATAACAGTTTATTGTCTGGAAGTCTGCTACTTGCTCTATAAATAATCTGTTGAATCTTACTAGACAGGAAATCTGACATCAATTTGCTTGTCTTTTCCATGATGAACATAGATGTTGAGTTCCTGGAAAAGGCACAGCAAGAGAACATGTATTAATGACCTGCAGCTCTCAATTAGTCACGTTCACCTTTTGTTACCATTTATTTCCAAAACTGTATTGAGGAAAAGTCTATAGCCCCAGACAATGACAGACAACTGCTAAGCAAGGATGCATACTGTACATTAGACTTGGTCACTGCATCAAAACCCAAGTAAAAACAAATGTTTCCAATGGTTACATAAAAATATTTACTAGTATATTGTGTTGTACTATATATGTACTGTATATAAGAACGCACAAATGAGTCAATAAACAAATAAAACCATAAAGACAGGAATAGTATATGGCAACAGGAACATTTTTAATAGACCCCCATCGCCCATGCGCACACACATTCTTAAAACAAATAACATCTCAGTTCTATTTAGTAGATTTGGAAACATCTAACCTGAATAGCATGCTTTTATGGATATAGTCCAGAAGAATAATGGTCCAATTTTCTTAATATACTGTATGATGTTTGCTACCTTGTAATATTACTGGTTTTCCCAATGAATGCATAAATATCCGGACTACAGTTCTTTTATATTTATGATCTTAATTATTCTTTACTCTGATACATTTTTCACCATTTACCTTGCAATCTATTTTATATAACTTCTACAAATCTGTAATAATGCAGGAATCTTATAATTCTTCAAAGTAAAGTAATTCAGCTTCTTTTATCACAATCAATGCCTATTTCTGTGAAAAACAGTTGTTGTCAGTGTAAAAAAAATAACTTTATTCTGTAAACTGTAGAACTACTACAAAGACAGAGACCACAAGTGTCATGATAGAAAGACACTATCATCAGACCTGTCATCGTTAGGTTCATTAAAGCAATGTATGATTTTATTGAGGAAAATATAGATTTTATGATGAATGTAGAAAAATATTATCTTATAAATGCCATTACTTGTGGCATCCAGTTATAACAAAAAACTAAAGAGCCCCTTTTGTTTTCTTAATCTGTATTTCTGAACTAAAACTTCTCTGTTCAAAGAAAGATTGGAAAATCAAATAGCACTTGCTACTGAACAGTCACACTTAATTTAGGAACAAGTAATAGGTTTATTCCATGCTGAAAAAAAGAAGAAAGAGAACACAACGTTTCGGCTGTGAAGCCTTCTTCAGGTGTGGCTTTCTAAAACAACAGAGGCTTTATACTGTTATCTTTTATTTGTATTTTTTAAATACATACTCTCTGCCCAGGGTATATTTGGTTTAGTACACATTTAGTTTGGTTTAATAGACATGAGTTTGATGATGGTGATACTACTGATTTTCAACTCAGTTTTATAGTAAATGTCCTGTCTGTTGGTAGTATTTTTGATTCACATAATTGCCTTAATAGCTTTTTAAAAATATATATTTTTATATTTATTCTCACACACTGTATTGTGAATCAAAGAAGCCCATGGTATACGACCTGTTAAAATGAATGGACCTCCCCATTTAAAGGAGAGAATGTACTTAATTTGACATAGTTTGTCTCCATGGTAGCTAAGAGGATGCTGACCCAGTCACTGCCCTGTTCACTGTCTCCTGGGGATGTGCTGTCACATACACAAAATGGATGTCATTTAACTCCCTGAGGAAGATTCAGTTAATACTCTTATTTTCAGTCTGGCTCATTTGTATCTGAAAATGTTAATGAAATATTTTTGTTCAGTTCGAAATAGTAACAGCCATTCATTATTGAATTTGTGGAATGCAGGAAAAGTCCCAAAATCACATTGCAGAAATGGACAATGGAATCCCCAAAATAATAGACACAATAATTTAAGGTTGTGATTTCATTAGGATGGTTCTTAATTGAGAGATTAATTTTACAGGAACAATTGGAAATCATTCTAAGTATTTCATTCAAAGGAGGTCACATTTAGATGTCATTTGGAACAATGGATGCCAAGAAAAAAACATTCACTGTCTAGAGAAATTGATTTATATCACAACATGGAACTGTGGCTTTTTGAGATCTCTCAACCCCCACTTGAAAATCAGCTTGTCTTTCACAGAGGTCAAGCTTCTGTTAAGGCAGTTCACCTGTTGAATCATTTTCATGAATAATTTTGTGGCTATTGACTCTTGCCCTAAAGGTGAGAAGGCTAAGCAATGTTTGAATAGACAGCAAATAATATACCTCACACTTTTCAGCAAGGCTACCAGGCTGGGAGAGTAATACTTTGATACCATAAGTACAAGATTTCTTATAACTAAAGATCATTTTCAAAATACAAAACAGCAATAATTTAGCATTGAGAGTGGGAAGGAACATTCTGAAATGACAGAAAATGAATTTGAAATGACAGAATTAACTGCGATATTCTTTGAGAGTGGACAATATCTTCAAGATTTCTAAAGATATCTGTCAGTGGCTTACAAGAGTTCTGAAACACAATATACTATACTATACACATCTTTTTATTTTTAAAATGGGAAAAATGTAAGCCAATGTGAGACTTTACCCCTACATGTTATTTTCTGTTCAATCTAGCTATGTCCAGGAACATTTTGTTCTATCTACCACAAGCCTTGAAAAGAAAAAGATTAGGGTTTTGGAAAGTATTTTAGTAATCAAAGGAAGAAGTGCTGAGAGAAAATTTCCTGTACTCCTTCATTTACTCCTTTTGTGAATTGATTAGACAGGATTTGCAGGCTTCAGAAAAAGAAGAAAATATTAAATGTATGTTTTTTTTATTAGAGCGCATAAATTACCATGATCATATTTCTTTTCCTATCTATTCCTTCTCAAAGAGGGAAAGAGAAATTTGCTGGGCAATTAAACATTCTTTTCAGTACTTGGTCTCCAGACATGCTCATAAATGATTATGGAAAGTAGACTTGTTATTACAACAGGATAAGCAGTGTGAAACTTTAATAAATATACGCTTGCACAATTGCAGTGACAACAACAACAACAACAACAATAATAATAATACACAGCTTTGGAAATACACACATACGGCGATTATATATATTTTTAAGATACTTGTGAAGGTTTCATAAAAATCATTTAATAATACTGAATGCATACATTTCTATAAAGGTGTCAATTTCTGTTAATACTGAGAGTAGAAAATTAATTGTAAAAGCTCTTTGATCCACATTTTAATATAATATAATTTAATGATGCCTAACAGTAGAATCGTTCATAGCTTTCAAGGCCTGGAGAATGGAAAATTACTCTTGATCACCTAAACACTTCTGTTTTATGAGGAAAATCAATTCAAGACCCCATCACAGCTACAAGTCTAGAGCTGGCCAACATTTGGATAATGACTCTTTCCAAGGTAATTTAAACCTATTTATGAAAAGATTTCTTACATATGCATGTAAGAATCTTGAATTTAAATGTAGTGGGTTTCTACATTCACTAAGCTGAGAAAAGATGGAACTTATATTGAGTATACATCTATTCATAGATATTTTGTAGGTTAGTCCCTTAATTGCGTAAAAGATTTTTTCCAAAGCAATCAAAAAAATGCAGACAGCATCTTATTGTGACTGACAATGATGACTTTGCAAGAATCATTTTCATATCTGTCAGTTTCATTAACTAGTGCTTTCTAACTTATTTGAAGATTGTGGTGCCTATCACCAAAATTCATAACAAATGATGAAATAAAAATCATCACACTCTCATCAGATATAACTTGAATATAATTTTACCATATTTCATAAGATAGTATTCACCCTGTCTCCCACCTTAAGAAGGACATTTTACATTAAATATTTTTCAGAGTAGTAGTGTTTTTAAGAACAAGCAGTCACTGTGAATCATAAGATAATCAGATCAGTTCTCATCACTAGAAAGAAGAACAGACTGAAGAGATTTCTAAATCTACTTAGTATATACAGCATAATAAAATAAAGGATGTAGCCATAGATGGCTGTTTTATCCCTTTATTTGGGCCTACCTATACCTTAACCAGAGAAATATGTATATATGACATCTATATGTCTAACAAAGAACACCTTTCAGGTTTAAACCATTTTTAAAGGCAGGAGAGTCCTCTGAATAATGGGAAATATGAATATGAACTAGTTCTGATGATTTAAATAAGTAGTGAATATGAATGTTAATTAGCTCTGCATATTTCATTACACAAGAAAGATGAATCATGTACAGAGAAATCCAATTATTCTTGGTAGCTCTGAATGATATTTCTTGTAAGATACGTATATACAACTGTGTCACTGGTCAAAGTTAGCTGTGTTGTGCTTGTGAGTCCTAATAAGGGTTTAATAAGTTTGACTTTATATGTGCTTATCACAATTGGATGTCTGTTTAGATACAGTAGTTCTCTTTTCTAACTTTGTAAAGCATCTTCCATTTCAGGCTTGTCTTGTAATTTGTAGTGTCCTTCATTTTCAATAAGAAAACCACCTAAAAAATGTTGTTTTTTATCTCAATTGGTTGCCAAAAAGAGAACTTGACTGGAAACACTCTCCTTGCCTGTATGGAAACAATCAGTATTAGAAAATATGTATCTTAAAATATTTAACTGGAATTATAAGCTTGACCATTTTCATACATATCATTTATCTTATACATCTCACTTCACTAGGAATAAAACTACCTACAGTAAATGTTTTGAAAGATTTATTCAGTGTTTTAATCACAGTAAGTTTGCCTTGACCAGTTTGACTGGGGGCTAGCCTCCAGGCCACAAGACGAGGTGGCTGGGACCCCCAGAGTGAGGAGTGATTGAAGGGCAGCTGCAGAGGTGGAGATGGGGTGGAGGTCAGATGCAAAAGATGAATGGAAGGGAGAGAAAGGGATTACATATTGTATTTTGTGAGGAAATGCCGTCAGCAATAATTTACTGACAGCTGAGGTTGATTGAACATGGCTGTTGTCATCTCTCTTGAACATCTTTTATAAATTCCATTAATGCTGACCTTCATTAATAAGTTATTGATTACATGCTCTGTTTATGTGTACTGTCTTTTACAATGGATTGTACTACATTTAAGTAATACATTTTGTTAATTCAAATGGATGTAATGATGTAACATTATTGTGATTATTTACAGTTATGTACACTGAAGTATACACACATTTACTAAATTTAATATTTCATTGTATGTAGTTCTTGACAGTGTAAAAACAAAAAATGCTCAAAGATGTTTGTACAGTACATTCTTTTATTCCAAACGTTTTACAGTTTTTTAACTCGAATGAAAGAACAAATCATTGTGTAATTCTAATAAAAAGCACTACTGTCTTTATCACACATTTCAAGATGACCAACATTATGGTAGGCCTTCTGCAATTAAAAAGCTTTATTCAATGAAAAGAACAACCTCCTGATTTTCATTATTAATGAGTCCCTACAGCTGTGCCTTTCTCATCCAACTGTCCCTGTCTCTTCTTGATACTCAAAGAGCAGGATCCTCTGCAGTAATATATTCTACCTATGGTCAACGTCCTACTTTCTTCCTTTGCTATACCCACAATAAGAGATTCTATTTTGTATTGTAGGTGGTCTCTTGAAGTATGTAATGTTTTACATTTTCATTGCATATTCTGCGAGCAATCGTAAATTTGTGCACTGTAACATTGTAGATTTTCTTTATATGGGATCATTAAATACGATAGTGTCTTGACACTTCACATCTTTCACAAAAACTATCTTTCAGTAACTCCTACACTCCTGCAGAGCCTTGAATAAATCCTATATTCCTATAGAATTAAATAACTCCTATATGATTGCCTGTTACCTGTGTGAATCTCCTCAGGGCAACATATTCACAATTACAGTTTAATTTTAGTATGTTTTAATGAAATGCTGCACATTATTTCTATATAGTAAACACTGACGACAAAGGCTAAACATTAAAAAGAATACTACTGTTCATGTGCAGAGGTTTAGAGAAAAGCTATGTTCATGCACAGAAGTTAAGAGAAGAAAATTCTAGCTCAAATTGGCTTCTGGCAATCAGTCATCAAAAGTTCCAAGTTTATTACAATCTCTGGAGCTCTTTTTGTGTCTTATAGGATCAGATGACAGTTCATGAAGACAGTCCATTAATAGAAAAAATACTATCTCATCTATAGTTTTGACACTTATTCACTGTACCATCAGGAAGATATATTTCTTTCATGGGAGTGTTAAGATCTGTCATTGCAAAAAATGCAATGTTTGTTTGATTTTAAAAAAGATACTAGTCTTATAGTTACCCTAATTATCTCTGTGGTCTGGGTACTATACATGTGTGCAGCACAAAAGCTTCTATTTCTCAATAATTCAATAAACCAATAAAACAAAATAACTTCCAATCTTGCAAGTACCAAAATATTGAGTCAATATTTAAAGCTGGAGGCTGACTGAAGTGCAAAGAACAACATGTTTGCAACGTAAAGCTGTAAAGCTTTCAGACATTTTGTTTGCATGTTACATGTAAAGCCTTTAGACATTATTAACAAGAACAAACTGAGAGTTTCCACATAGCATATGACTTCAGTAAGGTTTTAGGTTGTGATTTGTGATAATAAGTCTTCAATTGGGATACCATTAAAGAAAACAAACCCATAATATTAATATTGAGTCACCACAAAGCAGACATGTGGCACAAGTCCATTACCTGACTATGTTAAGTGTTTACAATGGCTCATCTCTCATTAAAACTATCATTCTCCCTCAATTTCTGAAGCTGCCTCACTCACAGTTTCATCAGGAAATGTCACCTTTTTTGCCAACAACATGTTCTAGTCCTCTTGCAGCTTTACAGTGCCTGACTTAGCAGGATCAAAGTGGAGGGATGATGCTCAGGGACACTTCAGTAGATCCCTGGAGAGGGTCAAGGTGTTCTGGGAATGGCTGCACCTCAGCTGTTTGTTCAGCTGAAGTATCTCATTGGATAGCTGCATTATGAAAACAGACTTTTTTCAAGGTACAGTACAGGTTTTTTTATAATTATTTAGAGAAAAAACACTGAGCCATTAGGTGTCAAAGTTCAAGATGAATGAACTCTGTTCAACCTGCGTGCCATTTATAACTCATATGGCAACAGAAACATTTCAGATGAATAAATAATGTTAACAGGAAGCAGCTGCCTCTATCTGATCGAGGTGGAAGGTTTAGCGGCACGTACACAGACCTACACTGATGTATAGCTTACTTTTTGTACAATTCTTTTCTGTCACTGTTTGCATGGGAAAGAACCCCATTGAGATGCTTGGATCATTTGCACATAGAGTAATTTATATCTTTATTTAGGAGCCAATGCTGTTAATTCCAGTCATTAAAATCTGAAAAGGTATCAAACATTTATAATTGCTAAGAAGAAGTTAAGTGAGGACTTTTTTCTATTATGTAATTTGTTATAATAACTTGAAGACAACTGAAGCAAGATGAAGCACTGAACTGAACTGAAGCACAGATCAGCAAGATGAAGATGTGCATGTTATTGAAGTAAATGTTTGACTAGTTTGATATTTATACTATTCTGAGCCGACAAACTGAATTTCCTCTCTCTAGTACCTCGATAGAAGTGTCAACCTGACATTACATTTTGTTCATAAATCTTCCATCTAATTCAGGTTCCAAGTCGCACAATGAAATATTTGTTCTTGATTTCTGCAGCTCTCAATTGCACCTTTAGACAACCACACAGTACTACCTTATTATTTTGCAATTACAACTATTATAAGTAATATTATTACTTTGAATAGCTCCAAAATAAAGCAGTTAATTATTACAAAACTGGCACCTGCAAAATGACATTGTACCTTGAAATGCAATGCAGCCTACATCACGCTCAATACAATTACACACTAAAGTCTGTGCTAAATCAACTCAGAATGCAATAGAAAAAGCTTTGCCTGATGGGAACATTATGGACTGTTTGAAATCCACATTTAAAACAATGTACACACATCTCCATGAAAAAGAAAATGTGCTTCCTGTTTGCACAGGCTACATGCAATTCATGGCAGAGATTTTTACAATTGGTAAACTTTGGAGTAATAAATTAAATGAAAAATACACTGTAAATCATAACATATTAATTGTAAAGGTACAGTATAGAAAACTGCACTAGGCCGACTGAACTAACAAGCTGCGAAGGGTCGATTAAATTCAGCTGTTGCTTGTATTCTTGTAAAGGGTGACATTATTCAACTGCAATTATATGTTTTTACCTAGACAACTCTGACACCAAAGTATATATGTGTGAAACATGCAAAGGACAACATCAGACATGAAATGTGCTGAACCTGTGAAAATTGCTATCGGTGTATATGTAGGTCTTTGATAAACAAAGGTCTGTCAGGTCAGTCATATGAAAGAAAAGAATCAGAAAAGGATAAGATAAGAACACTTTAAATGAAAAAAAAAACATCTTAAGAGACTTATACAGCTCCCCAAGACTGACAAAACTTAATCTGGACGGCCAGCATGCTTTTAAATCTATCAGAAATATTATGCAATTTATACATTGGTGTGTTCTTGTTGAGTATAATATCCAGAAAAGGTGTCTCTCTTTCAGATAGCTTTCCGACTTCTGGAGAAGAGCATGAGAACACATGGACTGCTAAAACTCTCTGTTCTTCTCAGTTGATTTTCTCACATGATACAACACAAAATGGTCTGTTATCTTGAGATCTGCAGAAATACTGACCTTAGCTCAGGTCAGTTATGGTATGTTTAAGCATGTATAATGATGTGTGTCAATTATGGTACTGTCCAACTGTAAAGGTTAATGGTACATACAAGTAGGTTAATGTACTGTAGGTCTATGGCATATAACAGCTGCAAAGCTTATACATTATGTGATGGTATTTTGATGCAATTCATAAGGGAAGATGTCCTTTCAACTTAATTGTTGTTATTAAAGACTGCATTATGTAACACACAGACTGCCAAATGTGTTTCAACCTGACTAAATGCATTTGAGGTACACTGCAGAAACAGGTGTATGAACAATTTAACTGGAAGATCTCTTGGGAATTCACATTTTTGGAAGTACGACAGCATCTCTAAGAAGCTGCCATTTAAAATTGAATTATTATTGTCTAAGATTGATTTCTGACCCCTTCAGAGGGAGGAAACATTGAAAAACATGCTTAAATCTGTTGAACCTTAATGAGTTGGTGGACTGTTTTTTCCTTCATCGATACATGAATGTAAAGTTCATATGTGTGTTTGATAATGAAAGTGCTAATTACAAGGTATGTTGCCTAAAAAGACAAAGGTTACACTGGAAAGCAGAGTGTTTATACCAATTTAATCATAAAAAACATCTTGAGTGTACTGGACACTGTAGATGATGTATGAACATTGTAAAATATAATGGAAGTTGAAAGTCTTATGGGCATCATCTGGGTAAAATTTTCATATCTATTTCCATTTACTATTTGCAATGGAAAAGAAATACTTTGGAAAAATGCTCGTAAAAAGCCTTGGTTTTAAGAACACTGGAGAGAATGAGGTCTGCAATTTGTTTATTCAAATATATACAGGAGCAACATACAGTACCTAAACTTAGTAGTGCAAAATATTTTTCTGAATACATTTTCTTTTCCTGGAAATAAGCAACAGTAATTGCTTACCACTTCAGATAATATATAGACAGGGAAAAATATACAGAAAACATTACAGCAGATAATAAGTAAGACACTAAAAAATAATTCAGTACATGTATTACCTAAGTATCCCATGAAATAAATTATAGACCAGACAGCTTGTCTAGGCTTGACAGAACATAAAAGAATTTCAAGCAGTCAAATTACTGATTCATAATTGCAATGTGTAATTTTACTTTCATGCAGGGGGGATAGCATAAACATTAATTCCCTACTAATGCAATGACTCAGTGACATGGATATATTATATTTCAACAAAGATGCTTCAGGTCCAGTCAGCATACCCAAAGAGCAGCAGTTCCAGTGGCTCACTTAAATCTGCAAATTATTAGGCTCTAGCTCACCAGAGGACAATAGGAGATGATTTGAAAAATCACCGTTTTATTATTTGTCAAGACACTACCAAAACATGTTGCGCACATGATAAAGAAAATAATTAACATTATATTACGCATTTTAATATCAAACTATAGCTAAAGATGATAAAAGCACAAATTTTGTGTTTCAAAATTAAAAATACAACAACTTAATCAACTACTTTGAAAAAAACTTAATTCTCAATTTCTAAATTGGCTTGGATGACATTTAGCCTCTGTGCCTGAAAATGCTGAAAGCGGAAGGAAGCTCACTTTTAGCTTTTTTCTTGTTTGAAACAGGGGAAACAGAATGGCTTTGCCAATGGGCACAGCGACCTAACGGCAAGGTCAGTTATGGTATGTTTAAGTATGTAATTTCCACTCCTAGAATGACATAGGCCTCATGCTGACATTTACAAAACAGTGACATGATGTCATTTCATGGGAGGCCAGGTAGGAGCAAGAAAGCCTATAGTGGAGAAGAGGATAAATCAAATGGAAAGTTTTGGCTAGAAAGGAGTAATTGGTAAAACAGGATGTATCTCTCAAACTATATATTTTTTTCTTAAACACAAAGAAGTAATTTAAGACTAGCTGGTCCCTGTCTGGTGTTTACAGTATGTGTATAATTGAGACTGATTTAGTGGACATTACTGTATCAGCAAAAGGTACTATAGTATTTACAGTACTAGAGTTTTTATATTAGCTGGGGGCTACGGAAAGGAAAAGTGTGAAGAGCAGTCTTCATGCTCTCACTATGCAAACATTTTAAATGGATTACAATCTAAATCTGGCCTCAGAAACCACACACCTGACCCATCTAGCAAATTGTGTCTTTGGGAAACGTGAACTCCAGACAAGCTGCTATTCCTATATTCATATAATTTTCCTAGGTGGTTGTTCTGAACCTGTCTTCCATCTCTTGCATATAATCTAAACCTTTCCCTTTCTTTATTTGAGTTCCCATATTTTGTTTCATTGCGTTTTCTATTCTTAGTCTATTTGAAATGTGTGGGCTTGTTTTGTGTAATTGAAATATGCTAATATGCAACAGATTAAAACACAAACGTTTCACAAATGCACCAACATGAATTATTCACTTCAATAAACCTCAGAAAGTTCATATTAAGCTAAGAATGGACATAGGGTTGCAAAATAGGCTTATTAAATGGATTTGAAATATATTTCTTAAATGCTCTGTTCCATAGCAAATCATACACTTTGCTCATCTAAAAACCTAAGTCATGGATTTTATTTAAAATGACTAATGCCATCCTCCTACTAGGTTTTTTGCTAAGGTTATTGCAAACACTTCTCCTCCACTAGGACAATTCATTACAGTGCAGTAATAATAGGAAACTTCACACCCATGGAGGTAGCCTTCTGTACTTGAACATGCAGGTAGCATACTGAGGTTTTTTCTGATGCTTGGTGTGTGCTGATAAGCTTTTATAAATAATGCATTTGAAATACTCAGTGTGTGAGCTATGTCTTTGTTTCGCCTGCAACATGTCAAACTATCAGCACATTCACTTGTGGCCACCCTTGTTTCGATTATCTGATCTTTCTCTTTCTTTTTAGTTTGTAACTGGGGTCACTGTTTCTCAATAGGATTGATATCTGAAGTCTCTTCATTAATTTGAAAAGACCATCCTTAAAGGTCAATGTAAAGTCCACAGAGCTTCAGTCATGAATTTCTACATCTCTGTATGTGTACAGTATGTGTTTATTCAGTCTTTTAGGCTTCTGTTTATTTTTCAGCTCAAAATGGGGCTTTAAAAATATAGTCAGATCACACCCCAAAAAAAGCTTATTAAATCATTAAAATATCAGGAAATGAAAATCAATACAATTAATACCTACATCTGTTCATACAACACAAGTTCAAATTAATACGTTTGCACAAAAGGTGAGTATCATCAGTTAAAATGATTTGCCCTTTATTTTTATTAGCACAGAATACTGTAGAATTCCATTAATAAATCATTGTGAAGAGTGCAATTATACTCCATTGAAATCTCATTGAAACCGACGGGTCTGTTTTTACTTCTATTAAACCTATTGATGCATAATGAAGGTTATTTTACTACAGAGCTTTCAGAAGGTTATTTTAGGCCTAGTTATTTCTCTTGGTTTTGATTCAGCGCTTTTTGGTGTGAATCGTCAACGAATACTCACATCCTATACTTTATATTATGCATCTAATCCTTTATTTTAATTCATGAATCATCACAAATAAATTTAGGACTTTGCATATTCCTGAAAAAGAATCCTTGGAATATACCACTTTGCTTGCCAGTGATCCAGCTATTTTAATTAACAAGTTAATCTGAACATCCAGGCGTGACATTACTATATTAAAGCAAACTGTTAACTCATCAAACACATGCTTTGGATTCTTCTTAAGACATATGTACAGTAGCTTTTATTACAGAACAACTAAAATATGATTCTTTCTTAATTTATTGACAACACAAACAGACAATAGTACAGTAACATTCCTGCATATCCCTGCAGAACTACAGCTCTAGGTTTTAAAATCCTATGTCTCCACCAGGTATTTCACTGCTGAGAGTGTGCTGCTCCCTCTGTCTCATATATTAGTATATCACAGTAAAAAGGTCAAATGTTTAATTGGAATATCAACAGGGGTTACGTTTTAAATAAAAAAAACACAGATACCTTTCCTTCTTAAAACTGCCAAGACCACGAATCTAGAAGCTTCAAAATGAAGAAAATGACAGGTTAGATTTGATTGGGAAAAGCAGTAGTTATAGGTGGCTGATGAAGGGGTGAAATATTTACATTGTCAAGCATCTGAAATTTTCAGAAATGTTTAAAGTTTAAAGAAATGTGATGAATAAAGTATTGGACGAAATTATTGGACAAATAATTTAAGCATAATCATCAAACCATTAATTTAATTATTCAGTAGGTCTGACGTTATCTCATGTTAAAAAGCAGGTATTAATTAACTAATGAGCAATGTTCTTTGCATCATCTTCTTTAATGTTTTAAAGTATTGTTATGATTGCTTATCTTGATTGACTATTGTAATCACTCTAGTTCAGAAAAATAAATCGATTTAGTTGATGCTTCATGTTATTTTCCATATATATATATCAGCTAATCATAAAATCAGGTGTTCTATATTTTAGACTGATAATGACTGAGACAGCCAACTGACAAGGACACTTACAGTAAGTTATGATCAATTCCTACAGTGAGTTTTAACCTATAAATACTGTATAAACACACGTCTAATTAAACAAATAACAACTGGGATGAGACAACAACTAGATGGACAAATATTCCTGAAATACATACATTCTTAACACCGTTATGCACTGAATTAATCTGATCATCACGCTGTTGGTAAGAATGCAATTTATGTGTTTTACTCTTTTGAAAAAACCCAAATCCTCACTCTGGATAATTAAAATATGAAAGAATATAATGAAAATATAAATTGTTATATAATATTCTGTTATTTGTTTTATGTAACTTGGAACCTTATTTATATGACTAGGTCATTGCTGATCAAACCATCATTCCCATTTGAGACAGATTAAAACACATCTGAGAAAGCTTTTCCATATTTCCAGGAATAAACACGTGTTATTTTGTGAGTACTCTTTGTTAAATATGGTTTTCTGTTACCCTTACAGCATGTAAAAGCTTTTGCTGGAGATTGTATGCTAAATGTTGACAGGATAACCAAAATTGCCTCTGATGTTGTAAAATAAGATAGGTTTCAGTGTCCTGTATAATACTGTGTGTAATGTTACATGATTAAAATAAGAAGCTTAGCGACACATTGTTAGGAAATGTAAGAAAATGCACAATACAGCCATCCTTTCTAATAGTCAGCAAACTATATTAGGTTTGTTAGAGAAGGTCAGATTTGCATCTTCTTTGTTGAGTTTATCTGTCATATTTTTTAATCAAGTAAGGCAGGATGTCATTTTTATTGTTGTTCTGTCTTATTAGATTATGCAATATACTAATACCTAACCTACCCAGAAAATATTAAAATGCAAACAAAAAACTTTTGACAGGACCTCTTGAACTTGACCAAGAGGAAATGACTTTGGGGAATCAGTGGTTCCACTCCTGAGCCTTTCCAAAGGTAAAAAGCCATCTGGCACTGTTAATTAACTTAATTAACTTATCTTGAACACTCACACTCAATGAGCTTCAAAAAAGCATATTAGAACTTAAAAAAAAGAAAGTTAACTTAAAAAACAAAACTATGAAAGAACTAGGGAATATTATGCATAATAAATATAATGACATGCAAAAGGTGTGAAACGAAATAATATGAAAACCCTAACAGAGTCTTAAATATACTCGACAATGGTGCTATGCGGCTTCTTTACTTCCACTCTTCACATAAAAACTTGAGTGTCCTCTAATGAAACAATATGACATAACAGCTTTCAGGGGCAATTGATCTGTGGATATACTGAACTTACTGTACATGCTCCATAAATTCCTGAATGAAAAAAGTACAAAACTGAATATATTGTTTTTAGCAGATCTATTTATGAAATAATTGAATGTTCTATTGCTGAATATTGTCAAAGCAGATAATGACATACCACTACAACTACATTTTTAAGAAAACACATGCATACACCACTGTAATGTATTTGGATAACATCTAGGGCTATCTGTCAATTTTGTGTCTGGTTGTGGTGTTTGTAATTATTGGCATACAAAATGCTTTATACTGTATGTGCTTGTTAATCTTCCATTTGGAAATAAAATGTCATTTTCTCCAGGAAAATAAAGCTAGTTTTCCTCTCTTCCAGTAGATCACGTGCCTAATAGCCAAGGAGGTGAAATGACAGAAATTACAAAGTTCAAAGCTTGCATTATAAACAGTTATTTAATACCCTACAATAGTACAAAATAAATAGCCATATAATGAGGTTTAAGACACTTTTGAAAATAAAAACAACAAAACAAAAGTAAATTGAATAAAGAATATAGAGAATACTATTGTTCTTATGGTCAAAGGGAATTACTGAAGAGGTTCTTGAAGATCAAAGATATATAAAATGAGATTAAACCTGGCACATCTAGAAACTGTTATGTAGCATGCATAACCCATTGAATCACTGTAACTGCAAAACAAGTTACAGTTCAGGCCAGGCCCCAGGCAGAAGGGTAATAGAATCAGCCTGGCATCTGAACCTGTTAACTATCACTCACTGGTCACAGTAGCATTACAAATGAGCAAAACATAATCAGCACCTTTCATGAAGGCATGGCTATGACAAACTAAATGTTGAATTTTTTTAGATGTTTAAAAGCAAGCTACTTTTTCCTTGAATACTGTATATCAGTTTCTATCTTTTATTTACCTAGTGTTTTTTTATCAGTTTTATTAAATACATACAGTAGTACTGCATGTACTATGTATACATGTATAGTTAACATGTTTAGCTAATGTGCAATGTTTACATATAGAGTATGATATGTGTACTATGTACAGTATGCATATAGAGAGTTATTGTAAATATGCATACTGAAACCACTTGTGTTTGCCACATTAATGTGTTGGGGCACATTTAAAAAGGTTTATAGAGTATATATAATTAAAAATTAAATAGTGCAACTCACAAATCTTTTTGGCCTTTTATATTTTGGTGTTTTGATATTCTATAGAATTCCTGGTCTCTGTAACAGCTAGTGGCCATATTTGTTGAAATGTATTTATGTATTATTTGGCAAGAGGGTTTCTTCTCTTTGAAGTTCCAATTATTTTAGCACTTATTAAACGGTCCAACACTTGTTACATTGTATATGTATTTCTGTGTTTTGAAATTCTTATATAGTTATATACTTTTATAGTATTTATGTTTTCATGAACACTTATATTCATAATCTTTATTTTAATCTATTGTTTAGAATATTTAAAAATCAGTATTTCATCCTTTACAATATTCATAGCCACCAGAGTTCTCTCAATAATTAGGCAAATTAAGTGGTGCTTTGAAATAAATTACCTGGATCTTTATTCAAAGTAAACCCACATCATAGTTCCATTGGGAGGTATTAATCTGTTTAATTAAATTATCTGATAATCATACTGAAACACTTTAGCGGAGAGAACCACTCTGAAAAGAAAAGCACCAAACAGCTGCCAAAACAGACTTTTGCTGTATCCTTTTGTTATGCATACAGAGAACAATATGAAAGAAATTCATACTTCTTACAGTATGCATTTTCTTTTTTATTTCGACTATGAAATTCTACCATAAGGAATTTCTGCCAAGAGAAGAAAATAAAGTGATATAGCCAATTTAACGAGCAGATTAGATTTCTGTTGCTCAGAAAAGAACCACTGTAACAGATAAGCTTTGCTCATGTATTTATATGCAGTGTGATCTGTATGATTAGACCATTAAGCAAAGCAATGCCTCAGTCAGGAAGCTATTTTTCCTTTGATATAAACACAGGAGAACTTTACTTCCTTTACTTAATATAATACTACTTATAATAATAATAATTGCTTACACTTATATAGTGCTTTTCTGAGCACTCTACTCAAAACGCTTTACAGGTAATGAGGACTCCCCTTCACCACCTCCAATATGCAGCATCCACCTGGATGAGCCATAGTGCACCAGAACGCTCACCACACATCAGCTATTAGTGGGGAGGAGAACAGAGTAATGAAGCAAATTCATAGATGGGGATTATCAGGAGGCCATCATTGGTAAGGGCCAATGGGAAATTTGGCCAGAACACTGGGGTAACACCCCTACTCCTTTCTAGAAATGCCCTTGAATTTTTAATTACCACAGAGAGTCAACAACACTTTTTACAGTATAATGTCCCCGTCACTGTACTGGAGCATTAGGACCCACATAGACCACAGGGTGAGCGTCCACTGCTGGCCCCACTAACACCTCTTCTAGCAGCAACCTTAGTTTTTCCCAGGAGGTTTCCCATCCAGGTACTGACCAGGCTCATACCTGCTTAGCTTCAGTGGGTTGTCCGTTGTGAGTTGCAGGGTGATATGGCTGCCAATCGCTACTGTTATATTCAGTATTTGATGACATTACCATACAAAATGTTGTTTCTAGTTATTACCCTTTAAGTTTACAGTAATCTTATTTATATTTTATTTGTAATAGGCAAACATTTTAGCACTAAAGACTGATGTAGAAAAGAATAATGACAGTGACAAAGAAAGAGAAACTATACAATACATTACTGCTCATTTTAAATGAGAAACTCTCAGATTTTAATTACTAACATGTCATTCTGTAAATTATTTTTAAGTAACAAAAAACAGGAGAGTCTACAGAATATATGGTACTTAATAAAACTGTCAGTCTTTTCAAAAAGAAACTAAATTGCTTTTATAAACTGGAACCAATTGCCTTTGCATAACAAAAGAGATGAATATTTTAAAACAATTTGATAAGTAAGGAATGCTTCAGTTTTATTAATTATACTGTACCTAAGAGTGAAAGAAAACTCTAGGCAAAAATATTTAATCACAGCATGTGTTTTTATAGTTTTAACATACCTGTATTTCCTGCTAACCAATATTCTGAATTATTTCAATTAAGCACTTTGAGTTTTTTCATACAGTATGTACTACTATGTATTGTATCTTTCCACTCTTCCTCTCATTTTGGTGTGCCAATGGAATGATTATTCACCTATATATGCTCGGGAAACACTGTCTCTGGGAGAACCCAATCAATTACAGAACCATGCATTTGTACTCTGAAAACTAATCTCAGGGGGCACTAGGTACTTCACAACCTAGTTTGTGAGCTTCCAAGAAATATTTTTTGCCTGCCACATTGTTGAAATTAATTGAGCTTGACATCTAATCAGCAGTGGAGCCAAATCTTTCTTGTGGAAAAGTAATTTACTTTCTATCAAAAAGGATTTTCCATTTGCGTGCCCCTAGTGCAATTGTTTCAAAAGTAAACAAGAAGTTAAGAGAGAGAGGTGAGAAAGAAAACCAAAGTTTATTTCCTTTGTTTTAAGGTGAAGCTGCATTTTTCTATTCCCAAATGAAAACTGCTTGAATGAAATGGGTAAGTATAACTTTTTGAACATATAAGTGGAATTATTTAAGAAAGAGTTGGCAGAATTGCATTTCATACAACCCAAAATGATACTTTGGAGATTGGTGAGTCTAAACAATTTATCAATTTTTTAAAGTAAATAAAAAATAAACCAATTGCAGCTAATTGAACTACCAACAATTTAAACACATCAAGATACAGCCATTGAGATTATAGAACAGAGGTTACTTAAAAAGCAACAGTTGACAATACGTTGACTGAAAAAACAGTTTCTCTTGAGTTGCACACTGGTGTTAATTTGTAAGTCTCATGCTGTCAGCTTAGGTTCTTACCACCGTTAAAAGTAATTGAAGATGTAAAAGCCACTGGTGAATCACTAAAATTCATTCATACTACAATCTGGGCAAATCAAGCATTTTGAAGCTGTTAGGCTGTACCGGAAGCTAGGCTGGAAAACAGAAAATAGCCCCACACAAAAAAAAGTACATACAGTAGAAGAGATTTTTTAGCAACAGTGCCAGCAGCCTTGCATTAATGAATTATTCAGACCTAAAAAAATCCTGAATGATATCTCAGAAGATCTCCATAGCCCTTTCTAATACTTTCAGAACCTGAAAATAATATTGAGTGGTAATTTGTGGATAATCAGGTGTATAGAGTATCTCCCTTCTGTTCTACATATTTTCACTGTTGTACTGTACACATCTACTAAAATTTACAATTTCGGATCAGAACACTAAAAGTCTCAGGAAGATTTGACTGGGAATGCTTTCAAAGCCTGGTACTCTGCTTTAATGTTTGTTGGTCTAACAAGAACTCAAAATGCAAATAATGTCTTAAAACAATAACAGAAAGTGTGAACGGACTGAAATATTCTTCTCACGAGCGTCATCCCTCCTCTAGAGGGCGCTCTGACCCTTTTGTGTTTTTCATTATCATGTTCACCTGCCCCCTTGTTCCGTTCTTTATTTAAACCCGGTGCTCCAGAACCTCAGGGTTCTGCATTGGAAGACGGACACCCGGAGGCCCGCCTAGCATCAAGTCACCCTATGTCCCTGGCTTGAGGGATTAGGCTTCAGATCGGCACCCTGACCAGTTCAGTCCGGGGCTGGGAGCACCTGGCCTTGTCAGTCCGTTTTAACCTCCTGTTCTGTGCCAGATTCTGCTCCGGATTTTAACCCTGTCTTGTCTTGGATGGATCACCCGGCTTTGGATTTTGGACTGCGCTCGGATTTCCTGTTTGGATTTTCCTGGACTTGTTTGCCTGCGCTCCCCCCTTGCACCTGACCACTGTTCTCCATTCCTTCCTTTCCTGACTGTGTTTTCCCCGTCTTCCAGTCACTTCCGGATTATACCTTCTGCACAGGGTCCTAAACTACGCTTCGTTACAATTCTTGATTTTGTCTGCACTGCTCTGAAGAAAAGCTTACCAATTTCTTACAAATTATTGTGACAAAACGAAGTCTCTGGGGTATTCAACAGAATTGATCTGAAATCTTAGCTAAGAAAATAAAATACAAAAAAAGAAAAATACACAATTTTAAGGGAAAAAAAACTAAATACACAGTTCTCCATGCAGTATTATAAGCATAATGACATTCTCTACAAAAATTGTTTTGTAGTATTATAGATATTTTGCCCCATGGTCAGTTTTATAGAACAAGAGGCTGCTGAAATCATTATTTCTTATCAGCAAAGAACCACACACTGATTCACACAACACAAAAATTCTTCTCACATCTATTGTCAATAATGTGCTTTGTTCTGCAAGAGTGCATGTTATTAAAACTCAAGACCACTGACATATTCATTGCAGGGGGACATTTGAGGGGGAGGAGGGGGAGAGCTCTGTTTATACCTTAGGCAGACAATTGCCATTAGAACCAAAGCTTTCCTTATATTAAAAATGATTCTGATTCTGATTACAATGCAATATGTTAGAACACAAAAATAAAAATAAATCTTGGCAAAAGTTTTTTATTTTCAGAAATCAATTTCAACTTAAGTTGAAAAAGTGATGAGGAAATTCCCATATATTTTGCATTAAAGCTTATTAGTTCTGTTTTTCAATTATTCACACTGTTATGTCTGACTTCCACAAACATAAATGAAATTGAATGACAAAGATGAAGAGCAATCTATTTTACAATTAATTAGTATGCCAATGTTTACTTCAAAACATTCCTCAGGCAGTAGATTGGAAAAGTATAATTGGTTATCCACACGCAAAAAATTTAAAGGTCGTATTTAACTATTGTGATGAATAAGGCCTTGAGCATATTAAAAGATCTGGTAAGAAAACATTTCTTATAAAAACATTTTTAAATGTTTTTTCTTTCACATTTTGGGAGAGAAAGGAAGTTTGTGTTGTTATTGTTTTCATGGGTTTAAAATGAATTTTTAGTGATGTGTCAGCACGTGAAGGAGAAACTCACTAATGTGCACAATTACCAAAGGTATCATTCAAAGTGTGATGATGTGTTGAATTCACAAGAAATGACAATGCCCAAGATCAAAGCGTGATGAACTATTATGGAGTGGATACTGGTTTAACCTGCGTTGATGAGGGCCGACCTCCTGGCCATAGTACAAGGAGGCCAGGAGTCCCATGCAGGGTGACCAAGGGGTAGCTGTAGAGGTGGAGGTGGGATGCAAAAGTCACACATGAGGGAGAGTAGGAAATCCCGTTGGTATTTATAGCGTTTTGGTAGAGGAAGGATGACGGGAGTGATTGCTAATTACTGACAGCTGGGTACGATTGAGCGTGGTTATTGTCATCCCTCCCGAACTTTTGTTATAAACTCCATTTATTAGAGGAGCCCTAAAATATTATCTTGAAAAGCTTAGTTTTTTAAAAATGTTTCCTTAGTGAGTACTCTGTGAGTTTGTTAATACATATAGCAAATGTAACAAATGAACATATTTTGTAAGAAAGAATTTTTAACTTTGTGTCTAACCTTGCATGGGACTTACATTCTACAAGTAAAAATAATCTAAACACAAAACGGCTAATATTGTTACAGGTATAGGGGACTAGGAAGTGTCTTCAGGAGTTTGGATAAAGTAATATCACCCAGCAGTGTAAACATTCCCAGGTTAAAAGCAGAGAGAATGTACAGTATGCTGAGATGTAAGGTCAAAAACAATTGGAAAGTTTACCTTGGTTTACCTAGTTAATTAAATTGTCGGTAAATGATTGACAATGAGCAGTCTGGAAAGGCACCATATCACAGTTAGACAGGAAAAGGATAGAGAAGAGAGTCAGGAGGAGTTGGAATTTGAATCTTGTGCCAGGCGAGACCACCTGCAATACTTAATGATCATCCAGACAAAACCCGATTGAAGCTAGTTAATTAAACCTTACTAGACAGAACTTATTATGTTGTGTTGCTGAGTAAAGATACCTCAGTCAGAGACATCTTTCCTGCTTAGAGATGCATTTTTAGAATACAGATCAAAATAGGCTCCCATTTATTTTGTGGCATCTGAGTTTGCAGAGAGATTTAACTGCAGGTCGTATTGCATTTATTTAGAAGGCATCCTATCCCTTATTTGGCCTTTTTAGGCATTATTTAACAGTGTAATCCTCAGTAGAAGTCTGGCATTTTCTGGGTGATTAGAATGTTAGGCCTCTGAAATGCCTTTATTTGTACATATTTTAAATATGGTGACTTGTGTGTTGCATAGTTTTTGTCTTGTCATTGATAATAGCCATTTGTTTAACTAAGTCTGCCTGGATTGTTACTCTTTTCACCAAAGCTGTACCAGAGAATAAAGAATTCACATGCCTCTATTATACAAACTGCTCAGGTATATTCTAGAGAAATCACTTAAAATTTACAATTCGGAAGTTATGAATACTTAATATACTTACTGACTAAACCTCTCATTAACTTCCTGAATTTCGCCATTTTCTTTACCCCCATTTGTAACAATATACTGTATATGAAAAAAAGGTTTAAATAATGATATTCATAACAAAAGACATTCATTTTGGATTGAGAGATGTAAAACAATGCACTGCACTGTGTTTGTTCTTTTATTTTGACTTTTACCTGTAGTTGTTGGGTGAGTTCTTCCTTTTACAGTTAATGAAATAACAAAATTGTTGGCAAAATGTTAAAGCAATAAAAAGATTACACTCAGATGTGTTTTATATATTTTGACATTCATATTTTAAGTACAACACATGAGGCATCAAAGCACTGAAATGTTTTTAGAGTTTTTATAACTAGCCTCTGTAAAACGTGTACCTGCATTCTCTACCACTTCAGCTGTCAGGTATAATGAGCTCCTGATTGTCCACCTCTGCCATATGAATGCTTCCATATTGTTATTCACCCGTAACTGTTAATATCATTAATTTAGAATTTCATCACATCCCTCCAGCTGAAGGTGAAAAGCATTGAACTTTCATTTTACAAGACTGCACATTTTATCCTGGGTGCCTCCTTAAAGAGATCTAAATGTCATGCAAAGAAATTTGCTAAGGACTAGGCATGTACTGTAAATAGTTGTGATGACCTCTAGTGATAATCTCACATTATCTAATTAAACCCATTATTTCAGAATGCTTCAAGGAATCTGAAAGATTTTAATCCCTATATTTTCAATGAGCAATTTCTGCTACGTATTTTGCTAATTTTGTCTATTAAATCAGTGTGACCAGTTGGGTGTGTTGGTTTAGATAAGCTAACTAGATCAAAAAGCTATGGAACTTTTCTTTACAATTTTAAATGGATTCATAGAGGAAATTAAAGTGATTAATCTATGAAAATCTATGACAAAGCATCAAAAGAATGTGCGCGGAATCTTCACATTCTCCACAATTTTGATAAAAATTCACAGAAGCCAACTGTATTGAAATGTGAAGCAATTTTTAATTTATGTATACGTTAAAACCTCTTACTGTCTGAGACCCTTTTAGCCAATGTCTGCCTGGAATTTCTTCCCCTTAAACATTTTGTTATATATCTGCAGCAGAACATAGCAGGAGCCTGGTTCAGGTCTTAACTTGAAGCTATCCCCCTTGGCTTTGAGTGTGAATAGTTAAATTTATTTCATTTCTTAATGTGTCCACTCAGCAGACAAACATATGAATAAAAACAGCAGGAAAAAAAAATGGTCTTCAGAGGTCAGAATATTCCATTCTAGGCCTGTCAGGTAGATGAATGTGCTTATAGACCTCGTCCTACGTGTCTACTAGATTTGGATAAAAAATTGGGACACATTGATCAATTTGAAAAAATTCTACAGAATGTTTTGTGAAGACTGGACCTTTTCTCGCATTCCAAAATAAATTATAAAAAGTATTAAAAGCAATAACAATAAAATCCATTGCAATTGCTATAAAACCTTTAGACACTGCTAGAGAGCTTTTTTCTGCTGTTAAGTATTGAAAAAAAACCTCAGAGTTGCCTCTTAGGGTGAAAAAAAGGACCACTGATAAGAAACTGATTGATTACCCCTTCTGAGTCAGTGATTGACAGCTAAAAGGCAGGTGAAATGCAGCCTGAGGCTTTTAGAGGAAGTCTCACCCACTCAGGGCTCTTAATGGCTGAAAATACAATGAATGACAGTGTTTTTACCAATCAGGTCACCTTATTTCAAGCGGCCCAGTTTCAAATATCTATCCCAAAGCCAATAATGTTCGTTTTCCTCCAGGCCTGGAGGTGGGTTAGTGTAGCCTTCTGTGGATATATATCGTACTTCTGAATAAGATAAATACATTGGATTGATTGCTTTGGTGTTTTTCGGTTCTGAAAACGGTTTTGCAAAGCTCCGGTTGTCCTTTTTCGATTGATAACAGATTTTCTGTAAAGGTTTTGTGGTTTTGTTGATGTAACATGATGAAGTGAGACGTGCATCTTAAGTAAATATTGACTTAGCTGGAAAGTTCTAGGTTAATGCAATCTGAAGATATGTCCAAAGCTTCTCATTTCTGCATAGAAGGAAAATCAAATTTTAGTTTTAAGGCCCAGCCTGTGTTTTATCTCTTTCTATTAAATTCTGTATACAGATTATCCTATATATTTTTAAGTATTACAATTGCAGTTATATAATTCTGATTCACATTGAAAACATAAGAATTGGTACATTGTTTAAATATTGAGCAGATATACTTATTGAGTGTATAAGCAGTATTGTTCCTGGAGATAACAAAATATCGAGCTCACGTTAAGCAATTTCACAAATACATATCACTTGCTCTGTCTGGTATCTGAATTCATTAAGGTCTGCCAAATGAATTAGGAATTTGTATGAACGGACATTCCAAAAGACTTGATTTTAATTATGGTGAAAGCCTTGTTCTGCTTGGCTGGCACGTCAAAACATGACTTGTTTGTCAGAGAAGTTCAGAGGTTTACAATTAGAAGAGTAGTCCTGAGAAACCAGAAAACTGATTCTGTGATGAACAGGCAGAGGGTCACCATATCAGCCCATAACCATCTGATATTTCCAAATGTTATTCATTTTTGGGTAAGGAATGGCTGACAACTCAGATTGTCATCTATACTTATTCACAACACTTTAATGAGTTTTTTTTTTTGCTGAACACCTGCTTGTGGTTTTCCTTTTCCTAGGACAGCACAAAAGATAAATATATATTACATTCTGGAAAAACCTAGTAATTTCAGATATTTCTTTCTATTTACATTTTATTTGGATATGAAAGCTGTTTGGGTTTTTCAGTATAAGGGACATCATCATAATTCAGTGCTGTTCAGCCAGTACACAGTAATGTGCTAACGCAAAAGCTCTTTGATATAACATGTGAAAGTGTACTAATGTAATACTGTACACTAAAAGATAAAATTGAATAAAACATTTTTATTCATATATTGAAGCATGCAGCTCTGGTGACTTTTGCTGTCTTTTTGCCCAGATAAAAATATTCCCTGAAGTACACCACTTTCTGCTTCAGTCTGTCATTGATAATGGTTTACAAGTCACACAAATATAAAATCACAAATTACTGGGTAACGTGACTTTTTATGTTGTCTGCCAGTGAAAAACAACAATGCTACAGATAAACATCTGCATATCATACATAAACCACTTTAACTAGCAGATGCAAGGAGCTAATTATAACCATTACAGGCAGATCTGGAAACATGCTTTTCAGCATTTCAAAGATGATATGCTTTTCAATTAAGACTTTCATTTGAGACTTACATTGATATCAGTTCTCATTTTCTGTCAAGAATTCTTATTATGATAGACTCCTGAAGGAAAGCAATTACAATAACTGCCTAATACGAGACCGAGTCTTAGTTCAATTCCTGCCTTAATACTGCATGAAAATGTTCAGCACTTCACTTGGTGCTAAGCTTTAGAATCACACAGTCATAAAAAATGACATTGTAATTAAAAATCAATTATTCTGTACAATTATCACAGAATAGTGCTGTGTATATCATAAAATTAATAATCAGAAGACGTTGTGATACAAAATCTAATATAGACAGGCCAATTACCAAAATGGATATAATTTTGACATTACATACATACAAAAAAAATTATGAGCAAGAGGAATAGTCCAGCTACCTAGCAAAGATGGAAAATGTCTGCGATGCCTCTGGAAACCTAAAAGATATACTGGAGTGTTTTCACCCTGGAGAATGTTTAACCAGTTTTCAAAGAAAGAGAAAAAAAGACAAGACTATATTACATGTGACAAAATTAATAAAATCTCCTTTTTGACCAAACGTTCCATGTCATGAAGTCCCTGTTCTATTGGAGAGAGCAAGATTTCCCTTAAAGGTTTTATGATAGAACAAGCATCTTGCTTCCATCAATGCACAGGGGAAGGAGAGAACATTGAACTGCAGAAGAAACTAAGCTCTTAACAAAAAACTGCACTAAAACTGAACTAACTAAGCAATAAGAACACCAAATCTTAAAATGTGTTATGAATGTTTATTGAAAGACTAACATAGAAAGTTTTGTCTTAACTTGCTTATTTGATTGCCCATCACCACGTTGTAGATCAAGCAATTTAGAACCCTGTTCAGACTGAAGAGTTAACCAAAGAGTATCCGCAAAATGAGATGGGGTAGAGGACGAATGCATAAAAAAAGACAAAAAAGAGACTTACTTCAATTTTTAAAGTATTTCAGGAAGCGATGCCATGGAGGATTACAAGTTAAAGTAGCAGAAGTGAAGAGGAACTTGGCTGCTATCTATTTTCCTCTATGTTCCATGGAGTTAAACACTCCATGAAGGTTACTCTACAATAATAATAATAATTGCTTACACTTATACAGTATAGTGCTTTTCTGGACACTCCAGTCAAAGTGCTTTACAGGTAATGGGGACTCCCTTCCACCACCACCAATGTGCAGCCCAACCTGGACGATGCGACGGCAGCCATAGTGTGCCAGAACGCTCACCACACATCAGCTATCAGTGGGGAGGAGAGCAGAGAGCATGAACCCAATTCACAGATGGCCATGATTGGTAAGGGCCAATGGGAAATTTGGCCAGGATGCCGGGGTTACACCCCTACTCTTTTTCAAGAAACGCCCTGGGATTTTTAATGACCACAGAGAGTCAGGACCTGGGTTTTACATCTCATCCAAAGGACGGCGCCTGTTTACAGTATAGTGTCCCCGTCACTACAGAGAGCGCCCCCTGCTGGCCCCACTAACGCCTCTTCCAGCAGACCTTAGTTTTTCCCTGGAGGTCTCTTATCCAGGTACTGACAAGGCTCACACCTGCTTAGCTTCAGTGGGTTGCCAGTTGTGAGTTGCAGGGTGATATGGCTGCTGGCTAGGTTGACTCTAGGTTGACTGTGGCTGGAAACGTAAACTATAAAGTTAATTCTTACTAATCAAGATGCTGCACATAATGCAATGAAACTGCAAGTTTCTACTGCTCTTCTCCTAAGTTGAAAAGACATAAGGGCAGAGTAATTTTCACAAGGTCGTATAAAGCACTTACAGCAGTAACATGAAAGCAAGAATTCACTGGAGCCTTTGTTTTCACTTTACATTTTCCTTTAGAAGACTGCAATCAATATACCCTGAAATTTAGAATCTCATTGTGTTTGGATTTCCAAGTAAAATAAGTTCTGAATGCACTGGCTTATGTTTAACATAAAAATGCCTTTATAAAATGTGATCAGGTCATTACTTTATGGTAAATTAAATAATACACTGTAGGGGACTCCATCCTTGGTCCTTCTAATTCAGCAATTTTTTTACAGTAGGTAACTATTATTATATGTAACCAATTTCTGAACTATTTAACCATGATCACTTAAACAGGTGGTGTGTCTGAATAAGTAATTAAGACCTCATTTGGAATAATAATCCCATCAGCCTTCAGGAACTAGAGTCCCTTTCATTGAATGATTTGCCTTCTTTATTGATTAACGGCTTGAATACTGTACGTTTTTTTAAATAACCAGTTATTTAGGACGACCAACAATCTCTGATACCAAGACTGGACACCCCTTGATATGTCAATACTTATTTTCCAAATAAGGAAGAAATGGAGCACAAATCAGTTTAAAGTTAGAAACAGAGTCAATTTTTCACAAATTGAGAACTTGTACCTATTTTTTTCTGTATATGTATACTGGCCATATGTATATATTCCTTTTCCAATGTATGTTCATTCATAAGGTCCACCTGAAGAGCAGGTCAGTTTATCAAAGGATATAACTGGGTTATAAATCACTTTCAGATTGACAAAGTGGCCACATATTAACATGGCAAAGTTCAGACTGCATGATGCAAATTAAAACAAACAAATGATAAGACTTAATTTTGAAATTGCAGTAAAATGTAATGAGATTTAATTTCAGAGAGTGATATTAAACAAGGTGGCATATGACAAGTGAAATTAGTACATACTAATAACATTTAAGTCATCAAGAAGCAGCACGCTGTACTGGAGTAAAATAAATAAAAATGGCCTTCAAATAGGTTACTATGAGGTATCAGTGGCATGTTAATAAATACAACTTACTGAAAAACATACTGAAAGAAAATAGTGTTATTAAACATTCAACTGAGTTCTAAAGAACAAACAATATTAAAGGGGATAGTAAACTCTATTTTAATATTTTGAGATTTAAAATAATCGGCATCGATGAGTGCATTTCAAACCACAATAAAAGTCAAATGTACTCAGTAACTTGTAAAACCTCCAATTTACATACCAATATAGACTAAATTTCTATATTATAATAATTGCTTATACTTATATAGGGCTTTTCTGGACACTCCTTACAGGTAATGGGGACTCCCCTCCACCACCACCAATGTGCAGCATCCACCTGGATGATGTGATGGCAGCCATAGTGCACCAGTTCTCTCACCACACACCAGCTATCAGTTGGAGCTATCAGGAGGAGAGCAAAGTAATGAAGTCAATTCATAGATGGGGATTATTTGGAGGCCATGATGGGTAAGGGCCAATGGGAAATTTGGCCAGGACGCGGGTGTTACACCCCTACTCTTTTTGAGAAATGCCCTGGGATTTTTAATGGCCACAGAGAGCCAGGACCTCGGTTTTTTACTCATCCAAAGGACAGATTTTTTAATCCAGTTCCAGTATTAACTCTCATTGAAATTCCAGGACTGGATTTTTGGGTATGGTATTTAAGATTTGGGAATTAAATTCTACTGAGATCACTTTTTATTGCACAAATTTGAAGACCTGAAAAGTCTCTAAGTAGACTGACTTTTGTCAGTATTTAACCTGGTGCTCTGTATTCATGTTTACTGTAGAACAGTCTGTAGCCAGTGCAAAAGAAATTGCAATACTTCCTTTGAAGGGATTTCATAACAAGCTTCAACAGAATTAAACTTTGTTAATATGTTCCAGTCTAATGGCAGGTACAGTATAGGGTTTGTCCGTTACATATTTTGCAGGGCTAAGAGATGTTAAAAATATTGGATTGGGGGAAATGTCACTTTACCAAATGAGGCCATTATTTAAACACCATGATTTAAATTAAAGCTTATGTTAAAGAAAATGCACCTCAAACAGCATGAAAGAGAGTTGAAACAGACATTCGAACAGAATCCAAAAGTCCCTATGATTTTCCCATCCATAAAGCTACTGTAGCTCTTAACATAACATGTAGATTATACAGTAGGTGAGTTCCAGTACTAGAAAAACTGAGTAAGAAAAAGAGGACTCCTTAAAATAAATAGTGCTAATACTGTACATCACTATCTGCACCCACAGATTAATATGCATATAACCTTTTTAACCTTGTAATAACCTCTGGGAAATCTTTCTATATGCTTTTTCTGTATGAGGAGAGTGGTGACCATTTTGACCACCTAAATTAAAACAAGGGAAGCTGGCTGTGAACAAGATTTTCAACATACAAAATAAAACAAAACACATGAAAAGTGTCACTATTATTTAAGTACATAACTACTTTTATATTAGAAAACCCAGTACTCCCTCAAATGTTTCCAGCATTCCCTGCTTGTATGACACTGTCCTAAATTGCTCTGTTTGTTTTCTGTACTTAATAATCAAAGGGCACCCAATCATTCAAGCCTGACAGTACCTTCAAAGGCCATAGTCACTGAGTAGATCATTAGTTCAAATACATTTAAATTTCTTGCAATTTATTTCTGAAGTCCTCTGTGAAGCATATACTGTACGTATACGAGACGAATTGCACAGCTGGGAAGACTTGCTGTTGTGATTATTTTAATAACTCTGCAACCCGCCCTAGTTTAGAAACTCAATTGACAAGAGAAGAATGAAATAATGCCACTTTACAACAGAAATCTATGTTTTTTAAGCTAGATATCTCTTATAGTCATGTGTCACATATTTCTTCATGATTTAAGTAGCCATTGGATTACTTTGAAGTGTATTTGTATGTCTTTACATTTCTTTTTTGCTTAAACCTCTGTCCAAACTACAGGTATATTTAAAAATGCATCGTTCAGTTTCAAAATCACCTATTCCTTAACCTGTTTTTTAATTTTTTTACCCACATTTCCAGTTAATTATGCTATATGTAGGAAATATTGTGTTTTTTCCCATCAGTATACAGTATATGAATAATTGTGGGTATGAATAATTGTGGATGTTACATTATACAATAAATAAATATTTAAACAAGGTGAGGGGGGGGAAGCTTTTAGTCACATAAAGACAGTCCAACATTGTTAGGTGCACTGATATGCTGTTTAATCTAACACATCCAAAGCAGAAAGAAAATGTAATCGGCATCATTAAACCATCCAAGCATGAACTGTGTGCAGAGGGTCGGTGGACTAATTTTCTCCTCTTTCAACGCTGGAGCCTTGGAATTGATTTTTTAACAAGAATTGTTATTTTTTCTTTTTGTCTATATTTGTTACATTTCAAAGAATAAGAAGCTGTAGTATTAACCTTGGGGTGAAGGGAATTTACACTCAAGTTCAAGGGCTGGGGTCATTAACTTTTGTTTTACAACTAGCAAGAAGTTTTCTAAAAATAATATTTCAGCTGTTATTCTTCAGTGACTATCCTAGAAGTTTAGCAATCCTAAATAATGTTTTAAGAGGCTTTGTAAAACCTTAGGTTAATTGATGTTATTATTCATTATTGAACTTATAAACATTGTTCAGAGACTACCCTGTTACTGAGAAGGATCAAATTTATTTTTGATCCTTTGAATGAAGCATTCAAAGCACTTGTTAATTTCATTAAGACAAATAACTCGGATCCATTCAAGAAAATCCTTCAGATGGTGTTCGTCACAACAATACCAATTTATCAATATCACTGAAATTCAGATTTGTGGTAATACAAACTTAAAAAGTACATAAACACTTTTTACAAATAGATTACAACCAAAGTTCTATGTACTGTAGTACAGAAAGCCTTTTGTGTAAGGTGTATTTTTACTAAAGCATGAGTATGGTTTCTTCACCTTAGTTTATTACATTACAAATAAAGAAGTGGTGACAATAATAAAACAAATATAGAACAATTACACCTTTATTCTGTGATTTTATTTTTACTTTTAATTTTCACACTTGCATCACCATGTCTCTGTATTGAATTGCTCAGGCTATCCACTCTCATTTGTAGTTTCTGTTTTTGAACTTTTAAGACCCAGTTGCATTTGTTATTCAGGCAGCTTGACGGATTGAATAAGACAGCACTGTCATCTTATACCTCAAAGCCAACAGCTTGCTTTCTACTTAGTATCCCTGCTACTTCCCTTGAGGGATATCGTGTTCTCAGAGAATGTCACAAGTTCGGATAAGGTCCTGTCCACAAGACATATATAATCAGTCTAATCTGTTTGTATTGGCATTCTCAATTTGTCATCCCTTTACTGTATCCTGCAGTATGCATTTCCCTCAGATCCATTCAAAGGAGATCAGACTTGGTCTTTCCCATGCTCTCATTACCAAACGTAACATAACACAGATCAATATTTTACTCATTGTAATGTATTACTCATTTGGATAAATTAAAAAAAAATACTTAAATGCTTGTTTTTGGAAGGGAGTGGATTGATGAATGTTCTAATGTAATCCATCTTGACATAATTTGATATCTTTAGAAGTATCAAGGGCTCTGTATTCCAAGCAGTTACCTGTCGGTTTGTACTTCTAGTAAACCTGTTATGCCCTGAGGTTTAGAGCTCCTAGTCCTCTGTTTCTAAGGGGACTGATTACATTCGCACAAGGAGCTGGAATTCTGTACCTGGGCTGCTATCTCCATGGAGTTTTTATGTGCTTCCCATGTTCATGTGGATTTCCTCTGGATGCTCCAGTTTCCTCCCACAGTCCAAAAGCATATTGGTAGGTTAAATGCCTTCTGGGAAAACTAGCCTTAATTTTCCCAGCCTTAGGTGTGTTGTGGGTGCATGTCTGTGTCATCACAGCTACGGTCAGGCATCCCATCCAAGGTGTACCCTGTCTTGCACCCATTGCACCCGGGTTAAGCTCTGGCCCCCCAATGACCCTGAATTGGAAAAAAGTGGTTAAAAATGGATGGATATAAAGTCAATGTAGTTTAATCTGGTATACAGTAGGAAAAAAAAAACAGGAATTCCTGCTAACAAGTCAAGATTCCAGTAAAGGAGAAATAGGTGGCAAACAATAGTTCTATTGAACAATCTAGCAAGTTAGCCAAAGTCCAATATTCAAAGTACATTTCCAAAAGACCAGTTTTGAAGAACATACTGTACTGAATACAGATTATGTAGTGTTTCAAAGTATGATTTTATGTTTGCAAGAAACTTAAATCTAAGTGATTTATCGGTAATCATAGTCTTAGCCATACTGGATTTACGTTCAAATATAGTTTTTTTTTAAAAAGACATAACATCACAGTTGTATTCTAATTTAGAAAAGGTTTCCCTGTAGATAGTGCATTTGAGACTTAAAGCACCCATTTAATTTTGTGCAATACCACATACAGTACCAAAACCATTATACCAAGAAATACCTTTTTTCAGAATAATGTCACCTTCTGAATATGAAGTAGCAGATTTGATGCTTTGCCAGTCATGCCAAATCAAACTGCAGGTTTAATTTTTCATTAGAGCGGAGTCCGGGGATTATTTTCACATGAAGAATCAAAGTGAATTTTTGGTTTCATAAACTAGATTGCACAAACATTATGATGATGATGATGCAGTCTCACATACTAATGATGGGTTAGTTCTAATTGTCGACCTGGAATAGCAGATATAAAAAGGTGACTGTGGTACTTCTGGTGCTCCCATAAAATGCATTTATTTTGATAATAAATAAGTTAAAACAAACCTTCCTAGTGATAAAAATACAGATATTGATATAAATGGGTTGACAAGCAATACAAAGGTAAATTTATTAACTGTATGTTGTTTTATGTGAATAGCTATTGTTCTTTGGTCACACCTTTGGGTTTTCTGTAGTATTTAAAAAAAGGTTAGCTCTATACACGTGTTTCAACAGGCAATGTTGTTAAATGAAGAAAGCACCTAAATCTTCCGATAGCCAAAGTATTTCAGAAAAATAATATCCATAGAGGACACTGTAATGTTAAATATTTAACAGGACTTTCTCTAATGGCTTTCAAAATAGAAAAGTAAAATTATATCTAAGAGAAATATTGATTCGAGCAGATCAAAAATGATATAGAACGAAGCTGATATATTCTAGATCAAAAGGTTCTTTGGAGTTGCATGGTCTCTCCAACTACATGTCTGTGAATTTAAATGAGAAATTGAGGCGTCATGACTATGATCCTGCTCTGTAGGGTTTTATACATATAATAAAAGTCTAAATTCCAATCATTACAATTACTGTCAGCACTAAATTGATGGCAGTAGCAGTAAGGTGTTGATTTAGTGCAATTGAATACTTTTAACAATTTGTTTTCTACAAAAGTACTGTATGTAGTATATGAAGTATACCATATTTGGCATTAATATCCAAAACACCTTCAGCAAGTTCAAAGATCTTGTCTTGTTGAAGATATACCTGTGAAAGGGATGTAAATCTCAAACCCTGGCCTATTGTTAAATAAACTGCAGACACGGCATCGAAAAAACCCTTTGACACAATTGGAAGCTACATAAGAGGGCATTTTAAAACAAGAACAGGAGGGTCTTTGTTATTCAAAGGGGTGTGGGAGCATAGAAATAGTTATCCAACCGTGTTGTCAAAGACAATACCCTAGCTTCTATAAAGAAATGGCTCGACGATTTGGATCAATTACATACTTACTTCCAAGTAGTTTAGATGGGTCAATCTTCAGTTGTATGTTTTCATCTGCAAAACTGGTTAAAAATCAGGGGATAAACCTAACATTGCTTACAAACTTAACAAAATCTCTTACAAGCGTTAAAGCCACTGAGATTGGCACTAACTACCAAAGAGGGTAGACAAATCAAATGGCCCCCTCTCAGTTATGCCCAAGCAGGTGGCGGCTTGCAGCCCTCAGTTGCCCTGGGAGACTGTAATATTCCCACCAGAGATCCCAGCTTTCCCAGGGAGCTGAGGCTCAGGCAGGGAGCGTTTCGGTAAGGCGCCCTCCCCCTACCAGACAGGTACCCAATCATCCCATTAACTCTTCACTAGTTCCCCAGACAACAGTGCTTCCCCAGTGCTTCCATTATTTAACCCCCTTAGAGGATCAGCTAGCCTGATCTCAAACTTTGATCCCAATACTTTGCTGACAATCGCTTGCTTCTCCTCCATGTCCTGCCAAAGACTTTGAACCTCTGAGAACTTCCAGACACTCCAAGTGGCTTTTTCAGCTGGTCTTTAGAAGCTGTCTTTTGTTTTGTAGGACTCTCGATGAGCTCTTGTGAAATTGTTCTTGCAAACCTTTATGTGCTTATGAAATGAAATTATTTCTACAAGCCTGTGCCTCCCTTTCTTGATTTTGGCCTTCATACCGACATATTTTCTAACTAGGCATAAGACATTACCAATCATGGCCTCCTAATAATCCCCATCTATGAATTGGCTTCATCACTTTATTCTCCTCCCCACTAATAGCTGATGTGTGGTGAGCATACTGGCGCACTATAGCTGCAGTCACATCATCCAGGTGGGGCTGCACATTGGTGGTGGTAGAGGGGAGTCCCCATTACCTGTAAAGTGCTTTGAGCGGAGTGTCCAGAAAAGCACTGTATAAGTGTAAGGAGCAATTATTATTATTAATCACATGCAACATTTGTATTATTATCCAACAATCAAGCGAATGAAAAATGGTTTTAAAGAGCAACAGTTTTGTTTAAGATTTAATGATCAAGCCCACACTGGGACGAAAAATAACTTTGGACTGTCTCTCTTGGCACTGCTTTGAGATGGTTGAGAACAGCTGGGGAATTAAAAGAATTAGTGGAGCAAGGTAGTGGCTGTCTTCCATGTCCCAGGGCCTTGCCAAATACCAGGATTTAGAACATCAAAAAGGACACTTTCATTCTTGGTATGCAGAACTTAACCAACTCCAGGGATTTGGTTTAGAAACCTCACAATGTCCAACAGCTCTGTTGTACTGAGTGAAAAGGATTTTAAGGAGCACTAATGCACAGCTGCCAAGATAAGAAAGACCTTCAAGTTCTAAAAGCTATGTGCGTAGAATATATTATATGACACTGTGCATGCATTCTTTTAGGGAAATTTTTTAATAATTATGTCAGTCTTGCCTACAGTATGTACCACTATAAAAAACATACTGTATAGATGCTGAATGGATATTTGCAGCTCCAGTGAAAACATCCTTATAAGAAAAGGTAATGAATTATTTTAAACTAAACATGTGTACTAATCAGGAAGCTCTAAACTGACTAGGCAGTGTTTTCACTTTACAGAGACAAATGTGTATTGACTAAAATATATTTAACATCTTTAAATTTCCGGATTTAGCTTTTACCTGCTTTATAGTCTTCTGGGCCTTGCTGTCTTTGTTGTAAATGAAATTCTCATTTGTTCTTCAGCTGGTTTTTCCTTGACTTCACTGGACACTTTTTCTACTCAGTAAATTATATACATAAATGAGGTCTGAAGGCACAACCTATATTTAGGTACTCCTAAAAATGCTTATTTATTAATGTATTTTCACTGATTGTATTTCAAATAAATGTTTTCCAGTTTCTTTTGTTTTATGTGACAATCAACAAAGTTACAGTAGTTACTTTCCTACACTAATATCATTTACAATGAGAGTAAAGCAACCAATTCATGTTTCCAAAGGACTGCAGCTTGGAGTATTAATCATCTGCATTTAAACTGACAAATATCAATGAACATGTTTGTGATTTTTTTTAATGAGTTGGTATTTGCTGTGTGATGGACTGGTGTCCCATCCAGGGTGTCTCCTGGATTGCACCTATTGCTTGTCGGGATAGGCTCCAGCTCCCCTGCTACTCTGTATTGAATGAAGCATTCAATGGATTAAAGGATGGATGGCTGGTGTTAACTTTAAGGAAATTAGAGGGTGAGAAATAAACTTGAAAACCCTACTCTCAATCTACTCTCTAAATTGAACTATGAAGCTATAGTCAGGAAACTGTTAATATAAACATTTAAAGTGTTAATATGACACCTGAAGAAGGCTCCATGGCCGAAACGTTGTGTTCTCTTTCTTCTTTTTTTCAGCATGGAATAAACCTATTACTTGTTCCTTTGCAGCCTACGCATGCTGACGCAGCTACCCACCTGAAATATAAACATATAAACATTATTTCTTTATGACAGTGAAAAAATCGTAATCTTTAATGAGGCAAGGCATAGGCCATTGCATGAAATGGATGAGATCTGGAACAGTCAGCAGGGTATGGTACAGCACACTCCCATGGTGACAGAACAAATAAGCTACTGCATTTTAGTAGCTTGAATGTTTTCAGCATCAGATTAAGCATATTTTCAAGCCATATTAAAATGGTTGACTCTGCATGTCATCTAGAGGCATGGGTGATTATTTTTGCAATCCATCCTCTCTAAAATGGTTCACACAGTTAACACAACAAAAATTAGAAATGAATCCTGCTTTAGCAAAATAAAAGTAAATTTTCAATGTTTTTTTGTAACATGAATAAATCCAAACTCAAACATTGTAAGGCTACTAATACAGGGAATCAGTTAAACAAATCTGCTGTAAAGCTAATACTGTACTGCTCTCTGTCCCTTTGGTAGTGTTTCAAAACTTAGAAGATTTTTGAAGCTTCTGGAAACTTAGAAGTCCTCATATTCTGGAAGTCATCTTGATGGGCACTGGATGTAAAAGGAAACTGCACACAGAAGCATTTGAGATGATATCATTAATCATCTTCAAGAAAGTCAGTTGATTGATGGAAGGTACAAAAAATTTGCTAAAACCTATTTTCAGTTACTATTACAACTATACATATTTTGCTTGTCTTTGTGTGCTTTGAAAATGTGATGTACAGGACTCCTTAAGCATTGCATGAATATTGATCCTACAGCTCAAACAGACTAGACGTGTCAGTTGGTCTCATTGTTTCTTTTTTATTTTACATTTGACTTGTGATACAAATAGTGGCATAGGTTGTATAGTTTCTGACAAAGATGTACAAATAAAATGGGAAAACTGCTTTATAAATATGACACTTACAGTACATAGCACTTAAATACAGTTAAAAAAGTTAAGCTGAGGTATGGAATTTCACCAGATTAAATTACTTTTTTAATGCTGTCAGTTTATCATGGAGCAGAGTATTACTTTTGGGAGAAAAATGACATAACAGATTAACCATGCCAGATTTAATGATCATTATTTCTTATAATGTTTCTATAAAACTATTTCAGAAGTTTAATTTTTGTAGCCCACGATTTTCTCCCCAAGCTCTTAAACAAATCAAACGCCCCATGCTCACTTATTTAATCTTGTATGCACCCTTAAACACTACAACCAGGCTGAAGCCCTGTCAGTTAGGCAAATAAATTGAAATATGCTGGGCATATCATCTCTCTCACCTCTCTTTCTAATTCTTTTCACAAGCCCCCACCCTCTCTGTTTCTATTTCTTTTTGAAAATGGGACCTTTCATGGTTTAGACTAGTGATAAAAAGAGTGGAATAGACTGTAGTATTTAGTAATATATGAAATACTAATATTTAGATGAGTATTATATTTAATGATGGTGAAAATGACAGATTTTTTTATTTTAAATTCATCCCTTAATTCATGAACTCTTTAAATAATACAAATAATAATGTTGTTTGGAATTCATACACAGTACCATAGAACTCTACATGGAAAAACCCCCCTATGGTTTTAGTGAAGGAATAAATCAAATAGCTGTAGTAGTTCATTAGCTGAACCCTGAAAACTGAATTGCCTTTTTTTCTTTTTTATTGTATTGTAAGACTGCTAGCAAAAGCAATATTGCTTGCAGATTTATTTTAGAGAAAAAAAAGTATTTTCAAATAGCACATTAGTTCGCTTTTTTAAAGAAGTTTTATTTCTTTTATGTCTCTCCTGTTCTGCAAGTGTTGTGAAAAGAAAACAAATCAATAAACAATTTATTTTTGTTACTATTTTTACTATTCTACTCCATGTATACATTTAAAAAGAATAGTGATGTCATAGATCAACATGCATCCTGCAAAGATATTGGACTTTTTCATCAATTCAGCAGGTCGGCTTCTAACCATTAAGGCTTCCAGAAATGGTCAGGAGTGATTGATGTTATGAAGGAGACACTGCCAGATAACCACAGGGGAAATGATTCTGTGAACATAATAGTTTTCTAGTTGATCAGAAACAGGCGATACAAAATGTTACAGGGAAGCACTTTCCTCTGTACAGTCTAAGGGTTCACTTGAGGTAATGGTTAAAGATGCCTGACGTATGCAGTCAACTAGCCAACATGAATAGTTAGATGAGCTGAATGACAGGTGCCACCAACTCAACAGTGCTGGATTCACAAATGTTGCTAAACAAACAGTGATAATAAATTCTATAAATATATTTAGATTAGTATGACATTTTCCATTAACAAATAGTGAGTCATATCTATATTAATGAATAGTTCTCTCCTGCTGTTTTGTTCATAAAGTTCAACAATAACACAGATGCATAAAAGCAGAGATCTGTGAGGGTGACAGGGAGAGTCTGCTGTAAGTAAACAAAACAAAGGAAGCAATCCTAAGCAATTCCAAGCATACTATAGCTGTCTTCCTCAGTCACTTTCTTGCCCAGAGTGAAAATGTGCCAAAGTGAGGATGGGCTTGAATGGGAGAGAGGACAATGCAATTCTGCAGTACTAGAATCTATCACTAAAGGAAGTAATCTGACCCATGTCACTGTCTCTATTATCTGACAGCAGATCAACAGATTGCCTTGGACAAGGTTTTTGGGTTTCGTTTTTTTTGTTTGTAGTGGAATACATGAACAACTATAAGGGGAAGGCAAATGTTATTTTTGTTATTCTGCAAACAAAATTGAAACCTTTTACTGTATACTTTGTTTTTACACAACATTGTTATCAATAATGTATCAAAATATAATTAATTTAACAACTAATTTCTTCAACTCAGCCCCAGTGTTGCAAATTTTAATTAAGAATCTGTGATACTGGTAGCTTTGTCGTTATTTAAGTAACTTTGTCAAGAGTGCAGAAGAACACTTGCTTGCTGTAGAATAGACACTTATTAGAGTATAGTAATTCAGAAAATATTGAAAGGTAAAACATCGATACCCCTGAGACCTATGCTAAAACACATTTTCAGTAAAATGTGCCAGGTTAAATGCTTTAATTGTCCATAAACTGTAGTGCTCTGTGGTGTAGTCCTTGAGCAGTATTTGATTTCTATGTGGTGAGATTAATAAAGCTCATTTGTTCTACATACAGAGCACAAGTGCACTGAATGTAATTGCAAATTAGAGATTTGCATTGTGTTTCAAATTGCGTTTGTCTTGTTCCATTTCCATTAACTCCTAAGAGGACTCAGGGTGGAATAAGAGGTAAATTCAAATTTAGTCTGGGACCAAAGAAAAATCATTGGGCACTGAATACTGAATACCATAACATACTACCATATCAGAATCTGGTTTAGCTACAGTACAAATCACTATGCTAATTCGCAGTTCAAGTTTCTGTGCATCCACTTCTGTTGCTACTAAAAAAATAAAGATTGCATGAGCCAGACTAGGGGCATGCAGAAAGTTTTTACCGGACATTTGCCAGAGTAGAAATCAATGGCTCCTGACCCAGTAAATGTATATAGAACAGTTTTTATTCATAATAATTGTTTTATGAGGTAAGTCTGGAAACAACTACCAGGCCCATTTTATCAAAGCTGACACTCTAACTTCTTTCAAGAAATGAGATCCTTAGATCACTTAACTGCTAGCAACCAAGCAAGCCAGATGGGCTAAAAGACCTCTTCCAGTTTGTAACATTTCTTACATTAGAACCTTCCTTCAAAGGTTTTTTTTTAATTTAATATGCAGGAGAATTTGTCCAGCCCTACCTTCTGTCTTCCCAAATCAACTGAATCATTCAACCTTTTTGAGAAGAAGCTTGCAAGCAGGATTATTTCATGTAGGACAAACCCATACCTTGTATACATTTCAGAAAAAAATCTATGCAGTTTGTTAGTCTGATTGAATTGACAGGAATCAATAAGGAAAACAGCAGGTGTACTGACCCCAATTAAGACAAGAGGTTTCATTAAGCTTTTCAGTAGTAGCTTATTAAAATATTTGGAAACGTACTGTATGAGAAAATGTCACTACTTTCTTTTTAAAAATATAATGAGGTAAGGCCAGTGCCATTTGTTCAGTATGTAATGGGATATGTACAAGAAAACAACTTTTGTCTGCGCAATTCACTTTTATGAGATTTAGTTTATAAGTATTAAAGTTTTCATAAGTGCATTTTACATATTTGACCTATTTATAATTTTACTTTTAGAATCATATAGCAGACAAAATGTGAGTGCAAGAAAATATTAAAAAGTAATACTGAAGTGAAGTGATACTGAAATTAAAAACAGTTTACCTTTATCATTAAAAACCATGCATGTTGTAGAAAAAGTTGAATGATTATTAAATGGAAGTTATTAACTGAAGTTCAGGAGAGATAATGAGTAGTCAATCTCACACAGCTGGAGCTAATCACCATCATGACCAAACTAGTCGCATAAACCAAACTCAAACACCTCCCTTTGCATAATCTCAAGCATCCCTCTTCCGGCCCACCTCTCCCTTGCAGCTGCTCCTTGTTTCACTCAGTCAGAACAGGATTCAAGCCTATGAGTTATTCTGAGAAATAAAATAGAGATCATGCATCAAAACAAAAAGTTACTGGAAGTGGGTCAAACTGAACTAAGCCTCAAACTTTATACTTTTTTACAACTCGCCATCCCAACAGAGTGCTGGAGGCCATAGGAATATTTTTAGACATTAAGGACAAATTCCCCCACCACCAAATATGACATTTGTGAAGAGAATGTGCAAAGATCTTTCACTGTGTTCTTGTAGGATTGTGTAAAAAGGGTGAGAGAAAAAAAACAAAGTTCCAACATGCCTAAGGGGATAAAATCAATTACCAAGAAATCCAATGGAAGCCCTTAAGCCTGACATCCAGTTTGATACCTGAAGCAATGTTTCAGAAGCATGAAGAGGTGCTAGGGTCTAGCAATTATTGAAAAAGAATCGATTAGATCCCCCCTAGTATACATGCATTGTAATTATTGCACTTCACTTTTCAGTACATTTAAGTCAAACTGTACATTTGTTACTGTACAGTTTAAAAAACGCATTACAGCAAAAAGAGGGAAGATACTGTAAGGGATTTGTATGTTCTCCATCTGTTTGCATGGGTTTCCTCTGGGTGCTCTGGTTTCCTCCCACAGTCCAAAGACATACTAAAAGGTTAATTGGCATCTGGGAAATTGGCCTGGTGCATGTGTGTGCAGTGCATGTTTGTGTCTGTGTGTGCCCTGCAATGGACTGGCGTTCTGTCCAGGGTGTATCCTGCCTTGCACCCATTTCTTAATAGGATAGGCTCCACTTTCTCCATGACCTTGTATTGGATAAAGTGGTTAGAAAATGGATGGATGGATGGGATGGATTGCAAAATCAAAGCAATTGTTTTACAATTATTTTGAATTACAAATATTAGATTAAAAGTATTTGAAAAACATTTATTTCAGGTAAGGATCAAGGCAACTAGAATCCTAAGAAACAGGCAGCAATGTATGGCTACACCAATGAGTGGACACCAGTCTGTCAAAGGACACATTCTCACAAACAAGCACACAGAGACACTTTAGAGACAACATTTAACCTAGCCAGCTTGTCTTTGAGCTTGTACAGCTTGTACATGAAAACCTCTGTAATTATAGGGGGATCTGAATAAAAAAGATGCCTAAATCCAACCCAAGAACTGAAATGCCACTGTACTAATTATGATGTTGTGTTGCATTTTCAGCACATATGACATCTAGAGTTACAGGACCTGAAATAATGTAGAATATTTCAGAATCTATGTATTTTATGCAATGACAGTATATTTCTGTAAAAATGGAATGTAAAGTTAACCTAAATGCATTTTTACCTAAACATAATCATACAAAGTTACCAGAAACAAATATCATTTCAGGTTGGCACCTGGTGCTTGTAAGGTTTTCGACTCTCAGAAGATAAAATGGCTTGGGATCTTTGAATTTTTTTCAGATTTTAGTTAGTAATTGAACATGATAGAATAAATTTAATAAAATGTCAGGTATGTGGAAACTGAAAGGTATTGTATTACTTTATGCTATCCCATTTAAAATACACATTGCATCTTTCAATCAAGAAGAAGAGAGGGGAAGCCTAAAACACATCAGAAGCAGTAAAGAAGATGAATTGCAAAGATTTGCCAATTACTTTTCATCAGCTCCAGTGTTACTGCTTCTTACACGGGAAATGCCAAACCCAGTCATCAGTGTGCAAAATAAGATTCCCCTGATCTGTTCTTGACACTTGTATCTGTGTCTTTGACAGAGAATTAGTATTTTTTGTAACTTTGAGAAATATAAAAGGTACAAAGTTAGACAACTGATTTTAATTTTCATTTAAAGAAGCAAATCAGCCTGAAGCAGAATTTAGGTGCCATTGACCACTTTTTCATGTTACAGATGCTAAACAAATCAGGATATCAGTGCACAAGTAGATAATAGTTCTTAGATTAAAAAAGAAGAAGCACATTTGTTTTTCAAGATGTCTTACAGAGATTTGGTTGACTATATTTTCTCTGTTTCCATTGTGCCTTTTATAATAGCAGAAACATTTTTCATAGACACATCAAACCATTTGAAGTTAATCCAGTTTCCTTTTGAAAGAAGGAGAGTCCTCAGATTGCTTTATGCTTTCCATTAACAACAGTCTATATATCATAAATGTAGCCCATCATTCACTCCATAATTTTTAATGATTAATAATCAATTAATAATTATTTTAATTATTGTTTTGTCACAGCTAAAATAATTTCTGAGAAAGACATAATTATTAAAAATGAGGAGCCTCCCCAGTGCAAATTGAGCCCTATTATCCAGATGCTGCAGGTTCGAGTCTAGGTCATGCTATTAGCCTACTATGACTTTGATTTCTAAAGCTGCAGCACAGAAATGGCTGGGCACCCCTGAGGATAGGATGGGATGAGTCAGACAGGGCTCTCTTGGCTCTTGTTAAACAATGACTGTGGCCTCCAGCGCATTTGAAGTTTTAGAGTGCTATAGGAGAGGGATGCACTTCTCTTCCAATTGGCACTGAACCTTACGTACAGGGCTGTGTTGCCAGTGATGTATTAAAGGATGAGTGGCTCAAAAGAGGGAGGGTCGGAGGAGTCAGCCAACACCTCCTCTTTCTCCCCTGCATCGTCAACAGAGACATGAAAAATACACAACTGACAGTTCCACAACTGAGTGTATGACAAAGTAATATTGGGTATTCTAAATGTTAAATATATACATTCGTTTTTAATTATTGAAATAATCATGTTAGAGAATTACAGATAATGTAATTAAAATCTGTGAAAAACAAATGCATGAAATTAACTTAAACCATTATAGAAATCTGTGATGCTAAAAAGTGCTAAAAAGGCCAAGATGACAATTACCACTGAAATTTAGCTAAATTTGCCTTTTCATTCGTGGTTCCAATGCTGAAAATAAGAGATTAGAACATATAGAATGAAAGTTTTCAAACTTTTGATTTTTGACCATTTTTGACAGGCGAGCAAACAGCAAAATTGGGCCAAATTTCGTTTTCTAGGAAACAACAAGACAACACTTTTCCTGCATTTCAAATACATTCTAAAGCACAGCAAATGCATCAGAAAATGTCTAGCTCTTGAGGAAAACCTAACCTTAACCCTTGCTCGGGCACTTCTGGACTACCGTATGTTGAGTAATCTTGCCTAAAAAGTTCCATGCTAAGGAAGTTCCCCAGATGACTCCAAATAAGTCAGAAACATTGCAAGGCACAGTTTTAAACATTTTAAAATGATCTGCAGTGAATCTTTTTGAAAAGAAAATAAACAGTGAACCTGTTTGGAATTCCCAGTTTTTTTATTTCTTTTGTAACCTGCTGCTGAAATGGCATATAAAATATGCACGTTCTGTGCCATTTACCTGTTAGTATTACAATTATGACTAAATTTTTTTTATAAATTTACAGATTCATTCTTGGTGTCAAAAACAAGAGATGTAAAATGTAAAAAATGTAAAAAACAAGAGATTTCAGTATATACAGTAGAAGGAAAGTTTTCAATCTTTAGATTTTTTACAGTTTGTGAGAGGCTCATGGTCTTTCAAAAACTGTAAAGTTGGACCTTGTTTTATTTTCTTTTTTAAAATTAATCCTAGTTGTTGGTCTAACCATATTCTCTAATACTGCTGGAGTATATATAGAAAAACGTACCTCAAATCTGCGTTTAAATGACTCCAAATTAGCCAGAAGCTTTTAAAGTGGCAGTTTTACAGTTTTTAAATGTACTGTACCTTCTGTGATCTTTTTTATTAATTTTCTAATATTCTTTTTTGAAATGTGCGGCTGAAGTAGCATTTAAAATAAGCATTCTTTATTTCCTTTAATGGTTAGAATTACATTTTAGAAAAAATTCAAACCTTGCCTAAAGGTCAATAAAGTTACCTACATGACTCCATATTTCTGACAATCACTTAGAGTAGTAATTTCAAGTTACAGTACTGTCAAATATGCTTTTATATGGATGAAATAAAAAAGCTGCAGTACTTTAGTTACTTAAGAATATTTTAAATTATTGTAATGTCATTTGTAATGCAAATTTGTTTGCACATTTATTGTAATATTTATGGAAACCCTTTCTGTTTTGAAGAAAAATAATCAGTGTGTCACACTAATGTTCCTGAGAAGCCCAGTATAGAATTGATTTATTGGCTTCTTCCTCCATTATTACCTTTTTAATTACATCATCATCCTCTGAAGGGAACCCCCTTCATTGGTACATGTTAGCGTTTGAAGAATGATGACAAGTATATTTGTTTATTCATAAATAATTAATAATATTCATAAATATTACAACATATCCAAACCTCATTGAACAATCTCATGATTTATTGTAGAACAGAATTACAGAAATTAAACATACGAAATGCATTCCCTTCTAAACACATTTTCCCTCAGTACGTATTTACACAGAAATGATGTTTCTTGGCTGGCGGCAAGGCTATGCAAATATGCTGTTACAATCTCAATGTGATTTCCCCTCATGGGTGTACTTCTTCGTAAAGGTGAAGAATAGGGTTCAAACAGCTAGCCTCAGAGTGCTGCATTTGTAACACAGTTGGAAGAAGGAAGATATATAATGTCATCTTTCTTCAGCTGGCCCAAGAAATCTATTACTTTGTGGTTTTTGTTTTGCCATTAATCCAGGCCAACTGGTGTAGCTATGATTTAGTTTTTTTTTTCTTGTCTTCTTGAAGTGGCCAGATTAATTTTGATCTGCCTAATGGATTTACACAAATGCATACATTAAAGCAAATGAATGTGTGTAAACAGCACTGACTAAGATAATTCTCATTATGATACTTCTTTACATTAATATAATTCACTTCATCCCAAAACACTTAACATTTTTATGATTGTAACCTCTTTTTCCACCACTGAAATGCAGAGTTTGGCTTGGTGACATGTAGTAATCAGCACATGCAAGCAGCTCCATTCCGCAGCTAAGGAAAAGCAAAACCTATCTTGCAGGTTGTGCTGATATGAAAGACACCTTAAATTAATAATAATAATAATCTTTAGAATAAGTTATTCCTGATTTTTAAAAAATCTTCAAAGAAAAAACTTAGGTTGGTCTGTTTCATGCGGAAGAAAACCAAAAGCAAAGCAAATATGCTAGAAAGTTCATAAAACAGTAACATATAATTTCTGTACTTTGCATGTTATATGTCTTCATATTACATTGCTCTGATTAAGCAGGGCTTTGTGGATTACATGTTTTTCCAATTGACCTTTCCTTGTATATATAAAATGAGTCACCAAGTGAGTTGCTTAATTGGTAGATTTAAATAAATGTGTTCATAGTTTTATGTAATCAACAAGACAACAAAAAACTGAAACTTGTCATGCTTTTTTCCCAAGATAAAATGCTTATTTAAAAACATGTTGAAAAAACATCTTATAAAGCTCATATCACTCTCTGGTAAAATCACCAATTCCAGTTTTATCATTTTATTTTACAATGTGCAAATAAAGGTGAAATAAATTCTGATTTAATGTGATAGGTTAGGGGTTTATAGGCCACAAAATATTTGGAAAGGTTTGTATAGATCTTCTATAAACACTGTATACAGTATGCATTATGAATACCTTTATGATTTTGCCATCTGTGACACACAAGTGTTCACAGCACACATTACAGTCAGAACCTGTTTTTTTCTTCCTACTGTGTATTTATGGACAATTAATAGGGTTTGAAAAATGTAAGCTGTTTGTTTATGGCAGTCTGAAGCTTTGGACTAACATCATGTGTTGGACCTATCATGTGGAATTCAAGCATTGGATTTCTGCCAAAGTGCAGCAGCTCTGTAATGTGGATTTGCTTAAGTCCACTGGGGGATGAGGGAGAATATCACTTCACTTGTAACCCAAACCACATTCTACCTACTGAGAAGGAATATTAGAGGGTCAGTCCGACATGCACATTTCTTAAGGTAGTTCTGATAAATGGAAATGAGCTTTCTCTAGATACACTGTACGTTACCATATGACTGCAAAAATAACAGGATGCCTTCTGTTAATTTTAACTGATAAAAGTTTTACTGACAGACTGTGATCTGAAAAGAACAATCAAGTGATCCCACTTCATGACAACTGTAGTCAGTTTGCCTTATTCAAGCTTATTTTGTAGATAGCTTGAGTAGTTATTGCTTCCTAAATGTGAATTTTCCACTAAACAGATGTTTAGGGAAAAATATAAAACTTCATTTGTCATGTATTTTATGTACCTGTATCTCTTATCTTATCTTATCTGAGTATTTATGTTAAAAATGTTATTTCCTGAAGCAAGCAGAATTATTTTAAGATCAACTATGCACTGAAAAAAAAGTTTTCTGTAAATATAATACCTATTCTTCAGGAAAAAAAATATGTTCAAGATATATATTGTTTCTTCATGATTGGAACTTATTAAATCACTCTAAATTGTCATTCCAAATACTTTCTGTTTTCCCAGAATATTATAACCTAATCTACTGAAATGATCACATTCATATCACTGTGGAATGCAGGTCCTGGGAATTAAACAATGTGTTCATTTTCAATAATGGAATGTTCTTGTTTATGAATTTGTTTTTCTCTTTTGCTCCTAAAAGGCATACAGTAACTACTTACAAAAACATTTGTTAAAAAAACAGAGAGTATATTCCAAATGCTTGGTAAAAGGAATTGTAAGAAGATCATTGAATTACTATGCTTCAGGGAAATGCAGTATATATTGCAGTTTCTTTTTAATTATTGTGCTCTCTATTTCTGTAGTTTTATTTTCTGGGGCAAGGATTTAACTGAGATAACCTGATACCCATCAATAAGCATATACCTGCAGGTAGAAGAGTGAACTTTTACCAGCTGCTAATGGCTAGTCCTTCATTATTGTATAACATGCACGTTTTATTGAGTGTACTACAGCATATGTGAGAATCTAGTGAGAGTTGGTAAATGCTAAAAAGATAGTATTATGTACAGTGCTGACTGATAATAATGTAGTAATGGTTGGAAACAGTCCATTATTTTGTTTTGTTTCTTGCTAGAACTTCAACTGTAATAGATTACAAATTTATAATAAATTATAAAACGTAATTTAAGGATGATAACTTTAATTGCATCTAAGATAAAACATTACAATATGCCGTCAAAGCATCATTGGGAGCTTCATGGCGTATTGCATAGTGCTGTTATTATCAATCACGACCAAGACAGAATCAACAGAGCTCTGAATTTCGCTTAATTTGAAACACAGGTTTTGTTGCTGTCACACAGGTGTAATGCGCATTTTGCAAGAGGTGATGTACAATACACATTGAGGATGAAGTTGAATCTCAACCAAGCAGAAATGAAGCTACAGCAGAATGTAGATTTAACAAAGCATGATTAAAGCACATAAAAGAAATCAATCCCTACATCTTATCTTAATCCTCCAGTTTCCTGTCTTCTGTTACCCGTTGTTCACTGTTACTGTAAATAGTAAATGATTGATGATACTTTAGATAAGACACTGTCTTTTTCAGTACCAGGACATCAGTGTTCATCAGGAGACAAAAAGGTAATATTTTGCACAGTAGTCTTTTCACAGGATCATTTGTTTACTGGCTCACATTTGATAAGGTGGCAACATTGTCAGATTATATCAACCCTTATGACTTATTTCTCAAGACATATTGTATTTCTGTTCAGGGTGCATATTGTCTTGCTGAGAGGGCTGTTAATGTGAAAACAATACACACTGATTATTAGCTCCTGAGTGGAGGTTCATGCAGTCATTAGATAAAAAACAATTATTTGAGTGTTAATAGCACAGTAGACATCTGTTATTTTACTGTGGACATTTGCCAGAATCCTGCAGAAACCCATTAACAAGCTTTGATAGTTTCCCATATGGATTCTGATAGCATACTGGCCATATGGGTACTTATTCTTGTCAGACTCAACAGTTTTTGTTTGTGTCAGGTCTGGTAAAAAAATCAAATGCAGTAAAAAATAATAATATTTCATAAAAGATCCAAAGACCATTACTTGATTGGTTTTTAAGATGTGTAACACAGAATAATTTTGGACGTTTCAAGGACTTTTGCGTTTGGTGTTGACCATTAATGGCAGACAAGTAAACCTTTTAAATTATTTTCTTTATATTTGATGGCCTCACTTAATTTTGTCCCTCTTGAATCCATCTGCCTGCAACGACTAAAATGAGAGAGCTGTGAGGGGGCCATCTTTTCATTAGACTCCTCATGTAGTTGCAAGCCAATTCATTAATTATGGTGAACCCCCTACTAAGTGAATTATAATATGTATTGTTGAGTATTGTTGCGTGTTAAAGTAGGAATATGTAGGCTGCATTTTCCTCTTTAAGTAATTACATCAATGCATTATAATTCAATGACTTAAAACTAAATATATTTAAAGTAACTTTTGTTTTTTATGGAAGTTAACTATTGCCATGTTTGAAAGCATTTTTCTTTAATTTAGAAAACTAAATGCAGAAAAGAGAAAAATAATACTTTCTTATTAATTACTGTCTTCGTGCTGTATGACTGTATCAGAGTTTAATTAAAATACTGTACATTTTTAGTAAACGCATCTAAATTGTTAAAAGAAGGAACGTGACCTTTTTTTTATTTTAGGTTGTGGTTTTTAGTCAACATATGGTTTTTGGATTTCTATACAACATTCTGCCTGGGACAGAAATTATAGCAATGAGACATCCAGGGTGAGGTTGAGTTTACTGGGAGAGGTTTTAACACATTAGAAAGATCGATAATCAGGTCGGTGGTTTTTGTCTTATTAGCTTTGTTTTCGGTAAAAGTGGACAAGCTAATTAATTGACTGCCTACATGTAGGTGTTCATAGGCATTGGGTGGAGAAACTGTGAATGCAGTGGAGAAGCTTGTTCATGCAACCCTGGTTGTGCTTTTGCAGCCATCCATGTCCCACAGAAATCACTCCTAATTTCATTCCATTGATTTCCCAGAGCACCATAGCAACCTTTAAGTGATCAATCAGACAGCATTGATTTCAAAACTTTTTTCAAAAAGGAACATCACAGAGAAACCTACAGCTGCCTAGAACTATGAATCAGGAATCAATTTAGTTTCAAGTATAAACTTAACTCCCATTACTTTCTAATCCTTTCATATTTGTGTTGATACACCTGTAGGAATTTGGGCTCATTTTTATTAACTCTTTAAGTAATGGAGCAAACAAAGTAAACCAGAAAAGGCAACTTCTAGATTCCCCAGACAAACAAGCTCCTATTGCTCTTTGTTTGCTAGGACAATACTGTATGTTAACCAAATTGGGTAGGTATAGTATATAAATTCTTCCCTGTAGTGACCAGGATATTGTTGGCTCTTGGAAATTTTCTCTTATCTCAGCCTTTGAACTCTGTTGTTCTTTTACAGTTGTTTTGACCTCATAGTAGCATCACTACCTCAGTTTGGAGGCACAGCTTCATCCAGGCAGCCAGGGTGGTACAATATGCCTTCAATTTCTAGATGGCTGAGTAGACTGTACAGTATGCATAGAGATATTCAGAGATTTTGATATGTTTGGTACCTTTCCACTGATCTGTGTTTTTCAATGACTTAATTCCTTTGAAAGTTCCTCTAGTCTACTTGGTTGAACCCTTGCTTGAAATTCACTACCTAATCAAGAAATTCCATAGAGACAGGTGAGTTTATTTTGAAAGCATGAGAACCACAATTATTGCTTACAAAGGCCAATCAACTAACTGTGGGGCTCATTAGGGATGTTTTGTGCACCTAAATTACAGTACTTCTGGGTTGAATACTTTTGCAATTGGGCCCTTTCTATTTTCTTGTTACTTATTTACTTTTTTCTTTTCCTGGCTACTGCAAAGTGTCACGATAGCAAACTTTAAAACAAAAAAAACTGTACAAGGGTCTGAAGACTTTTAGTGAACTCCATGCTTAGAATTTCTTTTTTATGTAAACTATAACGGATGTCTAAAGATATGATTTTGCAAATTGCTCTAAGTCATCCATCCCCACTTTGAAATATTGAAAACTTCCCGTTTCAACCATATTTCCTTCCACATGCATGCATTAATACAGATCCTGTGCTGTTTACTATGGTTACAAGTTGAATTAGTATGGTTTTTTTTTATATAATGCCTTTTCCATACAGTATATTTTTGTACACAGTGGCAATATATACCGTATAGTATACAGTATGTCAAAGTCAAAGGTTAAATTTATTAAAAGTACAAATATACAGAAGCTTTGTAATGTGTGATAAGTCATGTATGATTTTTTGTTACAATCTAACATATATTCAGGACGTTTACCTGTAGTTTACCTGTAACAAGTAATTACAGTAGCTATCCTTTTGGTTCTGCATACCTGATGTCAAATGCACATACAGTATAACACACCCATCCATTTGCTAACCTCTTCTTCCAATTCGGAGCGGCAGGTCGAGGAAGCAACAGGTGTGAAGCAGGGTACACCCTGACTGGTACTCCAACACAGGGCGGAGACACAAGCTAATTAACTTACCACTATGTTTTTGGACTGTAAGACAGCACTGGGTAGGAACCCACACAAACACAGAGAGAACATATAAACACCACACGGAGAGCAACCATGAGCCCCCGTGCTGCCAGCAGGAATGCTAATCGCTGCAGCTCTGTGTTGCACAATGATATTTCTATCATTTATATTAAAAAGACTTTACTACTTGAACCCTACTTGGCTTTCACTGTGCCACCATGTTGCCCAAATCACAGATACAGTAAATGTGGTTGTTTCATCAGAAATTAATGCAGAATGCTAAGATGTCAAATGACACCTATTCATTAGCCCTGTGGTTTCACAACCTTAACATTTCATACCCTGTACATTCTTCTAACCTCCTGCCCTTCTGCCACTGTGTTCAAAGACAACAAAAGAGCTGTTTGCACATTGACTTTTTCTGCAAACAGTTATGGCAATTACTTTTTTTTTTAGTCTTGGTTTTCAATCTCATTTCTATTTATTGAGAAATAGATTAAACTTGAGAAGTATAGCCAATTGTCCTGCTGTGACTGAGAATTACTAGCTAAGTTGCACTTGATACCCTTCATTCAGATGAACAGCTGCATTTGTATCCTCAGAAGGCTATATTTCTTTGAGGGTCTGGGCATACAATTTGTGCACTAAACCACTGCTTTGTAAAAACTGGACCAGTATATGATCAGCAAAAGCTTACGTCCTACAGAGATGAACCTCTGATACTGGCAAAATTGAAGAGACTTAGTGACAACTAAGGAATACAGTCGAAGAGACTGTGCAAAGGCTTCTCTATTAATCTTCTCTATTAATCCAAGGGATATCAAAATGAGTGACACTAAACAAGCTTTGTCCAGTCTAGTTTATTCATATAATTGTGAATTATAATTAAATGCCCAACATATATCTTCTGTGAATGGCTAACTGCCCCCCCCTTTACATGGGCTGTTATACTAAATTGTTTAGTGATCTCTGTCTGTCAAGTAGTCAAACTACTGCTTGAAATTAGACTCCTATTGCACAACTGTTTAACAATGTTTTTTTCTTTAATCACTCCATTTGTGTAAATGTTGCAGCTTGCAAAACTAACTATCTGCACTATCTTTATGGGTTTATGACCGTTCTTTAAGTAAAGGGAACAAGAAAATACAAAACCTGTACTATATAGTCAGCATTTTAGTAATAAATGACAAAAGTCATTACACAGATAAAATGAGAGAATTTTGAGATGAAGGTCTCTTTTTATGTGTTCTAGCAGGATGCTTTATCTCATTTAGTTGAGATACGGTAGCTTGGGTAACTTGGGTTAATGTAATGAATTAAAACAAATGAACTCATCTGGCAAAGTCTGCAATGTAAACATGGCTGTGAGTATAAAACTGTGTAAACATTATTTGAACTAATAGCCTATGAAGTCAATTATCATTTACCAGAGTGTTAGAAAGAAATGATGTTTGAATTATTCTAGTGTTTGTATACTGTAGGTAGTGCCTAAATTTCAAAATGAATGTCCTCACTTGAATAACATTACCAAAGCTCAATAATAAAATAATAATAATTATAATAATAATGGCCAAAGAACAGCGCTATACTATAATATTATAGTATCCACATCACTGTAGTGGGGCATTAGGACCTACACAGACAGCAGGGTGAGCACCGCCAATTGGCCCCACTAACACCTCATCCAGCAGGAGGTCTCCCCTCCAGGTACTGGACAGGCTCAGACCTACTTATCTTCTGTGGGTTGTGAGTTAAAGGGTCATACAGCTGCTGGCAATGTATGAATTAATCTATGAATTAAAGGAAACATTTATAATAACATTGTTATGTTTCTAAACAGCTTAAAAAGCATTCTGTCAAAGAATACTGCGTACAATTTTTCACTGATACCTAACCTACAAAGAAAATAATTGGAGCTCACAACCGATATTCATTACAGAATATTCTACAATATTTTTTACTCATTTAACCCTACATTTATCTTTTTCTTATGAGTAAAATAACTAAAAATAAAATACAAAATAGTAATTTTAAAATAGTAATGTAATTCTGTGGTTTAGACCAGTATTCAAGGGAAAATTCCAGTAAGACCCTTTTTGTGATTCATACAGCTTGATTCCACAGAACATGGTTGTTAGCTTGCATTAATCATGTTAAAATTAAACATTAATAAGTATTCAGGCATATATCATGGCTCAACATGTGACTATACAGTACAGTGTATAGCCAATAAAAGCTGATCCCTAGTTTGTATTGATTACATCAGTTTGAACTGCTTTGCACATCTTAAAATTCACACCTCAGAACCAATCCCGTATAAAAACGTGTTATTTTGTGTATTGCCCTGAGAGACTGATATCTATTTTCTACCAATATCTGTGAAAACATATCTTCAAGATTAAGTAATGTAAAGTAACAAAAGTGTGCAATATTTTTTAAGGAATATTTTCTTATTTGTGTTTGGAATGTGAGCATGTTAATTTAAACATGACACCTATTTCTACATTTTTTGGATTCTGGTTGCCAAATTAGCTATGGATAGTATTGCAACAAGCTGCCCAGATAACAGTCATGTATACCAGGAACCCATACCATGAAATGATCCATACAGGTAGGCAGACATTCCTAATGTTCCTAAAAACTTACACATGATAGAGAAAGATATTTCAAACAGTAAGAAAAAACGTGACAATTAAATATTGAACTGAAAATCTAATAGGTTCCAGCTATACTCAAGGACATCCCAGAATAGAAATAGAAGGATAAGAATTTACATTTTTATTTGACCAGGTCTGATATTTTAAAAGTTAAGGTAACATTTTTCATTTTACATTTTCCCCCACAGCTTTTTCTATTGGAAATATAAAACTTGGAAACACTACTTATGTATATTAAATAAATATATGTTGTTCTTGCAAATGCACCAAAATACCATGGTCATCCAATTACAGGTCAAAATGCTGTAATTGTATACATTTCAGGGGAAGCAGACAGAAATGACAATTTCTCTAGACTCCACTTTAAATTCCAAACAATAACCTTCATTTAAGAAACTCAGCTGTATCTCTTTTATAATGTCACTTGGAAACCTGTTGTTCAGTAATTGAATTGTGGTTATTTTGAGCTAAATATAGATCACATTCTTACCTCCAGCCAACATGCAAACTTGATTAATTAGACAATGTTATACAATTGTGGTGATTGTAAAAGACTCTAATAATGCTGGCAATCATGCACTGCTCTGACATTTAATAAAGGCAAAAGTGCACATTTTAAATTTTAATGCTTCTTACTGAGAGCTTATTAAGGCTGGAAATGTATTTCTACTCTATTTCTAAGTTATTCATTATCATAGGGTCTACCAACTAAATTTGGTTTATAAACTCAGTAATTACAACAATACTGTAATAGGAACTATTGAAGAAGTGATAATGTGAATACAATTAACAAAATAGCATACCTGTATATACAGTATATACAGTATTGTAAACAATTCAAAAATGCATCCCTTACTTTACTTTTGAGTTAAAAGAATATCCTATATAGTCATTGACATTCACCTAAACAGATCAGAGTACTTTTAGGTTTAATAGTATTGTAACCCATAGACATTAATTTTAGAAAAAAGGTTATCAGTCACAAGCACTTCATATACAGTTGAGGTATATAGTCAAATGGTATTTATCTTTTTTTCTCATGGTGTAAAGTAAGGAATTAATGAAAATCTCAATAAATCCATTTTGCAGAATAGGTAGAATAGAATATGTAGATTCAAATTTATCCACATGAATAGTAAATCTCACAAAATGGCTTCAATTAAGAATAAACTGAATGAGGTAAATGGTCACTCAAGCATCTTACATACCAAAATACTAAATATTGATGCATTAAGCAAATCTCTCTTAAATTACTCAGGCTGAAATGAGCTTTATTCTGTCTCTGTAGGTTATATCTCTGATGTATCTAGAAATCTCCAACTAATTAAGAATGCTCTTTAATCACTACTTATACATTTGCTACAATCCTCATCTTTGAAATTCTTGAAATTTTACCTATCCATCTATCATTCTTTATAATGAATGGCCTCTTTGAATCTGTTACCTTTCTTTATCATACCATGTAAAATCAAACCATATTCATTCCTGTCATTGAACAGCTAAGAACTTGTAGACCTTGATAAAAACACACTTACTATAAATACACAGCTATTAATATCTGGTAGCTAGCCTTTTTTAAGGATTGTATGAGGCCTAATGCAGAAGATCAGGCAGAAATCTGCTAGTAATATTAAAGCCTTGGAAATACTGGAAAAGTATTTTAAAACAGAAAACCCTGCAGCATATAAGAAATGAAAATATAAAGGAAGTTTTTGGATTTTGTGATTAATCGTGTGTTAGAAATGGGGGGTTATGAAAATTGTAAAAATCAGGAATTGACCGAGTGGTTAAGTCATGAAGTAAATAAATTTTTATAACCTTCAGCTTGTAAGTGATTTCTCCAGAATATACCCAAGTTGTTGGTATAATTAGAGGCTCATGAATTGTTTATTCTCTGGTATAGCTTTGGTGAGAACAGTAATAATCCAGGCACACTTGATTAAACCAATATTTATTAATGATACAAACTATAGTACACACGACAAAACATACAACACACAAGTTACTCTATGTACAGTATTTTCAGACAAGGTGTTTCAGAGGCCTAACATTCTAATCACCCGGAAAAATCCCAGACTTCTATTAAGCATGAAACTCTTAATCCCTACAGAGGCCATATAACAGATAAGCTGCTTTTCTAAAAGAATGCAGTACAACCTGCAGTTAAATCTCTCTCTCTCTGCACCCCAGATGCCACAAAATAAATGGGAGCCTATATCCTTATCCATACATATTCACCCTTAGCAGGAAAGACATTTCTAACCAAGGTACTGTATAATTTACCCAGAAAACCCAAGTTCCTTAAAAACACAGACTAGTAAACTCTCTCTAGAAAGGTTCCAATACTTTGCTCTGCTCAGGGTTTTTTTGGATGATCATGAAGTACGGGCTCTGGTGCACGCCTGGTTCCAACTCCACCGTACTCTTGTCTCTCCTCTTTCATCTTCTTGTTTTTCTCCTCTCCTTCCTTCTTCTTGTCTATCCTCTTAATGTGATCTTATATTGTGTGTTTCTGTCCAATCATTAACTCACAACTTACCTAGATATACCAAGGTAAACTTTACAATTGTTTTTGCTGAAGGGACCCCCTAGGCCTCAGCAAACAGCCTCTGTGCTTTGAAGCTAGAAGTGTTTACTCTTCCAAGAGTCCCATAATTAATCTAAAACCCAACTGACTCTTCTCAGTCACCTACAAGATGTAGCACTTTTCAGGACTTTGTTCAAAGGTCATTCTTCAGTTGTTTAGAAAAATTATAACTGCATCTATTCATGTCCCTAAGCGGACATATGTACATTACTATATGCTTTCACAATATGTTGTGTTTAGGCTTCTGCATGTTGTGCATTGGTGTAAAGGTTTGTGTATTGCCATTTTCATTTTAAATGTACAGAAGCAGAAGATCTTCATGGACCTCAAGGTTTCTACACGCACCACACAATCAACAAAAACAACAGTGTTGTGTTCATTTTGACTTTACTCTCCGGTGTTTCAAAGAACATTTTCCAAAGCTTGTGTGTAAAGACATTTGAAGTTATCCCCTGACGATGTGGGAGATTTGCTTTCTGTCTGTATTCTTTTTCCACTTTGGGAGTTCCTCACCATGTGTGAACTGATTGTTTATTCACGACTGAGCTCCAGCTCTGGTCTCCATGGCAACAGTGATGTCTGCACATCCTCAACCAAAGGGGAAGAGGGAAATCCAACTTTCTTTTTTTTCTTCACATTTAACCTTTTCCACTGCCGAAGTACTTTACAATAAAATAACATGTGCACTGTATCAAATAATGTGTAAAGTTCTTTGCAATTTTACTCATCCATTAATATGTATTTAAGGAACTGCTTTGACAGGCATATGTTTACTGCAGACATATAAGTTACTATACAAACCTAAATTGTTAGCAATTAGGCTGATTACTTTTCAAGTCTATCCACCTGGTAAAGATCCCATTACGTGAGCTATTTAAGGCAGGACATTCTTCTAGATGGTTGTTCCAACATTAGAGCTATCTTGTTATGCCAGCATGGGCACAAGCAATCAGTCCCACTTACACATGCTGGACGGTACACCTCCCGGCGCTGTTAGAACACGACTTTCACAGTGGGCAGCCAATTAATCTATTATTTAATTACTATTTTTTTATTAGTTTGAATTCCCTTAAATATTTCCTTACCCCTTTATTCAGGACTCTGTCATTAGCTGAGCTACTGTGCGTTTGGAACCTCGTACTTTCTTTATGCCAGTTTTTTTTTCCTCGGGTTTCTTGGACTTTATTACTTATTGCAGCGGTCTGCCTGTCCCTTGCCACTGCAGCCTTTTTTTCTGTCTTGCTTTCCCTTTTTTAGCTTTTCTTGTGGTGTTTCCCTCCACACCACTGCCTGAGATCTGCTTGTGCTCTTGGTGAGAGCTTGCCGCATCATTCCACATCGATTTGAGACTACTGCTAATACGTCGCTAAAATGCTTATTCTTAATTCTCTGAGCATCCACCCAGAAGAGATACGCCTTCAACTGGGAGTCCACTAACCAGCGCCTTGGGATCGCCGGCTCCGATACCAGCACTCATCTGTCTGTTTAATTCAGACAAACGTCTCCGTCTTCCCGTTCAAGAGACAGAGCAGTCTGTTTTCTGTATCCCTCGTTCACCTAGCTAAGCCTGCCTGCTCATCTCTCTCACAACACTTACACTCATTTCACCTGGAGTTCTCGGTCAGTTTAAATGTGTGTCTTTTCTCAACCTGTGGGTTATTGTTGACTTCATCCTTCATAAATACTCATGTCCCAGTTCATTTAGTCATTGGAATTAATCTGTTCAATGTAGAATAATTATACTACACCATAGAATATGGGGTAAAACAGGTAGTATACTTTTAAATTGCCGTAACATATTCTCCATAGTACTTCTCTCAAATTTGTTATTAGATCCTATAAATCTTAAATTCAGTCTCTTTTCTTCTCAGTCTGCTTTCCAAAATTATTTGTTCCGGAACCTGTCTTTACAGGTTCAGTATAAACTTTTAAGCATAACATATTATGAGTATACAGTAGTTATTTAACTGTTCTCTCATTAGTTTTCCTCGCTCTGAATTGATCAGTTGATCAGACGAAATGTCTGCTGATGTCTTGTCCCAATCTACATGGGGAAATGTAAATCCCCCATAATAAACATTTCCATTATACATACAGTACATTCCTGTTCTCACTTTCAAAGGACTACATAACTAACATCTAAATTGTGTGGTCTGTACCATACTCCTATTAGTTTGCCTTTTTAATACCTTCTCTTCACACTGACATTGAAATCCTTGATTCATCTAGGTTAGGTTTCTGTATCTGAATGCTCTTTTTAAGTACAGTGCTAACCTCTACCTCTTTTTTTCCTCTGAAATGCTGTTTACCCACTAATTTGTTTCCAACATTTATTTTCTAATAAATAATGTCACAGCAATTTCAATTGCATTATTCTGGCGAGCTAATATAGTATTTTCTGTTTAATAAATGTTGCACCCAACATACCTGGTATTGTATGTACAGTAAGTATACAGTAAGTACAGTAAGTATAAAGTAAGCACTTTCCAACCTGACATTTTGAATTTTTTTCTTCTTGGGATCTCTTTTTGCCACAGTTCCCAGTGTATTTCCCTTGCGGTTTTTCATTGAATTCTTCTCACCTTACAATCAAGGAGTCAGTGCTTTTGAATTTGTGTTTGCAGTTGTTTAACTTTCCTGGCAAGATCCCTACAAACACATCAATTAAATCCTGCCCTTCGTCTGTTTTCCAAGGTCCCTGCATTGTTTTGTAATGAAAGTGTGCTTCTTATGCTGGTATTGCTTGTCCCAACTTAAATAACAGCCACTGGGTCTTCACTTGCCCTCGTTAGGTGTCTGTCTACTCTTCAGATGGTATTATCTGTCTGTGCTCCAGGAAGATGACACACTGACTGATTGTGTCCATATTACTGTGTATCTCTCACTCCTAGTGTTCCTGAGAACAGAGTCACCAGTGACCACTACTTCCTTTGCTTGTATTTGTTGTCTCTGGTGCTGATTGTAATAAACCATACTAATTTTTAACCCCTATTTCCTTCCCATTCAAAAGATTTTTTTCTTTCTCACACACATACATAATCATCCTGTGCAATTTATGTGAATGCGATAGTGATTCTGATAATTAATATTTGGTGACTAAGAGGTGACTATTTGCTAGAAAATTGCATGCCTTCATCATGCTGGTGACTCCTCTCGCTCCAAAACAAGCACACATGCCTCCTCTCAATAGTAACTAATTATCACACTCATTTGTATGCGTCATGCCATCCGCTTCTGAGGTCCTTGGTGAAAGCCAGCAATGGGTTTGAAATGAGTAAGGAATTGTACAGTATGAGGGAAGCTAAGCAGTTGTCTCAGTGCTGATAAACATTTGCAGAAAAGCAATCTGTTTCATAGCCCATTCCATTTCCCCTGACAAACAATCCTTTGTCTGACATTTGCTTATGTACTGTATTTGTTTATTCCGGACTCAAACTTTTTGGACCTTTTTCTTCTGTAACACAAATGTTTTGTTTTGTTTTTTAGCATGCACACAAACGGTTCATTATATTCAGTATACAGTATTTATGGAAAAACACACTCATCTGAAAAAGAAATATAAA